>NC_060071.1:149826893-150483837 GCF_922984935.1 Meles meles
AGAAGCCGTGTCCACCCATGGCCTGGGGTTTGCTGAGCCTGCCGTAGGGGCAGGTGCAGGAGAGGGAGGGAAAGCCTTTCTGATGGGGACACAGCAAGCGGAGGCCTGATGTGACATGCGTGCTGGGATCTGGGGGAAGGGGCCCTGAGGAGGGGGTGTCCTTGGGGGAGCCAGCCAGGAGGCCTCGCTCTGCAGCTGGAGCAGCAGCCCTTGGGGGCAACGCGCACGAGAAGTCAGGTCTGGGGCCACGGGGTGGATTGTGTCTTGTACTGAGTGAGGGGGCCGCTCTCCGAGGGTTTCGGGCAAGACTGTACTGTGCCTTGACTGACTGACTGAGAGGGAGTCCTGGCTGCTGCGTGGGGTCAGGGTCAGCGCTCTGCAGACTGGGCCGCGGGCCAGGGGGGAGCGGGTGCACCCAGGCCAGGTCCGAGAAGTCCCAGAGAAGACAGTTCTCGGCCACCAGGGCTGTGGGCCGCATGGTGGCCTCTCAGAAGGTACTTCCACGTCCTGACCTCCTGAATTGTCCGTGTACGGGACCTGACTTGGGAAATAAGGTGTGGGGTCTTCTGGAACCACTTTGAAGGTGGGCTAGGTGAAGGATCTTGAGATGGGAACCACCCTGGATTTGGGGTGGTCCTACAGACGGGGGTGCGTGTCCTGAGAAGAGAGGTACAGAGGAGACAGCAGGTAGAAGCCATGTGAAGACAGAGACCGAGACTGAACTGAGCCCAGGAGCGCCGGCAGCCCCGCCGGAGCTGGAAAGGGCCCCTCTGGAGGGAGCATGTCCCTGCCGACACCTGGATTTCAGCCCCTGGCTTCTAGAACCCGGAGAGAACATTTTTCTGTTACTGTAAGCCCCAGTAAGTGGGGCCTGGTTGTGGCGGCCCCAGAAGCTCACCCAGCTTTCCAGAGATGGTCTCTCTGACACACGGATGCAGGCTCCGTCGGTTTTCCGGGGTGTTTGCTCGGCACAGACGCTGCTTTGTCCCTCAGTGTTTCCGCTTGCTGTTGGGTGTGGATTGTGTTCCTGATCTCCACACACGCTTTTTAAGTGGGCCATGGTGTAGGTGTGGTTTACTGTTATCTCGTCGTTGACTTTACAGCCTCACAGTGGACATTCGGGTCGTTTCTAGTCTTGCCCTTGTGCGCAGCGTTGCCGTGAGTGTCCTTGTAGGTTTACAGAACGTGTAACGTGTTCCTAAGGGAGGAGTTGTGGGTTACGGGCACTTAATAAAGGACCGAGTTAGTAGATGTCACTCAGGCTGCCTTCTGTCCCGTTGGTACCGGTGTGCATGCACTCCCGCCGGCGACACGGGGGTGCTCCTGTCCCCCACGGTCGCCCCGTCGCAGTGTTTGGACAGCTCGGGGTGGCAGGAGAGACCGCTTCTGTCAGGTTCGTCATTTTACGTTGAGTGTGTCCTTACGAGTGAGGCCTGCGTCTTGACACACCCGAAGCCATGCTTTTTCCTGTCACAGAAATGCTTGTGTCCTTGTGTTGGAGGTCCTGCTCTGAACTGTTTGTGTGAGGAATCAGCTCTTCGTGACACGAGTTACTAGTATGTCCCACTGTCTTCGGACTTTCTTATGTTTTCCTCTTCCCGTGTGAAATCTAGCCTTTCGTTTTGATGAAGTCAAGTGTATGGATCTTCTCTGTCTTCTGAAAAGTCTACTGGAAATGTCCCCCACGCTTGCTTCTAGCGCCATGATGGTTTCATTCTGAAAACTAACTGTATAGAGGTCGGACTCGCGTACAATACAGCGTGGCCGTTCTCAGTGGGCAGTGTGAGCTCGGCCACTGTTGTCCACATCCCGGAGAACACTAGCTCAGTTCAGTCAGCGTTTCCATCGCCCCCGGACGTCCCCTCATGCTTACTCCGCTGTGGGTAGTTCCCCACTCCCTCTGAAGCCCACGGCTGCCACCGCACCGCTTTCTGTCACTAGAGAGCCCGCTTCCTCACTGTCACCCTTTGGGGTCAGGTGGCTCTTCATCGTGACCACGCGGGAGGCTGTCATGTGCTTTTTCAGCCCCACCGCTGGCTCCACCACCAGCTGCCACGACCCCTCCAGTGTGACAGCAGCAGCGCCCCCAGACACCGCCACTCTGGTGGAGAGCCACAGCTGTGGAAGACATTGCCCCTTTCTAGAACTTCACGTGGTGGATTCGCACAGGCTTTCTTCCACGTGTCCGGGTGTCTTCACTCAGCATGTTCCGGAAGTCCCTGTGCAAGACCGTGTGTGGCCGCTCAGGGCCTGTTGCATGTTGTATGGGTCCGTTTACCTTTCAGTGGGCATTTGGGTGGTTTTCAGGTTTGGGTTAATTATGACTAAAGTGATGAATCTTTGTGTATTAATCTCTAGGAGGACACACACTTTATTCCTCTAGGGGAAATTCTTCGGAATGAAATTATTGGGTCGTGTGGTAAGTAAACAGTTTTTGAAAGGTTTCATCTGTACTCCCAGAGTGACCAGTGATGTTTAGCATCTTCTCATGGGCTTGTTGGCTACTCGCATATCTTATTTGGAGGCGTGTCCGTTCAAGTGTTTTTTCATTGGGTTGCCCTTTTTTTCTTAAAGATTTTATTTATTTATTTGGCAGCCAGATCACAAGTAGGCAGAGAGGCAGGCAGAGAGAGAGGGGGGAAGCAGGCCCCCCGCCGAGCAGAGAGCCCGATGTGGGGCTCGATCCCAGGACCCCGAGATCATGACTTGAGCTGAAGGCAGAGGCTTAACCCACTGAGCCACCCAGGCACCCCTGGGTTGCCTTTTTGTTGTTGGGTTATAGGGGTTTTTAATATATCCCAGAGGTAAACCCTTATCAGAGGCATGATTTGTAAGTATTTTCTCCCATTCTGTAGGTTGTCTCCCTGAACTCTTTTTTTTTTAATTTTAAAAAATTTTTTATTAACATATAATGTATTATTTGCTCCAGGACTACCGGTCTGTGAATCGTCGGGCTTACACACTTCACAGCACTCACCATAGCACATACTGTCCCCAGTGTCCATAACCCCACCACCCTCTCCCTCCCCCCTCCCCCTGGCAACCCTCAGTTTGTTTTGTGAGATTAAGAGTCTCTTATGGTTTGTCTCCCTCCCGATCCCATCTTGTTTCATTTATTCTTCTCCTATCCCCCAAACCCCCCACCTTGCATCTCCACTTCCTCATATCAGGGAGATCATATGATTGTCTTTCTTCGATTGACTCATTTCTCTAAGCACAATACCCTCTAGTTCCATCCACGTCGTTGCAAATGGCAAGATTTCATTTCTTTTGATGGCTGCATAGTATTCCATTGTGTATATACAACATTTTCTTTATCCATTCATCTGTGGATGGACATCTAGGTTCTTTTCGTAGTTTGGCTATTGTGGACATTGTTGCTATGAACATTCGGGTGCACGTGCCCCTTCGGATCACATTTGTATCTTTAGGGTCAATACCCAGTAGTGCGATTGCTGGGTCACAGGGTAGCTCTATTTTCAACTTTTTGAGAAATTTCCATACTGTTCTCCTGAGTGGTTGCAACAGCTTGCGTTCCCACCAACAGTGTAGGAGGGTTCCCCTTTCTCCGCAACCTCACCAGCATCTGTCATTTCCTGACTTGTTAATTTTAGCCATTCTGACTGGTGTGAGGTGATATCTCATTGTGGTTTTGATTTGTATTTCCCTGATGCCGAGTGATATGGAGCACTTTTTCATGTGTCTGTTGGCCATCTGGATGTCTTCTTTGCAGAAATGTCTGTTCATGTCCTCTGCCTATTTCCTGATTGGATTATTCTTTGGGTATTGAATTTGATAAGTTGTTTATGGATTTTGGATACTAGCCCTTGATCTGATAATGTCGTTTGCAAATATCTTCTCCCGTTCTGCCACTTGTCTTTTGGTTTTTTAACTGTTTCCTTTGTTATATAAAAGCTTTTGATCTTGATGAAGTCCCAGTAGTTCATTTTTGCCCTTGCTTCCCTTGCATTTGACAATGTTCCTAGGAAGAAGTTGCTGTGGCTGAGGTCAAAGAGTTGTTGCCTGTGTTCTCCTCAAGGATTTTGATGGATTCCTGTCTCACATTGAGGTCCTTCATCTATTTTGAGTCTATCTTCGTGTGTGGTATAAGGAAATGATCCGGTTTCATTTTTCTGCATGTGGCTGTCCAGTTTTCCCAGCACCATTTACTGAAGAGGCTGTCTTTTTTCCACTGGACATTCTTTCCTGCTTTGTCGAAGATTAGTTGACAATAGAGTTGAGGGTCTATTTCTGGGCTCTCTATTCTGTTCCATTGATCTGTGTGTCTGTTTTTGTGCCAGTACCATGCTGTCTTGATGACGACAGCTTTGTAATAGAGCTTGAAGTCCGGAATTGTGATGCCACCAACTTTGGCTTTCTTTTTTCAATACTCCTTGGCTATTTGAGGTCTTTTCTGGTTCCATATAAATTTGAGGATTATTTGTTCCATTTCTTTGAAAAAAATGGATGGTATTTTGATGGGATTGCATTAAATGTGTAGATTGCTTTAGGTAGCATAGACATTTTCACAGTATTTCTTTTTCCAATCCAGGAGCATGGAACGTTTTTCCATTTCTTTATGTCTTCCTCAATTTCTTTCATGAGTACTTTATAGTTTTCTGAGTACAGATTCTTTGCCTCTTTGGTTAGGTTTATTCCTAATTGTTTTGGTTTTGGGTGTAAGTGTAAATGGGATTGACTCCTTAATTACTCTTTCTTAATTACTCTTTCTTCTGTCTTGTTGGTGTACAGAAATGCAACTGATTTCTGTGCATTGATTTTATATCCTGACACTTTACTGAATTCCTGTACAAGTTCTAGCAGTTTTGGAGTGGAGTCTTTTGGGTTTTCCACATATAGTATCATATCATCTGCAAAGAGTGATAGTTTGACTTCTTTGCCGATTTGGATGCCTTTAATTTCTTTTTGTTGTCTGATTGCTAAGGCTAGGACTTGTAGTACCATGTTGAATAACAGTGGTGATAGGGGACATTCCTGCCGTGTTCCTGACCTTCGCGGAAAAGCTCTCAGTTTTTCTCCATTGAGAATGATATTTGCGGTGGGTGTTTCATAGATGGCTTTGATAATATTGAGGTATGTGCCCTCTATCCCTACACTTTGAAGAGTTTTGATCAGGAAAGGATACTTTACTTTGTCAAATGCTTTTTCAGCATCTATTGAGAGTATCATATGGTTCTTGTTCTTTCTTTTATTAATGTGTTCTATCAGATTGATTGATTTGCGGATGTTGAACCAACCTTGCAGTCCTGGGATAAATCTCACTTGATCGTGGTGAATAATCCTTTTAATGTACTGTTGGATCCTATTGGCTAGTATTTTGGTGAGAATTTTCTCATTTGTGTTCATCAAGGATATTGGTCTGTAATTTTTTTTGATAAGTCTGACCAGGGTTTATCAATCTTATTAATTCTTTCAAAGAACCAGCTCCTAGTTTCGTTGATTTTTTTTATTGTTTTTTGGTTTCTATTTCATTGATTTCTGCCCTGATCTTTATTATTTCTCTTCTGTTGCTGGGTTTAGGCTTTCTTTGTTGTTTTTCTCCAGCTCCTTTATGTGTAGGGTTAGGTTGTGTATTTGAGACCTTTCTTGTTTCTTGAGAAAGGCTTGTATCACTATATACTTTCCTCTCAGGACTGCCTTTGCTGTGTCCCACAGATTTTGAACAGTTGTGTTTTCATTATCATTTGTTCCCATGAATTTTTTCAATCTTCTTTAATTTCCTGGTTGACCCATTCATTCTTTAGTAGGATTCTCTTTAGCCTCCATGTATTTGGGTTCTTTCCAAATTTCCTCTCGTGATTGATTCTAGCTTCAGAGCATTGTTGTCTGAAAATACGCAGGGAATGATCCCAATCTTTTGATACTAGTTGAGACCTGATTTATGACCCAGGATGTGAACTATTCTGGAGAATGTTCCATGTGCACTAGAGAAGAATGTGTATTCGTTGCTTTGGGATGGAATGTTCTGAATATATCCGTGATGTCCATCTGATCCAGTGTGTCATTTAAAGCCCTTATTTCCTTGTTGATCTTCTGCTCAGATGATCTGTCCATTTCAGTGAGAGAGTGTTAAAGTCCCCTACTATTAGTGTATTATGGTTGATGTGTTTCTTTGATTTTGTTATTAATTGGTTTATATAGTTGACTGTTCCCATGTTAGGGGCATAGATATTTTAAATTGTTAGATCTTCTTGTTGGACAGACCCTTTGAGTATGATATAGTGTCCTTCCTCCTCTCTTATTATAGTCTTTGGCTTAAAATCTAATTGATTGGATATAAGGATTGCCACCCCAGCTTTCTTCTGATGCCCATTAGCATGGTAAATTGTTTTCCACCCCCTCACTTTAAATCTGGAGGTGTCTTTGGATCTAAAATGAGTTTCTTGTTGACAGCATATTGATGGGTTTTATTTTTTTTTCCATTTTGATACTCTGTGTCTTTTGATTGGGGCATTTAGCCCATTAGCATTCAGGGTAACTATGGAGAGATATGAATTTAGTGCCATTGTATTGCCTGTAAGGTGACGGTTACTGCATGTTGTCTCTGTTCCTTTTTGGTCTGTTACTTTTAGGGTCTCTCTTTGCTTAGAGGACCCCTTTCAATATTTCCTGTAGGGCTGGTTTGGTGTTTGCAAATTCTTTCAGTTTTTGTTTGTCCTGGAAGCTTTTGATCTCTCCGTCTATTTTCAATGACAGCCTAGCTGGATAGAGTATTCTTGGCTGCATGTTTTTCTCGTTTAGTGCTCTGAATATATCATGCCAGCTCTTCCTGGCCTGCCAGGTCTCTGTGGATAAGTCTGCTGCCAATCTAATATTTTTACCATTGTATGTTACAGACTTCTTTTCCCGGGCTGCTTTCAGGATTTTCTCTTTGTCGCTAAGACTTGTAAAATTTACTATTAGGCGACGGGGTGTGGACCTATTCTTGTTGATTTTGAGGGGGGTTCTCTGCATCTCCTGAATTTTGATGCTTGTTTCCTTTGCCATATTAGGGAAATTCTCTACAATAATTCTCTCCAATATATCTTCTGCCCCCCTCTCTGTTTCTTCTTCTTCTGGAATCCCAATTATTCTAATGTTGTTTCATCTTATGGTATCGCTTATCTCTTGAATTCTCCCCTCATGGTCCAGTAATTGTTTGTCTCTCTTTTTTTTTTTTTTTTAAAGATTTTATTTATTTATTTGACAGAGAGATCACAAGTAGGCAGAGAGGCAGACAGAGAGAGAGGAAAGGAAGCAGGATCTCCGCTGGCAGAGAACCCGACGCGGGGCTCGATCCCAGGACCCTGGGATCACGACCTGAGCAGAAGGCAGAGGCTTTAACCCACTGAGCCACCCAGGTGCCCCTGTTTGTCTCTCTTTTGCTCAGCTTACTATTCTCTGTCATTTGGTTCTATATCACTAATTCTCTCTTCTGCCTCATTTATCTTAGCAGTAAGAGCCTCCATTTTTTTATTGCACCTCATTAATAGCTTTTTTAATTTTAACTTGGTTAGATTTTAGTTCTTTTATTTCTCCAGACAGGATTTTTATAATATCTTCCATGCCTTTTTCGAGCCTGGGTAGCACCTTGAGAATCGTCATTCTGAACTCTCGATCTGACACATTACCAATGTCCATATTGATTAGGTCCCTAGCCTTCGGTACTGCCTCTTGTTCTTTTTTTGTGTTGAGTTTTTCCGCCTTGTCATTTTATCCAGATAAGAATATATGAAGGAGTGAATAAAATACTAAAAGGGTGGCAAAGACCCCAGGAAACTGTGCTTTAACCAAGTCAGAAGAGACCCCAAATCATGGGGGGGGGGGGTGGAAGAAAGGGGGTAAAAAGTTCAGGAAAAAAAAATGAAAAAACGAAAAAAAATAAAGAAAAAATATAAAAAAGAAAAAATGTATATATTAGACTGGTGAATAGAACAGGGTCATCCACTTAATTTTGGGAGTATTTTGGTCTCTTAGAAGAAACTACCTCCCAAAATGTTAAAGAATGAAAAACATATATAAGGGTAAACACAATGAAGGAATGGAATATGAGTGTAAAGGTGAAAATTTTTTTTTAATTTCTAAAAAAGAAGTTGAGAAGATAAGTTGGTTGGGAGAATAAAGAAAAAGAAGTGGAGAGAATTTGTTCAGGCTGGAGACTAGAACAAAGCCCTATGCTAGATTTAGGGTATATTTTGATCTATTAGAAGAAGTTGTATCCCATATTTTTTTAGAAGAAAAAAACCCTATGTGTATACAAAAAATAAAGTTAGGTACAATGAAGGATAAAATATGACTATAATAATGAAGGTTCAAAAAAGTTTTTAATGAAAGATATTAAGATAAACTAGTTAAAAAAAGTTAAGAGAGGAAAGGGTAGAAGTAAGAAATAATTTTAGCAGAAGAAAAATACAAAATTTAAAAAAATTAATTAACTGCGAGACAAAAGAACCATGGGGAGAAAGCCATGAATTCCATGCTTTGCTTTCTCCTCCTCTGGAATTCCGCTGTTCTCCTTGGTCAGTGAACTTGGTCTTGACTGGATTTCTTGCTGATCTTCTGGGGGAGGGGCCTGTTGCTGTGATTCTCAAGTGTCTTTGCCTGAGTGGCATTGCCCCGCCCTTGCCAGCGGCCGGGCTAAGTAATCCGCTCGGGGCTCGGGTTCGCTTTGGAGACCTTTAGTTCCCTGAACGCTTTCCGTAGATCCATAGATCCGTAGAGTTCCAGAGGCGGGAATGATAACGGCGATTGCCCAGTCTCCGGCCGGGAGGAGATAAGAGCTCCGGCCCCCTCCTCACTGAGCCCTCAGAGAAAAGCGCTCAACCACTCCCGTCTCCCTGGCCTCCGGCCACACTCCGAGCTCACCTGGTCTGTGACCCAGCGTGTCTGTCTCTGGCGAACAGCCCCGCCTGGAGCCCTCGAACCCAGCAGATCCCAGCGCTCTTCCAGGGGTCTCCCCGGATCTGCCTCTTGTGGGGACCCCACTCACAGAGCCGTGGCCTGTGCCATGGATTACGGTTCAAGGTCACCCCGAGCTGAGAGCTCAGTCCTCGCTCCGTCTCTGTAGCCGGCTTCCCCGCTCTAATACCTGCGAGCTCTGCGGCACTCAGGCACCCCCGATCCTTCTGTGACCCCGCGGGACCTGAGACCACGCTGTCCCCGCGTGGGCTTCATTCCGGCTTAGCCCCTGGAGCGACATCCCTCCGTGGAGCAGACTTTGAAAAGTCCTGATTTTGTGCTCCGTTGCTCCGCCGCTTGTCGGGAGCTGCACGTCCCCCCACGGTCTATCCTCCCGTCGCTTTGGATTCACTTCTCCGCAGGTCCTACCTTTCAGAAAGTGTCGATTTTCCGTTTCCAGACTTGCTACTCTTCTTCTCCTAGATCTCCTGTGTTCGGAATGGTTCGATAAGCTGTCTAGCCGGTCTCCTGCTACCTGATGTCTCAGCACGCTACTTCGCCGTCTTGACTCGTCCCTCCACAGACAGTCAGTCTTTCTCGGCGCCACAGTAAGGCCACCATGGAGCAGTGCCAGAAACTGTTGGGGTTAATGGTGAGCGAGTGGTTGTCTCCCTGAACTCTTGATAATGTCCTTGGATGCACAAAAGGGTTTAAATTTTGAAGAGGTCTGGTTGTAGCCGTTCTTTTGTTGTTCATGCTTTTGATATTGAAGACGCCTCTCAAGTCTGAGTCATGAAGATTGACTCCTCTGTCGTCTTCCAAGAGTTTGATCGGTTCTGCTTTCATATTAAGTCGTCTGTCCGTCTTGAGCTCATGTTTGTATGAGGAGTTAGGGAGGGGGCCAGCCTTTAGCTTGCCGAGGAGAAAACAGAAGACACAAGTAAGTCAGAAATGAAAGCAAGGACCTTCCTCCCAACCTTACAGAAATGAAAAATCTTAAGAGGTAATACTGTGAACCATTACAAACCAGCAAATTAGATAATAGCTTTTCAGAAACACACAAGTTGCTAAAACTGAGTCCGGAAGAAAGGAAATCTCAGCAGACCTCTGACAAGAAAGAGATCGTATAATCGAAACCTCCCAGCAAAGGAGAGTTCAGGAACAGATGGATCCCTTCCAAACCTTCTATGAAACATGGGCAGAGAGTTCGCACTGGTCCTACTCAGACTCTTCCAAACAATGAAGAGGAGAGAACACGTCCTCACACATTCCAGGAGGCCAGCATTACCCAGACAGCGAAGCCCAAGACAAGGAAAGTGCAGACCAAAAGCTCTTACGGGTATCAACACAGAAATCCTCAACAAAATAGTAGCAAACGGAAACAGCGCACTCCGAGGGTCGTACACGGTGACTAAGTAGTGTCCTGCCCTGATTCCGTGTGCTTTCACTCCTCGGGCAGCAGAGTCCTGCCTCTGGTCCCTGTGAACCTGCCATTCCAGACCGCCTTCTGCACGGAGGCCGAGGCCGGGGGACTGGGACTTCGATGCTGACAGTCGTTGGTTTGCCGGATCCCTGGTTGTGCGTTGTGATTCGGCCGGCGGCTGCTTTGGGTAGTTTCTGATGTGGGTGTTACAACTGAGCGGTGCGGTTGTGGAAGAATGGGCACCTCAGCGTCCTCTGACAGAGCCGTCTGGTGGCAAGAACTCAGGGTTGTGTAGGAGCTGCCGTTTTTGAGGCCAGATGCTTCCTGCTGCTTTTCTCTGCAGGGGACCGTGTGTCCTTTGAGGGGTGTGGGCAGGCCCTGCTGTCCAGTCGTGGCTTTCGTTTGGTTGTGGTGAGAGGAGGGGGCGGCGGCCATCTTGTTCTGAGACTCGTGGTGTCCTTGTTTCCGGTCCCGCCGAGGCACACGCGCCTTGCTGTTGGCCCTTGCTGCCGCTCTCTGGTGACCAAGCAGAGTGGACACAGCCTCTTCAGTGACGGAGCGCGTGGGAGCGTGTTGGTAGAGCCCGAACATGAAACACAGGAGGCTGTGAAAACGCATCACAGACGACCAGAGATCTACATCCAGTTGATGATGTTGAAAACTGCTACAGTTTACCTGGAAGAAGTGAGCTTGGTAGGAATGACCCTGATGTCCCCCTCGGTGGCAGTTGCTACTGTCGGAAAGTGACTAGAACAGTCATGCTCATGACACTTCAGACAGGAAGAAAAACATGGCTCCACGGAGCGTCAGGGGCAGAAGTTCCGACTGATCAAATTAGAGATGGGACCCGCTTCCCCAACGTTCTCCCAGCGCCTACGGTCTCTGACCTAAGGAGGGATAAGTACTTTGTTTAGAAAATCGAGTGGGGAATACTTTTAAAAATGCTTTCTCAGGGGACGCCTGGGTGGCTCAGTGGATTAAGCCGCTGCCTTTGGCTCAGGTCATGATCTCAGGGTCCTGGGATCGAGTCCCTCGTCGGGCTCTCTGCTCAGCGGGGAGCCTGCTTCCCTCTCTCTCTCTCTCTCTCTGCCTGCCTCTCTGCCTACTTGTGATCTCTCTCTCTGTCAAATAAATAAAATCTTTAAAAAAAATGCTTCCTCAGTGAAAATGAGGAATTAGTAATTCAGTGCTAATTAATACACTTCAAGTTCACACACACACACACACTTTGTCAAGATGCTGTCGGGACGGCTGGGTGGGCACTGCGGAGTCCTGGTGGCTGGGAGCTCAAGTCCCCGCCTGATCTCTAACTACTGTCCCTTCCCTCCGTCACCAGCTGGCTCAGTTCTGTCCCCCTGTGCCCGTCACCCTCTGTGCCTCAGCCTCTGTGGGCCCGGGAGGCTCTCCAGGTTCCGCGCGGGGCCCGTCTTCCATGGCTCTGCCGCGGCTCAGCCCCACAGCCTGGGTCCAGCCGCACGAGGCTGTTGCTCAGCGTCTGAAAAACTCCCGTCCTTGCACATTTCCCTCCTCGCTCATGCCATTGTTCTGCTGCCCCCCGAAATCCTCCCCTTACCCTGGAGGCAGCCCTTCCACTGCAGACTTTCCACAAGTCTCTGGACAGAATTGACTTTCTCTTTCCCTGGGACCCCCACGTTGGCCTATGCCACCAGAATTAATGGTTTGTTTAGGCCACAGTCCGTGTCGGGTTGCTTTTTCTGGCTCATCTTCAGCAACCAGCTCCTGAGTAAGTACGAAGCCTCGGAAGAGAGAAGTTTCACGTTGTGTTACAGGTCTCTCGAGGGTCGGACCTGTGTTGTATTCACTCCGGATCTGACATTCCTGATGCGCAGGTGGTCTTCAAATACAGTTGGCCTGGAGCCACACCAGCCTGGGGAGGGGGCTGTGCGCAGGGGGTCCTGCCCGCGACCGTCCGGAGAGGAGAGGCGTCCGGAGGCGATCTTATGTATTCCAGGCCCCCTAACTTGGGTGGCCTGTGGCTCTGACCTGTGGGCCTCGGTGTACTTCCCTCAGGGCAGCTGGCAGCCCCCATCTCTGTCACTGGGCTCCGTGCCGTGGCGGTGGCAGACACGCGGAGGTAGGAGGGTGGCTTATTAAATGATACGTCGCTGTCATGGCAGTTGACGGTGAAGTACAGAAGCAAATCATTATCCACGTAAGTCGTGTTGGGAAAGGACAGCTTTCTCAGCCTTCGAGTACCTCCTGGTCCCAGCTAGAGGTGCTACAGTTAAAACAGAAGAAAGAGGATGTCTGCCCAGACGAGCCCACGGGACCATGGGGAGACAAACACACAGAATACTGAGAAGGGGCGGGATCTGTGCTGTCCTCGAGGTCGAGGCTGTGGCGGGAGCTCTCACGGAGGCCCGGCCTTGACCCGGAGGAGGTGGGGTGTGTGGGGAGGTTTGCTTGGGAAGTTTCCCGAGGTGTGGCATCGCAGCTGAGCTGGGAGTGAAGGTGGAGAATCGGGTGACAAAGGAGGTTGGGCCGTGGACAGGGCATTAGAGCCCCGCGGAGAACCTGCCTGTCAGAGGGAAAAGGGCCCAGGAAGGCCAGGGTCTTGGATCAAAGGAAGGAGAATTGGCCAGAGGGGAGACGGAAGAAGCAGGCAGCATTTAATGCTTTGTCTGCTTGTTCCCGTCGCGACCTCCCTTCTGAGGACCCGGGGTACTGAACACCCCATTCTGAGCGTGGCTTCTCTTGCGCCAGCTCTGGAGCAGCGCCCGCACCGATCCAGAACGGGCACCTGCGTCACCGGAGCAGTGCTGCCTGCGGGGGCGCAAGCTGGCCGTCAGGGTCGGACCCTCTCCCTCTTCTCCTCTCCCCCTCCCCTCTTTTCGCTGAAACCAGTAAGTGTGGCTGAGAAGGCCAGCGTGATGGCTGAAGGCGCTGTGCCCAGAGCAGCAGGGACAGGAGGAGCTGGAGTGGGGGGCCTCGATGGACGTTTGAGTCCTTCCGGTCACAGCCCTGCCCCTGGGTGGGTTCCGGAACGCGGCTCAGGAGCCTCACCATAGACTCTGCCTTTTATGAGGGGGATCAGGGTGGGTTTCTGCAGGAAGTAGCGTCAGTAGACAGCAGCCAGCGTGGAGAGAAGCGGGGGCAGGTCTCTGCGGGGCAGCGGCGTCACATGTGGGAGCTTGCTTGAGATTCTCTGCCGCTCTCTCCCTTGTGCACACGCGCATGCACTCTTGAGGAGGAAAAAGTACGAAAACCAAAATCAATAGCAAATGTTCTCTTAAAGAGCAAAATGGTGAAACCGTGAGTTAAAATTCGGAATGGCTGCTGTCACCACTGCTAAAATCACGGCCGGGCTCGGGGCGGGTCCAGAAAAAGCAGGTGCGAACGTCTGAGTCCTCTCCCGCTGCACACAGGTCACGTGTGTGGTCACCGCGTCTGTGGATGGTGTCCACCTGGGAAGCTCGTTGGAGGCTCAGGGCCCAAGGGCCTTATCGGAGCTGCTCACTCGGCACCCTCTGCCCAGCACACGGAAACTGCAGACTCCCAGTTTGGCATCAAGCACATTGTGTCGGTAAGTGGGCACAGCGAGCCCACATAAGGCTTCTGGGACAAAGCTCAAGATACAAAACTCATTCGCGCTCTCCACTGTGGCGGTAAGAGCCCGTCAAACATTTATGTATACGGTAAAAAAATAGATTTCAGAATAAAGGACTCAGATGAAGAAAACAGAAATCCCGCAGACATCTGTGCAGGTGTGAAAGCGTACTTAGGAAGGTGTCACAGCATAAAAATGAGTTAATGGGAAAACATGATACAGTCCCAGTTAGGGTCCACAGGAGGTCTGTTTTGGGAATTGGATAAAAATATCTTAAAATTTATATGAGTGAATAAATGCCCAAGGATAGAACCGCACCGTGGGTGGAGGGGAACCCTCGCTAACCCGGATGGCAAGACCAGAAGCTACTCAAGAAGACAGGAATGTGCTTGAGCATTAGAACACTTGGTGTGCAAAGATGCCGTAACCCTCAGTGGGCGGACTGGAAGGCATTTGTAACGTAGATGATAAGGGTTAACACGCGCTATGAAGAGACTTCTTAAAAGGTTGTCAAAAAGAGCACCCGTCAGAAAAGCAGGACAATCTCATGAAGAGAAGGTCTGTAGGAGAGCAAATTCTAATGGCTGAGAAACACGAAAGGGCCCAAATTCCTCTGGAATAAGGGAAATAGAAATCAGCTCTGTGGCCCTGGACTGGCCAGACTTCCAAGAGGCTATGATTTGCTGTGGACGGAGAAGGGGAGGCCAAATACCCCGTGCTGGTCAAATAGAAAGTGGGACGGCTTCTTTGGAAATCAGTCCGCCAGTATCTGCAAATCGACAGTGCCCCCCCCCCCCCGACTTCCCAGTGTCACGGGAGAACACTAGGAGTCGTGAATGCCCATCGGGGGGACCACGGACATCAAGGGAGAGTGCGCCACGGTGAGAGGAAGGGGGCGGGGAGTACAGCGGCTTCCCTGCAGGGATTTCCACGAGGGGTGGCCAGTGGGCAACGGAAGAGGCCGAGCTGCGCCCAGTACGTCATGTGAGAAGTGGTTAACGGCCGATGCCTCGGACCGGTGCGCACACCACTGTGGGTTTGTGCTTAGCCTGCGCGAGCCGAAGAACCGGAGGAGCACGTGGACGGATGTGATCCGCATAGTGACCTCCGTCATCTGTGACGGGACATGCACGCCCTTTGGGCTTTCTTCCTGCTGCTCTCCTGGAACGCCGGCCTGAGACGGGCGCTTGAGCAGCCATCTTCGGCCTCAAGAGCACCTCGATGTGGAGGCCACCGCAGTGGCAGGACCGGGCTTCCCGTGGGACTGTCCGCCGTGGGACCGCCCGCCGCAGGACCGTCCCGCTGGACCGCCTACCTCCAGACTTCCTTTATGTGGGAGAGGCCTGAGCTCTTTAAAGCCTCTGTTAACTTCAGCTTGTGTCGCAGCCAGCCACACATCATTCCTGTCTGACGTGTGCACGACAAGCACGTGAAAAGTAAGTCGTGCATAACAGTGCTAAGTGGCAGAAGGAATATTAAAAATCACAAGAGACCAAGGCACATGGATACATCTAGATCAGTCCTACATTCCTGCGGTCGCGAGCGTCCGCTTCTGGCCCGTCCGTGCCAACTTGCCTGGATCAGAGCGGCTCTTGACCCCATGCCCACCGGTCTGCAGAGTCCGGGCTTCCCTTTGTCGTCAGAGTTCGAGGGCGTCAAAATTACAAAGCCTCCTTTCTCTCCACCGTGGGGCTACCCCCCTGCTTTAAGGAGCGTGATGGACGCACCTGACCTGGCGCCGCCAGCGTCAGATCACCCGGAAAGGAGCACCACGGCAGAGTGCGTAGCCGCGTTCCCCGGGGGCAGCGGGGCAGAAAATCGTGCCCTGCCTGCGGACGTGTTCTGGATTGTTCCCTGCTTCTGTACCGCTTTGCTTTTGTGTTGGAACAATGACATCAGAACATCAGCTTGAAAAGATTTTTTTAAGATTTTATTTATTTATTTGACAGAGATCACAAGTAGGCAGAGAGGCAGCAGAGAGAGAGGAGGAAGCAGGCTCCCTGCTCAGCAGAGAGCCCGATGCGGGGCTCGATCCCAGGACCCTGAGATTATGACCTGAGCCGAAGGCAGAGGCTTAACCCACTGAGCCACCCAGGCGCCCCTGAAAGATATTTTTAAGCGAAAGACAGGAATGCTCTACCTTCCGAGAAGTGGCACCACGACGACCGACGGTGTGCCCGGACGAGTGGGGTGTTACGTTCAGCTGTGCCTTGAAGACCCGTAAGCAGAAAGTGGCGTATTCTCTCCCACATAAAACGCCCTTGCTTCGGTTGCAGGGTGTGCTGTGCGGCGGGGCTCACAGCCCAGCACCGGGGCGGCTGGTTTCCCTCCCGGCTTGGGAACGGTCTGCAGGAAGCACCGCCGCCTGGTGGTCCCGCTCAGAACTGCAGGCGACCCTGGAGGCTGGTCCCCACACGCTTGGAAGCTGGTCCTAGTGTGTGTGCTCGGAGATGCAGACAAGTACAGCTGGAAACGCTGATGGGACATCGCAGCAAAGCAGGGCTTCCAGGTCTGGGAGCCTGTTTACAAGCACCTCGGGGAGCCACGAGGGCTGCTGCCTGTGCACCGGTTCAGGTTGGCCCTGAGGGACTTGAGGTGGGACCAGGCAAGCCCCGGGCACCGCCGGCTCTCCTGCGTCCCTCCTCGGCTCCCGCAGAGCTCTCAGTGCGGGGCCCCTTTCTCCCTGTGAGGAGTGTCGGAGGTCCAGTCACCTGCAGGGAAGGGCCGGATGCGCCACGGGGAGGCGAGCAGCCCGTCTCCCTGGGGACGGGTGGGGCCTGCCGGGCAGTGGCTAGAGACGGGAGCCTGTGGCCGGCACCCTTGTGTAACGCCTCACAGGGGCGTTCGTGGGTCGTGTCGGTCCGCGATCTGTTGGTCCACGATCTGTCCTTTCATTTCCCGTTGCACAAACACGCCGATTTCCTCCTCCTCGGGCTGGTGGGCCCGTGCGTGGTGTTCAGGCGGGGCCGGTCAGGGATCCTGCACGGTTCCCTGGGAGCCTGCCCATCCCCACCCCACCGGGGCTCCTGGCGTCCCTGCCCTTCCTGCCTTCACCGCAGCTGTCTGCACCTTCCGCCGCTGGCCCTCCGCCGCCGCAAACCCTGCGGGTCCCCTTTGACCCGCTTCTGCCTTCGCGGGGCCCAGGTGGGGCTTGCGCATGTGGGGGCGTCACGTGTCGTCCCGAGCTGTAGGACTGCGTGGTTTCCCCATGTCTTGTTCAGTGACGTCTTTTGTCGGATGCGTGCGTTTTGATCGTTTTCTCCTCCTCTGTCCCTGCCTGTTCATTTTCTTGTGCTAAAAAAAACAGCTCGTAAAGTTTGCCATTTTAACCAGTTTTCAGTGTGAAGTAATCCACGTTGTCGTGGGACAGTTGTTGTGGGACAGACCTCGAGAACTTTATGGTCTTGCAGACCCAGAACTCTGTCCCTCCCCCTGCCCGCCGCTGTGCGTCATGTCTCTCGGATGCTGGGTCCTGCGACGACTCTGGGTCCCTCCGACGAGACAGTTGCGCGGGTTGCCTATTTTCGGTGACTCGTTCGTATCACTCAGCCCCATGTCCTCCAGGTCCATCCGTGCCTCCATGGCCGCACCGGTTCCTCTGCAAGGCTGAGAGCCGACCGTTGTGCACACTGACCGCGCCCGCGTGCCCTGCATCTCTGGGGAACGCTGGTCGCTCCCGGCTCGGGGCCGCATGGACAGCGCTGCTCTGGCGTGCTCGGGAGTGCGAGATACAGGCGGACACCTCTGGGAGACGCTGCTATGAATTCTTCGGGTAAGAGCCAACAAGCGGGGCCAGGGGTCGTGTGGCGGTTCTGTTGTTAATTATGTGAGGAACCACCATACTTTTTTCCACAGCGACTGTTCCCTTTTCCAGTCCCATCGCAGCACGTAAGGGTTCCAGTTTCATCACGTCCTCGCCAGCATTTGTGGTTTTCTGTCTGGTTGGCTTTTTCAAACAGTGGACATCTTACTGGCTGGAGGTCGCGGCTCACGCGGGCTGTGATTGGTGTTCCCTGGCGATGAGGGAGCTGGACCGTCTTCTCTACATTCACTGGCCGTTGGCACACAGCCTTCGGAGAAGTGTCTGTTCAAGTTCTTTGCCCATTTTCGGAGTTGTTTGGTTCTGTGTTGTTGACTCATAGGGCCCCTTCATACGGTGTGGGTATTTAACCCCACGTCAGGTACGCGATTTGTGTTTGCCCTGACTCTGTACGTTGCTTTTCCCCTCTGCGGATCCTGCCCTTTGTCCTCTGAGGCACACAAGTTTGTGAACTTGACGTCGTCCCGCTTGCCTTGTCCTTCGTTGCCCCTGCTTGGGTGTCGTCCCTGGGAGATCACTGCCGACTCCGGCGCATGAAGCGTCTCCCCTGTGTTTGCCTCCAGGGCTTCGGTAGTTTCGAGCCTTACGTGGAGGTCTCTGACCCACGCTTCTGTGTGTGGTGGATTCATGTCTTAACTGTCTTTAGACCAGCAGCAGTTTGGGATTCTGACGAAGTTTATTTTATCATTTCAAAAGTTTTATGGTTCGTGCCATGTTTCCTTAATTAAGAAACGTTGCCGGGGGCACCTGGGTGGCTCAGTGGGTTGAGCCTCTGCCTTCGGCTCAGGTCATGATCTCAGGGTCCTGGGATCGAGTCCCGCATCGGGCTCTTTGCTCAGCAGGGAGCCTGCTTCCTCCTCTCTCTCTGCCTGCCTCTCTGCCTACTTGTGATAAAGAAACCCTTCAGTGTTCTCTCCTATGAATTTTGTAGTTCTAGCATTTATGTTTGCGCTCAGGACCCATATCAAATCCATTTCTCTGTCTGGGGAGAGGGGGGCGAGCTTATCTTCCCCACGTGAGCTTCTGCTCCGAGAGCTGAGGACTCCCCGTCCTGCCGGATGGTGTGGGCGCGGGGCCACGCACCCATCAGACCCCCCGGAGAATGACAGATGTCCCCCTCCGGCCGCCGGGGGCCGCTGGAAGACGGCCCTCGGTGGGCAGTCATCTCTGGGGATGTTCGCCACCCCCCCCAGATCACGCCGTGCTCCAGGGGATGGTGCGTCTAGTGACTGACCCACACGGGGCTCGAAGCCTCCCTCGCCCTGACTGGACGGCTCCGGAGGTCGTCCCCGAGGCTCCAGGGCTGAATGAGATCTTCTGGGGGGAGACTGCCAGCCACCCTCCTCCCGCCCCTACAGGCCGCCCCCCAGGGGCACTTCTTATGGACGGGCCACCCACCGCCCGCTCACAGGCCGCCGTAGGGGGGACCTGGCCTCCGACAGCTGTCACATGTCAACTGGCCAGTGCCTGAGGCTTTGCCTCTGGGTCCTGTCCTGTCGCAGCGATCTGTCTGGGGGCTCTGCCGCACCTCACCCCGTGACCAGGCTTCAGAACTGAGTGTGTAGGGCGCAGGGGTGTGGGCTTCCACTGCCGGGGGCTCGACTCATGGGGGAGGAGGAGGAGAACTGGCTCATTGTTTTTAGATCCCCGTGTCACACACGTGTCCACCCGTGACATCAGGCCCACGTGGGCTCGGCCTTGGTGCTGTGTGGGCCGCGGACCTGCCGGAGAGGCAGGACATGCGTGCGTGGGAACAACCCCCAACACGCTGGGTTTGCTGAGGGTCTGCCTTCTGCAGGGACGAGCCGTTCAGGACACGCGTGGCACCGAGGGCCCCCCTGACCCTGTGGGGTGGCCTGGCAGCCCAGCCGGCTGGGGAAGAGTGTGGGCACAACCCGCACCCAGACCCCTCCTACGAGAGCTCTCCCCTCCTCACCGCTGCCCTTCTCGGCTGAGGCAGCAGACTGAGGTCACGGGGGCCACTCCCCACCTGCCTTCCGACTGGCGCCGGCTCCCACCAGTGAGTTCGGGCACGGGGTGGGGCGGGTGCGCTGGTCTGCAGGGCCACAGAGGCCACGGGGGCCCGGATAGGTCTCTGAGCCATGCTGAAGTTGGCGCAGGGCCTGGACCTTTGCCTCCAGGACATGGCCCTATGTCCCCTGCACGTCGTTCCCTGCCAGCGTCCCGTCGCACGGCCAGCCTCGCTGTCCACCACAGCCTGGGCCAGGCCTGCTTCCTTCCCTACAGCGGTGCCGGCCGCGTGTGGCTGTCCCTGGCTGTCCTCAGGGCCCTCACTGGGCTGGCGGGGGCATCCTCAGGGGCCCCCCGCGGGGAGTGGGCGGCAGCAGCGTCCGTCGGGGCTTCTGACAGGGCCTGACTGGGAGGCCCCACGCAGGTCTGTTCTGGTGCCCAATGCCCCCCGCGTTAGCAATATTGGCCCTGGAGACCTGAGGGGCATCCTTCTGCGACCTCCCACCATCAGCAGGACCTGCCTGGCGTTGCCCAGGGTGCTGTGAGCGAGTGTGCCTGCTGGGCCCTCTGGACCTCGCTTGTCTGGAGCTGCCGGCGCTCAGGCTGCCGCTCAGACCACCGAGGCCTCCAAGCTCGGGGGGAGGTGGTGCCCGGGGAGCCAAAGCCTGGCCCCATGAGGGGCTTGAGGGCACAGACTGGGTAGGAGGGGTTCCCTTGGACCCGTAGTTGGCCCGTTACCCGCAGCGCGACCACCAGGGCCCCTGCTCACCGCTCTTTTCCTGGCCTCCTGCCAAAGTGAGCGGCATCACCGTTCCCATAAAACCTAATTTACAACCTGGGGGCCGCATTTGGCCCTGAGTCTGGGCTGCCGGCCACCGCTCTAGCCCAGGCTTCTCCAGCTCGTGTTTGCGTACGTGTGACGTGGACCCCTCGGGTCCCCCGACCTTCTGGGTCAGGAGGCCTGGGGAGGGGGCCCAGGGGAGGCGTCTCCCACAGGCTCCAGGTGCGGCTGCTGGATGGGTGCTGCGTTTTGAGAACCAAGCCCTAGAAGAGGAACACGACCCGTGGCACACAGAGCGCGAGGCTGACGGGGCTGCCTGGCCCGGCACGCCGCTGCCACGGGGCAGCTTCAGGTCCTGCTCTGGGGGGACCCTGGAGCACCCCGCTGTGTGTGGAGGGAGTGGTGCCAGCAAGGGTGTGCGTGGGATGTGAGAGAGAAGCGTGTGTTCCAGGCACCCCCGGGGCAAAACATCGGCGCTCCTCTGAGCAGCTTGAGAGAGAAGAGACAGGTGGGCGGCGACCCTGGGGAGGACGGATGGTCCGTCCAGGTCCGCCAGACTCAGCTCCCAGTCTCGACACCACGGTGAGACTGTCCCCATGGAGGAGACTTGGGGGATCCTGGAACAGCCCCCCCCAGCCCAGGAGGGGCCCACAGACATCACCCCAACCCAGAGTCAGGGAGCCAGTTCCTGCGGGAGACGTGGGGCCTCCAGCAGTGGGGGAGCTCAGTGGCCCATCGAAGCAGCCCTCCCGTGGGGCGTCTGTCCCCTCTGCTCCATGCTGGGGGTCCGGCAACCCAGAGCCCCCACTCGCTCAGTGCGGTCAGGGCCTGCGCGGCCGACACTCCCGCCCTGGGCCTCGGTGTCCAGCTCCCCTGCCTTCACCCCCGGCTCTCCTGGCTTCTCCCCTTTTCCTGGCCTCGAGCTGGAAAGCTGGCACACGCTGGGCCTCCGTGTCCCCTCTTCCGCTCCTCGGCAACCTCGTCAGGCTCCCCGCGCCGTCCCTGTGTTGGTGACTCCGGAAGGTGCAGCTTTCGTTTCTTCCGGGCCGCCCAGGCGCCAGGTCAGACACAAGGCAGCCGGCACAGCTCGCCGCCTCCTGGCCCCACCACGTTCCTCCTGCCCCAGGTTCGCTTGACCCGGTCAAGAACTCGGTCCCCATTTAGTGCGAAGCTCTGGCCAAAACCTGAGCTGTGCTGCCTGGTCTCTGTTACAGCCAAGCGTCCCAACGTGCTCCCAGTAGGACTGCACTGCGCCCCGGCCGCTTGGCCTCCTGATGGCCCTTACGACCCCTCGCCTGCCTCTCTCCATGCAGCAGAGTTTAAGACAAACCAGCGCAGGCCAGGACTGGGTTTAAATCCCAAATCCTTCCCGGGGCCTGACCCCCTTGGCGAGTGCTCCCTCCCTCAGACCGCCCTCCCTTACCCTCCTGGGCAGGGTGCAGACCCTGGGCTCCTTGCTGCCTGGGGCCCTGGGACCCAGCCCCCATGTCAGCTCGTCAGAGAGATGGTCCCTTGCCACCCTGCCAGGAACAATACCTTCCTTCACTCAGTTTCCTTATTTCTCCTCCCAGCACTGGTCACCAGGAGATGCTTGGGGGGCGGGGGGGCGTCTCCTGCTGCCCCTGCACTGGGAAGGGAGCTCCAGGAGGAGCGGGTCCCCGGTGCCTGGAGAGACCCACAGCAGTCCTGGTATATACACAGAAATGGCTCCCGGGGCACCTTGCTGGCTCAGTTGGTTAAGCGCCTCTTGATTTCGGCTCAGGTAGTGATCTAGGAGGAGGCCTGCCTGGCCCCAAACTCTTTTTCCCAGGACGTCTAGGATGCTAGTGGGCAGGGTAAGGGGTGGCTTCCTGAAAGGGTGACCGGGGAGCTCCCTCCCCCCACGACGAAGGGCCCCGGCAGGTGTCAGGACCGCTCAGAGCCGCCCAAGAACAAGCACCTTTACAGACCCGAACAGTGATGCGAACCAGCAACGGAGGGAACCAGGTTTTGCCGGTGGGGGCTGAACTTTGTCCCTCCCACATTCACATGGTGAGCCCTGACCCCGAGCCCCTCTGAAGGGGACTGTATTTAGAGACAGGCCTTTATGGAGGGGATGAGGGTAAAAGGAGGATATTCGGTCGGAGCCCAGGGTGGCCGGTGTCCTTGTAACAAGAGGTCCGGACTCTGGAATCTGGCAGAGGGACAGGGGCACAGAAGAGAGGTGGACACCTTGGTCCCGGACTTCAGCCTCGAGGACGGCGGGACCCTTGACACCACCAGCCAGAGCAGACGGACAGTTCCCCGGCACCAGGAGGCACTTCTGCATGGTGGGCGGTTATCACAGTAGCTTCCCTGGACCGTCCATCAGATAGGCGGAGGGCAGCGCCTGGAGACAGTGCTGTCCCCGTCCCCCATGCCGGCGGTGGCGGTCCGGATGCCGGCCTCGGGGGATCCAGCCTCGGGGATGAGCCTGCTCCGGAACCGAACCCGAACCTGAGGCTCCGGTGCCCTGCAGGGCTGCGTGCGGGGGCGGCGGGGCGGGCCTCTAGCCCCGAGGGGTTCCTCCCGCCCTCCACCTGGACCTGTGTGCGTGGGCGGTGGGGGTCTTTGCCTGTACCCCCCCCCAAGGAGTGCAGCGCGGGGTGGTCACGGCACCGGCTTTGCCCGGCACCGGCTTCTGCGGGCGCCGCCTGGGAGGGGAGGGGGCGGCCCCCACTCTGCGCTGGGGGTCCTCAGGCCAACCGTAAGGCGCTGGCTTGTGTCCCACAGGCCCCAGCCACTCCAGCACCGGGGGCCACTGCACCTGTCGGCGGCCCTCGGAGCCCCAAGGCCGCGCAGGCCCCGCCCCCGCCCCGCCCCGCCCCGCAGGCCCCGCCCCCAGACGGCCCCGCCCGCCGCCGCCGCCCCCCCTCCCCAAGCTCTCCGCGCCTTCCGGCCAGAAGCACTGCCCCGGGCAGGTGGATGCCCGCCCCTCCCCGAGCTGCCCTTGGCGCCCCGCCACCTCCCCTTCGTCCCCTCGGTCCCGGTCCCGGTCCCGTCCGTCCTTTGGTCCCGAGGTCGGCATGGCGCGCGCACTGGGGCCCCAGCGGCGGCTCCTGGCCGTCTACACCGGCGGCACGATCGGCATGCGGAGCGAGCAGGGCGGTGAGTTGGAGGCCTGGGGTGGGGACGGGGTCGTTCTCACGCCCCGTGACCTTTCTCAGGCCAAGGCCGGGCACCGGGGGCTCTCTGGGGCGCTCTCAGCTCCCCTCCCCTCTGCTGCGGCTGGAACCCTCAGCACAGAGGTGTGCCCCCCCCACCCGGAGGGCCCTGCGGCTTCTGTCCCACCGCCTCCCCCCTTCCCCGTGGCCAGGGCGGTGGGCAGGTGTGCCGCTGCCGTCCAGGCCTTCCCCTCCCGCGACAGAGGCAGCGGCACCACGCCTCGCCTTCCCCCAAGGTGCTTGCCGGCTGCAGCGCTCCCGACGGCAGTGGGCGCACACTTCGGGGGACTGGTCAGGAGCGGCAGGGGGCTTTGGGGAGCCGCACATCTTGTCTTTGCCTATGAGGCAGTGGCTGCTGCTGGGGGCCTCGGGCCTCGGGCGGGGGTGCCGGAGCTCGCAGGCCACCCCGGGCCAGGATGCCCTCGGTGGGGGCCCCCATGGCACAGAAAGAGAAGGCCTGCCCACCAGCATCCAGAACACTCTGGCATTCCTGGGAGAGGGGGAAACGGTTCCCTAATGCCCAGGCAGGCCAGGACGAACCCCAGCCTCGGGAGTGGTGACTCAGACACCATGGCGGCTCCTGGTGGCTCCGGCCGCTCCCCCTCGGTCCCCGTCACTCCGTCTGGGACGCTGGCACTCAGTGGGGACATTCTTTGAGGCCCCACCAGGCAGAGCCCCAGGATTCAGGCCTGTGTAGACAGAGTCCTGTCCTGGAGGGGCTTGAGCCCAGGGACCTGGTTGTCCATCCGGCCCGCCCGCCTGCGGCTGCTGTGCCCTCCGCCTCTCTGACCCGGTTAGCTGGTGGGTGACCTGAAGCCTGGAGGGCCCAGCGGACACCACCGTGCAGGGGGCTGCTGGGGTCCCTTGCCACCCCACCCCCCAGGCCAGAGAGGGGCGGACACTGAACCAGCGGCAGCATGTGAGGAAGGTCACAAAGGCCGTGTGCCAGCAACATGCAGGGCTGTGGGTGCCTGTCGGGCAGGACCCTGCGTCCGGCTCCCCGCTTCCCTGGAGGGCACGGGGTGGGGGTGCTTCCCGGGAGCTGGGAGAGAGCCGGCGGGGCTGGGAGGAGGGAGACGGGCCCAGAGCGGGTAGCTGCCCTGCGCCCACCCCCACGCTGCTCCCCCAGGCTTGGCACGGGGCCAGCTGCAATTCCGTTGCGCTCAACACAGAGCTCCCAGGGTCTGGGCTGCAGGGACGGGTGGACTCCGACCCCCTCCCACCAGCCATGCCTCCTGCCCTGCTTCTCCCGGGAGGCCTTGTGGTCAGAGAGGCGGCACACGCACCTGTTCAGAAGGTGAACTCGAGACCCTGACTCAGGAAAGACCGCCTGGGGGTGGGGGTCGTCTTCCCTACAGGGAGGAATCTTCCAGAATCCCTTAGGGCCTGCCCTGGGCCTGGGGCCGTCTGGCCTGGTGAAGGTGAGACCGCCAAGCACCTTCTTGTGCCCAGAGCGGCCAGCCTGTCCTAGCCGGCGACGACGCCGGTCCTCAGAGCTCTGGCCGAGCTGCTGGCTGGGGGGCGGGCCGCCTCCAGTCTGGAGCAGGGTGCCTTCTCCTCTGCGAGCCACAGCGGCCTCTCTCAGCTCCTGGCTGAGGGCTTTGCCTTCATGAGGCCTTCCTCGTCCCCAGCCCCACGGCAGCTGCCAGTCCTCCCCCTTCAGGAAGGCTTCAGGGAGCCTGTGATTACGGCCCAGAGGACAAAGGAGGGAGAGGTGTGGGATCTGGTCCCTGCTGTCCCTCTCGTGTCATGCAGCCCCTGACCCCCGGCTGCTGAGACCAGGGAGGGTCCTGGGCCTGCTCTAGTGCGTGACTGGCTCTCCGTGTTCTTGAGGGACACGCATCTCCCGCCAGCTTTTTTGGCTAAAAATGTTGTAGAGTGAAAAGGTGTCTGGGGACCAGGGCTGCACCCCAGGCCAGGGCAAGAGCAAGACGAGGACGGGTGGAGGAGCCGGGCTCCTGGCTGCTCCAAGCCCTGCCGGGGTCGTTGAACTCAGGACTCCGGGCCGTTCCCCAGGGTTCTGATGGGAACCCCATCAATGATTAACTCGCCCAGCACTGCGGACGGGGCTCCAGCGGCGCGAGGGTGGCGAGGGGCGGCGAGGGCGCAGGCCAGCCACAGCAAATCTGTTTGGGTCGTCACTGGTGGTGTTGCTGGCCTGCAGGGCACATGGCACCGTGGGTCTGAGTCTGCCAAAGGTCAGGGCGGCCAGCGGAGGGCAGAGGCCGTGGCCACTGGGGGCAGCCCTTGACCCGTCCCATCTCTGGGTTCAGGAAAGATGTCACAGGGCAAGGGGCATCATGAAAAGAAGTCAGATGAGGACCCCGAGCCCAAGGCTGAGCAGCACTTGGGGCCTCCTCCCACACAGCCGAGGAACCCAGGAGCCCCTCCCTGCTTGCCCCCACCGCAGCGGCCCTTGCGGGCACTCGCACACATAGCCCAGGGAGCAGAGCTTTGGGGCCGGGCGTCTGAAGGCGCCAGGACAGCCTGGCGGGTCGCAGGAGCTCCTGCCGCCGAGCCTTGCCACCAGACTGCGGCATCTGAGCCCTCGGCCCGGCCCTCCTTCTCGATCACAGTTTCACGTGCTCACAAGCTCATGCCTGGAGCCTAAGCCATAGGTTGTCCTAGGGGGCTCTGCTGTCCTAGGGTACACACGGGGGGTTTGGTGGGCACAAGAGTGCATCCCCTTGCCTTTGGGGCCCAAGGACGAGACCACATTCTGGTTTTATAGGCGCCTGGTGTGGGGGCCCTCGCTGAGAAAAACAACATGATTTACAAAATCCGAGTTCAGCGTGAAAGTGAACATTGACTTGGAATGATTCAGGAAATCGTAACAAATCACCAGTTTTAAAAAGCCAAGAATATCAGAAAACCGTTTTGTTCATTAACTTGCTGACGCGCTCTCGCGGCGGCGCCCCCCCATATCTTTGCTGGGCATTTCCCCAGGCTCTTCCAGCGCGGCGGCAGCCCCCAGCCGGCCACAGGGTCGTGCCGCGAGAGCAACAGGAGGGCGAGGCCTTTCCTCGGGGCGGTTTGGCCTGTGCTGCTCCCTGGCTGGGGGGACAGCGGGTCCTGTCCTTTCCGGGGGCCCTGCAGCCCGGCCCCTCCCCACCTCGCGGAAGCAGGATGTCCCTGGCAGCCGCTGCCCCTTCAAGGGTCAGCAGGTGACCGCCCACATCGTACGTGTGTCCCAGGAAACCCACACCAAGTGCGTCCCCACCTCACCTGCCCCACCCTTGGACCCCCGGCTTTGCGGACTGCCCTGCGTCACCCACCACAAGGAGCTGCGGTGGAAAGTGGCCGCGCGAGCTTCCCGGGGTTGTTCCAACAAGTGAGCAGGAGGGTGGCCCCCACCCCTGCTCTGGGCAGGCATCTGACCTCGGGCAGGAAGGGTCCGTCCTTCCCGCTTCCTTGGCCGTGGCCGCACCGCGGCAGCCTCCGTGCCTCTCCCTGCCCGGTTCCTCCGCGGCCGTTGTGTGCTACTGTCCCCTCTGTCCGCTTGGCCCCATCGGCATGACGCTTCTCGCCCACACGGTTTACTTCTGCGGCAGGCGTGAGCGGAGCTCCTGCTGGGGCTGCATGCGGGGTGAGGACACGTTGCTCACGGTGCATCCCCACCAGGGTTCCCTCTGCCACAAGCATCCCTGAGCAGCCATGAGGCCCGTCTGCCCGTGCTGGCCAGGGGACTGGCAGGAGCTGGGGCCTGGGCGTTAATGGGCGGACGGACACTCCGAGGGGTTTTGGGGCGGGGAAACAGCCCCAGTGAGATCACAGCCCGGCTGACGCATCACCGCCCGCCAGTGTGAGATGAACACAGATGTGCTTCTTTCTTGTTTCAGCTAAGCGCGTCTCAAGGAGGGGCACCCTGTTGTCCTCGTCGCCGTGTCCGGGGGCCCGGCACAGCCGGGCATGTGGGAGACGCCCAGAGAATTTAGCTGACCTGTCCAAGGTCACGGTGCTGGTAGGAAGCAGGCTGGAACAAAAGGTTAGGACCTGGAAGCCTCTGCCGAGGCTTGTTTCTAGGAAACACACCTGTAACGTATTAGGGCTCTCCTACAACACAGCACCATTTCTGTCCCGTGCCTCAGATGCAGGTTGCTAGGACACGGAGGCTGCAGGCGGAGGGCCTGGGCTGCGTGCGTTGTGGAGGCCTTGCACGGTGTTCTAGTGAGGGTACAAGGGCAGCCGGGCAGTATGTGGGAGGGGCAGTGGGCCTGGACATCAAGGAGGGCTTCCCGGAGGTGGCAACCCGAGCCGGGGCGAAGCACCTGCTGGACTTGAAGGGGGTTGGACCAGGGACTTGCAGACAGAGCCGACAGTATGTCTGTGAGCAGGAGCTGGTGTGGGCCTTCTGCGAAGTGGGGAAGAACCGTAGGTCCTGGCTGTGCGGAGAGAAGAGGCGGCAGATGGGGTGACCTGGCCCTGGGTGGAGGGGCCAGAGCCCCTGGCAGGGCCCCTGGGGCTGTCGCACTGGCTCCACAGGAAACTGTCCGTCCGGACAGAGCAGCTGCCCATCCTCACCACATTCTCCCCCGACAAACCCCAGCCCTGCCCGGGCCTGGCCCCCAGCATGTCGGGTGGATGTCCCAAAGCAGAGGGAGGAGCCAGCGGCTAGAGGAGTCAGCGGTGGCTGCTGGCCCTGACCCACACTGCCCCCAACCCGGCTTCTGCCCATAGTGCTCGTCCCTGGGAGTGGCCTGGCCGCTGTCTTGAGGTCACTGCCCATGTTCCATGATGAAGAGCACGCCCGGGCCTGCGGCCTCCCGGAGGACACCCTGGTGCTGCCGTGAGTGGGGGCTCCGTGGGGTCCCAGGTGGGGATGACCACCGGCTGTCAGTGGGTAGAGCTGTCCTGAGACGGCTGCCGCAGGGCCCGCAGGGCTGGCTGTGGTCACTGATGTCCTTGCACACTTTCCCGGCTTTAGAACCGACCAACAGCCCCCTTTCAAGTGAGCCTCGGACTCCCCCCACCTCGGGGGTCCCCAGCCACATGTGGATGCAAGCTCATCAAGAGAGGCGGGGGCTGTCTCCCCTAGTGTAAGGGTCCCCTATCTCTTAGCTCTCGGCCAAGGCTGCCTGGTGCCCTTCACGGCTGTCAGGCTGGGTGGGGGGGTCACCCTCCTGGTCCCCGAGCTCCCTCCTGCCGGAGATCCTCCTCCCAGGGTCGTCGTCTGGCCCATGGAAGGCAGCCACACGCTCCCTCTCAGAGCTGGTTCTGCGAGGGTGCAGACCGACCTGCCCCATCCTTGAACCCTCCTGAGGACCGAGGTCCCTGTTCCCGGGGGCTCAGGGGGGAGGCCAGGCCCTGTCCTCCGGATGCCAAGAGACTGGATATGTAGAGCCCACTGAGAAGGCCCTGGGTGCAGGGGTGGGCAGGGTGGGGTGGAGGGTGCAGAGCTGGGCGGCGGGGGGCAGGGGGCAGAGCGGGAGCCCTTGTTCTGCCTCCCGCAGGCCCGCCAGCCCCGACCAGAGAGTCATCTACACGGTGCTGGAGTGCCAGCCCCTCTTTGACTCCAGTGACATGACCATCACTGAGTGGGTTCAGATTGCTCAGACCATCGAGGTAGTTGGGGAGTGTGGGCGTGGCTGGGAGTGTGGGTGGGGCTGTGTGTACTGGGAGGGGCTGCGAGTGTGGGCGTGGCTAGGAGTGTGGGTGGGGCTGTGGGGGGCGTGGCTAGGAGTGTGGGTGGAGCTGAGCGTACTGGGCGAGGCTGGGTGTGGGCGGGGCTGGTGGGCTGGGCGTGGCCAGGGCTTCAGAAGCACTCCCCTTGGGGTCTGGGGTGGTAGGGTCCGCTTGCCTGGCCTGAGACTTGGGAGCATCAGGAAGTGGCAGCTTCAGGAAAGTGCCAGACCCTCGGGTTACATCTCAGGCCCTTTCCCCTGTGCAAGCAGAGGGTGGGCAGAGAGTGCCATGTGCGGTTCCCGTGAGGAAATGTCCCAGACAGCTGTCCTGGTTAGTATCCTGGGCTGGGATGCTCTCCGCTTCCCTGCAGGTTGACAGGCTCCATGCCCCCCCTCGCCCCACTCCCCGTTCACCCCACCCACACCCACCCTGAAGGCAGGAACTTAGTAGATTTGGGGCCTATAAAAGGTACAGAACGCTGTGCAGGTCTCGTGGTTTACAGCACCCAGTGCGGCCCCCTTACTTGGTGCCAGACCCCCCCTCCGTCAGCTTTCCTCTCTGTTCTGCCCAACCCCAGCATTGCCAGCCCCCCTCCTGCACAAGCCTGGCCTGTTACCCGACTGCCTCCCGCCCCCTCCCACCCCTACCTCGCCCTCCCGCCCTCTCCAGGCCCAGTTCTCACCTGCCTCCCTTAAGAAGCCTCAGAGGCTCATCACATAGGCTCGTCTTCCCAGCAGCAGGGGGCTGGCCCCCGTCCCACGCTTGTGTTCTGCCTCTGGGGGCGGAGGAAAGCAGCCACCTGCGCCCCATCCCCTGTCACTGTGAGTGGGACAGTGTGTGGTCCTGGGCCTGGGCCTTACGTTCCTGAATGGGCCTGCTAGCTGACAGCGGACCTGTCTGGGGCAGTCTCCCTGGTGTGTGGCTGGCAGCGTCCTCTGGTTGGGGCCTGACCGCTTTGCTGAGCTCCCGGGCCTGCTGTCCTGGCCACAGTGTCCAGCCACCTGCAGACTCAAAGGGCCTGCCGGGCCCTGGTGGCCCCGCCTGTGGCAGTGCCCCGTGTGGCCAGCAGAGGGTGCCGCAGCCCGCCACACTGCTCTGCAACCGCAGTTAGGGTCAGCCTGGCATGGTCTTCCAATGGGCCAGGAAGGATGCTCCCCTCGGGTGGGTTTGGCCCTGCTGGCTCCCAGAACTGTGTCCCTTGCACCCACAGCTTGGGCCATCCACCCTCCAAGGCCCAGCCTTGGCTGCCCTCTAGCTGGTGGCCAGAGGATGCACTGCAGAGGCGGCCAGCGTGTCTGGGAGGCCTTCTAGGCTTTGCTGCACCTGGAAGGACGCTTCCCCACGTTTGCCCGCCCGTGTCCTGCCCTCTTGCCGGGTCCTGCTCCGGCCAGCCTCCCAGATCACCCACCAGCTCCCAGCCCCAGCGGTGCCTTGTGCGCTTCTGCCATGTCCTGCCTGGCCCTCCCGCTGGACTGTGGGCTCACAGCTCACTCGCCCTGCAGCCGCCCGCCCAGGAGGCAGGGGCCACATGGCACAGGGCTCCCCAGGAGTCCTGAGCTGAGTCCTGGTGTAGCCCTCCAGCTGGCCTGTGCTCCTGGGAGCCCTGACTGGCCATCACCTGGGGGAGACGCTGGCTGGAAGTCTAGCGCGGACCCTCCAGAGAGTGTCTTCCCTGCCAGCAGTGGCCAAGATCCCACCAGTGCGTCCCTGCCTCCCTCCCTGGGACCCTTTCCTCTCTTCCCCTGGAGGGGCCCGGCTAGCCGCCTGTCCTCGGGGGGAGGCCTGCCTGAGCTTGCTGCACCCCGCAGAGACACTACCGGCAGTACGACGGTTTCGTGGTCATTCACGGCACGGACACCATGGCCTTTGCGGCCTCTGTGCTCTCCTTCGTGCTGGAGAACCTGCAGAAAACGGTCATCCTCACGGGCGCCCAGGTAATGGCCCAGGCCTGCTGGTGGGCCTGAGGGCCTCCCTGAGGCCACAGGGGGGACCCGGGCCGGACCCCGGGCCTCTTTCTCAGTCCTGCAGCTCCCAGAGGCAGTGCCCATGGGTTGGTAGCGGCTGGCTGAGCTGGGCAGCTCTGTGGGTTGCGCCGGTGCCTGTTCTGCTCTCCCGGGTGGGCGCATGGCCCGCCGTCAGCCCTGCCCAGCTGCCCTGACTTTGTGCCTCTCTTCATGCTCCCGCCGATGCCGCTGTCGGGGGGAGCCTTAGACGGTCTCTGGCCTCCTCCCCCAGGTGCCCATCCGTGCCCTGTGGAGCGACGGCCGGGAGAACCTGCTGGGGGCCCTGCTCCTGGCCGGCCAGTACGTGATCCCCGAGGTACCTCCCCTCCCTGCTGTGGGGGTGCGGACTCGGCCTCACGAGTGTAGGCGAGGGGCTGGGGGAGGCGCTCGGTGGGACTTGCAGGGAGAGTCGGGCAGGGTTTTAAAGGTCTGCCTTCACCTCACACGTGACCTAAGCTGTCATCGCAGAGAAACTCCGAAGATAAAGCAGAAGGAAACAAAACCACCCGCGCTTTACTTCCCAGAGGTGCTGCTGTGAAGAGCGCTGTGCTTTCTTCCAGATTATGTATCTTTTTTTTTTTTAAGATTTTGTTTACTATTTGAGGGCGCCTGGCTGGCTCAGTGCGTTAAGCCTCTGCCTTTGGCTCAGGTCGTGCTCCAGGGTCCCGGGGTGGAGCCCCGCATCGGGCTCCCTGCTCCACGGGGTCTGCTTCTCCCTCTACCTCCGCTGCTCCCCGCCTGTGCTCCCTCTCAAATAAATAAAGAAAAAATGTTTTTAAAAGAGATTTTTTTATTACGAGAGAACACATGCACAAGCGGGGCATGGGGCGGAGGGAGCAGCAGACCCCCCGCTGAGCAGGGAGCCCGCCGCGGGGCTCCACCGCAGGACCCTGCGGCCGTGCCCGGAGCCGAAGGCAGAGGCTTCACTGATGGAGCCCCGGTGCCCCCGCTTACGTCTCCTACACATGCTCACGCTGCCTGTGTGCGCGTGGCACTTTCTGTAGAAGTCGGCCGCACCGTCCGGCTGTGCAGCTGGCTTCCCTGTTCAGCAAACCCCTTCACGGGGGGCCACAGGGGACCCCACAACACCCCCTCACATTGTAGGGGACCCCGTGCTGGGAGGTGGGCACCCACCCGGGGGAGGCGGTGTCCCCTACGTGCGGGGTGGCTGTGCCCCCTGCCGCTCCCCAGGAGAACTGCTCTAGAGAGACTAGAAGACGGGGGTGGGCAGCCCCAGAACCCCCGCCACCCGAGCTCCGGAGCAGGGCCTGCTGGGATCCCGCCGCTCCGGGGAGAGGCCTCTCTCCGCACCCTTGGGCTGAGTTCACGGGGTTCCCTGGGAAGCAGCGGTGGGGGCAGTGGGCAAGTGGGGAGGGGAGGGTGGCGGGGCCCCTCGCACGTCTGGCCCCTGGCCCCACTGCGGGTAGGGGTGCAGGGGGTAGGCCTCTGCCGGGGCAGCCCTCTGGTGTTTGCAGGGAGCGCTCTGCCGAGATGGCAGGGGGCAGGCTGGAGGGCACAGGGGCTCCCCTGGGCTGAGCCACAGCCTCTCCCCTCCCTTGCAGGTTTGCCTCTTCTTCCAGAATCAGCTGTTTCGGGGCAACCGAGTGACCAAGGTGGACTCGCGCAGGTTCGCGGCCTTCTGCTCCCCGCACCTGCCCCCTCTGGCCGTCATGGGCACCGATGTCACAAGTAAGCCGGGCAGGGAGCGGGGCCAGTGGACGAGGGCTCCTGCCCTGGGATTTCTGCAGGGAGCAGGGCTGGGAACCCGTGTCTGCGGCTGAGGAGCACCCCCGAACCGGGGCGAGCACAGTGCTCTGTTCTGCCCTGGGAGGCGGAGTCAGGGGCTGCTCTGAGGCGGTGGCCTGCGTGGGCCACCAAGGTGGGGTGTCCAAGCAGGTAGCCCCAGCTCAGGGCCTGGGGAATGGCCAGGGCTCCAGAGGCCAGGTGGGGCCCCACCTGCTTACGGAGGGCGCCCTGAGGAGAGGGTGTGGGTGCGAGTGGGGGACACCAGATTGGCTTCCTTTCCGTCGGGGGGGGCGGTGGCGGGGCTGAGCCCCTCCAGCCCTGGTGAGGAAGGAAGGGATGGGTGGCTGCTCTGCCGGCCTGGCTCCCTGGGGGGCTTAGGAGCGGAGCTTTAGGGGAGGCCCTGGCCGGCAGGCGGGGAGCAGCTCCCAAGGGAAGGCAGAGCTCTGGGCCCTGGGCAGACCACAGGGCACGGGCCGCACTGAGGCAGGCCCTGAGGGAGGAGGCCTTGGGGTGGGAGGCACTGAGGAGAGCGGGGGAGGGGGGACGATGTCTGGGCTCAGAGGGGCTCCCCGTGCCCCACTCTCCTGCCGGGGGTGGCCGAGGAGGACCCTGCCCATCCGGCCCAGCCCGAGCCATCCTCTCCTTAGTCACCACTCCTCATTACTTCCTTCTGCGAGACCGTCGTAGACGGGGGCTTGGGGGGTCGGAGGCGCTGGAGGGACACACAGAGCCCGGGGGCCTCCTGTGCGGAGGACAGCTCGGTCTCCCACACTGAGCGTCGGGGTGTGGGGTCTGCGCAGGGAGCCGGCTCGGTGCGCCCCATGCTGCCGTTCCTCCCTGTTGTCTCGGCTCCTGGGAGGGACGGACTGGGGGCTCCGTGGGCTCTCAGGCGCACGGTCAAGCCCGCAGGGAGGGTAGCGTGGGCTCTCTTTGTGTCTGCGAGCCCCGCAGTCATAATTCCTGCGTGCTGGCACCACGCCCCCAGCCCCGCTTATCTGTGCGCCCAGATGGGGCACACGGCCCTAAATTGAAGGACGCCCCTCGCGGCTGATGGATGCCGGGGGGGGCCCCCTCCTGCCGCCCATCCCCCCAAGTCCCCTTGGATGCAGCGCGAGAGGGCAGCGTGTGTCTGGAATGTTCCCTGGCTTATTATCACACACGAATTGCTCTGGTAGCAACAGCGGGAGGCCTGCAGGGGAGGAGCCCTGGGCCGGGGGGCTCCTGGAGACTCCTCTCCCCACCACTCTGGTCCTGGCTCTGCACACGGGACGGTAGCCTGTGGCCCTTCCCCACTCTGGGCCTGCGTTTCCCCGTGCTGGACATGGTAGCTGCCACCTCGGACGGGCTTCAGTGGTTAGGGCCCGCAGGGCCATCAGAGCCCGGCCTCTGCCCCATCAGGGCTGGCTTGTGCCCGGGATTGAGACAGTGGGGTCCTGGGCTGGGCCTGGGGCTCCTGAGGGCTGGGAGGATGCAGGAAGTTGGGGAGGGCTCTGCTGGCTATGCCCTGGCGGGGCAGTGACCTTCTGACCCCTGGGGACTCTGGCTTTCTGGGGGGCCAGTGGGTGGAAGGGCACGGACCCCTCACTTCCCATAGGGTCTGGGGGGTGGGCCTTCAAGACTTCGGGGTGCACGAGAGGGAGGCTTTCTTCCCCAGAGCTAACGGATCCTTTCTTCATTCACTTGCTCATTCTTTGACTGGCTGGGCTGTGGGCGAGGTGGGTGCCCGGTCTGGGGCAGGAGAGGCTGGGTGGTCTGACCTCTCCCGGGACCCTGGACCACACGCCGCCACTTGGGGTTTGGCTGCGGTGCTTCCAAGCCCGCCTGTGCTGTTCCTGGTCCTGCAACGCCTCTCCTCCACCTTCCCTGCACACTTCCGGTCGGGCTGCGAGACCCAGGCGCCTCCGTCCCTGTGGCGTCCTCCTTGCCCCCCAGGCTCCGTGCACAGGGGGGAGCTGCACCCCGCAGCAGACGGCGGGCAGCGTGTGCGTCGGGAGCGGGGCTGGAAGAGCCGGGCCAGGGGTCCTGGCCGGCTGCCGCCCGCCCGTCCCCCATGTGCACCTCTGCCCCCGCAGTCAACCGGGAGCTCGTGTGGAAGGCCGGAGGGAAGGCCCGGCTGGTGGTGCACAGCAGCATGGAACGGGACGTGGGCCTGCTGCGCCTCTACCCCGGGATCCCCGCAGCCTTGGTAGGGACCCGCCCAGCACCACACACCCTTCCGGGCTTCCCGTTGCCTGCCTTCCCATCCCATCCCCCGCACTGCCCCTTCCCGTTGCCCAGGAATGGCTGTGGTCCAGGGCGGGGATGTGGGTGCCCTCTCAGGAAGCTGGGGCCACAGACACGGGCACCGTGGCCCTCTTCTTTGTGGACAGGGGTGGCTTCATGGGGATGTCCCCACACGTAGGGGGGGACTTAGCACCGGCTGCCCCTGAGCTCTGGGTCACAGTCTGTGAACTGGGACCCGATCCCCTCCAGGGGCACTAGGGACAGGTGGGGTGGTCTTTTTCCCTGGGGGTCCCCACTGCTTGTCTCAGGCTGGGCCCAGGACAGGCGTTCCTCCCTGTGGTGCATGAGACGGACCCTGTGCTGCAGAAGGCCAGGTAGGAAAGACGGGCCTTAGAGTTCAACTGAACAGTCACGGCCTTTCCAGAGACTGGGCCTGAGGTCAGGCCAAGACGATGCTCCTGTGAGCTGGGACAGGGCCACAAGCACCAGCCCCCCAGGCTACCTGTCCCCCACCCCCTGCACCCCCCGACACCCCCCCTGCTTGTCCTCTGGGCTCTGAGTCCCTCGCGGGCTGAGGGTCTGTGATGGTCTTTCCTCCCCGGGCCACTCTGAAGGCAGAAACCCTCAGAGTCGGAGGCCATCTGGAGGCTCTGCGGCCAGACTGCGTGGCCCCCCATGTCAGGCGGCCTCTAGACGTCGGTGCAGGGGCGGGAACCCCGGGATTTCAAAGGAGGCCTGCTTCCGGAAGGGCTGGTCTGGCCCTGTCATCTGTCTCCTGAGTGGAGCCTTGGCACAGGGCAGGAGACGGGGCGGTGCCCCTGGTTGACTTGGAACCTGCGTGTGTGTCGGGCACTTTCCCCAAATCCTGCCAAGCTGGGGGCGTCCTCTGCTGTGTTTCAGACAGGGCAGGACGAAGGGGCTGGAGTGAGGGCCATGGGGCTGGGAGCCGTGTCGAGGGGTCGTTCTGATTGTGGCCCCCCTGGCCGCGGCCTTCAAGCTTTAGGAGGAAAACAGGTGTCTCCTGACGGGTGAGGCAGGGAGCAGCCCCTCCGGACTCTCTGTGTGGCCCGCTGGGGGTCGGGACCGCGAGACCGGACTGCTTCTGCCGCCGAGCGATGGTGCAGGACAAGCCTGGGGCTCCGACGGCTGGAGCAGGAGGCCAAGGCCCGCCTTACCCGCCTCCCGGCCCCGCAGGTCCGGGCCTTCCTGCAGCCCCCCCTGAAGGGCGTGGTCATGGAGACCTTCGGCTCCGGGAACGGGCCCACCAAGCCGGACCTGCTGCGGGAGCTCCGGGCTGCGGCGGAGCGGGGCCTCGTCATCCTCAACTGCTCCCACTGCCTGCAGGGGGCTGTGACCTCTGACTACGCGGCTGGCATGGTGGGGGCAGGTAGCCGGCGGCTGGGGGGGAGGCCGGGCCCTGTGACCCTGCACCCCATATCCTGCTCGTGCCCCTTTCCCCACAGGCCATGGCCGGCGCCGGCATTGTCTCTGGCTTCGATATGACGTCGGAGGCCGCCCTGGCCAAGCTCTCCTACGTACTGGGCCACCCTGGGCTGAGCCTGGACGACAGGAAAGAGGTGCCCCTCGGGCTGTGGGTGTGGGGGCAGGGGTCACAGGGCTCCCAAGGGCACAGTGAGGGCACGACTGGGGCAGATGGTGGGGCCCAGCCCAGCAGGGTATGTGCCTGGCTTGGAAAGGGGGCAGGGACGCAGGGCCTCCCAGTCGGGGAAAGCACCAGCTCTGAGGCCTGGGCACCCCCCCCACTACCCCCAGGCTCAGACCACCCGCTCTTCTGCTGTCTCAGGGAGCCGTGGTCTGGCACTGCTCAGGGTGGCCCCTTGTCCCCCAGCCTTCCTCGGGGCGACCTCAGACGCAGCCAGCCTTGCCAGAGGCTGTAGGGTCCTGGGGCGACGTGGGGCGGGGGCAGTGGAGGCTGTGGTGGGCCCGCAGGGACCCGGCTGGTCATGGTCAAGCCAGGGCCTGGGGGATGGGGACGGAGCTGAGGGGTTTCGGGCCCAGGGGAGCCCTCACCGCCTGCCCTGGGGGTGCCTGGTCCCCGGGGGGCTCCTGGGCTCCAAGCATGCCCGGCTTGCTGTGTTCTCCTCCCCCAGCTGCTGGCCAGGAACCTGCGGGGGGAAATGTCACTGCCCGCCGGGGCCGAGCGCCGGCCCTCGCTGAGTAGCAGCGCGCTGGGCCGGGGGGCTGCCCAGCTCCTCACTCTCAGCCAGGTACTGCCGGGTGTGTGCAGGGCGCGTGCACGGGGCCTGGGGGGCGGGGCCATGCCGGCCACACCCGCCGCGCCCGCCACCTTCCTCGCAAGCAGGGGACGGCCAGGCATGGCCTGGTTCCGGGCCTGGGTGCTCCGCCGAGATGACTGGCCAGGATTCAGGGGTCAGGTGGGAGCGGCGCCTGGGGGCCACGGCCGAGACAGCTGAGCGGAGTCCTTGCAGCGCATGGACAGCAGGCGGAGTGTGGCCCTGTCACCAGCGGGGCACGAGGGGCGTCCGGCGGCTGCACTTGGCTGCGGCTGCACTTGGCTGCGCGGGGCCTGCCGCCTGCTGGTCTTGGCCCCAGGCGCCCTGCGGCCGGTGGGGGGCAGCCCGCAGGGCGGGCTCACTGTCTGTCCCAGGTGTTGGGCAGAGAGGGGGCTGCGGTCTTCCTGGGCCTGCGGGTGCAGCCCCTTTGGGACTCCCCCTCCACCCTCCCAGCCAGGGGCCCAGGCCTGGAAGCGGCTGGAGAGCTGGGGTCACACTTGAGGGCCCAGGGTCTGGGGTTGAGGCCGGGCGAGGCCCACGGCAGTGACTGGGGCCTCCTGGTGACCCAGCGCACGGCCACTCTGGCTGAGACATCCAGGCCTGGCGTCCCAGTGCCCCCCGAGTCATGCCACACGTGTCAGTTTCCCCTCATCACGGATCCTGCCGTCATGATCACGGCCACGTACCGGGGCAGACCGTGGGGAGACCAAGAGGCCGGAATGTGTGTGGCCTGTTCCTGGGGTGGCTGTGCTGGGGCTAGAGCTTGAGGGTGTGGCTGACGGGCTGTCGCTTCGGGGTCTGGCCGCGCTGGGGTGCTGGGCTGCAGGCAGGCTGGGCCGCACCTGGGGAGGCCTGCAGGGACTCCGTGGCATTCCCGACCCTCTGGCGTTTGGGGCTCCTCCATGACCCACAGCACCCCGGGGCTAGGGGCAGGCGGCGTGTAGGAGCTGTGCCCTGGGAGGTATGCCCTTCTTTCCAGGCGAGGGGACCAGGCACCCCTTCCCGTGCTCCCCAAAGCGGGTGTCTTGTGAGTCTGTCTCTGCCCCCTCAGTGGTGGAGGCCGCCGCCGAGGAATCACATCTTAGCGGGTGGGCGGCCCTCCCTGGGGCGCATGGCCCAGAAGGACGGACCTGGACCGTGGTGCCGGGTTCCCCAGGGGCAGACGAGTCAAAGACCCCGGGGTGCCCCTCTCTCCATCCAGGAGGCCGACGCCGTACGGGAGGCCCTGGTGCCCAGCCTGGCCTGCGCTGCGGCCCACGCGGGCGACCTGGAGGTGCTGCAGGCGCTTGTGGACCTGGTGAGGCCCCGCCCCTCCTCGGGGACCAGCCCCAGCCACACCAGTCCCCGGGCGGGGGGTGGGGCAGGGGACGGCCTGGCCCTGGGGCCCTGCTCTGCCAGGCTGTGCTGCTGGGGGACACTCTGACCCTTCCCATCCCCTCTTCCTGGCCTACCTGACCCTGCCCAGCCCTCCCTTGGGAGGTGACAGGCCCTCATGTCACCCCAGGGCAGTGACCTGAGCCTAGAGAGCTTTAACGGCCAAACTCCTCTGCACGCGGCCGCCCGGGGAGGCCAGCCCGGGGCGGTCACCATGCTGCTGCGGAGCGGGGTGGACGTGGACCCCCGAGATGAGGACGGACTCAGCCCGCTGCTGCTGGCCGTGAAGGGCAGGTACCGGGGGCTCCCCACAGTGGGCATGCAGGCTGGGGGTCCCACGGGGTGGGTCTGGGGCGGGCCGCCATAGGACGGCTGCATTTTGCCTGTGGTGACCCAGCTTGCTTGGGAGAGCCGAGCGGGGCCAAGGACATCTGCTTCCTAGAGCCTCACCCACCCCCGGCCCAGATGGGCACAGAGCCTGGGCGGGCAGCCAGCAGGGGGCTGGAAGGACAGGCATCAGGGCCTGAGGATGTCCCCGGCTCCCCCCGCCCCCTCGTCCTGCCTGGCATCTCTCCGAGGCCTGGGCCTTCCACGCTCTGGCTAACAGTAGAGACTCAGAGCAGGCGGCCTCGAGGCGGGCAGGGCTCAGAGGGAGCATAGCTCGACATTCTAGGGGCTTCCATCTGAACCGGGCCTGGAACTCGCTGGGAAGACCGTGTGGGTGGAGGGGGCCCTCCAGCAGCCCAGAGCAGTATCGGTGCAGAGTGTGGGAGTGCACACGTGCACACGGGTGTGAGAGCTCGTGTGTGCGTCTGGGCGACGCGTCGCGGCTCTTGTGTTCAGCCTTGGTTGGCTGACTTAGGGTCTGCGCCAGGCCCCAGATCCCCCTGCTTCTCCACTCTAGCGAGTGCTGGCGAGTCTCACAGAGAGAGGCTGGGGGTGTGTGAGCCTGGGGTGGCCCGACTGTCGGGCTTGATCCGGTCCTGGGTGCCCCAGCACTGTGCGCCCTGGGTGGGCGCGTCACCCCGGTGAAGAGCAGGGCGGGTGGCTCCCTCCTGACCGGGCCGGAGCACGGCGCCGGGGGTTCCCAGGGTGGGGGTGCGGGGCTGGAGTGATCCGGGTGCAGATTCCAGGCTGTGAGTCCTTGGGCGTGGGTGGAGAATGATGAGCTCACCGTCCCGGTCCCGCCCCCTCATCCCTGACCCCCCCCCAGCACCACAGCACCCCCCCAAACCGGTCTCCCAGCCTTACTCCCGGGCCTGGACCTGCTGTGCCCTGGAGGGCTCTTCGGGGCGGGGAGGGCAAGACCTGGGGGACCCCGCCCTCCTCCCCAGGCCTCCTAAAACGGGGTGACCATGCAATTTACGGTACAAGGCCACTGCAGGGGAAGGGGCCGGGCAGCGATTGTGCGGAGAGGCTGGGTCCGCACGTTCTGTTCCCTTGCCTCGCCCACCTGCTCCCCCACGCCCCACGCCCCCGCCCCGGCCTGCCCCCGCCACACGTCCCCATCCCACTCCAGGGTGGCTCCAGGCCTGGCCCAGGCCAGTTGGCCTCCGGAAACCCACAGACGCCCGGGCCTGCTCTGGGGCCTTCCTGTGCATGTCTGTCTGTCTGTCTCACCCCCGCTCCCTCCAAGGGCAGCGCACAGGCCCGGCTGACTCAGTTTCCCCAGGCGCAGCCTTGGCTGCAACGGGTGTGTGCGGCGGGGAGTGCGTTGGGCCCTTAGGATGGGGACTGGGGGGGCCTGTGGCCAAGGCCTCATGTGGGTAGAGGAACGGCTGGGTCAGGGCCGACGCCCCAGCATGGGCAGGTGCTGGGGCACCTCAGACCGGGCTCCACCCTGCAGACCCAGGAAGTCCCAGAAAGCTTCCTGGATGTGTGAAGGGACATTGCCCTAGGCTGGGGGTGGGGTGGCCCGGGGGGTGGGGGGGAGCCGCACTGGTTCGGAGCCCGGGCGGGGGCTGGTGGGGGAGTCGCGGCCATGTGGATCGGCGGCTGCTGGGCAGGCGGTCAGTGTGGTCAACATGCTGTGTCTCGTGACAGGCATCGGGGTGTCATTGAGCTGTTGCGGGCAGCTGGGGCCTGCCTGTCCCCCCAGGAGCTGGAGGACGTGGGGACAGAGCTGTGCAGGTAAGGGTGCCCGGGCACCTGGGTTTCTAGGGGAGTTGAAGGGGGAAGGGACTTCGGGAAGGGCTCGTCAGCCCGGCGGGGGGCTTCGGAGGAGGAGGAGGGCCTACCTGGTGGCCGCCCGGCCGCTGGAGTCGGCCCTAGAGGCTGGGGTGGCCGGGGGAAGAGAGCCGTCACCCACTTGCAGCCAGGTGACGGGTCTGCTGAGTCCCTGTCCTCCCCGGTGCAGGCCTTGCAGTAGTAGGGCCTGGTCCCCACCCCCGGCCAAATGGGGCCCATGGGCAGCGGCGGTCCCGCCCCAGCCCACCATGGCCAGGGGCTGACAGGGCTCGGACTCACAGGCGCCCTGAGGGGACCCCCGGGCCGGCCTGGGTGACCTGGGCTAGTGGGGAGTCTGGGGTCCTGGAGGTCTCCAGCTGGCGTATTGGCCATGGGTGGGCTGGAGGATGGGGGCTGCGGAGCCCGGCTTCCTGCTCCATCCCTTGACCCCCCATGCCCAGGCTGCTGCCCTGGCTCTGCCTGGGGTCTCTCCGTGCCACCTGTCAGCTGCCCCCAAGGGGGGCCGTGGAGAAGGAGAGACGCGAGGGTGGGGCGCTGGACGCTGCCTGAGTCCGCAACCCTGAAAGGCAGAGCCCCAGGCCTGGGGAGGGGTGCAGAGCGTGGCTCGGGCTGACGGGAGGCGGGGAGGGGTGTGCACACGGTCTACTTGCCAGCAGTCCCGGAAGCCCTGGCCCTCTCGTCCCCACTGGCCAGCGCCTCCCCTACCCCCATGCCTCGTGCCGGCCTCAGCCGACCCTGGGGGTCCCAGTCATAGATGTGGGGTGGGGTGGAGAGACCCCGCCGGCCCCGAGCCTCAGGCCTTCCCGCCCTGACCTTCCGTGTCCCCAGGGGGCCAAACCCTGCTGGCCAGCCCAGCTCCCACCCTTCCCGGCTTGCGGGGGGACGGTGGGCTGTCAGACGCGATAGGGTGTTAGGACCTCGCCAGGGGGAGGGACCTTGGCTCTGGAAGAACTTCTGGGCTTGGCTCTGGGGTGTGCTGCCCCGGGGGTTGGCCTCATTGGCTCCAGGGACAGGTGGGGACACAGGCCGAGAGGGGCGGTGGCAGCCAGGTCCCAGGGCATCCAGGACTCTGCCCAGGGGAGGGCGTGTCCACCCTGGGCTGCCCGGCTGGATCTGGGGGCCCAGTGAGGCCAGCGTGTGGGAGCTGGCGGGGGAGGCTGGCGACAGGTCTGGGAGGGGCTGGCAGTGTCCTCCTGCATGATTCACCCCAGAAATCACTTGGTGCCCCTGTGGGGGCTGACCAGGGGAGAGTCGCCGAGGCCCCCTTCTGTGGGATAGCCCCCCCCCCAACCGGCGCCGCAGCCCTGGTCAGCACAGCTGGCCCGTGGGTGGGGAGGGGGCTCCCCTGAGAGGGTGCGAGGGCGAGCAGGACCCTGGCGAGGGCAGGTGGGCCTGGTCCTTCTCCCAGCCACGCCGCCAGCTGATTCCAGGCCCCCCCTCCCCTCGCCCACGTCTCCTCGCAGACTGTCCTCCCTCCCGCCTCTGCTGACCCCGCCCGGCAGGGCCGTGTTGTGAAATAGGAAGCTGGCTAGTGGCCCTCCTTGTGGGGTGCACACGTGCGTGTGTGTGCTTGTGTGAGTACGTGCGTGTGTGCGTCCTTGACCTGAGTCATGGTCACCCCTGCGGGGTGAACCCAGCCTCCAGGCCACCGGCTCGCCTGCAGTGGACCCCACACTCTGGCCCTACTGGCCCGAGCCACTGCTGGGGTGCTGTGTGGGGCGGCCTTTGTGACGGGTCCCGGGGCCCCGACGGCTCGTCCTCTGTTCCCTCTCCCAGGCTGGCGGCCAGGGCAGACCTCGAAGGCCTTCGGTCATGGTGGCAGGCGGGGGCTGACCTGAGCAGCCCAGGCTACGACGGGCGCAGTGCCCTGCTTGTTGTGAGCGCCCCAGTGCCCCCGCTGCCCTCTCGTAGGCCACCTCTTCCTGGAAGGCCTCCTGATAGTCACATGGGCTCCCCCTCCTCCCTCCCCTACCCCCAGTGCCCACGGTCCCGCTCTCCCTTCCCATCCTAGCCCCTCCCTGGGAGCAGAGCTGTGGGGACAGGAGTCAGGGGCGTTGGGTGGGAAGAACCAGGGAAGGTATCCTGGTGGGTGGAAGGTGGCGGTGTGGGGGGGGGTGGTGTCAGGGGCCCGGCTGCTGGTCACATGCTCCCTCCCACAGGCAGAAGCCGCCGGGAACCTGGAAGTGGTGACCTTCCTGCAGAACCTCGAGGGTGGGGCCGGCGCCCAGGCCGCAGGCCCAGTAAGTTCCGTCTGCTTCACACAGGACTGAAGGCTTCCCCACAAGGCTGGACTCTGGTTTAGGGAACATGTCTAAGGGCTTGTCCTGGGGATGGAACCAGGGGAGAGTAAGATGAGTCAAAGTCAGTTAGGCCTGCAGATCTCTCTCTGTAGACCGGGCACACATTGTGTGCCTGAAGGGAGCAGTCAGGGAAGGCTTCCCAGAGGCAGGGTCGAGCTCACGCCTCCCGCCTTCTGCCTATCAGGCCGCTCTGTGACGCAGCCCCTCATGGCCCTGGAAGAACCCAGCCACGGCTAGGAGGTTCTTTGAGCCCGGACGGGGCCTCAGATCTGTCTACTTTACATCCTGCCTGCCCCGCCACACCCCACAGGGCCAGCTCCCCACAAGGGGACCCCTGGGCCCGGTGCTCCCCCCTGCCTCTCGGGTAGATGGGCCAAGCCTGCAGCTTACACCTCCTTCCCCCACTCCATCGTCTGACTGCCCCGCAGGTTCTCAAGTCACTGGGTTTGCTCCTGTCCTCGGGTCCCTCTCTGGGAAGGGCTGGGCCCTACTGGTGAGGTGCCCGGGCTTGTCTCCCTGCCCTTCCCCCATACGCTACCTGTGCCGCATGAGAGCGGTCTCGGGAGACGACCCACTTTCAGGCAGTGCTGCCTAGTGTCTAACCTGAAGCCGTCATGCTGCAGCACGGATGGGACCTGCTGGACGATCACAGCCCCTCCCCGCCGGACTCTGTGATGTGTCCCCGCTGCTGGGACTGCTTTCCTCTGTTTCCCAGACTTGGCCTTAAGATTTTGTTGGGCGGAATGGTAATAAAATCTCTCTGGGGACCCCTCCCTAGGTCCCCAAGCCCAGCTCTGGTGGGTCCTTCTGGGTCCCAGGACTATGGGTATGGGTGGGGACTTGTGCCCAGGCTCTGCAGGGGGCAGCCTGGGGGTGAGGGACACCCGGCCAGCCCTTCCCGGGCCAGAGCGGGGTTGTGTTCTCCAGCCCTGCACCACTGCCCTGCCTCCCCGGGTCTGCGCAGGCTGCCTCCCCCAGACGACCCCCGCCCCGTCTCCTTCGCTCTGATCCTCTCCTCCTTGAAGCTTGGAGCGCTTCCTCCACGCAGCCCTCACCCACATCTGCCTCTGCTGGGCTCCCCCTGTACAGACTGGACCATCCCGTCTCTCTGGTCCTCCCGGCCCCTCCCAGTGGCTGGCTGCCTGCTGGGCGGGGTTCAGTCCAGCCCCTTGTGCCCAAGGCCCCTACCTGGAGAGGCACAAGGGGGTGACCTGTGCCCGCCCTAGGGGCCTGGTTGTGACAGCCTCGCGGGGGGGCGGTTCCCCAAGGCGGGTTGGACAGCCCCGAGCCTCGTCAGAGGCCTGGCTGGGACTGAAATCAGCTGTTTGGACCCCGGGCTGGTTCTCCGTCCAAACTATAAGCAGTCCAGTGTGGCAAGGGCTCCCCGGGCGTCAGGCCTGCCCTTCCCCCCACCCCCTGCCCCAACATGGCTCCTGACCTCTCCTGGCTGAGCATGGGGGGTGTGGGAGCAGGGAGAGGGGCACGGGGGGCAGGGGGTACCTCCATCCAGCTTCTCCTCCACAGCCCATGCGAGGATTCCCATCCATCTGGCCATCGGGCTGTCTGGCCCCTGGGTTGGAGGCTTGGGAGAGCTGCGCCCAGCCTGAGGGCATGGGCCCTGCAGACGTTGGCCACAAGCGTGACCCCAAGAGCCCGCCCTTGGCACCCACAGTGTAGCTGGGACCTCTCCCAGGTGGGCCGGGCTGGGGGTGGCTCTGCTCGCACCCCCGGGCTTCTCCGCCTGGTTCCCAGGCCCAGGCTGGCACCTTGGCTGGCAGCCTTCCAGATTCTCGCCCAGACACGGGTGTTGCCTGGGCCTTGCACAACCGGGGAGCACCACATAAGCACGGCTGGGCCCGAGGAGCCTTTGCCCCACACCCTGATGAAGGCCCCATGAGTGGGCGGATGAGGGAGGAAGGGGGCTCCGGGCTTGACAGAGGGGTGGCTGCCGGGGGGGGGGGCAGGACGGTTGGATGGGAGCCTGGTGGAGAAGAGGAGGGAGGAGGCGGCCGCTCAGGTCCCCCAAGTGGTAAAGCAGCCCTGCTCCCCTCCCCCCCGTCCCCGTCTTCTCTGTCCCCAAACCCCACGGCTCCCCGGAAGTACCCAGCCCTTGAGCTCTGCTTGCCAGGGGTTGGGGCAGAGCCTGCTGCCCGCGGCCACTCAGGACTCAGCGCTTCTCGCAGACCCCGAGGAGCACCAGATTGTGAAAGCTGCGGGGGGTCACGTCAGTCCACAAGGCAGCACCTCCCAGAGCGAGTGTCAGTGTCCAGGGGTAGACAGTCCCATGGATCCCCGAGACGAGCACCCCGCCGGGGTAGATGGTCCCGTGGCGCCCCAGGACGAGGACCCCACCGGGTAGAAGGTCCAGCTGGGTCCTGGGTGTCCCACGGAGAGCACACGTTCATCTGACTTTCCCCAAGTGGGTGAGGGATGGTGGGTGAGAAGCTTCCACAGCCAGGCAGGTTGGGGGACTCCCCGCCAGGTCTCTCCGTGGGGGAGCCCCTGTTCCTGGGCCCCTGCGCACCCTTGTGGGACACAGAGCCCTATAAGGTGCAGTTCCTGGGGGTACGTGTCTCTTGGAAAGCTGTGCAAAGTCACAGGTGCACGTCTGGAAACTTCTGCAGAGCTGTTCTGTACCCTGGGAAGAGGCCAGTCTGCACCTGTAAGTCAGCTCCTCTGAGAAGCGCGGAGTGGCAACAGGGCAGTAAAGGGCCAGTCCCCTAGGTCCCCAAGCACAACACACGAGAAATAGCCACACGGGGACCATGGTGAGACTCACCTTCTGCCACGCACTGGCTCCTCACGGCCCCGCTACACTCCCGAGAGCGCACTGGTTCATCTTCCTCCTCGTTCCACAGCTGAAAAAACCAAGGGCCGGTCCTGTGCTCAGGGTTGCAGGTTGGGACACGGGCCTGGCCCTGGGGCAGCCCCCCCCACCTCTGGAAGGTGCCACCGGGGACACGGCCTGGGGCCGGCGTGAGGCGTGGGAGCAAGGCTAGGCGGGGCGAGTGCTGGGTAGACGTGGGAGGCACCGTGAGCCCGTGGGGTCTCGGAGGACCCCGACTCCTTGGGGAGCTGCTCTGCTCACACCCACTAATTTCACGGGTGAGGCCTGGCTCCCAGCGGCCCCTCAGATCACCAGATCCCAGGCTTATCTCTGGGAAACATCTCCCTCTCTCTCTCACTTAGGCCACTCTCTGTGTTTACCCAGTGTTTTCCATCACAAAGTCAGACTTCTCAGTCGGCCCCCGCCACCCTGCTCCCAGTGCCAGCTTGCCTGACTCTCCATGGCAGCAAGTTCCCTGGCTGGGCATACCTCAAGTGGGAGCCACAGCTTCAAGGACTTGTCACCCTTCCCTCCCCAGCCCCCTCGGATGCGGGACACCGTGATCCCGCTTTGCGGGATGAGGAGGGGGCATGGGGGGGCGGAGTGTGTAGGGAGGGGGCTGCCCCCAACGGACAGGGCTGTGCCAGGGAGTGGGGACAGGACAGGTGGGCTCCTCCCACCCACGTGATGGTGATGGGAAGAAATGCCATGGTTCACTCCCGTTCCTCGGTCACAGGCCTCTGTGCCCTCCCTCCCATGCCCAGCACGGACGCTCAGGCCAGGCCCCCGGAGTCAGCAGGGGTGTGGGGCGCTGCACAGAGCTTTCGGACTCGGACAAGTGACGGCCCCTCTGTGAGCTGGTTTCTCTGACGGCAAAATGCAAAGAAGAACTTCTGCCACTCACGTGGCAGGGTTGTGACAGGCGACCCACACACAGTGTGTGTGAAAATGCCTTATGTCCGTCATAACTTGGTGGCTGTGTCCTGGCTGGGAATCAGCAGGGGTGGGGGCCCCGGGCTATGCAGACACTGGTCTCAGGGGGCTGGGTGTGCGTGTGTGTGTCCCGCGCGTGACCACCCTGAACATAGCTGAGTGAGTCTGACCTGCCACACCAGGGGCTCAGAGTGGGGGCTGGGGACTTAAGCAACACCTCTCTCCAAACTTCCTTTCCTAAAGCTGAAACCCCCATTAGCCCCCATCTGCCGGCGGCGGGCAGCTCCCTGGAAGATACCCCGGAGGCCCTGGCCGGGCCCCAGCATCTCCAGGTGACTAAGTGGGCAGGCCAGAGCACATGGGGCTGGGTGACGCACGCTGGGGGTGGGGGCGCGTGGCGAGGGCTGGTGGCCTGTGTGGGGGATGGGGGCAGCATGGGGCTCCCAGAGTGGGCCCTGGGTGGGGGGCGTGAGGGTTCCGGGCCCTCCTCCTCACCCCTGGGAAGAGCCGGGTCTGAGAACGAGGAACCGGCTAGACGCGTTCCCTCCCTGCCTCCGGTCTCCGTCTAGTTTCACTTTCTCTTTGTTCCCCCTCCCACGAAGCTCCCTTTGAAGTGCGCGGGGCCGGGAGGGGCGTGTCCGGCCCGCGTCCTCCCCCTCCCCACCCGGGGGCGTGCACGCGGCTCCGGCTCCTGCCGGCTCTGGGCCGCACCTGTCCGGGCCGCCGGGCGGACCAGCTCGGCCGGCGTCATCCCCCCCGGCCCCCCGCGGCGAGTCTGGGCGCCCGGGTCCCAGGCCCGACGGAGCGGGTGTGGTCGCGGGGCCCGGAGCGCGGAGCCCGGGACGCCGGGTGCGCCCCGGCCGGGCGCTGGAGGCGGGGACGCCGGGCGGGGCCGGGAGGCCGGTGAGTCAGGGCCACCCCCGCGCGGGCGCGCCGAGCAGGTACCCGGGCCGCGGACGACCCGCCGCGCGACCCGCCGGCCCGGGAGCCGCCCGGCCCGGAAAAACCGGTCGGGCCAGCGCGGCGCGGTCTGATTCCGGCGGCGGGGGAGGGCGGCCGCATGGCTTAAAAGGCGCCGCGGCCGCACGGACGCAGCCGCTGGGCCACGCGTGGCGCGGGCCGAGGGGACGCGCAGCCGGGACGCCGGGGCTCGCGGGGCTCGGGCCGGAGCTGGTGCGGCGGGGCGCGGGGGTCGGGGCGCGGGCAGGGCGGCGGGGCGGCGGGGCGGCGGGGCGGCGGGGCGGCGGGGCGGCCGGGCGTTCTCTCCGCAGCGCGGCGCACCGCGGACTTTCCCGGCGCGCTGGGTGCAGTGGTTCTTAACAGTTCAACAGTTCTGTAGCGCAATTGTGAAATGTTTAGGACCACTAGACCCGGCGGGCCTGGCGGCGACAGCGACCGGAATGTCCCAGGCGCGGCCCGGGGACTGGGGCAGGGGACGCCGGCTGCGTGCGCCCCGGGCCGGCCTGAGCCCCGTGGGTCCCAGCGCCCGCACGCCGGGGGCGGGGGCCGGGGCCGGCGGCGCCGGGCGCTGGGAACCGCGGGGTGTGGACGCGCCGGCCGGCCCACGCTCCTGGCACGGGGCCGACCCCGGAACCCGCGCCGCGCTCCTGCGCCCGCGGGCCTCGCCCTTCTCGAAAGTCTGCCGAATTCCCACGGGGACCTGACGGCGGCCCGAAGGGGGGCGCCTGGCCCGGGGCTTCCCCAGAGCGGGTTAGGGTGAGCCGGGCGGGCTCCCTGGGAGCGGGCGGTGGCGGGGGGTGGGGGTCGCGGGAGCCTCGGCGTAGTAGACGGAGCGCAGAGGCCCCAGGGTCGTGTGGTCCGAGGAGGGACTTGCGGGACGGAAACTCGGTGGGGAGGGAGTTGAGAGGCCACGCGTCAGGCAGGGGAGAAGCCGCAGAGCCGGGGTGGCGGCCTGGGGTTCCACGGCCAGGTGGGAGGGGAGGTCTGGCGAGCGTCGGTGGCAGGTCCTGGCGGCTGAGCCCTGGGAGCCGCTGGCACTGGGAAGGACTGAGCCCTTCATTCCCGCTTCCGCGGGGGGATGAGACTGACCCGCTGGTCTGGCCGCACCCTCTGGGGAGAAGGGGGCGGTGTCCCTCGGGTCCCTCCTTTCTACCCCCAGCGCTGAGGGGAGCTACAGGGCAGGTCCGACCGGTCTGGTTTGGGGTCCACAAGGCAGTGCCCCGCTGGGTGGCCTTAGGCCAGTCTCCTGCTCTGGCGGAGCCCCACCTGCGTATGGGTGTGGGGGGTTGATGTGAGGACAGGAGCAGTAAGTGGGGGGCTGTTGGCTGCAGGAGGCTGTGGGAGCCCCGGCTGCCTGGTCCAAGGAGGAGGCTGTGTTCCTGGGAGGAGGTCCACCCTCCAGCCGGCACCTTCGGCTTTTGCCCCACAAACTGCGCTGGGGCCACCAAGCTCCGAGGAGCCCAGAGGCTCTCAGCAGCCGTGCTGCCCCCTGACCGCCACAGTCAGTTGGGGACCCTTAATTCTACAGTGTTGTCCCTGGGCCGTCTGCTTATCCCAAATGAGACGGGCTCCCCTGCCGAGGCTGGGGCTGGGATGGGTGCTCCCCATTCTGTAGCCCCAAATCATTTTGTACAGTGTGGGCATTGACATTACAGACTGATGGAAATAAATGTGTGTTCAAAGCTTCGTCGTGTCCGGGGCTGGCTGTCCTTTCTTCCCCAGACCTCACTGTGGCCCCTCTCTCTGCCTTCCAATCCCAGAGCAATGGAAGTGAGGATGGTTGGGGGAGGGGGGGCTGGGCCTCCCGTTCAGCCTCGGCCCTGCCCCTGGGGCTGTGGTCCCCCAGCAAGCCCCACTGCCGGCACCAACCCTCTCTTAGCAGGGAGGGACGCCCTGGGACCCTCTCCCACCTCCCTGAGCCCAGCCCTGGGCCATACACCCTCCCTTTGGCTGAAAGCTGCTGCATCCCAGAACCTGGCTGAGGAGAGCAGGCCTGCTCGCAGCCTCGCCCTGTATGGGTCCCCCCGGCCAGGTGCCACCTGTGTCCGGCAGGGGGTTCTGGCCATGGGCAGGGTCAAAGTCGGAGTGACGGAGGAACCTCCTCTGCTCCCCGATCCTGACTCAGACTGAGTCCCCGCATCTGTGGCTTCAGATCCCAGCTCTGTGGCCCACCAGCAAGTGACCTTGGCCCACCAGCGAGTGACCTTGGCCAGGCACCCTGCCTCTCAGTGTTCTCTCTTCCTCCTGCACAGAGGCGGGGGTGGTACCCAGCTGGCAGGACTTGCGGGAAAGCCCACGAGAAGGTGCAGCCAGACTCCCCGGGCGCTGATGCGGAACTGAGTGTGTGCTTACCCCGGGACTGGCATTCCCTCGTGATGGGCGGGTTTGTATGGTGGGGGGCACAGGTGGCAGCGAGCTGGGGTCTCACAGTTGGCCCCTCGGTCCCTGAGGCCTCCGAGAACACAGGCAGCTCCTGCTTTGAGTCCCAGTAGTCGTTCTCTTCAGTAACGGAAGCCCCGCGTGTTAGCTGCGCCCGCGGCCCCCGGTGGTGTAGCGGGCAGCTCCGCCCGGAGCGAGGTGACAGATGAGGCAGCTGCCATCGCAGACTGGACCCTCTGTCCCCACGTCCCCTTTCCCTTTTCCTGGCAGAACCTGGCCTCAGGTCCCGAGCCTGCTCTGGCTACGCCGAGGGTGGCCATGGGGACAGCAGAGCCTCCCTGGACAATGCCACAGAACCATCCCGGTTTGCCTGGGACTTTCTGGGAGTCTCTTGGTCTCGGGGAGAACCCCTGCCCCTGACAGCCGAGCAGGCTGTCACACAGTTGGTTGCTCTGCCTGGGACCAGCTCGGGAGACACACCACCCTGCTCCTCGCAAGGCTGACCAGCCTCTTTTCCGCAGAGAAATAAAGCCCTGTCTTGTTCAAGCCTTGGTTATTCTGGTCTCTGTCAAAGTAGCTAAACCAGTGTTCTGAGTCAGTGGTGTTCAGGCTTCGCCATGTGGCTAAATCGCTGGGAGGGCTAGGATGGGCCAAGGAGTCAGCATCCCTGCTGAGGTCAGAGGCCCGAGGCTGAGAACAGCCGTCATAAGTAGGAGGCCTCCTCAAGAGAAATGGGGTGGAAAAAAGGGAGACAGACCCTGAACTTGTAGCTTTTGGAGCTGTCCTGGGCCACGACAGCCCCGGGGAGTGGGAGCCCCCAAGCAGAGCCTGCCTGTGAGTCCCAGCTCCTACCCCACAGGCCACCTGCTGGGGCTTATACCAGGCCCCCGAAATGTGCGTCTAGCTGGCTGTGCAGCTCCTGAGGGCAGAGAAGGGGGAGGACAGATGGTGGCTTCTTACCTTCTCCACACCCTCGGCGACTTGGAGAGCCCCATGGGAAACAGACCAGTGCCTGCGGCCATGGGCCTGGGTCTGGCTGCTGCGGGCCCACTGAGCATCCAGTGTGGGGTTGAGGGGCACACAGCCAGCCCTCCTGTCTTGGCGGGCCTTCCTTCTCTTCATTTCTCCCCCTTTATAGGGGTATAATGGATGTGCGCCTTCAAAGTGTGCAGTCTGACGACTTGGGACGTGTGTGCACACCCACGAAGCCCTTGCCGGAGTCAAGGCAGTGGCACATCTGCCACTGGTCAGGATTCATTCAGTCCCTTGTCATTCGCTCCTCCCTTCTGCACTTCCCTGTCCCCAGAGCTTGCTTTGTTGGGAGAAGCTTGATGCAAATTCAGTATCTCTAGTAGAAATCAGACTATTCCGGTTACCTGTTCCTGCTCAGCTAAGTTTCTGCCATCTGTGTCTTCCCAGGAATTTGTTTACTTGAGTTGTCAGATTATGAACTTGTGGATGATACCCCATTATCATCCTTTTAATATCTGTAGGGTCTGTGGCACTGCCTCCTCTCCCATTCCTAAGATTGGTGCCTTGTGATTTCTCTCTCTTGTTCTGGTCGCCTTGGTTAGAGGTTTGTTTGTTCATTCACCCATGCATTCCTTCATTCACTGATCTTCTGAAAGAACCAGATTTTGGCTTGTTTGATTTCCTCCGTTATCTTTTGTGTTCTATTTGATTTCCACTCTGATCTTGGTTTTTTCCCTTCTCCTCATTTTGGGTTTCTTTGCTCAGATTTTCTAGTTTCTTACGGTGGTGTGTGTCAGGCCATTTGAACTTTGTTCATTGTTCATAGTATTTTGTTTTCTGTTTCATTTTGCATAATTTCTGTTTCTACCTAGACTCTGGCTGCTGCTGCTGCTGCTGCTGCTGCTGCTGCTGCTTCTTTTAAAGATTTTATTTATTTATTTGACAGACAGAGAGATCACAAGTAGGCAGAGAGGCAGGCATGGGGAGGGGGAGCAGGCTCCCTGCTGAGCAGAGAGCCTGATACGGGGCTCAATTCCAGGACCCTGGGATCATGACCTGAGCCGAAGGCAGAGGCTTAACCCACTGAGCCACCCAGGCACCCTAGACTCTGGCTTCTTCTGCAGTGGCCAGTTTGCTATGAATTCTGTGAGTGTAATCTCCATCCTGGACATTGTATTTTCCATCTAGGGAAGTTAGATTGGGTCCAATGTATAGTTTCATGGTTCTACTTAATGTATCTGAGCATTCTGGGATCTTCCTGAACATACTGGAATATAAATACAAAAATGGTTTTAATGTTCTTGTCTGTTAATGTTAGCATCTGTGTCATTATGGGGTCTGCTTCTATAGATTGGTTTTTCTCTCTGTTGTGTGACTTTCTGCTTCTTTGTATGCCTGGTAATTTTTGATTGGTTGACACATTGTGAACTTTATATTGTTGCATGCTGCACAATTCTGTATCCTGTAAGTGTGTGTGAGCTTTGTTCTGGGACATGGTGAAGCCAATTGTGTCTGATCCTGTCAACGACCCCTTCATTAGGATCTGTTAGGATCAGTTTCACCTTGATTCTAGGGTAAAGTTTTCCCCAGCAAGGAGTACGTACCCCCTGTCTTGTGAAGGCTGATTCCTTCTGACGGATGGGAGCACACACTGTTCCCAGCATGTATTTTTAAGATAAACTGGGAAAATATATGTAATGTAAAATTTACCATTTTAACTTTTTAAGTGTACTGTTCAGTAGTGTTAAGTACCTTCACAGTGTTGTACCACAGCATCGATCTCAACGTTTCATCTTCCCAAACTAAAACTCTGCCCCATTAAACACTAAGTCCCCTCCCGCCGTGCCACCTTTCTACTTAGTGTCTTTATAGATGTGATGCGATGCCTCTAAGTACCTCATACAAAGGGAACCATACACTATTTGTCCTGTCGTGACTGGCTTATTTCACTTAGTATAGTGTCCTTAAGATTCAAGCATGTTGCAACAGGTGTCAGAATTTCCTGCCCACCCCCTTTTAGAGCTGAGCAATGTTCCGTTGTATGGGTGGACCACCGTTTGCTTATCCCTTCACCCAACGATGGAAATGGGGCTGCTTCCGCCTTTCGGCTACTGTGAGCGATGCTGCTAAGGGCATGGGTGTGCCTGTGCCTGTTTGAGCTGCTGGCATGGTTTGAAGCGCCCACAGGCTTTCCCTCATCTCCTTCCAGGTGGTCCCTTCTCCGGCCTTAGGTGGGAGCAGGGTTTGCTTTCCTTCGGGCATCGGTCCGCACTCGGCTGAGGAGTCGGGATGCCCCGGCAGATCCCCAGAGCCACACCCTCTTCTCTCTGACACCACAGACCCGAGCGAGCTTGGCTTCTCCATACTGACCACTGCGACCCTGTCTCTGTCCAGCCACCCCCGTGACCTCCTCCCGGGTGCACCCTCCCGTGCCGCACCATCGGCTCCCTCTCTCCAGGCCGCAAGCTGGGGCGACGGCGGGGCTCCCCTCCTTTGTTGCCCGGCTCGTGCGACCACTTTCCTCCCCCGCCTGGCGTCCAGCGTCCGTGCACTGCTCTTTGGCATATCGGGCTCATTTTAAAGTTGTTTCTGGTGGGAGTGTAACTCTATCCCTGTCACTCTGTCTTGGCCCCAAGTGAAAGTTCCCCTTCTCCTCGTGACCCCAAGGACAGCCGTGGCTCAAGCCTCTGCTTGTGGACTGCTGGTGCTCCCAGCACATTCCCTTCCGGGGGACGCTTCTGGCTGTCCCCAAGGTGTGCCACGGTCGTTACGGACATACTTTAGGCCCTCATTTGCCACTAGGCCACCTCCTGACCTTGGGTCCTGGCCTCCCCCAGGGGCTCAGATGTGCCACGTGCTCAAGTGGCACCTGTGGTCCCCCATCAGCTCTGTCCGGGGCGGCACGGCGCAGACACATGACCGCCCTGACGGCCTGGGGGCAGCAGAAGTGCCGCCCAAAGCCTTTGGGAGGGGCTCCCTGGTGGCCTCTCGGGGCAGAGCCATCTCCGTCCCCTCCCCAGGAACACTCTGGGTGACTTCTCTCCTGCCCTGAGACTCACCCACCAGCCTTCCCTGCGCTGCAGACGGAATCTTACTGGAATCCGCCCCGGGCAGGATTGGGGTCTTGGGAATGACGCCCCGTGGCCAAGACACCACTTGCTCATGCATTTTGCTAAGTCGGGCTTATTTCGTCTTTCTCCTTGTTTTACACTAGCGTGTGTGAGGATTGATTTTCTCTTGGAGCCACGTTGGCTCGGACCGAGAACATGGAGATGGGTCCAGGTCGGTTGTTCTCCTCGTAATCCCCGTTGGGATTTTCTCTGCGATTATTCGGGAGTATAGCTTTCCTCTTATCGACCTTTTTGAATGAAACAAATCATTTTTGAAAACTGAAATGTAAACACGTATATCATTTAAGACGTCAAACAGTAAGTATGAGGCTTGTGGAGAAACACAGGAGCCTCCCGCCTTCTGTTTTCCCGCCCCTGCTGGCGTCCTGTGTTCACCACGATCGTACTCTTATGTGTTCTGCTTCCGCTGCTGGATTTTTTCAAAAAATAATCACCTCGTTTAAAAAATGTGCATAGTTTTCTATGTAATTGTGAGTAACTCCATGCTCTTTGATGTTTAAACCTTTGAAGTTTAAATGTTTCCTAATGTGTTCAAATACAGTAAATAATTTATTTTCTTCTTTCCTTCCTTCCCTTCCTTGCTCCTTCCCCGAGGGCCTCCCCTTAATGTGCTCTGAGCACCGGCTCCCCTCTGCACCCCACAGGACTCGCTGACACCCTTAACCTCCTGTCACCACTGCTCCGAGATGTCCTTTGTCCCCTTCTGGGTTGAGGTCCCATTTCCTTCCTCCCACAGCCTCTCCTTCCTTGGTTCAGTTCCTTGTCTTGGGGGAGTCCGTCTGCCAGGAACTTTGAGAAAGGGAAAAAAAATCAAAGGTCAAGTTGTCTGTCTTTATGGTACTTTCCTGCTGGGTGATGGTGATGGGCCGGGCCAGGTGAAGAGTCATTTCCCTCTGAGGGCTGCAGACTTTGCTCGTCTCCCAGCTTCCCGGAGGTTCCTGCTGGGACGGCGTCGGATGCCAACGTGCTTCTGGCTGGACGCGTGATTCCTGCCCCTGCCCGCCTTTATTGTGCCAGGCGTGGGAGATCCCTAGTCCTCGGTTCTGGTACTGTTGTTTGTTTTTTTAAATTATTATTTCCTCACTGCGACTTCGTCTGTTCTCTTGTCCTGTTTTTTGGACGTCACACTCGTGGCTCTAATCCTGTCATTGTTTCCCTCCTCGTCTCTTTCCTCTGCTTTCCGTGAGATCTTCTGGACTTTGGCCTCCAACCCTTCTCTGGAGTTTTATTGCTGTTGCTGTGTTTTTGTTTTCCAAGGGCTTCCTCACCGTTCTCTGGATCGCGTCTGTGCTGAAGTTCGGGGCTCCGGGCCGGATACCCTCTCCTCTTCCCCTGCCCACCGCTCCCACCCCCTGCAGCCATGGCAACCATGGTCAGTGGTGCAGGTCCCCGGTCTGGAGGGAGGGAGTGGCTGTCTCAGCCCCCCCCCATCATTCAGTTCACGCTGTTCTCGCCAGTGTTGTGCACTCTTGCTAGAACTATGACACACGTGCACACGGGCACACCCAGAGCTTACATTCACGAGGCCGCCTTTGTGCCCAGCCTGGGTCCCAGAGCTGTGCTGAGCCCCGCCCCGCCCCTGGAGAGGTGGTGGCTGTGTTTTGGATGAGTTCCTGGGGGCGGTGAGGCCCATCCTGCCCTGCATTTTCCAGGACTCCCGCCCCGACGTGTGCCTCCGCCCGTGCTGGTCATTGCCTGTGCCTGGAGGGAGAGAGAGCAAGAGCGCCAGGCGAGAAGGGAGTGGGCGGTGTGGGACAGGGGCTGAAGCCTGTGGGGCGCGGTGGGAGGAACCCAGGAGGCCCCCAGAGGAGGCTCGTGAGGCCACAGGGCGTCTTAGCACGCTCCTCACCCTCGGGGGTCTAGCGCAAGCCCCTGCCTCTCTCAGGCCTCAGTTTCTCTATCTGCGTAAGTATCTTCGTTTGGTTCTTGGTGTTGATTTGAAATTTCAAAACAGGTGATGTCTTCCTTTTCCGTCCCCCTAGACTGTGGCCAAGACGCGCCATCTGCTGGCCGCAGGCGGCAGTGCCCCGTCCTAGAGGCGGCGCTGTGGCTCCCCAGGCCTGCCTCTTCTGTGACCCCGGGGAGCCTGGGGTCCGGGGAGGCGGGCGTCTGCTTCGGCTACCTGTCACTGCTTGGGCTGAGCAGGGCTCCGGGTGCCCAGACACGAGTCTAATTTCTGCTCTGCAGGGGCACGGGCACACGGCCTGTGCAGGGGGAGTATCAGGGCTTGGAGACGGGAGCTGTCTGGGGCTGGGAGCCTTCCTGGAAGAGAGGGCATCTGATGTGACCTGCAGGAGGAGTTGGCCAGCTCTGCGGGCAACGTCCAGACGAAAAGGACAGACCTGCAGGGTTTGGCTCCTGGGGCATGAGAGTAGGAGGGAGGGGGGCTGAGCCCGGAGAGGAGGAGGTCCGAGCTGGCCGAGGGACAACCACTTCTGGCTCAGGTTTCTGCTAGGGGCTGGGAACGCTGGCAGGCTGGGTGGAGGGCCGGCACCCCGTGGCCACAGGGGGGCGCTGGTTGTGGGCTTTGGGGGCCACCTGGTGCCGCTATGGGAAGGCTCAGACCAGTAATGCTTCCATCTGGGCCCCGAAGTGTCCTCAGGGTCGTCACCCTGGCTGACATGAAGGGGGCAGCTGGGTGGTCCTGGTCCAGTCATCCCAGGGATAGTGGGGTGGGGGAAGAGCAGTCAGTATGGGCAGCGAGGAGGGGGACAGAGATCCCAACCAGGGGTCCAGGGGGGCTGGGCCAAGATGAGGGATGGGGAGACAGGAGCCTTCCTGCAATGGGAATTCCCATGGGAACTGGCCGCAAACACCGTACCCGGGATCCACTCATGCCTTTATTTCTTCAACAGATGTCAGGCGGAATCTATCGTGTGCCGGGGACGTGGGGGACCGCTGATGTTCTAATGGCTGATGGACAATGAACAAGACAGAGAGGAAACTGTTGTAGTAATTCACCATGGGAGCTAAGGAGGAGAAAGGAGAGCAAGAGGTCCGGGAGAGGTTGGGAGGGGCTGGAGTTGCAGGTGCGGTGGGCAGGGAAGGCTCTGCTGAGGGACCTGCCCAAAGACTCCTGAAGAGGGAGAGAGAGCCCTGTAGCTGTGTGGGGGGCAGCAGGCCCTGCACTCACCCCAGCATCGCTGGGCCCTGAGTTTGGGAACAGTGAGGAGGTCGGCGAGGGCTTGCGGGACACAAGGGCTCACAGGGAAAGAGGTGGGAAGCCGGGCTTTTGAGCAGAGAGGTGGTGTGGTCTCGCCCACCTTCTTACAGGCTCGCCTGGTGGGGGCTGCTGCTGCAGGATAGGATGTTGGCAGATGGAGGCGGTGAAAAGTGGGGTTTGACTCGACATGCTGCCAAGGTAGCGGGGACTGGAGGTCCCGGTGCACAGGACGTGGGGGCGGTGAGGACAATCAGGAATCAAGGCCGACTCTAGGTTGATTGCACCGAGTGAATGAGCAGATGAATGATGGAGAACCCCTCCCCCGCAGCGGGTCCCCCTTCCCGGAGCCCAGCCCCACCGAGCCCAGGAGAGGTCGGTGGGGCCCTGGAGCAGCTCCGCTCCTCTGCGGGCGCTGGCCGAGGTGCTGAAGCCGTAGCGCCTGCCGCCGTCTGAGTGCCCTGGGGCTGGGGCTGGGGCCCCGCCTGGCCTCGGGGTGCCGAGCAGGGGCGGGCACACAGCAGGGGGGACAATGGGGCTGGCACAGTGAGGGTCCCCGTTCTTCAGGGAGCTGGCCGGACTGCCAGTCTCCCTCTCTACCTGACAGACCCTGATCCCGCAAAACGCTGTGGGGCTGACCGCCTTGGGCTCCTGCATCTGCCCCCGGCTGGGAGCTCCCTGGTGAGGGCCCCGGCCATTCTGCCCCTCCACAGCGGCACTCCTGAGGCCACGTAGGCCAGGTCCTGGGGGCGAAGGGGGCAAAGAGGGCAAAGAGGCAGCAGGACATAAGGGTTCTTGATTATGGGGGCACGGTCTGGGACAAATTCTGGTTTCTTTGCCACTCGGTGCCTATTCCCTTGCTTCAAAACAGGGATCACAAGAAGACGGTCAAGGGGGTAATGCAGAGTGTGGTCCACAGCTGAGGCCAGCAGAGCAGACTCCCTTCCCCCCAGCGCACGGGCGCCCCGAAGGAGGGCTGGGCCAAGTGGCCTTCTTCTCCCAACCTAAAGATGCCCTTGGGGCTGAGGGGCTTCCCTCGTGGACACGGCCGGGCGGTCGTCCCTGGCTGCTCTCCGGGGCATCCTTCCTGCACTGCAGACACCAGCCAGGCCTCAGCAGGGGTGCCGAGGGGAACCTGCTGACCCGACCGGGCCCGAGGAAGCGTGGGAGAGTCCCGAGGCCCCCTTGAGACGAGGGGGAAATTTCCTTCTCTCCCGCTCGGAGGAGATGAGTGCATCTCTAGGGCGTGCCCCTCAGATCATCTGACCTCAGCCCCTCTGATGCTTCCCTCTTTATTAGACACTCACAGCCACCGTCGCGGTCCCGCGGGAGGTAAAACCACGCGAAGGGACGTGACGGGTAGGTGTAAGCTTCTCTCTGCCTGCGCCGTCTCCTCTTCTCAGAGGCAAGGACTCTTCCCCAAAGGGTCCAGGCCTTTAGCGGCAGAAATCTCTAGAAAGATAAACTCGACCCTGCCCTACAGTAGGTCTGGGGCTCCTTTCTAAGAGCTCTGGGTTTTGACCTGCATGCGCTGTCACTGCGGGTCAAGTGTTAGGCTTCGGGTCCAGTTTTCCTCCACCGCAGAGACCGCTGGTTCTCCCGAAGGCACCGTGGGGCGCATCAGGGTGCCAGGGGCTGCCCAGCGCTCCCATTGCTGACTGAGAGGACTGGCCCCTTCTTTTCAAGCCTGCCGTGGGGTTGAGCTTGAGGCCACCACAGGGCGTTGGGCCTAGGAGGGACTAGTCTGTGAGTAGGCGGGGGCAGGAAGGGCTCCCACTGTCCCTGCAGTCCTGGGAAGATGCTGGTATGCTGGGCTCAGGGCTTCCCACACCTGATGCCGGAATCCGGCCACTCCAGCCCAGTGTCCTCCTGCCTCCCTGAAATAGATGGGAAGCTGAGTCCAGCAATTAATCCCGTCAGAAGTCCGCGCGATTGCAGGGGGTTTTCTGTTTTGCTCCCTTGGCCTAGATTTCCCCGGGGACAGCTCTGACCCGCGCGGCGTGCTTGGTAAATTAAAGGTTAAAAAAAAATCTACACGATGACTTTAATCAATCCGCTGAGATGGCGGGCAGCCTCCTCCCAGAAGAGCTGGGTCTCCTGGAGGGGCCCCATCCCCAGGCTTGGGGTCTTAGAAGGGGGTGCAGGACAGTGCTCCCCAGCGTCTGCCCGTGGGGGGAGGGGAGAAGGTGGGAGGTCCCCAGGGTGGCCTGTTGGAGCTCAGTGCCCCCTAAATTTAGACCTTAGGAACCCAGAGGAGGGGGCTGGAGCTGGGGAGCTGGGGGGGGGGGGACTCAGGCCCCTCCTACAGCTTGTCCTGATCTCTGTCCCAGGCCCAGGGTGGAGAAGGGACAGCTCCTCCTGGGGTTTCTCCCCTGACCTGAAGCCTGGGTCGGGGCAGGGTGCTGTCGCTGGCCTTGTGGCCCACAGATAAGGTGTTGACCATGTGTCTGTTGGGTGCAGTCAGGTGGAAACTGTGTCCTTCAGCAGCCATCTGTGGGGGTCAGGGGAGTGACCTGGGGAGCACCAGGGTCTCCTGGAACACAGGGAATTTGGGGGGTGGGAAGAGTCCATGGTCCTTCCATGGGGCTAAGGGGATGGCCTGGCTGGCCCAGTGGTAGCCCCTCAGCCAAGCTGTTGGGCCCTGCCATCTGCAGAGCAGGGCTTCTGGAAGGCCAGCATGCTGACCCCCAGCCCAACTGCTCTCCAGTCTTTTCTCCGCTGGTGCTTTACCTTCCAGGTCCTGCTCAAGGCCCACCCTCCTAGCTCTGTTCTGGACACCGCCTCCCCTTAATGCTTGAAGACCTTCCCCAGGGACCCAGGTTATGTAGGCAACCTTGTCTGTCTGCCCAATGCCCCGCACCCCCAAGCAGGTGTCCCGCCAACCCCTCCTGTCCGCTCCTCCTGGGGACCGCACACAATAGGAGCTGTGCATGGCTTGGCGTTGTTATCTGTGCAGATCTACCCCTGATCCATCCCCAGCTCCCACCATAATTTGGCCTGGCCAGGCGACCAGCAGGAGTCTTCCAGCCCACGGGGAGTCACCGGAGCGGCCAGAGGGGTCTGGTAGGGGCAGGGAAGCTGCTCGTGGCGGCGGGATTGGGGTTCTGTCCAAGGGCCGAGGCTGGGGCTTGGGATGCGGGCTCCATGCAGCCACCCTAGACGGGCGTTCCGGGGCTTGGCCGGAGTGGGGAGCACAAAGCCGCTGACTCCCTACACGTCTTCAGGGACTGGGACTCCCCGGGACGGACTCGAGAGGGGAAGAGCGGAGATGTGTCCCCTGTCCACAGAGGTTTCCGGAAGTCCTGCTCAGCGCCGCCTCCCCCAGCCCTGAGCTCCCGGGCCCGGCACCTGGCAGGGACCCACGAAGCAGGGAGTGTGGCCCCAGGCCGGGTCCTGGTCCCCCGCCGTCCTCCGCAGCACAGCAACTGGGCCTTCGGTTCCCCGCGCCCCTCCTCCTCCTCCGGCCCGCACCGCGGGGCGTCTGGCTCGTCCGCCGGGCGGAGGGGGCGCTGTCGGCGCGGGCGGGCGGGGCCGGAGCGCGGGGGCGCGCGGCGCGGCGCGAGCGCGGGGGGCCGCGGGCGCGGACCGCGGAGGACTGGGGGCCTGGCGGGCGGCCCTGCGCCGTGCGGGGCGCGGCGGCGGCGGCAGCGGCGGGCGCGCGGCCAGTGAGCGCGCGAGCGGGGAGGCGGCGGCGGCGGCGGCGGGAGGAGCTCCTGGCGGCTCCCCGCGCTCTGCTCCCGGCGCTCCGCTCCTCCATGGCGCTGCCCGGGCCGCCCGAGCCGCCCCGCGGCGCGCCCCGCAAGGCGCCCAGCCTGCTGGAGATGGGGGCGCTCTGTCTGGACTCGGAGATCATCCTGGGCTTCACCAGCCACCTCCTGCGGCGGCGAGCCAAGGTAAGGGCCGAGCGGCGGGACCCGAGGGCGGCAGAGGCGCTGTCCCGCCACTTTGCCGCGCGCGGTCCCCGCGGCCGAGGAGGCGGCGCCGGGAGGGAGGCAGCAGGTCCCGCGGCGTCCCGCAGGCCGCGCGAGGCACCCGCGGCCACACTTTCCCCGTCAGCGCTGCCCGCGTCTCCCTCTCCCCCGAGGCGCTCAGCTGGCGCGGAGAGAGCAGCGCGGGACTTCGGTCCCACTGCGCGCCTTGCTGGGGGCCAGGGGTCTCACGGCAGACCCGAGGTCCCCGAGGTGACTCCAGGTCCTGCGTGCGCCTGCGGGTTCTGCCGGGCTGTGTGCGGGCTCCCGGAGCGCGGGTGTGGGGTGTGCGTACGTGCGCTTCCCCGAGCGCGGCGGCGGTGCGGACCCGCCGAAGTTGCTGGCGAGACTGGCCCCGGGCGTCCGCAACAGGGCGTTTCTGCGGGCGCCTGTGCGGGGTGTGTGCGTGGCTCGGAGCCGCACGCCTTGGGCCCGTGTGTGTGCGCGCGCGTGTGTCCCAGACTAACTGAAGGGCGGGGACCGGTGCTGTCTGAAGGCGATGCGGCGCCGGACTGCCCGCGGCACCCAGACGCGGACGGGGCTGACGCCCGTTCCCCCCCCCCCCCCCCCCCCGCGGCTGACGAGATAGGAGACGGCCCGAGCTTCCGGCCCCCGGCTCGGGGAGGGGGGAAGGGGCTGGAGGCCGTGGGACTGCGGAGACAGAGTGGGGAGCCCCTGCCCACTTTATTCCCGCACCCCACCACGTGGCGGACCAGAAGTGACTTGGAAAGCAGGGCGGGGAGGTGTTACGAGCCACTGTTCATTTTGGGGGAGTGCGTGCGTGGACCGGGAGGACATTCCAAGTAAAAGGGTGCGGGGCAAGACGTAATTGGGGGGCGCAGGCCAGGCAAGGAGCAGTCCGAACTGCATGAGGGTTTGCCTGCGCGGGGAGCCGCGGGCCGGGGTCTCCGACCGGACCACGGCCCGCCCGCGGCCCCTTGTCTGGCTGGGCCCTTCCTGGGCCCCGGACCGTCTTGCGGGGACTCGGGGCGCCGGGTCTCTCCGGAGCCGCGGGACGGAGAGCGCGGCGGGCGGCAGGGGGCGCTCGCGCCACGGGAAGCTCGCGGCCGCGCCCTGCGAGCCGGACCCGGGCAGTCGGGCTGACCCGGAGCCTGGACCCGGAGCTGCCTGCGCCTCGGAGAGCGGCGCCTCTTCCGGCCGGGCTGGAGCGGGAGCAACCGGTCGCCGAGAAGGGGGGCGACCTCTCAGCCGGAGACAAACAGGCAATTAATTCCGGAGCTAAGTCCCATCTGCCAGGCCGGTGACAACAGGTCCCGCGCGCATCCCCCGGGCCCGCCGCGCCGCCGCCTCCGGCCTCCCGGACGCGCAGCGCGCACACCCACTTTCCTGCACACGCGAGGCTGCCCCGTTCGCGTGCCCAGACTCGGACGCAGGCGCTGCACGTTCCGAGGCGCACCCCGCGGCGACGAGCACCTACGTGCGATTGTTAGACCCCAAGGGTGGCCCGCGACCAGCGGGGCATGCGGGATTTGCGGGAAAAAGCGAGGGGGAGTCGGGGTCGGGGTTCAGCTTCTTCCTCGTCCTCCCTAGCTGGGTGACCTTGGGCAAGACCTTTCTCTCTGCCGCCTCAGTGTCCTCGCGCGTAAAGTGAGGCGCGGGTTGGTGCGTCCCCGGGGACGCGCGGACCCCACTGTCCCGGGAGAGGAGCAGGGAAGCGCATGCGCGCCAGTGCACCGGCTATCTCCAGGAGGCCCTCCGGCGCCCCTCCCTCCCGCGGGGACTCGCCTAACAGGTTGGGGTCCTGGGAGTGGGAGGGGCCGCGCGTCGAGGAGGGCCCCCTCCCCCACGCGCCGGGGAGCGCCGGGCTTGGGCGGGGCGGGCCGGCCCTCCCGGAGCCCTGCTCCCCCGGCCCCGCCCCCGGAGCCCCGCCCCCACCTCGCCCCGCCCTCGCCTCCACGGCACTCCCGCCGCCGCCGCCGCCGCGCGCTCTCCCGCACTCGCCCGCGCCGCCAACTTCGGAGCGGCCGGCCGGACCATGGGGGCTCCCCCGGGCCGGATCACGTAGCCGCGGCGACCCCGGAGAGCCCGCGCCGCCCGAAGCGCCCGCGCGGCCCTTCCCGCGCGCAGGCCATGGGCGGCCGCGGCTCCCCCCTGTGCGCGGCAGCACCAGCGGTACGCACGGCCGGGCCCGAGAGGGAGGTGGCGGCGGGCGCCCCGAGCCGGAGTCCCGGACGCCGAGGATGCTCGCTCGCGGGGTGCGCTGCGCCCCCTGGGGGCCGCGCCTGGAGCGGAGCGGGGGGGGGCGCCGGGCCTCCTGCTGGGAGGGACCCCGATCCCGACCTCGCGGCTGCGCGGGGAGGGTGGGCGGCAGGCTGGCGGCCCGCGCCCCGAACTTTGCCGAGTGCCTCACTCTGAGTCCGGGACGCGCTGCGTCCTACAGTCCGCGGTGCTGGATCCCGGGCGGCGCTGCTCGGGGGCCCAGGCTCACGTCCCCTTCTGCCCCCACCCCCGCAGGTGGCCGAGGGCGGCCCGGCCCGCGAGCCGCTGCAGCTGCTGGAGGTGTCCCCCCGCAAGAGGCTGCCCAACGGGCCCGAGCAGGACCCATGCGGCAGCCGCCCTGCGCCCGAGGGCGCCGGTGCGGGCGCCGAGCAGGGCCACTCGGCGGGCGGAGGCGGCTGGTGCCGCCACTGCCACACGAAGCTCGCCGAGCTCAAGCGACAGGCGTGGAAGCTGGTCAGCGGGCCCGGGACGCCCCTCCGGGTAAGTGGACCTTCCTCGGACCGCCTTCTCCCGGGCTGCCATCTGGGAGACCCAGGATCCCGGAGGGAGGCGACTTCCACCGAGCGTTTTTCGGCTAGTTCTTCTGCTCCCTGGGCCTCGGTTTCCCCTTCTGTGACGCGCTGTGCGTGAGTTGCAGCAGTTCTAAGAGGCTCGGCGGTGGGATCGGAGGGGGGCTGGGCGGGCGTTTCTCCCCGGAGCCGCAGATGTCCCACAGCTGGAATCCCAGTCTGTGTGGGAGGGGGAAGGGAGAGGGGGATGGCGTGGACTCCGCCCTGGGCGGGACAGCTCCTGCCCTGCCAGCAGCAAGAGGTTACTCTGTGCCTTGTTGCCCTTGGGGCTCCTGGGCCCCCAGCCAGGTGTCTGGAAATTGCACACCTGGGGGGGGAGGGCTTGGAGGACCACAGGGGTTCCTGCCGCTGTCAGGGGGGCCCTGCCTTCCCCCTTTCCCTGGGTTATGAATAAGAATTGTGTGTGGGACACAGCCTGGGGCTTTGCCACCTTAGGCGGCGGCCACCCATTGGGAAATGGAGGGACTGGGCTCCAATAGTCTAGGTGTTTGCCCCTAAAGGGGGCTCTGCCAGATTCTCCATCCAATGGGCTTACCCTGGTCTTGGAAGGAGCTGGGACCATTGTTCAAGGAACAATGAGCCCTGGAAGTTTGCAAAGCCTGGGAAGGTGGGGGTCTCCAGAGGAAGCCCTTCCCGCCGGACCTTCAGTCGTTTTGAAAGCCTTCTTGGGAAGTCTGCATAATCCCCATTGAAGCTAAATATAGTTCTCCCAGCTGGCACCGCTGGGATGGGGAAGAGAGCCGGGGTTCCTGGGGGGTCCCACGGTGTTCCAGCCTTGGGCAGGGGCGGGGAAGGGAGGCGAGTCTGGTTTCTGTGGCCTGGAGGGGGGACCTGTGGCTTGCCCCGGGTGGAGGAGGGGGCTGCAGCCTCCAGATCCGCTGTTTGGAGTGGGGTGCAGCCTTCCCAAGCTCTGTGCCCCCAGATGGCCTGAATCTGGTTGACGGCAGCAGAGGACCTGTAGGCTCCCATGTGGGACGGACTTCCTGGGGGCCTGTCGGAGCTCCCGGGCCTTCTTATTACACATTAGGGGAAATAGGCCTGGGAGAGGAGGGGCTTCAGGGACTGAGCTGGGTTTTGTGGGTGGTGCTGGGCGGGAGGCTAGCTGGTTGGGGGGTTGGGGTCCTGGTGGGGAGAGCCCCTCATGGGGGCAGGGGCGGGGCTCTGTGGTCTCCTCCTGTTCACGTTGATCAGGGAAGCCTCCTGACCACCCAGAGTGCTCACCTCGCACCCGCACCTGCCTGAGCCTATTCTGAGTTTGGCAGTACCCCTCGGTGCCAGGTGGGGGCTCACCCCATTTCCTGGCTGCCCCTGGTACCCAGCAGCATGCTCACCCAGCAGACGGGTCCCGCGCTTTGTTCCTGGTCTGCAGCCCCTCCCCTGCTGTGTTTCCTCCCTTGTCAGATGGGTGTAGCCTCCTGAGGCCCTTCTGGGGCTGAGATCCAACCTGGAGGATGCTTTGCCCAAGCATTATTCATTGTTTTCCCTGTGAGGGTGGAAGCAGGTCTTGGGGGGCTCGAGGCCCTAGGGCTGAGCCACCGAAGCCAAGGGACATGGGGGTTTGGGCCTGAGACCCTGGGACCTTGGTAGGTGTCATTGACCTGGGCAACCCAGGCTTTCCCCGGCATCCTGGCTGACTCTCAGCCTGGGACCCGGCCTGCCTGGCCCAGAACAGCTTCAGGGAGGGCTGCGAGGTGAGCTCTGGGACCTGTGCAGGGACCTGCTTCTGCTTTTGGTTAGGGAGGTAGCTGGGGGGGGGGGGGGGTGCTGTGTGTGACTGGCTGTGGGTGAGCCCGGTGCTCCTTCGAGCCTGGCCCATGTCCAGGAGCCGTAGGCTCTGTTCTGAGGCCAGCATGGCACTGGGATACGGAGTTGGTGTTCTAGGATTTTCCGCAGGGGCCCTTTCTTGGTGTTCATCATGCAGAGATGAACTTCATAAGGACGGCACTTCAGACTCGGTGGTGGGGGCGGGCCTTGCTGGGCTCCCGTTGCAGGGCTGGAGCCAGACCCCAGCCTGGCTATTGGAGGCACTCCCCTTAGGGGTCCCGGCTTGATCTCGGGTGGAGAGGGAGGCTTGCGAGGGTAGAGGGACAGCGGGTGTTAGCCAGCCCCGGGTCACCCCATCCTGTGCCCCTGGAGTCCTGGCCAGGGCTCCGCCCAGCTGGCTCCTTGCCCTCCCTCCTTACTGGCAGACAGCTGTCTGCTCTGGGATCTGGTGCAGGTTTGTTGAGCCCCGGGACCGTGTTTGTACCCATTTCATGGGCAGGTAGAGCAGTGCCTGCACACGGCGGCTCGAACAGCCCATCCCTCACTGCTTTGCTGGGGTGTGGGCTCGAGGGTCATTCTGTGCCTGGGTCTTGGCCCCCCTGGGGTCAAGTGGGGGCAGTTGGAGTCCTGCGCAGGCTTTAGGTGGCCTGCCTCTCCCTTGCCTCTGTCCTCTCTGCAATCTGTGCCTGCCTCAGTTTCCCCATGGGGAAAGTGAGGGTGACCTTGGTCCCCAACGAGGGAGGTCTTCTGTGGGGAGTAGATAGCACTGTGCCCTGATGCTGCTGGGGGTCACGGGCAGGGAACGTGTTCTGCCTGCCCAAGTGTAACCTGGGAGGGTGTCCTACCCGAGCCTGGAAGGGCAGCGGGCCTGGGTGTGGAGAGACACCCAGACGGGGGCCTTCAGGCTGGACAGCCCCCACTGATCCCTCCTCCCTGCCCCCGCCCCAGTGCGCCCTTCTCTCCTCTTACCGGGTTCCCCAGGTCTTGTGTTCAGGTGACCCTTCGGGACCCTTGCATGGCCTGGAGCCATGGCCTCTGGACTGTTCTGCAGCCTCCCGGGGCCCTGCCCACTGTGGGCCTTGCTACAGACACCCCTCTCCTCCCTGGGCCCCCAGCGTCCCCAGACCACCCTGCCAATTCCCTGCTCTGAGCTCCCTGTGCCCCCTCCCAGGGGGCCCTGCCTCTGAGAAGTCGGCTGGGGGCTCGCGACACCTCCCTTGAAGGGACCAAAGCCGGGACTTCCTCTTCCGCACACCTGAGTGCCCCCCAGCTTAGCACCGGCCCTTCCGCCCTTCTCATTCGCCCAGAACCCCAGGCCCTGGCCTTGCCCATTCTGTGTCCTCACCCGTTAGGGTGAACTGGTCACCAGGTTCCCGCAGACCCTGTCAGCGTCCCTTTCTGTCTGCTGCCCGCTGCCCGCCCGGCCCCAGCTCCCTCCCTCAGGGCCCCCAGAGGGGCCTTGCTGAACCGCGGACCCATTAGGAGGGGTCTCTGGCCAGTCCCAGTCCTGCTAGCCTGGCCTGGCCTGGCCCTGTCCGACTGAGGCTCACCAGCAGGCGCACCCCTGCATCTGGGGTCCCCTCTGCCTGAAGGCCCCCCCTCTCCCTCCCGGTGGTCCGTCACAGACGCTGCTCTCGCAGACCCCTGGCCCTCGTCCTGTCCACGCTCTGTCGGCAGACCCCCCCACCAGTCTCCAGCATCCCTGGGACTGGTGCCCACGCGGCTGACCGTGGTGGGGACCCTCAGACGCGCTGGGTGGCTTCACTCAGTACCCAGCTCCCGCGGCTTCTCCGTGGTCGCGAGCCTACGCCTACCCCGTGAGCTTCCCCTTCCCCTGTCTCCGGGAAACCACCCCCGACCTGGTCCTTTCTCAGCCCCTTCTACACCCCTTGGCCTCTGTGTGGCTTCTGTGGCCTCTGTGCTGCCCCGAGGCCGGGAGCTCTGTCAGGGCAGGCATGGGGTCCAGGTAACCCGGAGACGTTTGTTGAATGACTAAGTGACCAGGCTTTTCCTCCCTCACCGCTGCCTGGCGGGATTCCTGCGTTCCCCTCCCCCACCCCGGGTGACAGCCCCCGTGGAGGATGGCGACCCTTACCCTCCTTGGTGTGGCGGGGGCCCGGATCCTGCTTGGGGACCTGTTCCAGCCGCCATCAGACGGGTCACGCGGAGGTGGTGCTCTCCCGGAGACCCGTGACGGTCCCGCGTCATTGCTGCTGCTGAACCGATTAGCGCCCCTGAGGGGGGCAGGGATCAATTCTCATTTAGCGCTCGCAGACTCTCGCTCACCTGGCCGGGGGTCTCCTCGTCTTAGCCCCCGTGGGCTCCAGGACACCTGCTGCTGGTCCCTGACTGCTCGTGCAGCCCCCGGCGTTGGCTTTGCGCTGAGCTGGCCCCAAGTCTGAAGGCTCCTGGGGAGGGGCGCTGGCTGCCATCCTATACCCAGGCTCCTACGGCTGGTGTCCCGGACACCCTCCTGCTTGTCTCCGCGGTTTGCTTCCGGGGAGGGGGCGGCACTTCTGCAGCTCAGCATTCCCCTGTCACTCCCCCCTCCAGGAAGCCGTCCAGGCTACATCCTCGGCCTCCAGCTCTGCTTGCGCTCACATGCAAGAGTGGGGTCCTGGGTCTGCCGTCCCAACTGGCCTGTGGTCCTGGGAGAGCAGGGGCGGAGCCTGGCTGGTGTGGGACATTTGCTGCCTGCTCTGGCTCCCTGAACCCCTGTTCGGTGCACTGTTTCAAGCCTGGCCTGAGCTCTGCTGGTTTCTGGGACCGCCTTGGGGCTCCACAGACCGGGACCTTGGCGTGGACAGTGTGCCCCGGGAGCAGCCGGGGAAGTGTGCCAGGGGCGGGAGCTCCCCGGGGCTGCTGGCTGGGCGGTCTCCCAACTGGCAGGGGCTCGGACGTCTCAGCTGTGGGGCTCGGAGGATCCCAGGCCACTGCAGGGGACCAAGCCTGGGCAGGGTGAAGGAGCTGGCCGGGTGTGGGCCCTGCAGTCCCAGCCCTCATGCCTCACAGGACGGAGTTTGCTTGAGGGGCTCTGGGTGCACTCGGAGGTAGGGCGGAGCCGGGGGGTGTGCGGCAGTGACTGGCCTCGCTGCCTCTTCCCAGAGAGGAGCAGTGTCAGGGAGGGCTGAGTCCCTTGCTGTCCTGGGTTAAAAAGGGGGAGTTTCACTTTTGGTGCCACGTTTTGTGGCTGGGGGACCCCCATGGGGCTATGTGCAGGGTCCTTGGCCCTCCGTGGGAGGGGCTGCTTGGCCTCATCTGGTCTGGTCTTGGACGGCCCCCCAGCCCCTGGCAGCACCCAGGCTTCAGCCCTTGCGGCTGGGCTGGGGCCGGGGTGGGTGGGCTCTGCCGGGCGCCTGCGGCTGCCAGATTTATGGTCCCACGTGGCCCAGGGCCAGGGGCTCTGCGTTCCCCTCTGGCCCTGTGTGATGGATGCTGGCCTGCGCCGCTGCCTGTTTCCAGGCGGAACCTGCCAGTCGTGGGCCCTGCCCCATACCCTGCTGGGGGTAGGGCTGCAGGGTCGGTCTGTCCCGAAAAGTCTCTGTCCCCCTTCACTGCTACAGCACAAGGCCATAGCCCAGCCGCACAGACTTGGCCTGTCTAAAACCCAAGGGATTGTCTGGAAGCCATTTCTGTGTGGCATGTTTGGTGGTTGCCCTTAATGTGGCCATGGGTCCCCTGATCTCGTCCCTGGGGTCCCCTTCCCTGGGCCCCGTTCCTTCTCAAACCTTCCACACTTTGATCCACAGCCTTGCTGCCCAAGCTCGCTGATCCGAGGGCCTCCGGCTCAGGCTCAGTGTAGCAGGGGGAGTGACGTGGTTCCCAGCGGCGTGGGTGTGTGTGGACATGGGTCCGTGGCCCCTGGGCTCTGGCTCTGATCCAGCCTGTGCAGTGGCCCGGCTGGAGGCCTGGGGGTGCCTGGAGGTGGTGTGTCTGGGTGCTGGATCCCGAGGTGACGGTGGGACCTGTTCTGCCTCGTGTCTATCTTCTCCGCTGGGGGATCAGTGAAGAGGGTCGGCTGGGTTTGTGCTGTGGGAGGGGCTGCCCCATGGGGAGGGAGACCTGTCATTTCTCCGAATGCCCCTGAGGCCTGGTGGGGAGAGAAGCCTCAGGGTGGACACCCAGGGTACCTGGCCGGTGGGGCCGTGCTTCGGAGAGGGGGCAGGGCGCTGGGCCAACAGGAGGGCTACAGGCCTCTGAGCAAAGCACACTGAGCCCGACCACCCTATGTGGTGAGGGCAAGAATAGCAGGCGGGGGTGCCCACGGTGCCCATGGCCACTCACCCTGGCTGCTTTCCCTCCAGGGTTTATGGGGATAACTGAAGTGCTGTGGGCCTGGGAGAGAGGGCTCTGCAGTAGGGCGTCTTGGAGGGCCTCCTGGAGGAGGTGGCATTTGATCTCCATTAGAATTACACCCACAGAGATGGGGTGGAGGTCCTCGGGTGAGGGAACACGAAGAGCTCCAAGATGGGGGTGGCTGGAGCATGCATGGAGACTGTCCCGGGGTACCAGGTAGACACAGAGGGGAAACCAGGATGGGATCAAGGGTCAGGGTGTGGTGGAGGGGAGTCAGACTCCAGCCCTGGAGCAGAGGTTGGGGCCTGGAGTGTCCGGGGGTGCGCTTTGATTCAACAGCTGCAGCCAGGGGCTGTGTGCCAAGGTTCCCAGCAGGAGAGCGTGAAGGGCGGGCTCCCCCGCCCCCCCGCATCTGGACCTGCCCTTTGCTCGCCAGGCCACCCAGGTCAGCGTCCAGCCTCCCTGGGGTTCCGAGCCCTGCTGAGTGGCATTGGGAGCCCTGGGCACGGCCTGGCTTGTGGGGTACAGCGTGGGCCCCACCCTAGTGGTGAGACGCTGCTGTGCCCATTGCTTGGATGAGAATGAGGCCCCTGGGGCTGTGGCCACACCCCCAGACTCGGACTGAGAGCCGCGTCTGGGTGAGCCCCGGGCTCCCGGACGTGCGTGGAGCGCCTCCTCTGAGTGGCGACGCTCCCGGGATGCCAGGCTCTCCGTCCCCTGCCCCCGGTCAAGGCCATCCTGCTGATCCTGCCGTCGGCTGCCACGGTCCCCACCGTGCTTGAGTGGCATCATGGTGTTGGGTGGAGGACAGGGGAGGCCACTGAAGGGAGGGGGTCTCAATGAACTAGTGTGTGTCCTGAGCTGCCCAGCTGGCTGGTGCCTGGCACGGGGCCTCGGGGCCAGGTGCCAGTCTGCGCTGGGTGGGCCGGGCTGCACGCCTCCCCCGCTCTCCCCACCCTGGCCTCTGGCAGAGGAGGGGAGCTGGTGGCTGCTCTGGGGCCTTCGCAACTGCAGACCGATGGGCCTGGAGTGGTCTCCAGGGTTCTGGTTGGCAGACGGGGGAGGGTCTGGCTCAGGGGTCTCAGGTCTTTGTGCTGCACCCCGTGGACGTGGTGGCAGGGCCTCTGGCTGACAGCTGGGGCCTTGGTGAGGTGCCTGGCTGGTGGGAGGGGCCCGGGAGGGGCACCGCCAGGCCTCAGGGCACTCCTCCAGGCGTGGTGTCTGGGTCTGCTAGTCCCCCCAGAGGGTCTGCCAGCGGCCCCCCTTCTAAAGACAGGGTGACCGGCCCAGGGAGGGTCGTCTTGTAGCTCTGAGGTCTGGGGGTGTCTCCCAACCGGGGAGCAGAGCCCCTTCGTTGCTCCCGTATTGGCCTCAGCCTGGGGATCTGGTCAGCTCCCATCCCGCCCTGTGGGTGGGCTCCTCTGGGCCTGGGCTGGGAGATGCCTCTCCCGGCGGCTTGTCCCCCGAGAAGTCCCTCCGGGCCTCCGATGCCGGAGAAAATGGAAGGATTACTTAAAGCAACTTGGGGAACCCAGAAAGGAGATGAAACATGGCAAGTCCTTACTTTTAAGGGGGGGAGGCGCCCTAAAACCCCAGCGGCATGATGGGTGGGTGGTGTGCGATGCTAAATTGAATCAAATTAAGAAAAACATTTTCCAAATGCAAGTAAAATATCTGTTTAATTAGCCTGTGGAGAGGAAATGAAAAGTAATATTTTGCAGTGGGGTAATCACTGTCTTTCTGAGGGTGCTGGGCTCCAGAGAAGGGGTGGGTGATGAATACCGTGGCCGCTGGGGTTCTCGGGGGTCAAAATTCCTGAAAATGGGCCAGCAACCCCTCGGGGGCTCGGGCCTGTGGACACTGGGGGCTGCCCGGAGGCCCCCGTGTCTGGGAGAGGAGAAGGGCTGCCCTGGCCAGCCTTCCCAGTTTATCTGAGCAGCGAGCGCTCCTTGCCTTGCCCTGCCCTGCCCTGCGCTGGCCCAGCCTCTGTAGGAGGGGCTCAGGGTCCTCCGGTGGAGTCTCTGTGGCCACCCAGGGCAGGGCTCTGGGTCTCTGTCTCGTGTGTGTGACTTGAGACAAAGATTTTAGAGATACCCCCTGCCCTGGATGTGCCACGAGGCCCCTGTGGCCCTGGGGTGTCAGCTGGGCCTTCCCCAGTGATGGGGGCCCCCTGGCTACCAGGGTGGGGAAGGGGTGGGTGGCCCCATGGTGGGCTTTGGCCTGGGATGGCCCCAGGTGTGTCTGGGCTGGGCCTCCTGGGGGCTCGCGAAGCAGGACCTGGGTTTGGTGTGGGCTCCCCTTCCCCGCCCCCCCACTGGAGCAGACCTCCTCGGTCCCTCCTGGGGCTTCGATGCCCAGAGCCTGAGGCCTTGTCAGGCCTGGGGCCTCCCTGCCAGCTGCCATCAGAATTCCTGATGACACAGCTGGGAGGGGGGTTTGCTCTGGCTTCCTGTCGCCCTCCCCCCCCCCCCGCGCCCCCTCCCCCCGGGGGCCCTGCCCGAGTGCTGGTGGGGGGCTGGCGCGGGCTTAGGTCAGTGAGCTCCCCCACCCCCTGCCCTGCCTTTCCTTCCTGCCTCCTCTGTGCTGGCCACGCAGGGGGTGCCACGGGGCTCCCCCAGAGGCCTGAGGTCCCCAGGCTAGGCAGAGGCACTGGAACAATGGGCAGCTGGGTCTGGCTTGGCGGGGGTCGGTGGGGGGGGCTGGGTGGGGCTGGGCTGCCTTTCAAGTCGCTAATGGCTTTAGCAGGGCTTCCTGCCCTCACACCCGTCCGCATTAGCAGTCTCCTGCTGAGTGGAAAAGCCGGAGCAATCAGAGCTGGGCCCTGGAAAACAGGCAAGGGAGTGACAGGGGCCGAGCCTTGTGTGAGCCTGGCCTGTGGCTGGGGGACGGGCGTCTGGGTTCCATCTGTGGCCCCGCATGCCAGCGCGGGCGGGGGCTCCGGCTGAGCTTCCTGGGCCTCCGCAGCGTGGCAGGGAAGCTGGGCGGCGGGGCGGGCTGGGGTGTCCGCTCATCGGGACCGGACGTGCCGCGCTCCGGACCTCGCCAGAGAGAATCCAGGCCTTCCGGAGGGACCAGCAAGTCAGGTGGCTGGTGTGGCGGGCCTGGCCAGGGGCCACCCTTCCATGGGAACTGACCTACCTGGGGTACGTGGGGACAGCTGTGGTGTGAGGCCGAGGCCGAGCGGGGCTTCCAGGGAGCGCAGGAGGTCCTACGGAAGGGGCAGCAGAGCCGGCGCCCCCTCTCTGCAAGGCCACCCCCGCAGCTGGTCCCCAGGGTCTGTGCGCAGGGTTGGGCGGGCCGCAGGTCAGGCCTGGGGAGCCTGGCTGGGGTGAATGAGATGCACCTGGTGGGATGGTGGCCTCTGTTTCCTCTTCTGAGTAATGGGTGTATTGGAGGAAGCTGTAGGGAGCGGCCTGGGGCCAGGTAGGGGAAGGCTCCAGCCCTGGGAAGTTGTCGCAGGCCCCTGCTGGGGTCAGGGAGGGGGCAGCTCGAGGTCCAGCTGAGTGGCCCAGCTGGCTGCAGTGAAGACATAGGCCTGCATTTGAGGCTGGTTCTCTGGAGAGCCCTGGGAAAGTCCTGGGTGGTCATGGCCATGGCTGGGCGGGGCCAGTGCTTTGTCGAGGGGCTGCCCTGGGCAGGCACCTGTGGCTGGGCCTTACCTCTCAGGGGAGGGGAGGATGTGGAGGGGCTGGCCTTGGCTTAGAGCCTGATCCCCACGGAGCTACCCCAGGGAGGCACCCAGGCAGAGCCTGGTGGGGTGGTCGAGGGACAGGGCATGAACCCTGGGACTAGGACTCTGGATAGCATTTTTCCAGAGAGGTTCCTTCTGAGGACTGGCGCTCTCTTCCTCTTCCTTCCAGACGTGCCACCTCTTCCAGGAAGCCCTCCCTGACCTCCAGGCTCTGGGCTGTCCTGGCTCCCGTCCTTCGCCCTTTCTGGGCATCAGGCTCACCGGGAGAGCCATATGTCCCCCTTGTGCAGTGCACAGCGGGGGGAACCGGGCTGCAGTGGCAGCCACCATGCCGCACGGGCCGCGGGAACCACGTCCGTGCCTGTGGTCGAGCGAGCAGGGTGGGCACGGAGCCTCCTTCCTCCTTGCCAGCTGGCCCCGGTGTGTCCGTCCTCACCCCTCCCGGTGTCACCGGTGACTTCTGCGGGCGCGGTGAGCATGGGACCGCACGCAGTTCTCTTTCCCGCATGTCTGGAGCAGGGCTGTGAGCCAGGGGGCCCCTCATGGCTCTGGACGGACGTCGCTCTTGCGGGGGGGCCCCCGGGTTGCCAACTGCACGCATCAAGTCTGGGGGGGGGTGGTCTGGCGCTGCTTCTGTCGGCCTCCCGGCTGCTTCTCGACCCCCTGGCCCGGGCTCCTGGTGGCCTGGCTCTTGGTCGGGGGGCGGCGTTGCCAAAGCCCCGTTAGCCGGGAGCGAGTGTGGTAATGAGGGCGGGTGAGGCCGGGAGCTGTCAGGGGCGCCGCTGGCCTCCCTGCGAAGCTCTGGTAATTATTTTCCTGCTGGGCTCGTGCAGACGAAACCGTTGGGGGCTCATTCATCGGTCGGGCTGGTGCAGTGGCCCTGGCTGTGCCCAGGGGCCCAGCGGCCTGTGCCATGGAGGGTAAGGCCGCAGGGCAGGGTCCCGGGGCCTGGGCACTGACCGCTTTGTCCCTTGCTCCTTCCCACAGGACCCTTGCCTCTCTGCGCTGCTCCTCGACAAGCTGCCGGCCCCCGGGGTCCTGCCCGCCTGCCGCCCGGAGGCTGAGCGCCGCTGTGACGTCTGCGCCACGCACCTGACCCAGCTGACGCGGGAGGCCCTGCGGCTGCTACAGGCTCCCGCCGGCCGCGACGCCCCTGACGCCCCCCATGGAGGCCCGGGCCTCGTGCCCTCCAGTCCCAGCGCCGGGACCAGCCCGCGGGATGCGTCCGTGCCTGCGGGCCCGCCGGGGAGGCAGCCGGGCCGGGCAGGGCCGGACAAGAGGAAGGGGCTGGCCTGGCCGTCTGGGCCCAGCGTCCAGGTGTCGGTGGCCCCGGCCGGCTTGGGCGGAGCCCTGAGCACCGTCACCATCCAGGCCCAGCAGTGCCTGGAGGGCATGTGGAGCGTCTCGAGGGTCAACAGCTTCCTGCCGCCATCCTGCCTGGTGAGTCCGCGCGGCCGGGTGAGTCCTCGCGTCCGGGTTGGGTGGCTGGCCTCCTGGTGCCCCCGGGCCGCGGGGTCCGACCTCTGGGTTCCCTCCTGAGGGTCCCGTCCACGTCTCTGCATGGCCCGCGCTGCACACGCTCGGCGGCTTCCCGCTGCGTCAAGGCGCCGAGCACGTGGCGGGAGGCCGCATCCAGTCGGCCGGCGGGGTCCCTGCGGGCCGCGTCCTCCCGTGCCCCGGCGGCCTCCCTTTGTGCGGCACCCGTGGGCATGGCCGGGGCGGGTATTGGCCGCCCCTGCTTCTGAGGGCACGGGTGGTGCCGTGGGCTGGCGGGAGGCCTCCCGGGACAGGGTCGGACCCTCCCTCTCAGGGTGAGTGGCCGGGGAGCAGCTCCCTGTGATGGGCCCCCAGCGGCTGCCATGCCAGGTGCTCCCCGAGGCTGTGGCTCAGCGGGCAGAGCTTGGAGTGTAGGTGGTGGGGGAGGTCTGTGTCCGCTCCCGCGGCCTCTCAGGAGACGCCTCTTTTCAGTTGGCTACAGAGTGGCCCCCGCAGAGGCTCTCGGGTGCACCAGATCGCTGACCACACCGGGGGGCACGGCCTCTGTGGAACCAGCTCTGGGCCCCAGTGGGTGCTGTGGGTGCCGTGGACTTGGGCCATGTGTCCTCCGGCAAAGCCCTGGGCCGGTGTCACCTGCGTGGGTCAGGATGAAGCCGGCCGGCCTTGGAGAGTGGAGCTGAGGCCGGCCGCATGCCCACCGGTCACAGGGCTGGGCTGCCGGCGGTTTCTCCCAGAGTCTGCCGTGCCCCCGGGTTTTCATCAAGCGGAAACTGTCCAGGTTAGGAGTTGGGAGGGGGGTTCTCCTGGGACACTGGAGGGAGCTGGTCTGGGTAATATGTGAGCTCACTGTGCTGGGGGCCGCCCTGGGGAGGCTGCTCTGCCCGAGCCTCAGGGGATACCTTCTCCCGGGGGTCTGTGCCCTCGACGGTTCCCACCCATGTAGCGGAGGACTGAGCCTGACGGCCCAGCACAGGGTTCATCGGGCAAACAAGTAGGAAGGACCTTCTAAGCAGAAGGAACCCTCTGTGGAGGCCCAGAGGTGTGAAGCCTCAGGCCCCCCTGGAGGTAAGAGCCTTATCCAGAGGTAGGGCTGTGACAGGGAGCAGGGAAGGGGGAAGAGAGGCTGGGGGCCTGGGCCAGGCTGCGATGGTGGGGGCGGATGCTTGGAGAAGCGCCCTGACTTTCACCTGTCGCTTCTCTGTGGAGCCAGAGGCAGAGATCGTGGCTCAGTGTGAAAGCAAGTTTTGCTTGGTCCGTTCTCTAGTCACGGCAAAGCTGGCTGCCCAGGCTTGCCCGGTGAGTGTCTCTGAAATAGAGCAGCGGGTAGACCTTCCCTATGGGCACTGTGCCCCATGGGGTTGGGCAGAGGGAGGCACAGGGAGGGTCCCCAGCTGCTGGGGTAAGGTCCCATACAGTCCTGAAGCAGGACAGACCCTGCCCTGCCCCCACCCCTGGGCTCATTGGCCCTTCTAAATGCAGGGCCAGGTCCACAGCAGTGCGTTCTGCGCGGCCTTCGGAGAGATCTCGCCCTTGCTGGAAGCCGGGTGCTGCGAGGGCCGGTCCTCCAGAGGACACTCTGTCCTTGGGGCCTCTCTGGTCCTTGGGAGCTTGGGGATGGGGTGCACAGGGGCTCAGGGAAGAACTTCGGGTCTTGAACTAGCTTGCGGTTGGTGTGCAGACGGCCCCCCGGCTGTGGTCTGGCTGCTTCTGACTCCTCCTTTGTTGAGTCCTGGGGTGAGGAAAGAAGAGGGCAGCCCGCCCCCACCAAGCGTGCGCAGTGCCCCCTGGCCTGAGAGCGGGGCTGCCCGGGAGGAACGTGCTGGGGGGGCAGCACTGAGTTGAGGGGGGAGGCTCAGGAGAGCTGGGTGGCTTCCTGGAGGAAGTGGCATTGAGCTGGGCCCAGTGGAAAGCATCGGAGATGGCAGGCCCAGCATGAGGTGGTGTCGGGTGCGGTAGGGACTGTGGGGGCCACTGGTAATAGCCAGGAGGATCCTTACCTGGGGAGGGAGCCGAATGCTTGTCTGGAGGGCTGGGCCTGGAGTGCTGGGCCTGGAGTGCTGGGCCGAGGGCAGTTGGCCTCCTCTGTGGGAGTGCCCAGCAGGGAGAGGAGGGATGGGAGCTGCCGGTGGGAGCGGGTAGGGTCTGTGCCGGCGTGGGCAGGCTTTATGCCTCCTTGGGCCCCGCAGCGGGGTGTCGCTGGCCTCTGGCTGGGCAGCCCCGCCAGCAGCCCGCACGTTGTAAAACGTGGCCATCGAAGGTTCTCTCTCTGTTTTACATCCGCATCGATCGTGTTCAGGGTGGGCGAGAATGGATTTATGGTCAGAGACCGTGCTGGCAATCAGTGGGGAGATTATTGGACGCATCATAGAACATTAGGATTCAGATGAGGTAATTTCCCCGGAACCGGGGCATCGGTGTCTAGAGGTGGCTCTGGAATGTTCAACTGTCACGAGGAAATGCTTCCGGAGGGTGTGCGGTGAGTGTCCCTGACCGCCCATCCGCAGCCCGGGGCGTGACACCGATCCGGTGAGCTGGGAGGGCCGGGCAGCAGCCCTCCGATCTAGTGTGTGGGGAGGAGGCAGATTGTGGCAGGGATGGTCTTTGGAGGGGGAGGCAGGGAACCAAGACTCAGAGGGCCGGGAACATTCTGGGTGCTGTGGCTGGGAGGAGCCTGCCCCGTGGCCTGTGGGGGGTCAGGTTGGGGGTGTGGCCATCTGGAGAGCTAGCCACAGCTGTAGTCAAAACTGAAGCCCACCTCCCTTGTCTGGGAGCACAGAGCGTGGCCCTTTCTGGCTCATTCCACTTCCCCAGTGTCCAGTGATGCTCCGTGGATGTGGGCAGTGGAGGGCCGGCCTGGACAGGCAGGCTGGAGGGCTTCCTGGAGGAGGTGCTGCGCATGTCTTTGATGTGCAGACAGGAGGTGAGGTCATTTTGGTGGGGGCCTGGGAGTGGGTGTTGCTGACCCCTGTACCAGCCTTTTTGCCTCCCCTCGTCCCTGCTGTCCCCGGTGGGGTCTCAGGGAGGTGTCCACCCATCCTCAGGAATGTGTCTGGGGTGGCAGAAGGTAGAGGGCTCTGGCCTGTCTCTCTGATCTGGCCCCTCCCTCTGGGCCTCAATTTACGCACCTGTAGAATGGACGTTGGACCCGACGGCCTCCTCCTCCACGTGCTGCGGGGAAACAGCTTCTGCAACGGGAGGTGGGGGGTGGGACAAGGCGCTTGTTGGGGTCAGGACGTCCTTGGCCTGAGGCCCTGTCTGGGTGACCAGGCGGGGCTCTGAGAGGCAGCTGGGTCTGCCCAGTGAACTGCCCAGTGAACCGCCAGTGCCCCGCGCTGGGTCGAGAGCATTGGCACGACTCCGTCCTCGCTGTTCCTGGCCCCCTGCCCCCTTGGCTGTCCCCACCGTCCGGCCTGAGATGGCCCCCAGTAAGGTGTTCGTCCCGAGAGGCAGGCGAATGCGGTCCTTCACGTGCCAGAGCCCAGGCCCGATGGTTCCTGAGCAGGTTAGTCTGGTGCTTCCCAGACGGTGCTCCGCGGAACCCCGGCACGCCCCGGTGGTGCTGGCTGGAGTGGGTGCCTCTGCTGGGGCCCGCAGGACGGTGTGGCCTGCCTCACGCTCTCCGCTCCTCGTGCTTCACTCTCGTGGCTGCTCAGCTGCCTCCATCTCGCTTTGTTCAGCCGCCCGCCCGCCCCTCCCCTGCACCCCTTCTCTTCTGTCCTCCTGTTGTGGTCGTCCCTCCCACCCCCTCCGGCTTCTTTCGGCATGCCCGGCTTCTGCTTCTGGCAGGAATCGGCAGGGGCCGTCCTGCTGGCTGGAGCCGTGTCTCGGCAGCTCGTGGGATGGTGGAGCCAGGGCGCGTGCAGGACTCCCGAGACAGGTCAGTGCGGGCGGCCTGCGCCCTCGCCGGGTGGGGCCAGAGCGTACTGGCTGGAGGCGGACAGGCTGCCCGTGACGGTGGGCTGGCCCGGGCTCTGTGGGCACGGACGGAGGGGCCGTGGAAGGCTATGGTGCGGCGGCTCCGTCCCCTCTGTGATCCTACCCCTGCTTTGGTCCCCTGCTGTCCAGGTTGCCTCACTGAGCAGAGTGACCGGGCCTGGCCTGGGCTGCCGGGCCTGGGGACCATGGCAGAGCCGCCCCGGGGGCTGGATGGAGCCAGGGCGGGCACGGGGCGGGCACGGGGTGGGCGATCCTCGGAACCAGCTCCGCTCTGAGCAGCGCCGGCCCGGGTGGTCACCACGGGTGTGGCGGGCCGTGCCAGTCCCTTCCCTCCGCCCCGCTCATTCGTGTTCGCTCTTTCTCGGGGAGCAGGGCTCCTAGTGCTGTAAGAGGAGCCCGCGCTTGAGGCCGGGCGGGTGTGAGGCGGGAGTGGGCACAGGCAGATGGCCAGGCCGTCGGGGCGTCCGTGGGGCTGGCTGCCCTGCGTTCCTCGTGCAGCTGCCTGGAGGAGAAGCAGCTTCTGGTTCTTGGTGGCTAGGTCTAGGCCTGGCTTACCCTCCTTCTGGAAGGTTCCCTGTGAGCTGGTATCCCCACTGTTCCAGGAGCCCCAGTTCCCTCAGATATAGGGGTCGTCTCCCAGCTGTGGGCTTGGTCTGTCCTGTGTCTGTGCCCCTGCTAGCTGTGTGCTCCTGGGAGACACATTTACGGGGCACTTACGATGGGCCTGGCAGGGTGTTAGCGCAAGGATGTGGAGGAGACCAGGTACGTGCGAGAGGACATGAAAGGTGCTTGTGAAAGCCATCGGCATGGGAAACCGTGATGCTGAGCACGGCCCCATTACTCCCGGGGGTGGGCTGCAGGAAGCACGAGACAGACTGACGGGAGCCGAGGTGGGGTCAGTGGGCCAGAGAGGCCTGGACAGGGCACCTGAGGCAGGTGCAGGGAGTAGCCTGGGGAAGGAGAGGGCTGGCTGGGCTGGGTTCTGAGGGCTGCATAGGAGTTCCTGCCCTCTAGGCAGAGGCAAGGCAGGGGACAGGGTATGGTGGGTGAGGGCCTGAGCTGTTTCAGGTTCACGCTTCTCTGTTACTGACCTGTTCTCGAAACCCCCGGGCAGCGGCCGCAGCCCTGGGAGCTGGGAGGGGTGTTGTGTGCCTTCCCTCCGGCTGAAAGTATGGGGCTCTCTGTGACCTTCCTTTGCAGACATGGTTTTACTGTGTCCCAGGAGGGGTTTGGAAGCTGGTGCTGACCGCGGGCCGGGCAGGGTGAGACCCTCCGCCGTGGTGGCAGGACCGCCTTCACAGCGTTCCTCCTGGGGGTATGGTGGCTTGTTCTGCAGCCCCACCCTGGGCTCTGGCCGTGTCCCTTGGGAGACCCCCAAGGACGTTGGGCCCTCCAGGTGTGACTGCTGCTGGGCTCCCACCCTCAGGGTCACCAGGCAGGCCCAGGTTTGGTCAGCATGGGGACCCTGGTCCTCCCCGGCGGGCCTAGAGAACAATGCTTGTCCACAATTCCTGGGACTGAGTGGAACCCCGGAGGCCTGGGGACGAGGCGTGTTTCCTCGGGGAGCCTTGGAGGTGGGGCAGGGGGGCCTAGGGGCAGTGGATGGGGCTGCGGGTGGCCAGGCCGAGGCAGGCTGCTTCCCTCCCGCCCTGCCAGGGGCCAGGTCTGTCCTGGGGGTCCAGGGCCCAACAAGCACCCATGAACGCAATACACGGTGTAGCCAGACCTCTGGTTCGTCGGCGCCGACTTAGGGATCATTCAGTTACATTTCTGCTTCGTTACAGGGCTGTCTCCCTTTCTCGAATTTATTTTAGCTAATTAGTTGGAAATGCCAGAGTAGCATTTCAGACGACGGGAACATGGTACATTATCATACACGGGGCAGTCAGTGCCTGTGACGAATATTTATTGTGGGCTCTTCCCGGCTTGTACCCCTGGGCGCTTGCAGGTGGCTGGCCGGGGGCTGAGGGCATGGGCCTCCCCGTCCATCTGTCCCGACCGCTGTGCCCATGGTGTTTCTGGAACCCGATGTGGGAGGGGCTGGCGAGTCTGGCCCTGGGGGGCGTGCGTGTCCGTGTCTGCTGCGCGGCCCCTGCTGGCCGGCAGGTCCCGTGAGCGCGGGGCCCTGGGGCGCCTGCCGGGGCTCCGGGGCATGCGGCTCGGGCTCGCAGCACGTGTGTGTTCCTCAGCGGGCTCCCTCCTTCCTGCCAGGCTGAAGCGGCGGTGGCTGCGGTGGCGGTGGCGGACTCGGTCCGGGACGGCGCCCCCAGCTTGGGCTCCGACGGTGTGTCGAAGACGTGGGGCCTCAGCGGGGCCTGCACGACGGCGCTGGTCACCCCGGCCCCGGGCACCCCAGCGGGGGGCTCCCCGGGCCCGTCAGCGGCGGCCTCCTTCTTCATTAGGTACGTCCTCCGTGGCTTCTGGGGGGCGGGGCTGGGTCTGGCTCGGGGCGGCGGGGACAAACGCTGTGGGCGGGGACCCTTGTGGCCCACGGGCCTTTCCTGCGAGAGGGGCGGCCTGGCTGCTGCCCGGTGGGGCAGATGGGGCGGACGGGGGGACCGCTGCTACCGGGCACCGTGTCAGCGGCCATGGGCAGCGGGGACCTCTCGGTCCGGGGGTGGGATGCCACCACAGACAGGGTGCGAGTCGAGTCCCTGCCCCTCCTGAGCTGGGTGACCGCGGGCAAGTCTCACAACCCGTCTGTGCCTCGGTTTACTCTGTGGTCAGTACTTTCTTCAGAGTTACGGCAAAGGGCAGCGAGTTGATGTCCGAGGAGGCTCAGCCCTGGGTCTTCTGGGGTGTGGGCTGGGGCTGCAGATTTCAGTCCGGGAGCATGGGGGCGGGACAGGGCTTGAGGGAGGGTCCTGGGGTGATGGAGGACTTTGGGGAGAGCTAGGAGGGTGTCCTGGAGGGTGGGGTCCTGAAGTGTCCGGGCGGCGGGGTCCTGAAGTGTCCGGGCGGCAGGGCACTGGCGGCCGGCATGGCTGCTCTGGTTAGCATCAGCTCCAGGAACCATGTCGTCCTGTCCGGCCCAAGCGCTGGTGTGTGCATGGGACCGGAGCCCTGGGTGTGGTTCCCCGGGGCCCCAGGTCCAGGGATGTGGGCTGGGGCAGTGCAGGCCCAGCAGGCCCGGCAGTGGCGGGGGTGGGAAGCGGGTGGGAGCAGGGCTGTCTTCCCCGCCTGCTGTCCCCGGGGACCATCACCCCTCCTGGCAGGGCGCTGGGGTTCTGCAGACAGGAGGCCGAGCTCTCATCCTGTGTGGAGGCCTGCGGCTTACAGGATATAATGGTGGTAATGAACGGTAATGGCAGGCCCAGCCGCGGGTCACTGTCCCATTAGCAGCCCTGGCGGGCACTGATAAACTTGTCCATGAATCATGTGCGGCAGCGGGAGCCGGGCACCTTATCAGCATGGGCTGTGGGTTTGCCAGGGGGGTGAGTGGTGCCGTGTCTCCGGCTGGTGGGCGCTCTGGCTGTGGGGCTGGCGGGGGCTCTGCCCCGCGGCTTGGGGGTCCCTGTGAAGGGCAGGAGAAGGGCAGAGCGGTAAAGGACGCTCTGGGGTTCACCTCCGTCTCTAGGGCTGTCCGTGGTGGCCGCCCTCTGCGCTCCCACCTGCCGGAGGATCTTCCAGCTTCCGGGAAGGAAGACCGGCCCTGGTGGTCCTGGGTTGTGGGGGCCACACTGGCTCATTAGTAACCCTGAGCCTGCCAAGCAGGTGCCGGCTGCCTTTTGTCTCCCTGGGAGCAAGGCTGCTGCTGACCTTGGGAAGTTACCATAGAAACAAGTGCTGGGGACAGCGGGAGGCAAGTTTCCCGAAGGGGCGGGAGGCGTGCGCGGTGCCGGCTGCCGTTACTTCCAGCCTGTCGGTCAGCCCCGAATCTAGCGGCTTCTAGAAGAGTCACGGGCCCAGCCAGGGGTTGGGGGAGTGTCTGGTGGGGAACTTCATCCGGAGCTTTCGCCGGACCCGGGTCAGAGATCGCCTGCGCGCTGGGGTCGCAGGACCCTTAAGCATGGGGTGGGATGGGAGCGCCCGTGTGGCGGGGAGGCCGTGGCTCAGCGGCGGGGCTGGTCTAGGGTCCCTGAGAGACCGCACCCCACGGGGGCCTCCGGCATGCGCGGGCCGCTGTTCTGTGCTCCTACCTCTGCCCCTCGCCAGGCTCCTTAGGGACAGAGCCGAGCCCAGCCCGTGCCCTGCCCCTTGGCCAGCTGGCACGGGTGTGTATGGAGACAGCTTTGATGGCAGTGTGGCACGGGAAGGGACAGAGCCGAGTGCTGTCCATGCTGCTGGGGCCACGGAGGTGGACCTGAAGGGCCGAGTAGGAGCCCGGCGCTTGCCAAGGGGAGGCAGAACAGGGTGGAGGTTGGGCGTGGGGGTTCCCTTTGTTCCCGGAGCACTGCCTGCGGGCCCCTGCCTGGCCTCAGGCCTTCCCCCCACCTCCGAGCTCCTCAGCCCAGTGTGGGGAAAGCGGGGTGGAGTGTGGTTGCATGGGGCCAGGTGTCCAGGACCTCGTTCACGCTCATGGGCCACAGAGCGGGGCTGAGGCTGGGCGCCCCGCACCCCTCACCCGCATCGCTCAGCGGGGCCTGCCGGGCTGCTCAGGCATGCTGGCCGCGGCTGTGGTAGGAGCTCGGTGTGCCGACCCGACCAGAGCTCTGAAAAGGCTGGGCTACATGGCGCGGGCAGCTGGAATTACATTTTTTCTGGAGGATTTCGTGACCTTGACTCCCCTTCCGGCTCTCACCTCGCAGGCTGTCCTCCTCCAAGATGTCTCCATTAGTAGTCGCTTGGACCTTTCTGGGGACTCCCTCCCAAATCCCTGAACATAGAGGCTTGGGAAGAATGGCTGGGGTGTCGCGGGGAGGGGCCGGAGGGGCGGGGGGAGGTTTCCTTCCGGTGCCAGGACCGCCCGCTGCACTCACAGCCGTCCCCACCCCCAGTGCGGCCCCTGTGGAGCCCCTCCGTGGTGTCTGCCTGGAGGCCTGGCCCACGGAATGTCCAGCCCGGTACCCGGCAGAGGCCCGGAACCAGGGGGTTGCTGCCCCGGGACCCCAGAGCGGGAGGGCTCAGGTGGGAAAAGCCTCAGTCTCTGGGTGAGGTTCCCAGGGTTCACGAGAAACGCTAGCCAGGGTAGGAGGGGTCTGGCCACGGGGACCTTGGTCCCTGGTGTCAGCGGTCTAGGTCCTTTCGGCAGCCCTGCACCTCTGGGCCCCCCGCGGGCAGATCTGGGGGCTCTTGGCACCCATGGGTGGCAGTTTCCCATGGGGTGGAAGCTGGGTGGGTGGGGCGTGGCCGGGCCACCAGCCTCCTTCCCGCCCAGTTAAGAAGCTCTGGGTTGGCCACGCCCAATGCTCTGCTCTCCCTGTCAGAAAAGTCCCCAGACCCTCCCACAGGTCAGGGCCTCGCTCTCAAGGCCACCTGCCCCAGAACCACCTTCTTGTCTCTAAAAAGGCAAATTACGCCCTGGGGGGCCTTGGAGGTGCCCATTCCCCAGCCACTCACTCATTCATTCATCCATTCGCTCACCGGTCCACCCGCCTCTCCACGCACCCGCTCACCGCACCCCTGCTCCTCCACACACCCGCTCACCGTGCCCCTGCTCCTCCTCGCAGCTGCTCACCCACGCCCCTGCTCCTTCATTCACCCTCTCACCTGCGCCGCTGCTCCTCCACGCACCCGCTCACCCGCACCCCTGCTCCGCCACGCACCTGCTCACCCGCACCCCTGCTTCTCCACGCACCCGCTCACCGCACCCCTGCTCCTCCACGCACCCGCTCACCGCACCCCTGCTCCGCCACGCACCCGCTCACCGCACCCCTGCTCCTCCACACACCCGCTCACCGTGCCCCTGCTCCTCCTCGCAGCCGCTCACCCACGCCCCTGCTCCTTCATTCACCCTCTCACCTGCGCCGCTGCTCCTCCACGCACCCGCTCACCCGCACCCCTGCTCCGCCACGCACCTGCTCACCCGCACCCCTGCTTCTCCACGCACCCGCTCACCGCACCCCTGCTCCTCCACGCACCCGCTCACCGCACCCCTGCTCCGCCACGCACCCGCTCACCGCACCCCTGCTCCTCCACACACCCGCTCACCGTGCCCCTGCTCCTCCTCGCAGCCGCTCACCCACGCCCCTGCTCCTTCATTCACCCTCTCACCTGCGCCGCTGCTCCTCCACGCACCCGCTCACCTGCACCCCTGCTCCGCCACGCACCTGCTCACCCGCACCCCTGCTTCTCCACGCACCCGCTCACCGCACCCCTGCTCCGCCATGCACCCGCTCACCGCACCCCTGCTCCTCCACACACCCGCTCACCGTGCCCCTGCTCCTCCTCGCAGCCGCTCACCCACGCCCCTGCTCCTTCATTCACCCTCTCACCTGCGCTGCTGCTCCTCCACGCACCCGCTCACCCGCACCCCTGCTCCGCCACGCACCCGCTCACCGCGCCTCTGCTCCTCCACGTACCCACTCCTCCATGCATCCCCACACCCACTGACCCACATACCTGCCGACCCACACCCCCACCGACCCAGGCACCCACTGACCTGTGTTCCCATGCACTCGCTCACGCATTCACTGGCCCACTGACTCACCCTCTCACTCACTCGTGTCCCCAGGCCACGTCAGGGCATCCTGAGCTCCCTGTGTTGCCTTGGGCTTGGCAAACTCCTGCCCTTGGGAGACCCTGCCTGGTGGATGGACACAGTTTGTGTCTTATGTCTCCGAACAGGGACTAGTTCCTGTAGTACCAGGAGGCAGAGGTTCTGCCGAAGCCCAGCGTGGGGGCATCAGGGCGGGTTTCCTAGAAGAGGGTCTTCTGAGGGGTGAAGTTGCTGTTTGTCGGGCTTCTCTTCCGGCCGCTCAAACTTGCCTGCACTCCCCTGCCAGTCTCATCTCCTGCTCCTCCTCCCCCCTGCAGGTCCCACCCTGGGCCCCCAGGCTGTTCTGGGCCTGGGTGTGGTGCTCTGTGAGGCCCAACATCACTACCCCCTGTACTCTGTGTCTTCGCTGCTCAGAAACCAGGTCTGGGCCTCCAGAAGGCTGCAGGCCCAGAGGCGCGAGGGCCGGCCTGGCCCCCAGAGGCCCCCCCTTCCCTGTCCCAGGCCTATGGACTGAGGTGCAGCCTCTGGGATTGTACCAGTAGTTACTAGGGGCCTGGATTCCATCAAAGGGAAGCGCGCAGTCCCAGGCCCTTGTTAATGCAGCCACACGCCTTTGAGTCATGCCTGCTGGGACGAGCCTGTGAGAGCAGGACCCGGAGGGCCGGGCGGGCCAGGGCACAGCTCCTCAGCTCCCTCGGGGGCTGACCACAGGGCTGGGGAGGGAGGAGGTGCCCAGGCTTAGATCAGACTGCAGGGTGGAGACGCCTGGCCCATAATATTCCAGACTCCCAGGGCTGGCGGTCCTTAGAAGGTGCCAGGCCCCACCTCTGTCCAGGCATGACTGGGATGTGTCCAGTGGGGACGAACATTTCCCCACGCCGCAGTGCTAGGGTCCTGAGGGTGGCCTGCATATGCCAAGATCTGTCCTGCAGACCCCTGGCTCTTGAGAGGGTCATGGAAGGGGCAGAGCCCTCGTGGCTTGCTGTGGGACCCACCAGGCAAAGCTCTGCCCTTCGGTGGTGGCCTTCCCACACTGGAGGCTCCGATCGAAGTTGCTGTGGCCTCGCCCAGTGCCTCACCCATCAGCCACAGGTCGATCTCAGCCTCTACATGCCCTGGAGGCTTCGGGTTGTGCGTTCACACAGCTGCAGGGCCCAGGCTGACCCTGCCCGACCCAGGGAGGGCTGTCGGGGATGGGGGCCCATGCCTTGGCCGTGGCCGTCTGCTGATCTTTCCAATCAGCTTGAGGGCCTGGCTGACGCCCTCCCATGCGTGCTGGGGCTGGGTGGCCCCTTGGTGCTGCCCTTTCCCCAGATCCTGGGAACAGGCCCCATGGCACTTCCATTTACAGAAGAGAAGTGAGTCCCTGGGGCCTCGTTGACCTTCGTAGGCTCAGGGCAGTGCGAGGCAGGGGGGCTGGGCTGCCTGCGGGGGGGCTCATTGTGTGGGTTGGGGCTACAGCTCCTTCCCACAGGGCGGTTGGCAGGAGGCTGCGGCGTAGCCCAGGGTGGTTGGGGTCCAGGACGGGCGTAGAGGCTGGGCGGCAGTCAGGGCGGAGGAGCCCCAGGCTCCCACAGCCCCCTGCCCAGCCCTCACGGCCCGCGCCTGTGGCCTTCTTGGAGCTGCCCCTGCCGTCCCCTCGCTGCCATGCCTCATCCCGCACCCAGGCGACGCTCTCCGCCGCCACTGAGCCCCCGGTCTGCTGGGCGACTCTCAGGCAGGCAGAGGGGGAACAAGGGTTTTTTCCCTGCAGGCAGTTTTGAGGTTTACAAGTAGGTCGGAATTGCGCTCACGCGGGCTTGTGGCCGGAGAGACCAAGCGCCCCGGCTCAGGGCTCCCGCACCCCGAGTTGCTGGGGCTCCTCCTGGGGTGGGCCCCGCCTGCAGACCCCCCATCCCGGGCACCCGCCGGCGCCCCGCCCCCGCTCTGATACGGGTCCACCCATGGTGGGTTACTTTTATTTCCCGCCACGACACCGCGCTCGCCACGACACCGCGCTCGGAAGAAAGCCGTCCCCGGGGGCTCTTGGAAAACAGCTCCTAGTTAGGAGGAGTACGGCTGAGCAAGGCGCTGGCCGCGGTCCTCGCTGAGGGCTGGTCAGCCCCATGTGGGCAGACCCTGCTGTGGGCGTGCTTCGGAGGTGGGGCTCTGGGGTGGCAGTGGGCCCCGCAGGGAGCCGGACGGAGGTGCAGGCAGGGACGTCAGCCCGGGGCTCCGATCGCGTCCTGATCCCTTCTCTCTCTCTGGGGGCCCCCGCCCATGGGAACGGGGCAACTGAGGCCAGGCCCTCCGGGCAGTGGGGGTGGAGTGCGAATATGGACCCAGGCCCATCTGTGTCCCCTGGTGTCCCCCGTGCTGGAGGTGTGGGGGGGCCCCTGGAGGGTGGGGGCTCCCCTGGAGGGTGGGGGCTCCGATGCTGGACCAGCTGTCCCTTGGGGCCCCGGGAGAGATGGCTGGCCGGCTGCAGGAGCTGCGGTGGGGAGAGCCTGGCGGGAGGGTCCGTGGGAGCCACAGCCCGGGGCGTGGTGGGCCCGTGACGGGCACGCGTGTGTGCCTGTGTACGTGTGTGTGGGAGGGCGCCCTGGGACTCGGAACTGTGCCTCTCGCAGGTGCGCCAGGAGCCTCTCTGGGGTCAAGGAAGACCCTGGGGTCTGGAAAGGACTGTGGGTCCCCTGGGGACGCTGTGAGGCTGGCGGGCTCCCGTGCCAGGCTGAGCATGGGGCCGGAGGATTGCGGGCAGGACCCGGAGGGGCGCAGAGCAGAGGGCGGTGTGGTGGGGCCTGGGGCTTCGGGATCAGGGGAAGTGGGCTTTGTGGAGCTTCTCCTGGCCACTGGCATGGCCTGGGGTTCCTTGGACGCCTTGGCTTCTCAGGGCCGCACACGGCCAGCGGTGGGGAGACTGAGGCACAAAGAACAGGTCACCACGCCCAGTCACACAGCCTGGGAGGAGCTGACCCCAGCACGCTCCAGCCAGTGGCCGGGTTGCGCCCCAGGGCCGAGGAGGGTGGGGGAGGAACGTGCGCTCAGGGCAGGGTGGGGGGAGGGGAGGGGCGTCTGCCACCGGGCCTGGCAGGGACGAGGCTGTGGGGCCGACCTGGGGCAGGGCAGGCGCCCAGTACAGCGCCGAGGGCCCCACCTGGTCCCTCTCCTCCCCTCCTCAGGGCTGCCCAGAAGCTCAGCCTGGCCTCCAAGCGCAAGAAACCTCATCCACCGCCGGCCCCAGCTGCCCGCAGTGCCTCCCCGTACCCCACGGACTTCAGCGGGGTCCTGCAGCTGTGGCCGCCCCCCGCACCCCCCTGCTTGCTCAGGGCCGCCTCCAAGGTTAAGGACAGCCCCGGCAGCACCGGAAAGGTAGACCCACCGCTGATGTGGGGGTGACCCCGCGGGCTTGGGGGTGGGATGAAGCCAGGGGAGTCGGAGCAGGTGCTGGGAGGGGTGCTGGGTGTGGAGGGATCCTGCGTCCTTTTCCCGGGTTGGACGAGGTGGGGTGCAGACAGGGAGACGGAGGCCCAGGTCCGCCTTGGAAGCTCGGGTCCCAGCAGGAGCCTCAGAGACTGTGGTGGGGCTTCAGGAAATGGGTGGGGGTTCCAGGGGCTAGTGTTGGTCTCAATGGGGTGGGACAGCCAGGGCTCCCCGGGACTGGGGTTGGGCTCTGACCCCTGGGGACCCCCATACTCTGCATCTGTTGGCATGCTGCCCTGAGGTGGGGCTCCAGGGCAGGGATGGGACCCCTCCAGGCCGACGTGTGGTCATCTGGTTCAGGTGGGGAAATTGAGTCTGGGGGGGCACGGAAGGGCGTTGCCTTGGAATAGGCTGGCTGGCCCCGGCTCCGACCCCTGGCTCCCGTGGCCTTTTGCCGGGACTAGGTTTCTGTCTGGGCCCCGCCGGGTCGCTTGTAACTGCATCCTGGCCTCACTCAGGGTCCTGCATGCGTGGGTTGTGTGAGTACGTTTTGAGGTGCATTCTCTGTGCCCATGGAGGGTGGGGGGCCGAGGCGCAGCCCCACAGCTCTGGGCAGGAGGACGGGCCCTGCCCGAATGCACACCCTGAGCTTTTTCCTGACTTTCTGCCCACGCTGCTCCCATGGGCCGCTCTGAGATGCCCCCCGAGGGTGGTTGGGGGTCGGGGTGGGGGTGGGGGTGCGGGTGGGCCCGCCCCCGCCCCCGCCCCCGCCCCCACCCGCCCCCACCCCAGCACCCCAGCACCCCACACCCCCAGCCTCTTCAGCGCCCAGAGGCTAACCCCCCGCAGAGGTGGTTGGCTGGGTTCAGGCTCTCCCCAGCAGGCCCGCCCCACCCTGCCTGGGACTGGCCTTCAGGGCTTTGGACTCCTGGAGACCATGAGGGGCCCCAGGCCTGAACCACCCCCCCCCCGCCCCCCCGGTCTCATGGTGACTCTGCCAGGCTGCTCCTTCTGGAAACTTTTTCTCACCCTGTCACCCCCAAGCCCTCACGAGACCCCGAGCCTGCAGCCCCAGCCAAGCCTCACAGCGACGGAGGCGACGGTGTCCGCGGGAGCTCGTGGGAGGAGGGACTCTCAGCCCCACCTGTCGGGCTGTGGAGGTGCCTGGGCGGTGGTGGGGACACTCGGCTGGACAGGGCAGAGCGGCTGCAGGGGAAGGGCTCCAGCCGCTCCGGGGCCTGGCTCTGACCTTGGCCTGCTCACTTGGCAGGTCTGGACCATCTGTCTGAAAGCAGGGGAGGGTAGGGGTGGGCCGCGGGTCTCCAGCACCGGGCCTCCTCCTCCTGGGGCCCGGTCTCCACCCAAGTATTCCGGGGTGGAGGGCTCCTCCCTTTTCTCCGTGGTAGATGAGCCCCCTCCCCCCGCCCCAGTCCCTCCACACGGGGAGCCCCTGGCCACCAGCCCACCCGCTGCCCACCCCCCCCAGCCTGTGCCCCCTCTCTCTCTGTTATTTGCACGAATGTGACAGAAATGCCTCCTGAAAGGCATTTCATATTGTCACAGAAAAGAAGTTAGCTTACGCTCGATTTCTGACATTAACCTGCTACTTAAGATAATCATCATCTCGCAGTATTAAAAAGACATCCTTTCTGTGGGTGCGGAGCGGCGCCCCTCCCCCCTCGCCGCCTGGGCCACCTCTTAGGAGTGGAAGCCCTTTTTTATGCAAAACGTGTTTTTTCCCTACCTGGCAGCCATTCAGCACTGCTTTGTGATATCTGAACATTTGGGGGAGAGACTCAGCCGCCCTTGTCTCCTGCAAAGACCCTGTCATTTCCTGAACGAAAGGATCCTTGCAGACAATGGCCCGTGCGTTCAGCTAGGACGGGGTGGCCCTCCGGGGGCCGCCCTGTCCCCTCCCCGCAGGCTGGGATCCCTGCGCCGGGACTCGTGGCTGGCTCCCAGCACCCCCGGGGCCGTTTCTGTGCTGCAAGAGCCCCTCCTCAGCCCCCCCAGGAACCTCCCCAATCCGCACAACCCATTTTGCTCCCGAAGTGGCTGGGAGTTCATGCTGAAAAAAAAATTGCCAGAAATTACCGGGAAGTGCACATTTTTGCCTGCTTGGCGGCAGCCTTTGGAAATGAAGTAGTTTTGTTCATGTCGTTGGGAATAAAAGAATCGATTCTCGCCCAGGTTCGGGGAGTGCAGCGGGAAAGCGTTTCTTAGGCTTCTCCCCTGAGAGCGTCCCCTCCTTCCTGGAGCGATTTTGCATGTCAATTTGCCACGTGCTGAAGGGGAGGAGAGGGGCCTCGTGTGAACTGCCCACAGTAAACCAATTTTGCCGGCGTTATGTATCTGTCACTTACAATTAAACCCGTGAAAAATATTGGCTCTGAAATGAGTCTGGTAATTTGATTTATGCTGTAGTGGAGAAATCAAAGGTTTCATCGGGAGCGGAAGGTGGTGTCCTTCAGCAGAACGAGGCGTCTGGTGTCCCTCCCCGGAGGGGCCCTAGAGCCCCGGGGCTCCTCTGGGTCAGGGGGCGCCCCCGGGGCCGGGCAGAAGATGCAGCTCGGGCTGGTTCTTCTCCATGCGGGTTTTGGGATGTCTGCAGCCCAGCTTGCCGTGTGCTTGTGTCTAGGTCCCGGCCCCCCTCCTTGCTGAGCCTCAGATCCCCCGAGGGTGTTGGGGCTGGTGGTCCAGCCTGTCTTCTGCAGACCTGGCATGGGGGTGGGGGGCGGGGGCCACACTTCTGTGTCTGTTTTTGTATTTTAGGGCCACACGGGAGCAGAGGCTGCTTGGTCCCCGGCCAGGCCCCCAAGCTAAGGCCCTGTTCTGTCCCCTGTGCTCCCCCACCTGCGCCCCTGGCCAGGCCTCAGTGTCTCCGGCAGGACCACCACGTGTGTCCTTCCCGTTGGCCCCGGATGCCGCTGTGCCTGGGGTTCAAGTTGGGCTCCCGAGCTGGCTCTGGGGTCAGAGCCCCGGTCCCCTAGGCCACGCCCCTTGTGTGCCTTTGTTCCTCCCGTCAGGGCGTTGGTGTCAGGGTGTCAGGGCGGGGAGATGCACTCGGGGCCTGGGGAGTGGGCCAGAGGGGCTCTGTGGAGGAGGCAGAGGCCCAACTGGCCTGGGGGCAGGAGCTGCCAGCTGAGGTTGGGAGATGGTGCAGGGAGGGCCAGGGGGTGGGAAGTGCCCCCCTCGGGAGCACTCCGAGAAGGGTCCCCTTTGGCTGGGGCTAGGGGCTGTGTCGTGGGGCCTGTTCTGCTCGCCCCTCTGGCTTTCCTTCTCCCTCTGCCCTCGGTTTGGGATCTGGGATTGGAGGGTAACCGCTCTCAGGCTGTATGACCCGGTGTCACAGTCGACTTGTCCACGTGTTTGCTCCCTCCTCAGCGGGCCTGCGCGGAGGGTGGCTGGGCTGGGTGGCCGGCTAGGGAAGCCGGCAGAGCGGTGCCCTGGGTGTGGGGCTGCTTCTGGTCACCAAAACTCTGTGCCTCCGGGTTGGGCTCACTTAGCTTCCAGCTCTGCCTCGGACGCAGCGGAGGGTGTGGAGGAACCCCAGGTCAAGGGCAGGTGGGGTGCCCTTGGGTACCATCCCACACTTCTGTCCTCTGTTCACTGAGGTGCCCGGAGCCTTTTTCACTTTAGTTGCACCACCGGCCCCCACCACTGTCCTGTCTGCCCCGCCCAGTGCTCCTGTGGACACCCTCCCCCTCCCTGCCCTCCCTCACCTGGTGCTCCACCGTCCTCCCCCCCACCGCTCCTGTATGCACTGCCCCCCCCCCCCCGCCACACCCGTGTGCTCCCCTGTCCTGGCCCTTCCTTCTCTGCTGACCACCCCGCACCAGGCTAGCGCCCCCTCCCCACGAGCCTCGCTTTCTGCCTGCCTGGCTGATCTCATAAGGGACCTGCCGTGGCCAGAGCTGGGACGCAGGCACCCACATTCCTGCGGTGGGGATCCCCGTGCCGAGGCCTGGCCCGCTGTCTCAGCTCGCGCGAGCTCCTCCTGCCCTGTAATTAGCGGCCGCTGGGCGGGTGGGCGGCCGCTCAGATGCTCCCGCCCGCCTCCTCCAGGTGAAGGTCATGCTGCGAATCTGGCCGGCGCAGGGGGTGCAGCCCTCGGCCGAGTCCACGTCCTTCCTGAAGGTGGACCCACGCAAGAAGCAGGTGACCCTGTACGACCAGGCTGCCGGGCCCCCCGGCAGCTCGGGCCCCCGACGAGCCTCCGCGGCGGCTCCCAAGATGTTTGCCTTCGATGCCGTCTTCCCCCAGGACTCGGAGCAGGTGAGGGCGGCGGGCACCCCCAGGGGCCGGTGCGGGGCCTGCGCTTGCTCCTGGTGCCCAGTAGGAAAAGGAGGGGACGAAGAGCGAGGCTCAGCGGCCCGGGCCTGCCCTGCGGTGTGTTACCCTCCTTGGCTCGGGCCTGGGGGTCTCCTGCCCTTCTCCTGGCGCAGATGTCGGGCCGTTTGCAGGAAGTGCTGGATTTTCCATGGGCTCCGGGGAAGCTTTGAGAGCAGGGTTTGCTGTCTGGGTGTACGTGAGCATCGGGGGTGCGCTGTGGTCCGTGTCCCAGGTTGCCCCACGAGGGCGGTGTGAGCTGTGCACCCGACTGGCCCACGCCGTGTGTGTCGTGTGTGTGTGGAGAGCTCCGAGAGCTGGGGCCTGTGTGTGCCAGCCTGCCCGCCTTCTGAGCTGCCGGCCTGCATGGGATGGGGACAGGCAGGTGTGGTGGGAGGCTGGGTGTTGGCCCCGTGACCCTGGCACCAGCCTGGTGCCCTGTGCCCCTCTCACAGGCTGAGGTCTGCTCGGGGACTGTGGCTGACGTGCTCCAGTCAGTGGTCAGTGGGGCTGATGGCTGCATTTTTTCCTTTGGCCACATGAGCCTTGGTAAGCATCCCCCATCATTCCTGTCCGCAGTCTCTGGGCCTCATTTTGTGGGCAGGATGGGGGAAATGGGTTATGCCATGTGGGCAGTGGGTGGGCCCAGGGCCAGGGGTGGGGGCACGAGGAGAGAAAGCCCCCTGCAGTCCCGGGAGGCAGGGGAACCCTGGTCTCCGTGTCCCCAGGTCGGCCCTGAAGGCCCCAGGTCGGACCTGGGAGGCAGCTGGGCGTGGCTGGGCTCTGAGGGCATGTCAGGGTGAGTGTGGGGCCCTGACACGCCCATGTGCCCCCCAGGCAAGTCCTACACCATGATCGGGAAGGACAGCTCGCCCCAGAGCCTGGGCGTCGTGCCCTGCGCCATTTCCTGGCTCTTCAGGCTCATCGAGGAGCGCAGGGAGAGGACAGGCACCCGCTTCTCAGTACGCGTGTCCGCGGCGGAGGTGTGCGGCCCCGACGAGAGCCTGCGGGACCTGCTGGCGGAGGTGGCGTCCGGCAGCCTCCAGGACGCCCAGTCCCCGGGCGTGTACCTGCGGGAGGACCCTGGGTGTGGGGTTCAGGTACGCCACCGGCCCCGCGGCCACGGGGTGGGGGGGGCAGGGCCACGGGTCCTGGGGGACAGCGAGGACGGCCTCCGGGAGGCAGGCCGAGTCCCAGCTTGCGCACTGCCCTCCCCAGCTGCCAAACCAGAGCGAGCTTCGGGCGCCCACGGCGGAGAAGGCCGCCCTGTACCTGGATGCGGCGCTGGCGGCCCGCGGCTCCCGCCGGCCCGGCTGCAGCTCGCACCTGGTCTTCACGCTGCACGTCTACCAGTACCGCGTGGAGAAGTGCGGCCGCGGCGGGAGTAGGTGTCGGCTCACGCGCCCCCGCCTGCCCTCCCTGCGGTGCCTGGGGTCGGGGGAGCCCGGGGGTCCGGGGGTCCAGGGTCAGGGCCATCCGGGGCCACTCCCCCACCTTCCCGCCCTGTGCTTTCAGTGTCTGGAGGCCGCAGCCGCCTGCACCTCATCGACCTGGGCGGGTGTGAGGGGGCGCCTGGCCAGGGCGGGGAGGCCCCCGGGGGACCCTCGTGTCTGCCTCTGTCAGCCTTGGGCAGTGTCATCCTGGCCCTGGTCAGCGGAGCCAAGCATGTGCCCTATAGGTGAGCGGTGGGCTCCTTGGCGGGTAGTGGCGAGGTGACCCCCTAGGAGCTAGCCGAGGGCACGGCAGGTGCATCCAGGGTGCCGGGACCCCTGAGCTCCCAGAGCCTGGCTGCCCAAGGGCTGGATGCCAGAGCTGGACCTGGGCTCCAGGCATGACTCCGTCCCGGGGAGAGGCCTGCCTCCTTCCTTCCCTTCCGCCCCGCCGCACCCCCATGCCCAGCCTCCCGCCCTGACCTCCCCTCCCCAGGCCTGCAGCCTCTGAGCACCCCTCGCCCCCAGGGAGCACAGGCTCACCCTGCTGCTGCGCGAGTGCCTGGCCGCCCCCAGCTGCCGGACCACCATGATCGCCCACGTCTCGGACGCTCCCGCTCGCCACGCCGAGACACTCAGCACCGTGCAGCTGGCTGCCCGCGTCCACCGGCTACGTAGGAAGAAAGTCAAGGTTGGCTCTGTCTCCTGCCTGCTCCTCCCGCCCTCTGAGAGCCCTGTGAGGGCCCCTGCCCGGCATGGTGAGGGGCCTGCCGCCCATCCCTGGCTGGGCTCCCCATGTGCCCCAGACAAGGCAGGGGGCTGTGCCCCGAATCAGCTGGCACCCAGGGCGTCACTGGAACCGCTCCCAAGGGGGCCTGTGGCTGCCGTGTACCTGCTGGGGGGTGGCCTGTGTCCCTCCTGAGCCAGCCAGCAGGGCACTCGCTGGGCGGCCCTCGGCGGGATCATGTCCTTCCCCCAGCTGGGATGGGGGATGAGGCGGTGGGGAAGGGGGATGCTCACGCAGGCCTGCTCTGTCCCCAGTACGCGTCCAGCTCCTCAGGCGGGGACAGCTCCTGTGAGGAGGGCCGTGCCCGCCGCCCCCTGCACTTGCGACCCTTCCACCCCCGCTCCGTGGCCTCGGAACCTGGCCGTCTGGCCTCCAGCTCGCCCGGAGACCCCGACTACTCCTCCAGCAGCGAGCAGTCCTGTGACACAGTCATCTACGTGGGGCCCGGCGGCGCGGCACTGTCAGACCGCGAGCTCACCGACAACGAGGGCCCGCCTGACTTCGTGCCCATCATCCCAGCGCTCAGCCGCCGCCGGCCCTCCGAGGGCCCGAGGGACGCCGACCACTTCCGCTGTAGCACCTTCGCGGAGCTGCAGGAGCGGCTGGAGGGCATTGATGGCAGCGAGGGCCCCTCCGGAGCCCTGGGTGTCCCCGGTGCAGCCCAGGCTGGCCCGGCCTGCGGGGGCAGGAAGCCCTCACCGCCCGAGGCCGCTGCTCCCAGGAAGGCCGCGGGCTCCCCGCTGGCGGCCAGCACACCTCGAGGCAGCCCCGCCCCAGACGCCTGCCGGGGTGCCCTGGAGCCCTCTAAGGCTGGTGCCGACCGGAGGGAGCTGCTGGTGCCGGACAAGGCCGCTGGGGTCGGGGGTAGGAGGCCACTGCCCAGTCCGGCCCCTCCGCCTCCGCGGCAGCTGGAAGCCAGCAGAGCGCCAGAGGACCCGGGGGGAGGGAGCGCGGACGGTGTGGTGCGGACGCCCCCCGTAGGCAGGAGCGGGCAGGCGGGCAGCCCCCGGCCCCCCGCACACGGCCGCCGTCTGGAGCGGGGCCTGCTGACCACCACGGTGACAGTGCAGCAGCCCGTGGAGCTCAATGGCGAGGACGAGCTGGTGTTCACGGTGGTGGAGGAGGTGTCCCTGGGGGCGCTGGCCGGCTCCGGCCGCCCCGCCAGCTTGGCCAGCTTCGGCAGCAGCTGCTCTCTGCAGGCCCTCGCCTCGGGCTCCAGGCCGGTGAGCATCATTAGCAGCATCAACGATGAGTTCGACGCCTACACCGCACAGGCGGCAGGCGGGCCCTCGGAGGGGGTGGGCTGGGCCGGGAGCAGCCAGGGCACCTCGGTCAGTTCCTGGCTCAGCGAGGTCAGCATCTGCATGGACGACCGCCGCAGCCCTGCGCCCCAGCTGACCTTCCGGGCTGGCCGGGACTCGCCAGCAGGGCCCGACCCCCTGGGCACCCCTGTCCCGGGCGGCTCCCCGGACGAGGGCAGCTGTCAGTTCCCGGAGCACAGCAGGCCGGACAGTCCCGGCCTGGCCCGGAGTCCTCGCCCTGGGGACGTGGCTTCTGCAGCCCCCGCCCGACCTGGTAGGGAGTCCGCAGCCGCAACCCCGTGGGGGGCGGCCCCCACACAGACGATCCACTCCAGCCTCCCCCGGAAACCGAGGACTTCCTCAGCGGCCGGTCGTGCGGGCTGCACTCGCCTGGCCCCGAGCCCACCCAGCCCCGGAGGCCTCTTCGAGGACCCCTGGCTGCTCCGGGCAGAAGAATGTGGCCCATGCCAGGGGCCCTCGGCCGGCAGGACCCCCAGCCCAGCCCCAGTGCTGGCTTGTGCCCGGAGGGTGGTGGACGGCTGTGAAGTGGCAGCCAGGGCGGCGCAGAGGCCAGAGGCCGTGGCCCAGATACCCCCGCTGCGGAGGGGGGCTACCACGCTGGGTGTGACCACCCCCGCCGCATCCTGCAGGGACGCCCTGGCTGCTGCGGCCGCCTGTCTGGGCAACCCGAAGGCTGCCCCCAGCGGCAAGCGGAGCGTGGCTCCCAAGGGAAGCCTCTTCACTAGGCCTGGCGGGGCGGCCCCCCCGGCCCCTCCTGTGCGCAAGTCCAGCCTGGAACAGAAGAGTAGCCCAGCCCTGGCTGCTCCCCAGGGTGGGGGCCTTACCCGGGCTGCGCCTGCTGCCCTCCCCCGAGGGGAGGAGGAGGCCAGAACCGGGAGCCGGGCTGACCACTCCGTTGCCAGGGCCACGTCCAGCCTGAAGGCCCGGGCGGGCAAGGTGGAAGCCTCGAGCCGGCCCAGCACCCACGGCTCTCTGGAGCGGTGCGAAGGCCTGGCACACGGCAAGGCCAGGGAGGCTCCCGGGAGGGCCCGGGCTGTGCCCAGGTTGGGCGTTCCGTCCCCTAGCCCTGTGCCTGGGCCTGCTCCAGCCTGTAGGAGCAGCCCGGCCAAAGGTGTGGGGGCCCTGAAGCCCCCGGCCGGCGGGAGCAAGGGCCGCGGTCCAGCAGTGGGTGGGTCGAGGGCCTTGTGTGCTCCCGTGAAGCCACTGACCCCAGCGGTGGGCAGGACCCCCGGCGGCCCTGTGATGGCTCCCCGGGCGGCCCCGCGGGCTATGCCCGGTGTCGGGGCCAAGGCCAGCCGGGGCACCATCATGGGCACCAAGCAGGCGCTCCGGGCCGCCCACAGCCGCGTCAACGAGCTGGCGGCCAGTGGTGCCCCCGGCAGAGGCGGCCCCTCCTGGGGCTCGGCGGACTCGGACAGCGACAGTGGCGTGGCTGTGGGGGAGGAGCGGCTACCCGCTGTCCCCGCGCTGCCCTCCCCCTACAGCAAGGTCACGGCCCCGCGGCGGCCCCAGCGCTGCAGCAGCGGCCACGGCAGCGACAACAGCAGCGTGCTGAGCGGGGAGCTCCCTCCCGCCATGGGCCGCACCGCCCTCTTCTATCACAGCGGCGGCAGCAGCGGCTATGAGAGCGTGCTGCGTGACAGCGAGGCCACCGGCAGCGCCTCATCCGCGCCCGACTCCATGAGCGACAGCGGGGCCGCCTCGCCGGGCGCCCGCTCCCGCAGCCTCAGGTCCCTCAAGAAGAGGGCCACAGGTGGGTGTGGGTGTGACCCCCACTGGGCCCCCTTCTGCCCCCGTGCTGTCCCCGAGGCTTGGGCAGTCCCTGTCGGAGCCAGCTGCTGAGGGCTGGCGTTGCCGGTCACCCCAGTGGGGCATAGGGGGTTAGGGGAGGCCTTGGGTGTAGGGCACCCGGCCGGGAGTCCCTTGGACTCGGGTCTGGCTGCCTGGGAGCCCCCCGGCCAGTGTGGAGGGACCCAGTGGGCTGGGCCAGCTTCTTGCTGTGCACGTGGTGGGGGGAGTGGGCCACTGGCTGGGGACGGGAGCAGGGAGGGACGTCTTGGGAGACGTGGCAGGGGCACCACTTGGGCCTGGGAGCCTGGTGGGGGGACTGAGGACCCGGTCCTGGGGGCGGCGGGAGCAGGGGGTGTTGAGCAGGGCCTCGGTGTGACCGGGGTGTTGAGGGCTGCTCCAGGGAAGGCCGGCCAAGAGGCTGCCCCTGTGTGGGGCCGCTGGGGCAGCTGTCCAGGCGAGAGGGGGCCTGGGGGTTTCTGGACAAGCCCCTGGCCAGGCGCTGAGTCCTGGGATCGGGCCCCAGCCCCTGCTCACCCAGCACCCTGGCTCTCTGCTTCAGGGCCACAGCGGAGACGGCTGATCCCGGCCCCCATGCCGGACACTGCTGCCCTGGGCCGCAAGCCCGGCCTCCCTGGGCAGTGGGTGGACCTGCCGCCACCCCTGGCCGGCTCCCTAAAGGAGCCCTTCGAGATCAAGGTGTACGAGATCGACGACGTGGAGCGCCTGCAGCGGCACCGGCCACCGCCGAGGGAGGACCCGGCTGAGGTCAGGGCCGGCGGGGCCTGGGGCCTGGGGTAGGGGGCCGGTGCGGAGAGGTCCTGGGATGGCAGGGCGGGCCCCCTGGGGGTCGGCCCAGCAGCCAGCTGAGCTTGCCTTCCCCTTCTGCCCGCAGCCCTCCCAGGACGTGGAGAAGGTAGGAACCAGCTCTCCTAGCCCTGAAGCCAGGGGGGCCACCGATGCCCACCCTGGGTGAAGTGGGCAGCCGGAAGGGGCCTGAGCTCACCACTGTTGTCCGTGGAGCCGCCCTGCTGAGGGTCTCCCATAGCTGCGTCCCTTCGTCCTGGGCCCGGGTCCCAGGCAGGCCTTGGCAGGCTCCGCTGAGAGGGCCTGGTGTGAGCCTCACCTGTTGGGACCCGGGGCTGACCCTGCCCTCCTTTGAGGCCCCACTGTATGTTTGTCCAGGCCTGGAGGCTGGAGGAGGGTGCCACGGCCAGAGCCCGGGACGCTGGGAGACCCGTCGTCCTATAGGCCTGAGCGCCCCTGCCTGCCCCTTGTCCCCCAGGGTCCTGTGTGCACCAGCGCCAAGCTTCGGCTGGCGGAGCGCAGGCAGCAGCGGCTGCGGGAGGTGCAGGCCAAGCACGAGCACCTGTGCGGGGAGCTGGCGGAGACCCAGGGCCGGCTGATGCTGGAGCCCGGCCGCTGGCTGGAGCAGTGTGAGTCCCCCGGCCCCGGGGAGGCAAGGCTTGAGGGACCCTGATCTCTGCCCTCTGCCCCAGTTCGCCTCCCCTGCTCCCCATCCCCAAGCCAGGCGCTTCCCTCAAGAGCTCCGGCCGCCCTCCTTCCCTCGGCCTGGACCGGGACCCAGACGCTGGACGGGGAGAGACGCCTGTCCTTGGCCCCTGACCGACCGCTCACTGTCCCTCCCCAGTCGAGGTGGACCCAGAGCTGGAGCCCGAGTCGGCAGAGTACTTGGCGGCCCTGGAGCACGCCACGGCCGCCTTGGAGCAGTGCGTGAACGTGTGCAAGGCCCACGTCATGATGGTCACCTGCTTCGACATCAGCGCGGCCTCCCCCGCCGGCCCGCCGGCGCCGCAGGAGGTGGACGTCTGAGGCTGGGCCCCGGGGCGCAGGGAGGGCACGTGGGATGGAGCGAGGACGTGGCGGGGGTCAGAGGGATGAGGGTGCGGAGGGCCAGGGGCCGGCCCGCTGTGGGGGGCTCCGAGACGATGAGCATGAGGGAGGGGTTGGCCAGGCGGAGTGGACGGCGGAGGGGGGAGCGAGTGAGTGCGCCAGAGACGAGACGGTCACCACCCAGACAGCAACGCAAGTGCCTTTAACCTTGAATCGACTTCTCTCTTTTTGCGTTTGGTGCTAAGGACTCAAGACACCAGCAGACGGTGCTCGGGCTGTGGCCTGGGCAGCGGCAGGGGGCCGTCCGGGGCCAGGCCGGGCCCCTTCCCAGCCAAGCAGCTTCATGTAGCCGGACTGCTCTGGGCCCCACCGGCCCAAGGGTCAGGATGCAGGACTCTTCCTTACAGCTGTTTCCTCTCGGCAGAGCCGGCCCCGGGGGTCACCAGACCACGGTGTGCGTCCTTGCTGTGGATCGCGTGGGGCGTGCGGTCCTCCGGGGGGGATGGCCCACGTTCCCTTCCCCCCGGGACCTGCTCTGTCCTGAGGATACAGAGAGGGCAGCGCCCACAAGGCGCCTTCTTCTACGGCAGGAATTCTTACCAAAACCACAAGCAAAAAACAAAACCCACACACGCGCGCACACACACACACACACACACACTGGGGGCGGGTAAGGGTTTTTTAAAGGTTCCGTTAGGTTCATATTTTTGTATCATTTTGCCTATAAATGCAGTATTTGCAGTGGGAATTTGGAGACAAATGATCTATGTTTTTATGGTTTTCTATGGAAGGTATCCCTCAGGCCAGGCTCTTTCTGGGGGGCGCCCGGTGGGGGCAGGGTCCGTGGGGGGCTCTTCTTGCCAGATGCAGACCGGGAGGGCGCCTGCCGACGTATGTGTGTCCCTGTCACAATGGGCTCTGTTTTCTGACCCTTGTGCGTTTTCTAGGGGCTCCCAGACCTTTGTACAAATGTGTAGATAACGTCTTGCTATGGCTTTTATTTGTGAATAAAAGACACATCCGTTGTTAAAATGGCTCCTGAGCTCTCTGGGTGTGCTGCCCTTCGAGGGTCCTAGGGCGACGGGGCCTCAGGCCACTGGGGACATGTCTTCAGGACAGCAGGGGACCTGCCTTCTGCCCGCTGGCCCAGCGGGGACCAGCCTTGCAGGCGAGCGGGGACAGAGCCGTGATGGACAGACGGCAGGAAGGGCCTCCAGCCAGGCTGGGACTCTCACCTCATCCCCTCCCTGATCCCCTCCCTGAGCTCCTCCATCTGAACAGCTCTTGGGGTCCCCAGGCTGAGGCAGGGATCCTGGGGCCAGGCTGGTGGGCAGCAGCGTTTTCTGTGGGCTCCCGGGCCCTTCCCGGGGTTGTGCTCACGGGGGAAGTGAAGGCAGGTGCTGGAGCAGCGCCCACAGAGCCTCACCTCCTTCCTTCGGCCCTGCCTGTCTTTGCAGGAGACGGGTGAGGAGACACACTGGACACATCGGGCTCAGGACCCCGGAGCTGGCAGGAGCCCACGCTGGGCGTGGCTACCCCGCCTGCCCACACCTCCCCGCCGGCCTTTGTTGTTCCAGCTGGTGCTCGAACCGGGGTCCCGGGCAAGCCCGGCTGCTGTCCCCACCCCATCTGGGGGCCCCCAGACTCTGGCACGGGCACCGTGGCCCCTTGCAGCCGGCAGGGCCCTTCCTAGTGAGGTCTGGGACTCCTGTTCCGGCACACCACACCTCGTGTGGCCTCTGCCTGTATTCCTGGCCTCCACGGGGCCTTGAGAGCGTGGGGTACGGTCTGAGCCATTGCTGCTCCCCCCATAAGGTGCAGGGCTGGGCCTCAGTGGGGCCTCGGGGGACACTTGCTGGAGGAAAGAATGAATGAATGAGCAAGTGAGTGGAGTTTCTCTTCAAGGGGGAGGTCCAGCCAGGGGCAGAGGCCGGTCCAAGACCCCAGAGCGTCTGACAGTTTGCAAAGTGCTTCCTTGGACCCCCCCCACCCCCCGTCCTTGGAGTCTAACACACCGAGCCCCCTGCCCCAGACCACATTCCTGCTCCCTGCTGCCAACAGCACTCGACCCCCACCCCTCCCATGCCCCATGTCCTCTGGGGCACTGGGAGGCCCAGACCAGCCCCAGGGGGGCCCCCTTTCTCTTCTGAGCTGGGTCTGGCCCCCAGCAGGAGCCCAGCCCCACATCACGGCCACCGAGCCTGCTTCTCCACCTCTGAACTTGCGAGGGTCTGAGGGGTCGAGGCGGGTGTGGCAGAGCTCCGTGTGGGATGGGGAGAGAGAGCCTTTTGGGACCGGATATCTGAGGACAGGCTGAGAAGCCCACCCGGTTGAGGCTCCCGTGGGCCTGCTCCCGCTCGCTGTGACCCACGATCTGACCTTGCTCTGTGGAGGCGCTGGCCTGGCCTGGGGACCCCCTCCATCCTGAGAGACCAGGGCCATGCTGGGGTCTGGGGAGACCGGCCACGTTGCCTGGACCGCCCGCCGTGCCGGAGCTGTGGTAGGGGATGCCGCATGGGTCCCTCCCTCCTGCGGAGAACGTCCCTTGCTCCTCCTCCCACCCCTCCATTCCTGGAGGAGGCCTTTCTGCCCTTGACCTTCTCTAACTCCCCACCCCAGCCCCTGTCCTGGCTGGGGGGGCCTCTGTGGAGCAGGCCCAGGCTGGAGATGGCTGACCTTGGGGGCCAGCCGCTGGAGCCTACTTCCCACAGTCCAGGGGAGGCTCTGGGAGGGCGGTGCCTGCTCTTCGGGATGGGAACCCCTGTCCTGGGGGCAGCCTGGGAGCGGGGCGGGGGGGGGGGCGCCTTTCATCTGGGACATCAAAGCCCTCAGCCCTGTCATTACCGGCTGGGAACCCAGCTGGGGAGTGCCCATTTTATGGATGGGAAAGCTGCTGCCGCCCGGGACCCAGCTCTGACAAAGCTGAGGCAGCCGGTGTCAGGGCCCCTGTCCGGGGTCTGTGGGCATCTTGCTCGAGCCCCAGTGTGGGCGCGGCCGCCTCCGGCTCCCACTTTTGCCTTCTTTCTTCTTAACGGGGGTGGGGTGTGGGGTGCAGAGTTCTCAGGGTCGGGCAGAGAGGGTTCTCTGGGGGGCAAGGGTCAGCCCACCGTGCAGGGGGCCGAAGTGCCCACCCGGGCCATCTGGGGACAAGGACCGGAGCGGCCCAGGTGGCATCTCTCCTGGTCTCCGAGGCCAGCCTGGCGTCCGGCCAGCCTGCTCCCCAGGATGAGGTGCCCGCCTGACTCACTCTGCGGGTCCAGGCCTGCTCTGCCCGCCCTGCCCGCCCCAGCCCCGGGCACTGGGAAGCCACCTAGGAAGGTGGGGCCAGGTGGAGGTCAGGCAGGACTGGATGACCGCGGCCCGGGGCTCAGACACCGACCAGGAGTGGCTGGGAACAGGCCAGAGCCAAAGTGGGGGCGGGCGGCTGGGACAGGAACAGAGGGCCTGGCCTGCAGCCCCTAGGCAGTGACTCCCCCGGGGTCCAGAGCCTGCCCCTTCCTTCCTGGGCCTTACTCTGGGCAAAGGGGCACCATGACCTCCCTGTGGGGGACCTGGAGCTTCCAGAGTGAGTGTTTGGCTGTGCGCCCCCTCTTCTGACCCCTGGATCACAGCCAAGGCCACGGGGAGGGGGAGGTTGGCTGGTGGGTGACAGCGGGAGGGATGGTGAGGGCGGGGTCATCACCGTGGCAACAGGGATCTTGGGGAGGGTAGCGGCAGGGATGGGTAAGCCTGGTAGCTTCTGGAACTTCTGTCTGCCTGGGCCCTTCTGTGCCCGGGGGGCCGTCTGTCTCCTGGCCCCTGGCCCCGTGAGGGCAGCTGTGGGGCCCTGTCCCCTCCTGACCTATGACCCTCAGGGAAATAGGGATGAGGTCACACCAGCAGCCTCCGAGGGCTCCCACTGGGTCCTGGCCCTGCAGCCTGGCGGCGGCGGCTCAAGGTGCTGTGTCCAAAATCAATAGTAGGTTCCCGTCCAGGGCCTGTGCCCCCGCCCGTCAGGGCACTGGGTGCTTTGCTGAGTGAGGTCTGGGGCCCAGAAGGCATCGAGGGCAGGGGTGCCTCCGTCTCCTCCGCAGACTTGGAGAGTGGGTTCGCGGTGGGGATCTCTCCAGCCCTGGGTCTCCCCTGGTGCCAGCCCCCACCTGCCTCCAGCTGCCCGGTGCCATCGAGGGGCACATGGGCTGCCTGGGGGTGCACCGTCCGGGGGGGGCTGAGCACCCCTCCTTGGGGCCTCCCTGCGGCCGTGGGTGGGGGAGGGCTGGTCTCAGGGCTGCAGACAGGAGCAGGGCTCCCGAGGGTCCTGGGGGGGCTGGGCTTGGCCCTGGCGTCCGCTGTGGCAAACAGGAAGCCCGGAGGGTGACTTCCCCCTCCTGGTAATGTGTTTACCGGCGGGATCCAGGCCCCATTTCCACACAGGAAGCCTGGGAGGCGAGGAGGGGGCTGGGAAGGAATTCCTCGGGCCAGCCAAGGAGCCACTTCCTGTGGGCCAGGTCTGCGCGCGTGCGTGTGTGTGTGTGTGGGGGGGGGGGGGAGCCCTGCCAAGAGAGAAGCCTCCCCACCCACAACTCAAGGCTGGGGGCCCTCAAGTCCTGAGACCCCATCCTGTGTTGTGGTTGGGGATACTGAGGCCCCGTAAGACCGGGACATGGCCGAGGGTTACGGAGTCTAGGGTGGCCTGGCCCAGGGGGCAAGTGGGAGCGCAGGGACACTTGAGGTCTGGGGGAAGGGCCTTCTGGGAGGGTTGGGGATGGAGGGCATGGCCCCTACCTGGTCTGTGCCTGGAGCCCGTCCTTTGGGCCCTCCCTCCCTTGCCCACGGTCCTGTCCAGGGCCGCCAGGCTCATGGTCCAGCTGTAGCCTGGGCACCAGAGCCCTTCCCGCCTGGTCACCCCATTCGAGACTAAACCACACAGGCCCCTCGGCGCCTCGGCCTTCTGAATGTCTGCTACATAGCAGGGCCCTGGGAAGCTTTCGTGTATGTGTCCCTGCCTCCCTCCTCCCCTCCCTCCTCCCTCCTCCCTTCTCCCTCCTTTCCCCTCCTCCTTTTCCTCTCCCTCCTTCTCCCTTCCCCTCTCTCCCCTCCTCTCCTTCCCCTCCCCTTCTCTCCCCTTCCCTTCTCTCCTCCCCTCCCTCCCTTTCCCCTCCTCTCCCCTCCCTCACCTTGTGCAACAGGCCCCCGGGACAAGTAAAGAACATCACACACACCGACCATCCAGCCCCATCAAACCTCAGCCTTTTGCTTTTATGTGTTTTAGAATCGCCTCTTAACATAAACGTTCTCCCGGACTCACAGAAGAGTCTGAGGGCAGCACGGAGTTAGCACGGGGTTCTCTGGACCGCACACTCCGTCTCCCTGATGCTGTCGTCCTGCGGGGTGTGACCGACCTGGTAGTGGTCACTTGTCAGCAACCAAAGACCAATTTTTATGCAGAGTTTGCCTCGTGTCCCTCTGGTCCAGGGTGCCCGGAACAGCGCGTGGCCGGGGGCCCCTCCCTGGGTTAATGGAGCCCCCACAGGAGACTCCTCTCTCTCCATCCCCCCTCGATGCCTTCCGTGAGTGCGGACACTGAGGCCAGGCTTCAGCTTCCTGTTGCTACAGAGTTGGTCCAGCTCGGGCCCCTGGGAGCCCTTGTCGCTGGCCAGCACCGTGTTTCAGGTCCTTGAGGATTATGGGGGGACCCCGTGCCCTCCAGGGTGGCCCCGCATGGAGCGGGGGTCCTACAACTTGGTCTGTGGTGCACAGGGTCCCTGCCGGGGCTGCTCTCTGCAGATCCTCCCTGGAGCCCGCAGGCCCGGGTTCTCTGACTTGACCGCTGTGAGGCCCTGGGCGGCAGGGGGCTGCGGTCTCCGTGTCCAGGTGGAGGGGAGAGCAGGCGGCCTGGGCCCTCCCTGGGGCTCCCTGACCATGCGGGAGGCAGGGAGGCAGCCCAGGGCTCTGAGCAGGAAGCTCCCTGATTCCTGACCTCTGAGCAGCTGGGGAGACCTCCCAGAAGACCAGGAGTCTGGAGCAGATGAAGGGGTCCCTGGGGGCTGCCTGAGGCCAGGTTGAGCCCTTCCATGGTCACGGCTGGGTGGCCAGGCTCCAGCCTCCAGGGGACTCAGGCTTTGCCGGGGAGAAAGGGGTGTGTGGGAGGCGGCCTGCTGGCTGGTTGGTGCAGGGCCGCATTAGTGCAGGGGTGAGGCCGCTGTGCCCCACGTAGCTGCCGCCCCGGGCTGGAGAGCAGGCAGTGGCATCTCTGAGAACCCCGGGGCGGCGCCAGGTGAGGTCACCCCATCCCTGCCTTGACGCTGTCATCCCTTGGGAAGTATGATGTCAGCTGGGATGTGCCACCGGCCCCGGGACAGCCAGGCCCCTGCTTCCTCAGCAGGTCTGCCCTGCTCCCCCCAGTCTCAGGGCACAGCCGTCCCGGGCACCACGGTCTAGGGGAATGAGAGCACTTCACCTGTCCCCTGAAGAAGACACGTGTGCCTGCCGAGAGAAAGCCCCCAAGTTGGGGGCCCTTGAAGGGAGCCCCGCACAGCTGGGCGGCGGGGGCCCAGGTCCCTAGGGGAAGGCTTCACAGGCTGGACCCCTGGGGAAGGCGCCCAGACGGTCTGTGCCCTGTGGGTCCGGGTCCTCCCCTTCTGTGCCTGGCTGTCCCCTCCTGCAGAAGGTGCCGCCTGGCCGTGCCGAGTCGGCGCAGACACCGCACACAGGTCTCCCGGACTTGGACTAAATCCCTCCTGGTTCTCCGGCCGCAGAAACATGAGGCTGCGTTTCTTGCAGCCCTCGGTGGCCGGCCGGGGAAGCTGATGGGCCGGCAGAGCGGGGTGTTCTAAGTCCAGTGGCCAGCCCCGCTCTGTGGGCCTGTCTGTGCTGGCGCAAGGCAAGCCGGCATCGTGATGAGACAGGAGGAGCCTTGGCTGAGAGCGCGCGTCGGGTCGGGGGAGGGGCGGGGGTCCGGGTGGGGACGGGGCGCGGGAGCGGCTGGTCTGCGGCCTGAGCCCCCTCCGCCTTCTGGCCGCCACGCACACCCGAGCCCCCAAGGAAGCTCGCGCCCTCGCCTCCCACAACGGCTTTTGGCCTCGTGTTGCTGGAGGCTTCTGGGGGTTTCCAGGGCTTGCTGGAGGCCGAGCAGGACTGGTTGCTTCAGAGATGCGGTGCCTACATGTTCCTAGGTCTCCAGCCAGTGCCCGTAAGCCCCTGGCCACCCCCATGGGTCCACTCCGAGGGGCACAGCAGCAGCGAAATCCCCAGGACTTCCCAAGGAGAATGTTCTGGGCCCAGTCAAGTGCCTGGCCAGTTCCCGCTGGGGTCTCCCCTCCTCCGGACCCTTGAGCCTGGAGCCTCCAGCCTGAAGGAGGCCCCCCAAAGGCACACCCTGGTCCACAGGCTCTGGGGGGCCTCAGAGCAGCAGAGCGGAAGACTGAGCTGGCCGGCCCGGGCGGGTGACCCCTTCTCAGAGTCCCCGGTGTCAGGGAGCACCCTGTCCTCTGGTCTCCCTGCGGCAGCCACCCTGCCGGTCTGCTGTGCTCTTGCTGGCGGAGGAGAGGACAGCCGTCCGGTCACAGAAGGGGGAGCACTGCGGATCTGGGAGGCGAGTGGGGTGTCCTGGCACGAGTGGGTGGGGGCCTCTGCCTGGGCTGGGGAGCAGGTGCGCTGGGGCAGCTGTCTCCGGGACTCCCGGCAGGGAGCGTCCCCGTGAGCAGCGGGCAGGGCCTTCCTGAGTTCCTTATTTCCTTACAAACCCTCCGTGGTCCCCAGGGCCACCCCTGAAGCCCCCCAGTTAGCCGCACCCATGGGGCGGGGGTGGCTGGGGGTCTTGCTGGGGGCAGGTCCCAGGTCTGGCAGTTGTGTGAGGGAACACACGGGGACTCCTGGGGGGCCGTCCTGGGACAGACAGCTTGGGAAGGGAGCCTGGCTTGCTTTGAGCCCTCTGGGGGTGGGGGCAGGGAGGGGGTGGAGACTCAGTCCCATGGCAGGACCCAGGGGACCAGGCAGGAGCATGGGGTCAGGGCGAAGAGGGGGCCGGCTGGGGAAGTGGGGGTCTTGTTTACTCATTTCCCGCCCTGCTGATCTGTGGAGGGATGGAGTCCCAGGGGGAAATGTGTGTTGGGCCATGCAATTTGTTAATAAGCCGCAGAGGCAAACAGACCTCGGCGGGAAGCACGCCTGCCCCAGAAGACCAGATTTATGAATCGGAGTGCATTCATGGCCACGCACGAGCACACACATGCACACACACGCGTGTGCGGGACAGGCGGCCCCCGTGCTCGGTGCTTGTTATATCGAAGTCCTGGGACTCCCGGTGTGGGGGGAGGGGTCCTGTTCCCCAGCCCTCCACCTCCAGTTCTTTGGGGAGGACCCTGGGGTTGGTTCCCACACATTTGGGCTCCCAGAGCCAACCTGCTCCCTGAGCTCTGGGGGCCCCTGGGTGGGACGGCTCCCTGCTGCCCAGAGGGGATGTGGAGCCCAGAGCCCCAGTCCTGGCCTCTTCCCCCGGGTCCTAGTGGGACGGCCCTCCCTGGGGCCCAGTGACAGACGTGCTGAGTTTTGGAGCAGGGAGCATGTCACAGGGAAGCAGAGAGGGGGTTGGCTGGGCATCCTGACCTCAGCACCGCTGGACATCTGGGGCCGTCTGGACGCAAGTCCAGATTCCAGACCATCCTGAGCTGTGGCCAGCAGGAGGGGGTCCTTAAGTGCCACTGAAGAGTCCACCTGATGGGCAGCCCAGGCTGATGGGATCCGAGCTGACCCCCCCCCCGCCGGCCCAGGAGCCCAGCTTCCCTCTACGTGGGGGTGGGCACAGTCCCTTGGTAGGAGGGGGTCTAGGCTCCCGGCGGCCTGGGTGAGGTGAGCTATCCTTTCCCAGAGGCCCCTGGGAGCGGGGGATGGCCCGGGGGCTGGGAGGAGGGGGCTAGGGCGCCTGCAGGAGGAGGACGTGGGAGGCGGCAGGCGTGGGACTGACCGGGGTGAGGGCGTCCAGCTGGCGGGCTGGGTGCTGATTTGGGCCGCTCACCTTTGAAAACGTGATTCTTTGCACATTCTTTCTCTTGGTTTGTTTGTTTCTCTAGAAATGCTCCTCCCCAGAGCCCCTCTCTGGGCAGAGGGGTGCCTGGGTCTGGAGAGGGTGGGGTGCGGCTGGTCTCGGGGGTTCGGCCCGTCCCCGTGCCCTGACCGGCAGCATCCCCAGATCAGCACTCATCTGGGTGAGGCCGGATCTGCCTTCCTTCAGGCCTGAGCTCGCTTTGGAGAAACTAAAGCCTTCTCGGCACAGGCCCTCTGCTCCCTCCCTCATCCTGCTGGTGGCTGGAGCCACAGCAGGGAACCCTCCTTCATCAAGGAGCGGGAAACTGAGGCGCAGAATGGTGGGCACTGCCGAGGCCTCCTGGGCAGCCTGAGGGGTCAGTACTGGACCCCAGCATCCCCAGTTTTCCTGTCCCCTTACCTGTGTCTGCTTCCTCTGTCTCTTTGTCCCTCACTGACTGGCTCTGTCCCCAGCCTGTTCGGAAGCCTTGGTCACTTACCCCCATGCCCGGCCGTGGGTGACAACCAGCGACTCCCATGAGTCTGATTTCCTGGCCTGGTCCTGGCATCGTGATCACAAGGTGGCTTCTCCCCGGAGGGGGGCGGGAGGGGGGCACCGTGGGGTCGGCTCCAGCTCCGGCGACTGGTCTCCCCACCTCCCTCAGAACCAGCCTCCTTCTGCCGTAGCTGTCTGGGGGCCCTGGCCTCCCCACCCTCTGGACCCTCATCAGAGACCCTCCTGAACTGGGGCTCAGGCTTCAGGGGAGTGTCTCCTGCCCTCGGGCCAGCAGGGTTGCTGGGTCCCCCATCCCAGGGCTGGAGCCAGGACTGGCTGCCCCAGCAGGAGGAGGGTGGAAGGTGAGGTCTGAGGGAGGCCCGAGGGAGGGGGCTGTTCCTTTGGATGGTGGCAGAATCTTCCAGAAGCTTTTCTTCTGCTCTAGACTTGTCACTCCGAGCTCTCAGCTCCTATCCCAGGCTGACCTGGGAGTCTGGCAGAGCCATTCCTCTGGGGTCTTGGGGACTTGGCTCCGACCGGTACACTGACACCATCCTGAGTGGGGGTCGGTGCCTCTGAGGGTCTGGGGGCCTGAGACAAGGAGGATGTACGGGTTCCAGGGTCTGTGATGCGAGGCAGGAGGGTTTAGGGAACCGAGAGTCTGGGGATCTGAGGGTCTAGCTCAGGGCCTTGGAAACCTGGAGTTCGGTACAAATATTGCCCTTCAGAAGCTTCTGCTGGCCGTGATTGTCCACGAGCTGGCACCAGCCAGGCCACGCAAGGGGCAGGTGAGCCCCGGGTGGCCTGTGGACTCCTCATCTAGAATCCCGGGCAGCCTGGCCCAGACCCTGGACAGCCTCCCCAGAGGCGGTGGGCTGGAGGTCCCGTGGAGGCAGATGGGGGAAGGGCATCGGGGGAGGGACAGGGAGGCTTCAGGGGTGGGATGTGGGTGGAGCTGGAGGGATGGAGGGGAGGGGGCGGGGCCGAGACCGGCGCAGTCCCGAGGCCCCCACTCATGTTCGTGTTCCTGCTCAGCTGTGGCCACCTGGCGACTCTCAGTTCCTGGCCCTGGGGGAGCCGGGCCCTACCTGCTCTCCGCCGGGAGCTGGCTGCCCTGGGGGCCGGGCAAGAACCCCAGTCCCTCCCTTCTGCCTCTTCACCTCTCTCCCACCAGTGAGCTGGATCCAGAGGTCACGGGTCAGATTTTGGGGTTCTGGCAGGGGCAGGGTGACAGGCTTCCCGTTCCAGGGTGTCATCAAAAGCTGCTGTGTGACCTAGGCAAGCTCCTAACCATCTCTGGTCATCACTGTTCTCCATGGTGAAAGGACGGCCACTGACCCTTGATCTTTCTGCTTTGGAGCTGGCTCTGGCCTGTGACCTTAGCCCTCCAGGGCTTGGTTTCCCCCATTGAGAAAGCAGAAGAGGCTGTGGGCGGAAGAGGCCGGGGGCTGCGGGACGGGGATGGGGAGATGCAGGTGGGAATCTCGTCCCCGGAGGAGGGGCCCTGAGCCAGGGTTTCTCCACGTCTCTGTCTGGGGGAGGCCCCGCGGAATTCCCAGGGTCGGTCCCCCAGCGGGGCCGCCACAGGAAGGCCAAGGGCTGTTCGTGGATCGCACGGCTGCCGATTCCAGCACAGAGGCGGAGGGAGGCGGCTGTAGGTGCTGACCTGCTGGGTCGGACAGGCCTGTCTCCGAGTCGGAGCAGCGAGAGGGGCCTCTGAGACTCGTCCAGGGTCGCGGGGAGACAGGGTCACTGACTAGTTTCAGTGCCTAGCCCAGCCAGACTGGCAGAGTCCAAAACCCTGCCGGCTGTGTGACCTCAGGCCTGGTGCTGAACTTCTCTGGGCCTGTTTGCTCCTCTGGAGGACGGGGACACACGGTCTCTCCTGCCCCCAGGGCTCCGGAAGGAACCTAACATTGGTGAAGGGCCTGGGCCTGCGTGTCCGTGTCTGCGTGCCACACGGGCGGTGTGTGCTGTCCCCAGTGTGCAAGCGGCTCAGAACCTGGCCTGGGAGGCCCGCCATGGATGGGGGAGTCTGGGCGGGGGTCCCCTGGCGGTGCCCCCTCTGGGGTGACTGTGGGTGATGGCAAGGGCCCGGGAATCAGGCTTTTGCCCCTGGGGTGTACAGGGTGGAGAGGCGTCGGCCCCTGGGAGGGGAAGGCCGAGGGCCGCCCTCCTGCTTGGCTCCCCTGACACCTGTCAGTCCCGAGGGGCTCCCCCGGAGCCTGGTTTCCTGTGTCTTCCATGATCCTTGGGGCCTCGTGTCCCCAGAGCAGCTCACCATCTGGGGCCGGGCCGTCCAGAGGACTGTGGCGGGGGGCACACGGCTGCAGGAAGGCGTGAGGGGCGGGGGCAGCAAGCAGGGGCTGACCACTGGTGGTGGGTCAGGGGGGCTGAGGAGGAGCTGGAGGACGGAGGCCAGGGGAGAAGGAAGGGGCTGAGATTTGGAGGGTGGGGTCCCCCTATGGCAGTGTGAGGGGATGCGCCCGCTGCCCTCAGTGAGATGTAGAGAAGTGGAGGTGGGGACACAGCCCCGCATGTTCCCAGCCCCCTCCTCCAGGAAGCCCCCGGGCCCCAGCCCTGCCCAGGCCCTCTCCCCCTGCCTTCCTGCCTGAGCCCTGGGGTCTCATTCTGAGCGAGGGGCAGGAGCAAGGGTAGGAGTGGGGCCTGGGATGACCCACCCCCCCCCCCCCCACCCCGGCTGTCTGCAGCTCACCATCCTGGCCCCGTGCTCTCTGGCGGGGAGGGGCCCACAGACTTGCGAGCTCATAGACAGCCGCGAGCGGAGGCAGGCGGCATCACAGCTGTGGGTGCCAATATATGGGGTGTGAACGACGGCGCTGAAACAGGGTGATTAGACTTGCAAATGGACCCGCAGCCTGGAACGGGCCCCAGGGTGAGACCCCAGCCCTGCTCACTGTGCAATCATCCCAGTGCAAGAGGGGAAACCAAGGCTGGGTGGGGGCACCCGGCATAGGCCTGCCAGCCCCTCCCCCACCCTCCTGACATCAAGTCACCGACGGGCCTGGGCTCAGCTGGAGGGGAAGGGGCTGCTCCCCACAGAAGCTGGGAACCCCACCCCTGAAAGGTGTGGGTTCTCTCTGCCTCTAGACACTGGGGTCCCCAAACCCCAGATCTGTGATTCTGCTGTTCCCCACCCTTGCATCTGCCCTGTGACCTTCTGACTCCCCCAGACCCACAGGACTCAAATCTGTGCTCCCCCAAATCCACCTCTCACTGCACATCCCCCAGCTGGGTGTGAGCGGGGCTCCTGATGCCTCCAGGCCCGTCCCCGCGGCCACACTCAGGCCCCCTGTCCCGGCAGAAGGAGGGACCCAAGGGGCGTCTCACCAGCAGTCAGGCTAGAAGGTCCTCCTGGTCACGACTCAGCATTTCACTCAACAACACGACAGAGAGGGAGCCTGGCCGGATCAGTCGGAGTCTGCCTCGGAGTCTGGTCCTGGGGTCCTGGGATCGAGCCCTGCTCAGGTGCCCTGCTCAGCGGGGAGCCTGCTTCTAACTCTCGCAGCTGCCAATCCCCCGGCTTGTGCTCACTTTCTCTTTCTCAAATAAAGTCTTAAAACAAAACAAAACAAAACATGGAATAAGACAAAGAACATTTATTTCCTGGGGAATCCGGTCCGCTCCTTTTAGTCTGTTTTGGTCTGTTTGCCAACTTGCTTCCCGACAAGGACCGCATTCCGCGGCCAGTCGGGTGCCTTCCTCAGGGATGTACCGAGCACCTTCCATCCTTGCAGAGAAACACGGGGTTACACAGGGCTCTCTGTCGCTCAGCTCCGGGCACGGAGCGCTGGAGGACCAGTGAAGGTGGGGTGGCGGGGGGCCCAACGTCACCGAGACCCAGGCTGTGCCCCCCAAACCTGATGAGCGTGGGAATGAGACGGTGCTGACCCCGCGGCAGGAGGCTGTCTCACTGCGGACCTGGCTGCGAGCCCGCGGGTCCCCACGGCAGGACCTGCCTTCCAGCCAGTGACCTACGGTCTGGCAGGGGACGGAGGCTAAAGTGTGTGGGGGGCTCCGAGGAAGGGAGGTCCTTCCCCTGGGGCCGGGGTGCTGCAGGAAGGCTTCCTGGAAAGGAAGGCTCTCAGTGGGGCAGACAGGAGCAGACAGGCAGAAGGGACAACCCGTCGTTGCGGGGCATTTGCTGGGTGAGGCCAGGAGTTCCATGTCTGTGCTGCCTCGGCTGCAGGGCGCCGGGGTGGGGGTGCCCTTACCAAGTCCCAAGACCTCATTCCCTCCTGGGGGCGGCCTGCCCCGTGGCTCCAGCGCTCTCCGTCTGCCGGGGCACGGGGCCCTGTGCCGAGCTCACGCTCAGCGGGCTGCAGCTCGCGGCCAGGAGCCTGGCGAGTGGGAGGCCCGGGACGGCGGGACTGCCTGCGTACAGAGTTTGCTTGTTCCTCCTCGGCTTGGGTTGGTTCTTCTTCGTTCGCGTGGGAGCGGGGGGCGGGGTGGAGACAGTGCTGGGAGCCCGAGTCCGGGCCAAGCTTGCGGGACCTCGTGAGCTGGTTGGTCAGCAGAGTTGTCACTCAGTCGGAGGACACGTGCTCCAGCCCCTGGGATGACAGGGGACGCCAGCCAGTGGCCCGCCCAGCGTGGTCCTAACCCTGAGCCCAAAGCGGTCCCCGTGGAATGAATGACATTACCATGACCAGAGACCGTCAGCGGCGGGGACGACCCTTCCTTTGTTAGCTCCCGAGCTGCCGCGTGGGGACCGCATGGGAGCCGCCGCTGGCTGGACGTTGCTGTTGGGGTGCAGCACATTCGCTTGTCACCTGTAAGTTGTGGGAACGCATTCTCATCGCGGTGACGTGTGTAACACACGGGGCCCCTGCGTGTGTCGTGGCTCCCTGGAGCCCCTCGTTGGCCGCTGACAGCGCAGCTGCGGGGCAGGCTGGAGGACGGGGCTTCTCAGCGCCAGAGAGGGCGTACTGGGGGGACGTCCGGGTGGGGAAGGAGACAGTGAGGACGGGTGGGTGGTGGCTGTCAGGGACATGGCTTGCCAAGGAGAGGGGCCAAGACCTGGGGGCAGAGGTGGCCTTATGGCTGGCTGGGGAAGGAGGGTGAGGAGGCAATGCCCCACCCCGCCCCGGCTCTGGCTAGAAAGGGCCGGCGGTGGTGGGGCCCTGATCTAACGGCTTGCATTTCCTTCGTGGAACGAGGGTGGCTCACTCCCAAAGCATGTTCCGTCTGATTTGTGACAGGTGGCAGCGACCCGTCCCCCTTTATTCGCGCCCGCCCTCCCTCTGCACACCTTTGCCTGTCGCCGTGCTGACCGCTGCGCCCGTGCAGCACCCTGATGGGGCGGGACATCGGCTGCGCTCATCCAGCCGTGGTGGGACATCGATGCGCCTGGCAATCAGGGGGCAGTTGGCAGTGCAATCCACGGGGCCGCCCACTGATGGCTCCAGACACCAGACAGGTCCTGCTTGGAGCAGGGGACCCACAGGAGGAGTGTGGACGGGGTCACTGCCTCCAGCTGACCCCAGAAGCTTTGTTGCTCACATGGAAACCTGGGCCACAGGAGCACGGTCAAACAGAGAGGCAGGACCTCTGTGTGAAGCAAGGGAGGGTGTGGACACATCGTCCCACTGGATGAGATGGAGACTGGGGTACTGGCCCCGGGGGTTCCAGCTTTGCTCTCCATGATGCTGAGAGGAGCATCAAGCTCAGAGCCTTGGCCTCCTGGTGTCTTTTCAATACGGAGAGAGGGTGAAATTGCGGTCCCAATGACCCACTGTCACGTGTCCACTCGCTCACCCATTCGATAAATATCTACTGAATACCAGGAACTGGCCCAGGTCCGGTCCTTACCCTCCTGGGCCACCTACTTCCCATGTGCCCGCCCGCCCATCCACTCAGCTGTCGTCCCTTTCTCTCATTCTGTTCACCACCGTACCCCTCCTGTCTCTGCTGTCTCTTAGGTCCTCAGTGCCTGGCCATGTGTCCAGCTATGTACTATTTGTTATATCTCCACCAATCCATTCAGCCAGCCACTTGTCCCTCTGCTCGTCCGTCCGTCCGTCCATCCATCCATCCATCCATTCACTTACCCATTCATCCATCTCTCCACCTGTCCATTCACTCATCCAACCATCCACTCCTCTATCTGTCCATCCATCCATCCATCCACCCACCCAACCACTCATCCACTCATCTAACCATCCATCCATCCAACCATCCACTCGTCATCTATCTAGCAATCCACTCCTCTATCCGTCCATCCAGCCAGCCATCCATGCATCCACACGTCCGTCCACGCAACCATCCATCCAGCCAGCCATCCTCTCACCCCCTCTTCCAGCAGTAATCCGTAATTAGGGCTACTTGATGCTAGACTCGGGGCTGGGATGGGGCACAGACACGAGGGAGACACAGTCCCTGGTCTTGGAGATCCCTCAGCTTGCAGGAGAAGCATCTGTGGTGAATGTGTTTGCAGGGTCTGTGCAGACCTTAAATTGTTCAAGCCACTTGGATCTCCACGGAGCTACGGCCCGACTCTGGCTAACCTGTACTCCAGGGGAGATGGGGGGATGGACACTGTGGCCCCCCGCCAGGGCACCAACTCTGGGGATTCTTGTGTTGTCATTCGAGGCTGCCTGTGAGAGGGTAGATCCCCACAGCCCGCCTCTCTGTTGCCCTCTCTGTTTCTATGGTTTTGGAGAAGCCCTAAGGGAGATCATGCCCGAGGTCACCAGTGAGCCCAGGCCGCTGGAAACACCCCCTGGCCATAGCTTTCCATTCGGAGCAGATATCCCCGACTCCCAAAAGGATCCAGAGTGGTGGCTGTGTCCTGAGCTCCCTGCCAGGCCTCGGGGGCTGTGGTATCATGTCTGTCTCATCCTGCCTCCACTTGGAGCCCCGCAGGGAGCCAAGGTCATCTGAAGCGGGAGACTGGCATCAGGCAGACGCAGGCCTTGTTCTGCCACCTGAGCAAGCGACCTCAGGCAAGTCCCTCAACCTTCCTGAGCCTGTTTTCTTATCTAGGAGCTGGGGCAGCTCTCCCGAACCTACGTGCGCATAGCCCCAGGCTCCTGCAGCCGACCCCATGGGTGGGCGGGTATCATGGGTCACACAGGGACCCCTGGAATGGCTCGGGGAGGCTCCAGGGCCATGCGCGAAGCCTGGGGACTATGGCTCAGTGAGTCTCTCCGCTCCTCCCAGACTTGCAGGACTCAAGCCAGAGATTTTCCCGATGATGACGTGGGCCGCGGGTGCCTTCCACACTTGCCTGTGGACATCACAAGACGGGTGTCTGAGGCGAATACGCCAAGTCAGGAAACTCTACAGGTAGAGGCAGACCCGGTCAGGCACAGCCACGGACGCAGAACCAGGGGCTCGCTGTCCTCACAGACACAGAGGCAGGGGCGTCTGTCTGTATGCCTGGGGAGGACACCGAGGTTCCTGGCCAACGGGACGAGCCCAGGGTCCCACGGCCGGCAAGTGGCTGAGCCTCCGGTCCATGCTTCTCATGGCCGGGCACACTGTCCCCTCGAGCTGCCTTCTGTGGGCAGGTGGCCTGGCAGACAAGCTGGCCGGGGTGCCGTCTTCGGGGACACATGAAGGCATGGCGCAGAGGAAAGGAGCGGGAACTCTGAGCCATTTGTCTCCCAGGTGATTTGTAGGGAAACCGACGTGTACGTGTGTCCTGAATCATGTCTGGTTGTTACACACGTATTGCGAACAGACTTGTTCCTGAATTATCTTTTATGGTCACCAGCAAACCCGCGGGTGGCGGGCATCTGTACGCAAACCAGCTGTTTTTTGTGGCCGCAGACCCCGCATAAATTATCGGCGCTTCTGCCGGCCTCCAGCCACCGCCGGCTTACACTCACGGTCCAGGCGCTCTGCAAATATTGATTCTGAGCCAAGTTGGTGTTTTCCCCTTAACATTATTATAATGAGGGATAAAAATCAAATTGCCCGCACTGAAACTCGATCATTCTTCTGTGCCATTCCTCATCGATCTTTCTTTCCCCAGGTTGTACCATAAATTATTCTATTCAATTAAGTAAACTCACACATAATGGCATTTTGCAAACTGAATAATTTATGGACTGTGTTTGGCAAAAGGCTGGTTTGGGGTGGGCAGGGAAGGGAGGGGATTTGGTCCCCCGCATTTCGGGAGCTGGTGGGGCTGGGCTCGTGGAGGCCGGTCTGGACCGGCATGGCAGGGTGCGGGGGTTGCGTCTGCGTCCCCTGGGACCCGGCCTGCGGGGAGGGCATGCGGGGAGCAGGGCAGAGAGGGCGGGGCCTTGGGGAGGCTCCGTGGAGGAACAGCAGAGGCCTGCACTGGGGTTGGGGCATGAGAGAGGGAGAGGGTGTGTCCAGGCCCAGGGGTGTGGTCCTGCCAGCCAGGGTGAGGAGTGGAGAGCTGTCCCCCTGCCCGTCTGTCCATCCTGGCCTTGGCCTCAGCCCTGCTTCCAGGAGCTTGTTTAGGGCCGGAACAAAGCACGAGCACCAGAGAGAGGGCTTCGGTGGCAGACGCTCCCATCCTGGACGCTACCAGCCCGACGAAGAGCCGGCTTCCCCTTCGCTTGTAGACGGACGGTCCTCTGTCCGTGGATTCCTCGGGTGTCCGTGTGTCCAGATCTCTTCTTCTCCTGGGACACCAGTCAGAGGCCCGAGGACACACTCTGAACGCCTCCTTTTAAAGTAATCCCCTCCGTAAAGGCCCCGTCTCCAAATGCAGTCAGCGCCCCCAGGACAGGGGGTCAAGGCGTCCCAGGGGAACCCGGGGCACAGGGCTGAGCACATCCCAGCCTCCCCGTGGCCAGCGCCACCCTGTGATGGGCCTTCGGTGCCCAGCTGGTCTCCTCCAGCCTCCAGCCTCCTTGGTGGCCTCTGCCAGGGAGACTGTGGTGCGGCCCCCCTTGTGCCCAGGGGCCTGGCTGACCCGTCCTCCCCCGTTCCCTAGCCTCACGCCCCCGGCCCCAGCGCCCCCTGCTCCCCAGGCCTCGGCTGGGGAGAAGGACCTGGGTGCGGGTGTGGCCAAACCCTGGGATGCTCCCCGGGCAAAGGAGGAACAAGGGACTCAGAGCCCGGCACGGCGGTGGGGGGGGGGAGCAGGGTCAGCAGCTCCACAGCCTGCACGCCCACCCCCGGCCGGTTCTCCTGGTGGGAGGGGCTCTCGGCTGCCCCTCCCCCTGCTCAGCCCGCTGGGGACCCCTGGGTGTTGCGGCCTCACCTGCCCTCTGTCCCTATCGTCTCCGTGCCGGGCACCTGCGCCCCCTCCTTTGGCTGGGCCCACTGCTTGAACTCCAGACCCGGCCTCAAATCCCTTCGCATGTGCCCCTGGACACCCCTCGGGCCTCTGTTTCAACACATGCCAAAGAGAGCTCATGGCTGCCCCCAGCCCGCCCGCCCTGCTCCCTGGGTCCCCGGGGTGGGCATTTACCTGTTGTCCTGTCCAGGGAGCCGGGCTTGGGCTAGAACCGCTCTCCCTGACCCCATCAGCCCCAGGGCCCCCGAGGGGCTGGGCAGCTGGAAGTCCCCCCTCCTCCAGTCTGCGGCAGGGCTGAGCGGGGAGACCCGCTGCGGGGTCAGCTCGGATCAGCCCTGATGCCACTTGCCAGGGCCAGCTCCTAGCTCTGCTGCCCGGGGACTGTCTCATCCTGGAGACACACAGGGCCTCCCAGAAGTCCAAGGCCAGAGAGGTGGGGGGCCAACCGCACGCCCGCACAGGGCGCTGTGGTGTGGGGGAGGGGCTGGCCCCCAGGGGGTGGGGTGGGACTGTTCTCTGCAGGGGGAGGACGGGGGGGGGGGGGGGGGGGGGAGGCAGCAGGGACCAGCTCCAGCCCTTCAGAGGGACGGACTTCTGCCCCTTCTGCACCCGGGCTCCAGCCCCCACGGGACGGGTGATCTGAGGCCAGAGGCCAGGGCCCGCTGTAGCCCGTTTCTGTCCCCTACTGGGCGTGGGGACCGGGATGGGCAGGGTTGCTGTGCCCCAGAGTCCTGTTGGCGCCGTCACAGCCAGAGAGAGTCTGTGCTCAGCCGGTGTCCTGGGGCCCCAGAGCCCGAGCAGGGAGCAGCCTCCTCTGAGGGGCCCCGGCGCGGCTGGGAAGGCGAGTGATGCTGGCAGGGACTCGAGGAAGGTCCCACGGGGTCACGGGGTCACGGGGTCACGGGCATAGAGGGACCTGCCCCTTGCTGAGGACTGACCTCAAGTGCTCGGGCACCAGGACCCCAGAGGCCTGACCTCCCCGTCGCCCAGGGCCCCTCCTCCTGACACCAAAGCCGTGGACACTGGTGGGCGTCGGAAGGAGGGGCCTCCCCGCTGCGGTGGGGGTGCCGGGAGGGAGCAGGCAGGGGCTCCCCACAGTGTGGACGGGGCTGGCCCCCAGCCCTCAGTCTCGGGCTCTGCTGGGCGTGGAGCTCAGGCCGACGAGGAGGCTCAGGGCTCGGGTGCGCTTCCTGCATACCCGAGTGGGGCGTCGTGCACCACCGCCGCTCGGCAACATGTCTGCACTGTTAGCTACCGCACACCGGGCCTGCTGCAGCCACGCCTCTCCGGAGTGGCCAGCCCTGGGACGGGGAGAGAAGCTGCCCCCTCTGGGCGGCGGCGGCCCGGGGGGCCGGGGTGGGGGCAGGGCCCGGCAGGTGATTCCGTGACAGTCACCGGGGAGCGGGCATGCTGGCTCCCTGCCTGGCCCTGCCTCCCTCACCCCCTCCTCACTGATCTGGGGCTGAGCAGAGGATGTGCTTGTCACCGGCGACGCTGACGGGACTGGGGGGCGGGGGGAGGTGTGCGGTGGGGCTGGGCATGCGTGTGGCCCTTGTCGCTCTCAGCCACCTTGTGGCCCTTGTCGCTCTCAGCCACCTGTGGCCCGGCCTGGGGCTACTGCTGGGGGGAACGCAGAGGGGTCCCCCACCGTTCTTTGTAGTGCCAGGCTCCCAGCTGGGTGAGAGGCTCCGTGACCCTGGCTTTGAGGTGGGTGGGAACCCACTGTCCCTACAAGCTTGGCGAGGGCCAGGGCGAAGCTGCCTGCCCCGTACCCTCCACCGTCTGCCGATGTCTGTGTAGGGCGGTTCTCAGTCCTGTGCCCAGAGAGCCAGGTGCTGGGGATCATTTCGTATCTTTGTTTAAGACGCCCAGCGAGGGCCATGTAGATTCTGCTCGGGTGCAGAGCAGCGGCCTCCTGGGCTCGTCCTGGGGAAGGAGGCAGAGGAAAGCACCAGGAGGGGGCCCTTGGCTGCTCCGGGCCCGAGTCTTGAGGGTGCAAGGACCACAGGGGCGTCGAGAGACGCGGGGCCCCAGCCCGAAGGTCCAGCCTGGCATGGCGGTGACCTGCCTTCTTGACTGTGTTGTTGGGATTTCCCACAATGACCTTGAGTTGTTTTGAAATGGATAATGAAAATTTAAAAAACTTAAGTGTAAAGGATAACACCTAAATGTTTGATTAAAAAGAAAAGTTTTGTTTATTTGAGAGAGGGAAAGCAAGGAAGGGCACCAGCTGGGGGAGGGGCAGCTGGAAAAGCAGGCCCCCCGCGGAGCAGGGAGCCCCATGTGGGGCTCGATCCTCTGGGACCCCAGGCCCCAGGATCATGACCCGAGCTGCAGGCAGATGCTTAACCACCCAGGCATCCCAATAATTGATTTTTAAGATAAGAGTTCATTTTTAAGGTCCATGAACACCTCATTTGCCCAGGGCCCGGGCAGAGGCAGCCTGACTGCTCAGCTCGCAGGCCAGCGCTCAGACCTGTTGCTGGAACCCAGTCCCAGCCAGTGGCAGCCTCTGGTTCCTGACCCAGGGCAGCAGGGAGGCAGCCGGCGTGGCGGCAGGGCCCTGGCTCTCAGGGGCCGGACTGGGGACACGGTTGGGAGGGACGGCTGACGTCTTGGGCGTGCGTGGTGGCCCAGGCAAGCGCCGGTCAGCAGGAAGCAGCCTGACCAGCAGCCTCCGAGCCGTGGCCCTCCCGAGCGCCCCCCGCAGGTGCAGGGACTTCTGCACGAAGGTCGGTACACCCGTCGCCCTCCGTTCCAGTTGAACAGTGGCGCGGTTCCCGAGAGTTCTCGTTCCCAACCAAGACACTCGCAACTCTAGAGCCAGGCGCTGGCACGTCATGGGAAAATCTGCGTTTGGAGAGCATCTCCGCCAGCGTAGGCCCGAGTGGGGGAGGGGAGCGAGCTTTGAGTCCTCAGTCTCTCCCTCCCTTGGGGGTGCTCAGCACATGCCAGGCCTGTCCTAAGGGCTTTATGGGAGCAAGCGCGTCCTGTCTCCCCAATGAAGGGAGGTGGCCTGGGAAGTTGGGGCTGCCTGGGGAGGACCCTCCCGGGGGTGGGGGGCTGGAGCTCTAACCACCCCGCCTTCCTGCCTCCCTCTGAGTGTTTACTTAGTGGCAGTGTTTGATTTAGGTGTAGGAAGGCCACCTGGGTTGGGAGCCTCTTGGCCGCGGGTCACCCAGCCCTGCCCCTTCTGGCTGCAGGGCAGTGGGATGGTGTTGGGGCGACCAGACGCTTGCTGCTAGGGGATGGCCTTGGGCTGGGGGATGTGGGAGCAGGAAGCCCTTTGTCTGGCCTACACTGTCGGCTTGACCTCCCAAAGGTGTAGCTCTGATAGCTGCCCTCCCCTGCTCCCACTGCTCAGGCCTTCCCACCCGGATTTCCTAGCTTTCCTTTCTTCCCAAAACTTGGTGTATCAGCACGGCCGCCGAAACACAGTCCCACTGCCCGGAAGGCTTTAGCAGGAGTCACTGGTCTTCTTAGCGTCCGAGGCTGGACGTCCAAGGTCCAGGCGTTGGCAGGGTGGGTTTCTCCTGAGGCTCCCTCCCAGGATGTAGATGCCGTCCTCGCCCCATATCCTCCCCTGACCGGTCCGCTGAGTGTCTGTGTCCTGATGCCCTCTTCTTATGAGGACACAGTGCTTGTGGATTAGGAAGCACTTCAGTGACCTCATTTTAACCTGATCCCCTCTGCAGTGACCGTGTCTCCAAATACGGTCACATTCTGAGGTTCTGGGGGAGAGGACGGCAGCACGCTGTTTTGGGGAGGGACACAGTTCGGCTCACAAGGCTCGAATCCGGCCACATTGGCTGAGCAGCCCCTGGAAAGTGCATGGTACACCCCACCCCCCTCGTAGGATCCAGCCTCGTCCTTCCCAGCTCCATCCTCATGGAATGCTGGAATGCCTCCTCCAGGCAGCCTTCCTGGAATCCTTCAGATGAACAAGAGTCCTTCCACCTTGTAGCTTTCATAGGCTTTGTCTGTCCCTTTCTTGGGCACCACACACTTTCTTCCTGAAATCTTGGACGTTAATATTCGGGCTTCGCCTCCCATCCCCTCCAGCCTGGGGCCCTCCCCTGGGCTCCGTGACCAAGACCAGCAGATGGCCACATGTCCAGGAGGGGCTGGCCTTGCCAACTGGTCAAGGGAAGGGTTAGGCGGCCAGGGCTTCTTGGAAGCAGGAGGGTGGGGTTACCCAGCCCGGGGTGGAGTGGACTGAGACACCCGGCAGAAGCCAGACAGCACAGTGGACAGCAAGACCTTGTCTGGCCGCCCCTCGTCTCCTCTCCCTTCTGCTTGGATGTGCTGGAGTTCTTCCTCATGGGGTGCTGAGAGAGATGGGAGATGCCTGTTTGGGTGCAATGCCCTGATTTTGCAAAGGTCTGGGAGTCCCTCTGGGTGCCTGCAGCTTCTCTCCTGGGCGTCCTGCCTGGCACGTTGCCAGCGAAGGGCCTCCTCTCTGCACGCCCCGGTGCCTCATGGGGCCAAGATGAACTCAAGTCAGCACGATGTCACCAGGTGGCATCCGCCCATCCTGCAGCTGCGAGGTCCCGCACGGCACAGTTGGGGGTGGAGGGGGTGGAGGCAGGTGCTCAGCCCTACAGGACTCACGTCCTGCTGGGTGACAGCGGGGTACATGTCGGTGGTGGAGGACGGAGGCCGAGATCCCTGGTGGGTGGGCAGGTGGGAGGGACCGTCAGAGCAGGTGTGAGGTGTGGGGTGGAGCGAGGCCGGGGTAAGGAGGGCGCCAAGGTCATCCTGATTGACCTCCCTGCTGCTCAGAGGGGGAAACCAAGGCCCAAGGAGAGAGACCAGGTTTGCTCATTTCCACGTGGGGCTGAGCCAGGCCTGAGCCAGCTTAAAGGCTGCTTAAAGGCTGCCCCAGTCTCCACGTCGTGTCTGCTCCAGGCTTACCACACACTGAAGTCGGGTCGGGGAAGACCCACCCACAGTCCCGAAGAGACCGCAGTGTTATCAGCGCGGCGACCCTGGAGGAGTGAATAGTCGGGTTTACTTGGGAGTCAGGTCTGGAAGGCTGCCTGGAGGAGGTGGAAACTGAGTTGAGTCTCGCCAGAAAACCAAACAGGGCAGGACCTCCGGATGGAGGGACCAGCTGGTGGGAAGGCGGGAAGAGGGTAGAACCTGGTTCTACTCAGTGCTGGGGGCACTGGGACAAGGCCATGGTGGCCAGAGAGTAAGGATGGCCAGGCTGGAGGGGCAATTGGCTGGGCCCCAGGGTGGCTGGTCTAGGCCGAGTGTGACCAGGGCAGCTGGTCTGCGGAAGGCCAGGCCTAGGGAGGGCGGACAGGCCAACGTGCCTGCTGTGGACCTGGGGGTCACTGGGATAAGAGAAGGGGATGGTGGCGGTGTGTTTCTGGGGTGACATGGGAAAAGAAGGGGCATGAAACGTCATTCCCGGTTCTGGGCTGGCCTTGGGGGAGGGCCGGGGCTCCTGAGCACGGAGATCAGAGATCGGGGACGGGCACAGCTGGTTGAGGGTGTGGGCTGGGCTCAGGGTGCAAGTGTGGGGTTGGCGTGGCCGTGGACACTGGGAGACAGGCGGCCCGGGGGCAACGGGCCTGGGGGCCGAGGGTCCAGGAGTCTGGCTCCTGAGCATGGGTAGCACATGGCTAAGAGTTCCCGTGAAGCCACAGTGAGCGACTCTGGAGCTCTGTGTCTCCTGGCCTTTGCCACTGAGGGGGAAGGGACCGGCAGGCTGGACCACAGCCTATCAGCCCTCACAGTACCAGGCTATGGGCAGAGGGCCGGGCAGACGGGGCTGGCCCTCACCGGACAGACTCCACTCTGGGGGCGTGGCGGCCTGTGGGTGTCCAGCCGGGTCACTCCTGGGCTCGGGGCTCAGACGGCAGTCCCCCGACGACCCCAGGATGGACTTCCAGGACAAGGATTAAGTTGTTGATGGCATTCAAGCTCCAGGGAAGCCAGTAAGTGAATTTTGCTGGTGCAGATCAATTGTGTAATAGCTTTTGGGCTGGCGGCGGCCCCTTCTTTCTCGCTGTGCCCTCCCTCTGACTGGAGTCCCCCAGCTCTGTCTGGCTTTTGTTCCACTTGGGGGGCAGGTATCCTGGGGGCGTGGAACCTGGGGGGGTGATTCGGGGCGATCTCCTGGCTGGAAATAACATTAAAGAAAAATGGGTCTTGGACCGTCTTTTAGTTTTTCCATTAAATCCCGTTCTTCTCCATTTCACAAAATGGTTTTTAATCCTATTTGTGACGTGCCTGTAAGCTGCAGATAAAAACGGGACATTTGCATCAGGGGAGGTGAATGGTGCCGAGCAGTGTCTACCCTAAAGATAATATTCGGTCCTTCAACACCCGCATGCTCTCGGGGTTCACGACTTCTGTCTGGAGGTTTAAGTGTTCGAAGTCAGGCAGGGCTTTCCCCCTTCCGCTAACTATTAGAGAGAGATCCCATTTAAAACTTTTAATTTGTCAGGTTGTCACGAGCACTAGTGGAGAATAAATTATGCATGTGACAGGAACGTGCAGCCTTTGTTGGCCGTGCGGGGCCGTGCGGGGCTGTCCTGGGCTTGCGATGGGCACAATTAATAGTTCCCTCTCTCGTGCTCTGCCCTGCCCTCCCTCTGCCCCGGGGTCATCAGTGACTCCAAAGGCGCCTTTCCTGGAGGAGTGCCGGTGGTGCTGCCCGCAGAAGCCCTGGTCAAGGCCGTGGGGGCTCCTCAGCCGTCCCCACACCCCTTGAGGGAGGGCACTCATGCGGTCGCACAGAGCTGGGCCGTGCTGGCCCCGAGCATCCATCCAGGGCTCTGTTCCTTGTGCGCGCTGGCAGGCAGGGTATCCAGCCTGGACGTGCTCGTGTATGTGCCTGTATGCGTGCAGGACACCTGTGTGTGCCTATGCACACACGCACATGCACGGTCGTGTGACTATGTGTGTGTACATGCCCACGTGCATGCGTGCCCGCGTGTGCACACGTGTATACACACGCCTGTGTGTGCACGCGTGTGTACGCACACCCATATGTGTGTGTGCACGCCTGTGCCTGAGAGGGATCTGCTCTCCGTTGATCTGGGTTGGGGGGCCCTTCTGGAGCCTGTAGTGGGGCTCCTCAGTGCCCCCGCGTGACAAGTGAGCAGGAGGTGGGGGGTGGAGGGGCGCCGCGCTCCCAGCACCTCCCGAGGCAGGCGGTGGTCGAGTCAAGGGGAGAGCTCAGCCCCGCCTGGTGGGAGCGGAGGTGTGGGACTGGCTCCGACGGTTACAAGTTAACTGGGGCTTGGGGGTGTGGCCAGGCACTGGACCGAGAGCATGTGTAGGGTGACGAGCTGGGGACCCTTAGGGACAGCGGGCCCCGTGGGAAGGTCCGGAAGTCCCAGGCTCTTCTGGCTGGGAAACCACGGCAGGGCCTTCAGGGGTTTGGAGCAGGGCGAGCGGGGTGGGGGTGTGACCTCCTTGGAGGTGGGCTGGGGCCTCTCTTTCTGCCCCCCCTTTGTTCTCCTAAAGAGGAGAAGACATAAGACACCCCCAGATAAGTGTTGGGGATAGACGTGTGCAGGTCAGGAAGGGGGCTTTGTCCCCCAACCGTCAGTGAGATGGTGAATGCCAGCTAAGACAATTGCTGAAACCCCTCACTTGCTTGGGGGAGATGGGCAAAGTCCTGAGTGCCCCCCCCCGCTTCTGGAGCGACAGGCGAGGCTATCAGGGTCGGCGGTGCTCTCACGGGGTCCCTAGCACCCCAGATCCCGGCCCACACTCTCCCCTCCTGCGACTATGTGATCGCCCTGGGACCAGCCCTAGTTGGGGCCTGCTAATTAGAGCCTCTTACTGGAGGCCTGGCCCAGCCCGGGCACCTGGGCACGCTCTAGGGAGAGGGACAGGATTAGGGGCCCGCGCCCAACCGGTCTTTGTTGGGAGATCAGCCGGTAGGTGCTTTGGGCGCGGGCGGCAAGGCCTGTCTCTTCCTGGAGGCCTCAATTACAGGGCCCCTCGGGAAGGGAGCAGGGCGGCTGGCGAGGGAGTCCTGGGTCCTGGACCTCTGGCTGTACCCCCAGCTGGAGTCTGTGCCTGAGCTCAGCCTGGGGAGAGAGGAGGGTGTGGCCAGGGCTCGGGGCCCGTGCTGCTGCCCCATCCTGGTGGCCCGAGGTCCCTGAGCTCCCGGGCAGACCCCAGCTGGTGCTTCCGTTGAGCTGGTACGTAAATACCATTAGCGCCAACCGGCCGTGCTGGGGCTTGGGTTTCTCCGATCTGGTTTTGGGACCCGAGGTGCTCCGTGGGGAGCTGCCGCGGCTGGAGCTGTGGGTGCCAAAGTTGGGGGGGGCGTCCGAGCCCTGGCCCGGCCCCATCCCTGCGGACCTCACGGGCAGGTCGAGGCTCACCCCTCATCTGGCCCTGCGCGGATGGCCAGGGAAGGCGCGGATCCTGGGGACGGGGGAGCGTGGTAGGTGTGGAGGGAGGGCTCCTCTCTGCCCGTGGGGCCCGTCCGCAGACTTCCTGTTTCTCTCCTGGGCCTCAGCTCCCGCACCTCTGAACACAGGATGTTTCGGGGAGGGCTTGACGGGGAGACCCTAGACTTGTTCTCCCGTCCGGTGTGGCCTCAGGCGTCACAGAGCCCCTGGGTGGGGTCACCCTCAGACAGCAGAGCCGCGCGGAGGAGGCTGGAGCCCCTCTCTTGCCAGCCCCTGCAGGGCTCCGCAGGGGGGTGGAGGGCAGAGCAAGGGGGCGGGCCTTCCTGCGGACCCCGGGCCCCACTGTGGGGCTGGGGCGCACGTGCCCTGACTTCCTCCCTCCGATCGGAGCTGCCTGAGCTCAGTCCTCTCTCGGGAAGGGTCGTAAGCCCGTGTTGTGCGGATGCCTTCTTTGCCTCCCTGGCTGTCACACCCGCATTCAGGATGCTCGCCGGGAGGTGCCGAGCTGGCGAAGGGCCGGGAGGAGGTGTGGGGAGGAGGCAGGCTCCTCGGACCCCGGCCTGCTGCTCCCCCGAGACCCCCGCGGCTGAGATGCCTGCCTGCCACACACGTGCCTGCCTTCTGGCTCGGCTGGCCCCTGCGCAGCGGCAGTGGGTGCCCGGCGGCCAGCAGAAGCTGGGGCAGCTGGGGGTGTTCTGGGGAGAGCCTCCGGCCCTCTTCCTGCTGTGTTCTGGGCGTGGGAGCTGGAGGCACCGCCGACAGGGCCTGGGAGCCGGGAGTGCGCCCGGCAGCCTGGCCGTTCAGGGCCTTACCTGCACCCACCCTGGCCCAGCATGGCACGGCCCATCCCAGTGGCCGTCCTAGGAGTGCTCGCCCCCCCCCCGACCCCCATGGAGGCCGATTGCTGTGGTCTCAGCTGCTCCGGCTCCGACCAGGCGGCTTGGGGGTCTGGCTAATCACTTCGTAGGGCAGTGCTCCCGCCCAGGGCGCACGTGGGACCTGAAGGAGGACAGAGCTGGTGACAGTCACACGGCGCACAGCTCAGGAGAGGCTGGCGCTGTCCCCGCGGCAGACGGGAGATGGACAGGACCCCCGTGCGCTGGACTCTGGGCGGGGGGCAGCGAGATGAGGGACATGGGTGCCTGGGCTTCAGGGTATAAGATACAGGCACAGATGATGCCGGCAGAAGGGCATGGGACGTGCCAGAAAAAGTTCTAGAAAGAGGAAGAAGCGGTCACTCGAAGTATGGAGATTCAGGGAGGTGTCCGGAGCAGTCTCCCCCCATTCTCGGTTCCCTCCCTGGCCTACGGCCTTTCTCCCCCATCCTCCTCCCCCACAGCTCCAGCCCAGGTGCCTGCGCCCGGCCCACACCTCGAGGTCTGGCCGGCTGGAGAGCTTCCGTCTGTGGCCAGCCCAAAGCCGTCGTGGGTTCTTTGGGTCCACGCCCCTCAGTGGCCTTGGCAGCGGGTTACGGTGCGCCTCGGGATGGCGGGGGAGGGGTTCTCCTCAGTCCACTGCAATCCACCCTGGGGCTGCGGGTGGGGGATGCGTGGGGATGACGGTCGCTCATGATGGAAGGACACCGGGGGTGGCTTTGTGGCTGTCTCACAGGGGCTGGACCAGTGAGCAGGCTGTGACTGAGACACTGGGGACCTCGTCTCTCCTGCTGGAGTGTCTCCCATTGGTGGGGCCCACAGGGAGGGCTGGCAGGCTGTGTCCCTTTTGTCTGTCCGTCTCCTGTCTTGTCCCGTATGCACCTCCAGGGGACAGAGGACGGGCATTTGCTGCTGTTCAGGCAGCCTGGAGCCCGACACAGGCAGAAATGGCTCCTTGCAGGGGTTTGTGGACACCCCTGTCCACACTGACAGAAAGAGGGGGTCTTAGTGCTGGTGCGGGGGTGGGGGAGGAACGGCCAGGCCCCTCTGACAGCAGAAGTGTGGGTGCCCACTGGGCGGAGCTGGGGTGGGGTAGAGGAGCAGGCCCCCCGGTGGGCATCCCCCAGCCGTGTCTCTGCTCAAGGCCCTGTTGACTGGGTGCCCTCGTCCCCCCTCCCTGTCATGGGCTGGCACATGGCTGCCTGGGTCACAGGGGGGCCCCCAGAGCTCTGTGTCCTGCATTGGAGTGACTCCGAGGCCCCAGAGCCCTGAGACCCCGCTTGTGCAGTCTCCAGCTTGAGACTCCCAAGGGGTGGCGTCTGGGCCGTGTGCACGGTCGTCCAGAGGTGCCCACACACCGTCTTGGGGCCACGAAGGGCTGGACCCCCGCTCGGCCACTGCGTGCCATCTTGTAGTGGAGGGGTCCTTGCCGAGCCCCCCAGAGAAAGCCCCGGAGCCCCCCACTCCCGACCCTGCTTGCTGTTGGCTTCGAGCGGGCTCCTCACCTCTCTGGGACTCAGTTTCCCCGCCTACCCAATGCTGAGCATTCATTTGGAAAGCATGGACCCTGGGAACACCACTGTGACCGGCCGACCTTTCCTGCTCCTGTTGTGGGGACAATCTGGCCACCAGTGAGGAGAGCATGAATAGTGTTTGCCCTCAAGACTAGGCAGGGGCGCAGAGGACAGTGTGGGGCAGGCGGGGGCTCCTCCTTGGAGGGCCTGGGAGGAGACATGGGAAGGGCAGCCCTCACCGGTCTCCTAGGTGAAGGCAGCATGGGGGCCCAGAGAGCCAGTGACAGGAGGGCTGCTCTCCCGGAGGCCACGTCCCCCCACCTGACGACCGCCACCTGCCCGGGCCGCTTGGCAGCCTGTTGTGGGTTTAGCCCTTAGTCCGATCCCCGGCTCGTGACGGTACTGCTGCATGTGTGTGCATGAGTGTGCAAGCCCGGGCACACTCACACACACGTGTGCTCGCAGCCACAAGCCCAGGCCGGGTGGGGGCAGGGCGGCTCACATCTTAGGAGGGGCTGCAGGATGCCCAGCCCTGCGCGGCCGGGGGAGCGGACCACGTTCTTGCGAGACGACAACCCCGGGCGGACCTGCCGGGTGAATGGTCACGGGGCCAGCCAGCCCGAGTCCACCTGCAGGCGGGGAGGGGTGTGCCGGCCCTTCCGCACTGACAGGAGCTCGGGGCTGGGGGAGACGCTGCCCCCACCCGTGTGGCTTCCTGGGCCTCCCCTGGCCCGGGCCGTGGGCGCTGACCTTGGACACGACGTCAGTCTGCTGCAGGGAGGGGCAGGCGGCCTGGGGCAGGGCCTGGGAGGCTCCTTCCCGGGCACGCTCAGCGGGGGTGAGGGGCCCTCCTGGCCTGCCCCGCCCCTGCCGTGCTGACCCCGAGCCAGCCCAGCCCCTCCTGCACACACCAGCCTTCCCACCCTGCGGGCGCTCTTGACTGGCGGACCACAGGGGCCCCAGCAGCGAAGCCCAGAGAATGGTGCGCGCTCTCTCGGCTTTACCAGGCCCTGCCCTGGAAGGCAAATTCCTCCCTTCTCCAGGCTTAGCCGCTCTGCCTGTTTCCTCCGCACAAGGGACGACCGCTCGAGGGGGCTCTGCCAACCTCTCTGCTGGCCTCCCCCCCACCAACGTGGGCGCTCGGGGGCGTCCCTCCACGGCGACCTCGGCGGGGCTTCTGGAGGGGCGGAACCGACGCAGCCCACGGACTCCGAAGGCCTGTCCTCGCCCCCTCTGTCCTTCCGTCTGTTGGGGCTCCGAGTCCAGCCCGCCTGCAGAGACCCAGCCTGCCGCGTGCGGAGCCACGGTGGGAGGCCGTGCAGGCGCCCGGGGACTCGCCCGGTGACCTGTCAAAGGCGGGAACAGAGCAGCTGGCGGGGTCCTGGTCCCCGCCCGCCAGGGAGGGTGCGGACTGCGCTCTTCCTGTTAGGACGGCAGGGATCTCCATAGAAACCCAACAAGGTCTAATTAGACACAAGTAAGTGCTTCCCAAATGCATTTTAATTACCGCTCTGCTGAAATAAATGTCAAGCTGAGGATTCAATTGCCTCGTGTGTGAACCAAATCGGGGCCTCTCCTCCCCAGCCGTGGGTACGTCCTTGGCACTGCTTTGTGCCGGGGCCCAGCAGGACGTCGGAAGGGAAGGCCCCCATTCGGCCCAGAGGCTCTGGGAGCAGTGAGGGGCCCCGCCTGAGGCACACAGGGCTCTGGGAAGCGGAGTGCTGGGGGTCCAGCGGCTGGGCGGCAGGCTGGGGCCGGGGAGGGACTGGGCAGGGCTCGGGAGAGCCAGCCAGTGGGGGTTGCAGCACAGGGCCAAGGGGATTGGGGGTCCCTGCGGGGGCAGGTCAGGCTTCAGAGCCAGGCTCCCAGCACCGCGGGCTCAGCTGCACCGGGAGCCCGGGAGCCCGGACAAGGGAACCGCACGGCCGGTGGCCTGCACATCTCCATCCCCAGCCCCTCGGAGGCGCAGGAGGGGGTTCTGGCCCCTGAGAGAGCTTAGAAAGTGACAAATCAGCAGAAAGAAGGCCCCCGTGCTGGAGGCAGGATTTATTGTGGAGAAATCGCTCAGCAACTATTGTCAGCTTTAGAAATAGACTTTTCAGTACATAAATCCCGCCGCTTCCGCCTGGCAGATAAGCCCGGCCCATCTGTCTGGAGGAGTTCAGGAATGACAAACGGAGCGGTGCGTGGGGGGACGCCGTGGCCACCGCCTCGGGTGCTCCGCGCATCCTGGGGCCACCGGGGTCTTGTGCTCCGGGTGGGCGGACCTTCAGCGTCCGGCCCCGGTCACCGGGCAAGAAGGGGGACACACCAGGTTGGCAGAAACCCGGCGACTCAGAGGGTGGCCCTGGAGCCCGACCTCGGCGGGGGGTCTCGAGTTCCCGGTTTTGTGAGTGAGGGCTCCCCGCCTCAGTGTCTTCATCTGTGAGAAGGCTGCGCCCTGCCCCCGGCCTCCTGGTGGCAGGCAGGCTTCCCTCCAAAGTGCACCCAAGACTCAGGGCAGGCGGGCAGGCGGGAGCACAGCCCCGATCACCGGCAGATAAGGGGGAGCCTGACACGGGGGAGCAAGCCGATGGAAGGGGGGTTGGAGGTGCAGGCGGGGACACACCCCCTCCCGGGTCCTCCGGGAGATGGTGTAGAACATGCCGGCGTCGTCCCCCGGGGAACTGGCTCGGGGATGCTCCTGGGGTGTGGCTGGGGACACATTCAGGTGGAGGTCGCAGGTGGGCGTGGCTGGGTGCTCGGGAGCTGAGGGACCCATCCCACCCGCTGCGGCAGCCATTCAGGGACCAAGCAGGTCAGGAACATGTGGGATCCCGACGCACACCCCTGGGGTGTGGAGTACGCGGCCACCTGCGCAGCTGGGGCCCCATAAACCTTCCCAAGCTCCGGGGCCCGCGGTGCCTGCAGACAGCTGGGGCAGGAAGCCAGGCCCTCGGCTCCCAGGCTCCTCCGGGGACTGGATGCCCGCTGGTGCACGGGGTGGACCAAGAGTGAGGCCTACAGCACCTGGCCGGGGATAGGGCAAGGAGGGTGGCCACTGGTGGGGGGTCTCATGGAGATGTGGCTCAGAGGGGCGCTGAGGATCGCCAAGCCCCAGGCTGCAGGCCCCCACTGCTCTGGGCTAGGATTGTTTTGTCCCGCTCCTCCCACCGGAGGACACCTGGCCCTGAGCTCTCCAGCCCCATCTCTGTGAATGCGTCTGTCGGCACAACGCTGCCGGCCAAGCGCCGACGGCCACCGCGGCCCCACGATCCCCAGCCCGTTAGCTTCTGCTCCAGGACACTAGGGGACTGGAAAATGGGAATTCAGAGTTACAGTTACAAATCTGTGGACCTCAAGGCACGGAGAGTCTCTGCTGGGGCCTGACCTGATCACGTGGTCTCTAAAGGCCGGGTTCTCCCCGACGGGGCTGTGGGGGAGTCCGCAGAAGGGGGAGGGACCATGTGACAAGCAGCCTCTGTCTGCTGAGGGCTACGCCTGCCAAGAGCCAACGAGAAAGCCGGACCTCAGTGCCGCAGCTGGAGGACCCGAGTTCTGCCCCTGCCCACACGAGCCCGGGGGTGGTGTCTTCCTGGGCTTGCGGATGGGAACCAGCCCAGCCCACAGTGTGGCCCAGCCGAGCAGGGGACCCGGCCTCACTGGCTCTGGCCTGCAGGCCACATGTCCACCGTGCGTGTCTTTCTGAGGCGCCGAAGTACTGACAGTGTACCGCACGGCCCCAGAAACCGACACCCGACCCCGAGGGGGTTTTTCTGGAGAGCACACCTCACGTTCGCTTCCCGGGGCTCCCGTAACAGACGTCCGCAGCCCAGGATGCTCGGGACAAGGGAAATGTCGTCTCTCCCAGTTCTGGAGGCTGAAATCAGCATCACTGCGTCAAAATCAGGGCGTCCGCAGGGCTGCGCTCCCACCAGAGGCTCCAGGGAGGGGTTCTTCCGGCCTCTTCTTCCTCCAGGGCTGCAGGCCACCACCCCTCACACACGGCTCCTCCTCGGCGTGTCCCTCGGACAGAATGCCCTCACTCGCCTCTGGGGCCCGCCAGAAAACCCGGGACAATCCCCGATAAGCTCCCATCCCAAGATCCTTCACTTGATCCCCTTTGCAAAGGCTTTATAGCAAGTGAGGCTACACTGAGAGTTTCTGGGGCTGGGACCTCCTATCTTCGGGGCCACCATTCAGCCTCGAAGACATCAAGTTGCCGGACCGATTTTCTGTGCCGGAGAGTTAAACCCTGTTTCCCGTTCACGCCCGTGCCGGTCTTCCTTGTCGGCGCCCGTCGGCGCCCTTCTGCAGGCGCTGTTGGGCATGAGGCCGTGCCCTCACGTCCTGTGGGAGTGGGTTCTCTCTTGCAAGCCAAAACGGGTCAGGAGGGCTTGGTTCAAGCTGTGTCCAGGTGCAGCTTTTTCCACGAGAGTTTTGGCTGTTGTCTGTTTTATTTCGGCTTAATTTTCTCTGCTGGTGTGAGTCCTTTCCACCGGGACAAAGGCTGGGCTCGTGCTTCGACTCTGGCGCAGAGGAGCAGAGGCAGGTCTGCCGGGCCAGGTCCGCAGTGGGAGGCGGAGAGCAGGGTCATGGGAACCTGCTTTTCACACCTCGTCCTGCTGGGACTGCCTCTTCACACCTCGAAACGAAGGGCCTGGGCAGTTGGCCCCACCCGCGGGGCCTCCAGGGGGAGCAGAAGCGACGTGCAAATAGCACCCCTGTTTGGGGACCCCACTCATGCGGCACGGGGGGGCTGCACCAGCGAGGGCTTGGGGTGCAGACAGAGAGGGCAGTAGGAGGGGGGGCTGGTTTTTGGGACCTGCTGGGTCAGTAATGACGGGAGAGGCACCGCCATCCACCGTGGGCGGGGAGGGGTGAGTGGAGGCGTTGGGCCCCTCCTGGGTTCGTAGGCGTGTCAGCTGCTACAGGTCTTGCCTCGTCTGGCCACCGGAGCCCTGGTCTGTGCAGAAGCCACTCCCCGCAGAGACGCTCCCTACCCCGCCAGGGCACAGAGACACCACGTCCCCGCTGGGAGCACGGGGAAGCTCGCCAATTGGATTTCTGATTGCTTGAAGCATGGGGGAGGCGGAGGGGTCAGACAGCTCTAGCTGCCTGTCTGTCCGCATGGAGGGGCGGGGCCGGGCTCTTCCTTCCCAGAGAACAGGGAGGAGACACTGGGTTTCAGTCCTTCCAACCACAAACCCCTTCCTCGTGAGGCCTGGAGGGCAGGGAAATCATTTTCTTGCTTGTTTCTAGCCCAGAGAAAGCCCTGGAGGTGTTGGGGTGTGTGTGGGGGGCTGGCGCCTGAGCCTGGCCAGGGACCCCTGCCCCTGCCCGGGTCTGTCTCAGTCAGGAGCCTGGGCTCAGGGCGCCCCGCATCACAGTGACGGAACACACAGGGAGGCTGAGAACACGGGGAGCGAGTGTGTGTCCCCGTCTCCCCGCCACCAACACCCCCGCCTGGACTGCTTTGCCACGCTGTAAGAAAAATGCAATTATTTCTAAGGTCCAGATCTGACCCTTGGTTGGAGGGTCAGGACTTTGAGGAGAGGGCTGAGAGATGCTCAGAGGGTGCTGTGAGCCCGGGAGTGATGCCCCGGGAACACGGCCTCCGCTGGAACCCTGTCGGTGTGGTGCGGAGCCCAGGGCACCCCCCATCAACACACAGATCCGGGAGGCTTGCCTGGGGGAGAGGGACAGGGAGTCTGGGCGCTGGTTGCCTCCTTGCCAGGCCACTTCCTCCCTCCTTAACCGGTTCCCTGGGACTCCTGTGCAGTGGGCGGCGGCAGACCCTGCCCGCTGCCCCCGATGACAGCGGGGCCACCGTGCCCACGCAGCGTCTGAGGGCCAGATGCATATGGTGTGTCCGGACGTGGGTCCTAGGGGCCATGGGCCTGCAGGGAACTTCGCCAGCTTCCAGAATCGGGCTCTGAGCCAGACACGCGGCTGCAGAAGCCGAGCTTCCCTACCCCCCACTGGCCCCGGCCTCGGAGCCCTCGTCCTGGCCGGGCGAGGACAAGCACAGACGCACCCAGCCCGTGTGCCCAACCACCTCCTGGGTCCTGCGGGTTAGCAGGTTGGGGGAACAGAGGCTGCCGCTGCTCTGGGCCCCCCTGCAGCTGGGGCCCTGGGTTCTGGGCAGTCTGCAGGGCTGGGGTCGGGGCGACAGCAGGGGCCCGTGGGGACGTCCAGCAAGGAGCTGTCGGGGGGTGGAAAATTGCGAGGAAGGCACAGAGGCAGGAGGTTCCCGCAGGAGGCAGGCCAGGGTGAGCACATGTTCCCTGGGGCGTTGGGAGGTGAGAATCCGATCACGTATGGAAGACGGTGGTTCTGGCAGAAACTGGACTTGACTGGGGAATCACGGACGGGGCTAGGAGAAGGCTCAGACTTGAGACTCTCTGTCATCCCTCACCTGGACGGGCACAAGGGTCCTTGGGGCCCTCAGGGAAGAGGGCCTGACCCCTTCAACAGACGCCCACCTTTCCTCTGCTGGGGAAGCGTATGGGGCTGGCTGTATTGTGGGCTCGTCCCAGCCTAGGGCTGGCTGCAGAGGGGCCGGCCCGGGCCTGGGGGCTGGTGTGGGATCAGTGACGCCTCTCGCCACCGGGCACTTAGGGGATGGGCCCCACACATGAGCTCCGGAGCGATCTTTGTCTTCTTGGGGCTGGGACTGTCTTCCTCCCGCGGGGTTGCACTCGGCCTAATCCCGTTGGAGACCCAGCGGCACTGCCTTCTATCCCAGGCCCGCAGAACCTGGCCTCCTGGGATGGGACGTAGGCCTCCTGCTCTGGGCGGGTCCTGGCTCCCCTCTGCCTCTGTTCCCACATCTCCTAAGATGTCATGGTGGGGCTGGGCTGGGAAGCGTCGGCTGAGGGAGCACGACAGTGGTCTGCCCCGTGCGTCCTCCAGGCTGGCCATGATGGCCACGGTGTGGACGGCGCTAGGCCAGGAAGTCCCTGTGAGGACGTCTGTTTCTGGAACACAGAGGTTTTGGGACAGCTGAGGGTAAGAAACCACACGCTTGAGAGGGACCGTTTTGCACCCGAGTGTGGTCGGGGGCCCCCATGGCCAGGGGGTCTTCAAACTGGCCCACGCAGGGGGCACAGGGTGCCAGGCTTGTGCATTCACAGAGACAAGCATGTAGGAGGCCCAGGGCCGGCTGCCAACATCACACTGTCCCCACCTGTCGCTGCCTGCGTCTTGCCGTCTAGAACGTGTTCTTTCCTTCTCGAAAGTTCTTCAAGTTGTATTTTTGACAGAGGAGGAGTTCAGGATGTACAGGTCGCCACTAATTTTTGGATGTTTACTATGCAAATTGTTTTAAGGTTAAAAAAAAAAAACCAACCCAAACCTCAAATGCTTCCATTAAGAAAGCCGACCAAACAAAACAATCTGGGCAGGGAAGCCGTAGTTTGGATCCAGGACTGTGTGGCTGTGTCTCTCGTGGCGACCGAGGTCCCTGCCCCCGGGGTGGCCCAGACACAGCATCTTTTCTCAGCTAAAGAGCGGAGGCTGCACGGACGGTCCCTCCCTGCGCGGCTCCGTCCTTTGGTGCTAGGGACCCAGGTCGCAGGCTAGCACGGAGGGCCACCCGCCAGCCCCCTGGCTCTAGGGACCCAGGTCGCAGGCTAGCACGGAGGGCCGCCCGCCAGCCCCCTGGCTCTAGGGACCCAGGTCGCAGGCTAGCACGGAGGGCCGCCCGCCAGCCCCCTGGCTCTGGGCAGCCCCGTTATCTCAACCCCGTCCGGGTGAGATCAATACCGAATTTGCATAGCCCTGTCCCCTCTCGGCGTCTGTCAATATTAATGACCGGCTGTGGGATGCTGTCGGTGGCTAGTCCTTGTGCAGCCCATCATCATGCAACAGTGACAGAGGTCCTGGCAGGTCCCGGAGCTCCCAGGTCAGCTCCTTCCCGAGGCCGCGGGGCCGCTCCCTGACGGGGTGCGCAAGGGCCCGGCGCTGCGGAGCGGAGCATGTGATGGATTTTAACGCCGTTTCGGCCGCCCGACAAGGAGGGGCCTGCTGCGGATGTGTGATGTGCGGGTGGGCTCCAGATGGGAGGGGCCGTGCCGGGAGAGGGGCTCCCCACCTGCCCCAGGACCTCCGAGGGGTGTCCGCTGAGCAGGAGGGAGCCAGAAAGGCCGCTCACTGCGGGCCATGCATGCGGTCCCTTTCCGGGAGGCTGAGCCACCCCAGGAACGCGGTCTCCCCCGCGGAATCAGCCTCTCCGCCAGCGGCTCCTCCCGCCCGCGTCCTGGACCGCGTGACACGGGCTGCAGACCCGGCGGGCGTCAGTAAATAAGGCAGCACGCTGACAGGTGCGGCCTGAAGATGAACACGGGTGTCAGCTTCCCACCTCGTCCTGGATAAGTGGGGGCTGACCAGGCGAGCGGGCAGGGGAGTCCGTCTGCAGCTGCCGTGTGCGTCTCTGGGTCTAGATTCCGTGCCGTAAATAATCCGGCCCCCCTCTCGGCAGGCTGGCGACAGGTCGGCCCTGCGTGCGGGGACCGGAGCCGGCTGCGGGGACGTGGCAGCCGTTCCTTGATATACGGCGGCCCCGGCTCGGGGATTATCGGACGGCGCGTTTACGGCCCTCCGGGAAGGAAGCCGGTGGTCCCGACGGCTCAGCTGCACGCGCGGGCCGTTTGGCGTCGGGCCAGGTGGAGAGGCCTGGGTCTGCTCCCGCGGAGCGTGGGCTCGGGGGAGATCAGGGTCGGCACATTCCCTCGCAGGCCTGAGAGCCCCGAGGCGCCCTGGGGCCAGGCCAGCTGACTTCGTCTTCGAGGACACACGGTGACCACTGGGGAGCTGCCTCGGGCTGACGACACAAAGTCCATTTCATGCTTATCGGCTCAGGCCGGTGGGAGCTTCTGAGTGGGGCCAGATGCTGCTGTCCTGCTGTCCCTGGTCCCGGGAGGGCAGGATGAAGGCGGGTTTCTGGGGCAAAACCTGGCTCTGTGGCCGGCTTTCGGAGGAAGAGGGAAAGTGAGGGAGTTGAGCGGGGCGGCAGGCCGAGCTTTGCAGCCCGTGAAATCCAAGCACTGACCAGCAACAGGGACTCCGGTGGGGGTGGGGTCTTGCTGGTCACGTGACCAGGTTACTTAGTGCTACGCACCTCCACCTTCCTATCTATAAATAGGGACCAAAGAGGCTGCTTCCAGAAGCTTCCCTTGCCTCTGCTGCTGCTCCCGGCAGCCCCCCCCAACTTTGATCCCCACATGCAGGAGGCTCGTGGCCTCCCTGGGCGCTCTGCTCCTGGGTGGGCACTGGCTGGTGGCAAAGGCCGTGCCAGGGATGGATGAGCCTCTCGGGGACCCACAGCCTCACTGTGGGGCAGGCCTTGGAGCTGGCACCGTGAGCTGGCACCAGGCCTTGGAAACAATCAGAGTGGGCGTACGCCCTCCCGCAGCCACTGCCCAGCATGGAAAGGGCCAGGATGGGGAGGGCCTGGGCACCGGGGACGGAGGCAGACGTTCCCAGGTGTGGGGGCTGGAGCCTAGTCCCAGGGCTCCGTGATGGGCGTCCAGGGAGAGCAGGGCAGATGGGATGCTCAGTGTCGGGTGGGGACACCTCGTGGACAAACCGTGAGGATGGGAGAGCATGGTCAGGGTCCCGGGGCGGGGGGACACTGAGGGACATTTGGGATGTCAGACGCCAGGCAAAGACTGGGACTCCATCCTGCAGGTGGGGAGGGCAGTCTGGAGGTCCCGGGCTGAAGGACGACTGTTTGGGTGTGTGTCTGGAAGGGCCTCTGGGCCCCCGGCACCGGGACGCTGGGGTCGCGTGGGAGTTGTGCGAGGGCCCTCCCTTGCATCTTCCCCCTTGCCCACCACTGCGGGTGGCCGCCCTCAGACTGGCTGGGGCGCTGGTGGCCCCGGTCGAGCTCTGAGTGCTCCCCAGGAAGCCGGGTCCTGGAGCGCAGCCTCTCTGAGCCCCGACAGACCAGATGAAAATGACGAAGTCGCTGTTCTCTGCCACAGAAACCCAGACAGCTGGGTTTGGGGAAATTAGAAGAAATTCTGCTTCCCTCAGCGTGTAGGTCACAGACCTGCTCTCACGGCCCCGGTGCACCCCAGATTGGTCCCTGCTGTTGGAAGACATGCTGGCTGTGCCCGGGGACAGCTCCCATGTGGGGTGGGGGAGTCTGTGGGGCGTTAGGGTGGACAGGCCTGGGGGACGGGTGGTGGCAGGCGCCGTCTTGCTGGAGCACATTCCCCCAGACACCCCTGGGCCCCGCGACGGCTCACCTGTGGGTGAGTTCTGGGTCCGGCAGGCACACGGAGCCCCACAAACCCTGGCTGCCGTGCACTGACCCAGGCGGGCGTGGGACGGGGTGGGATCCCCGTCGAGTCCCATCTGTGGTCAGAGTGAGTGGCACGTGTTGACACAGGAAAGGGAGTCCCCATGCCACTGCTGGGGGAAGCCACCTACCCTCCTTGTGGCCCTTGCTGATGTCCGTGCCATGGACAGCCCCCACGGCCAATTTCAAGCTCCCCAGGATCCTGGCTGGTGGCCGGCTGGCTTGCAGGTGTGGCCGGCGCTCAGCTGGGGGGGCAGCTCACACGGCCCGTTGAGCAGTGGGGTGCGTATGTTTGTGGAGGCCGGAACATGGTGCGTGAAGGACACAGAGAGCCCAGTAGCCTCGCAGCAGCAAGACCACAGAGCCTGTGGTTGGCCCCTGCGACCGGCCCAAGTCAAGTCAGGAAACCGCAAGCAGTCCTGACTGAGGCTGGCCATCCTGGGGCACCTGGGGACGGGGACAGGGAGCGTGGGGACAGGGAGCGTGGAGACGGGCCTCCAAGGGCTCCTCAGCCCGGGCCGGGCCAGGGAAAGCCGCGACGGGCCCCGTGTGCAGGAGGCCGGAGGCTGGCATCTCTCTGACCCATGAATGGCTGAGCCCTGACCTGAGTCCTAGATGGAGCCCTGCCCCTGCTCTGGGGGACTTGGGGCTCCTCGGCCATTGTGGACCAGATGTGGGTGGCGTCTTCACTCTCCGCTCCAGCTCCCTTGACCTCCACTCCAGGCACTTCCAAGGTTGACCTGTGATGGTGCACCCTGGCAAGAGGTGGGGTGTGATGGCCCTCAGGTGCCTTCTCCCCGCCACCGTCTGCAAGGGGCGGCGTGGGGGGCAGTGGTTGAAGGCCTTGGTCCCTGGTCCTACGCTACTGCCGTCCCATGGGCACTTCCTTGGGACCCAGGCCTGGCCCCACCCCAGCTGCCCTTCTCTGCTGTGACCACCCCAGGCCTGGGCAGTTTGCAGCGTTGCTCTGGGGACCTGGGGACCTGGGGACCTGGTGGGCGTGGGGGGCCTGGCTTCCCACCCGCTCAGTTACTTGGGCATTCCTGGAGACCCCCGGGGCCCGAGACCAGCTGACTGCTCCTCTTTGGGGGCCCTAGGTAGACCTGTTCTCAGACCTTAGCCAAGGAGGAAATCCGTGGAAATCGAGGTGAACGGTTTCGTTAGTGGGATGGGTTTTCATTGACTGGCGGAGTTCGCGGGGCCCGCAGAGGCCGGAGAGGGACGCCAGCTTGTAGCCAGTCCTGCACCGAGCTGCACCTCCCGGGAGCCGCAGGCGCTGTCCCCCGACCCCGGGCCCCCTCCTTGGTGCGGGTCACTTTACCGCTAAACTGCACTTAAAGCCCCCCTCCCCCACCCCGTAACACCCTGTCCCGGGCATGGCCTGTCTGCACTGGGCCTCATCGTGCGGCCGTCTGGTTATCAGCCTAGTTGCCGCGTAGGCTCGAGGCCCTCGAACCTGCTGACGAGGCTTGGAGTCTGACATCCGGCCCACGTCTCCAAAGAGATTGATGCTTCCCCCCTCTCCCGGCCCCCCCTCACCCTCGGCGGGAAGATCCGGGGCTCAGATTTGACTTGGTCCAGCGTCTCAGCGGAAACTGCCGGAAGCGGAGTGTGGGCGGGGTGCTGCGTCTGGAGCTGGGTGTCTGCTCTGGGCGGCCCAGACATTGCTTGCCATGGCGCCAGGGGTCTGAGGTCACCCAGACCCGGGAGCGGGGAGACATGCAGGTGGGGTCCAGGCCACACAGAGCCGACCCTCACGGCCGCTTGGCTGACACACTGGCCCTCTCTGAGCCCTCCCCAATTGGGCTTCCTCACCCCATTTTCTTTGTGAGGGGCACCCTGTCTCAGACCTACTCAGGCACACCGAGACGGCCGGCCCCTGGTCTGGGGTCTGCAGATCTGGCCTGGGTTCCCCATGGTCCGGGGACCCAAGATGAGCTCACGGCCTCAGATGGTCTCATCGGTACGACTCCAGCCCTGTTTCCTGGCAGGAATCAGGCAGGCGAACCTGTTGTCACCCCGAGCTTGGACCCAGAGTGAGACTGTGTGTGACCTTGGGTCAGGGTCCTGACTTTCCTCATCCCAAGCAGGGCTAAGAGGGGCGATCTCCCTACTGTTGCTGATGGATGGAGTGTGGTGGGGTCCGGGTGCCCCCTGCCCTCCCTCACCCCGCTGTGTTTTCTCCTGAGACCAGGGCCCCGGGGGCAGTGAGGCCGTCAGGCAGGCCTGCCCCACCTCCCATCCCTCCCTCCTACCAGGACTTGTGGTCTCTACTCTGGCGCCCCGGTGCTCTCACTGTGATTGGGCTAATAACGCCCGTGACCCAGGGTCGCGTGGGGGTCCGAGTGTGCCACGGATGCACGTGGACGGCCACTCTTGTCCTGAGCAACACGGTGCCCTCCGTCTGCCTCTACCTCTGGGGTCCTGAGCTGTTTGCTGCGTCACGAGGATGCGCCATAGGGATGGTTCCGGACCCACGTCGCTTGCAGCCACAGCCACGGCTGATGGGACCCTTCCCCCTCCCAGCGTGAGGGGTTCCCGCCAGTTGGGGAGGATCCCTCTCATGGTCCCCGTTCATGGGGCTGTGCGGCGGGCGAGGGGGACGCTTGGCAGGGGTGTGGGCTCTGTGCCTTTAAGATTGCGCCGGTTCGAGTTAAAGATGCCAACTTCTCCCTGGTGTGTGCGCGCGCCGGCCTCGGCAAACACACAATAAATCAGCATTTCCCAGACCTCCCGCTCCTGGGTTTCCAGACAGACGTCGTCTTATTAACATTTATGTTTCATTTTGTGTGGCTAATATTGTCTCAGAGAAATTAGGGGGAGCTTATTAGTGTTTGATTTAGTGGCAGGAACCCTGGTGAGCACGACGGTCTCATTCCAGTGGGCGGGGGTCCCCAGCTCCCTCACGGGCCAGGGGAGGCGGTGGACCGCCGCAGGTGTCCCTGGCCACTGGGGACAGTGCTGGCCAGATGGCCCTGTGGGGGCCCGGGGTTGGCACGACCCTGCTATCAGGATGGGCCCCCTACCCCCCAGAGTGGTCCCGGCTCCTTGCTGGCGGCATGGTTCTGTTGGAACCCGGCCTTCGAACTGAGCCGCTGACGCTTTCATGCCCCGTCCCGGCACCACTGTCACTCACGTGCCTGTGCTGTGGGGGTGGGGGGTGGGCCTGAAGCTCAAGGTCAGGACCCTGGGACTCAGACGGGGCCATGTCCACGCTGGCCATGTGTCTCCTGTGTCTCCTGTGCGCCGAGCCCTGAGAAGGGGTCCCCGCGGGCTCTCAGACTGCAGAGGCTGGGGTGGAGGTTATGCAAGTCTGGGGAGGGCTCTGCTTTAGGGAAGAAAATGTAAAATTAAAAATAGCAAACTAGTTTCTGGGCTTTCTAAGAGACTGTGGGCATGAAGGGTCTGCACGGACTCTTCCCAAGGGGCAGGGTAGATGGCCCCTCGGCAGCTGTCAGCCGGGAGGGCCCTCCCATCCCAGGGATGAGTCTCTGGTTGGCCCAGGGACAGAAGCAGTCACAGGAGCTGGGGCCACGGGCTCAGTGGGGCCGGACCCCGGCATCATGGAATCCAAGGATGGTTGGACCCCCAGACCGGGAGGTGCCAGGAGCAGCCAGCTTCGGTGGCCGCTGGGACCCAGGCCCAAAGGTCTACAGGAAAGTCTCCGTCCGGCCTCCGGGCTGATCCTACGGTCTCAGAGTGGTTGGTTCCAATCCAGGCAAACCTGGATTTTCTGCCTCCCTCCTTCCTCCGGCCGCCAGAGAGAGGCTGACTTCCCCTTCCTAGAGTCTGCTCCAGTAACCCAGCAAGAGCTGTGATGGGCCCAGCCTGAACGGGGGACTGTCTCTGGACCACTCAGCTGGGCCTAGGGAAGCAGGGACACAGCAGATCTGCGGTGTCTGTGGGGGCGGAGACCTGGGGGGCTCCCTAGAGAGGAGCGCAGGGCTGAGGGTAAAACGGGCCTCCCCCTCATGAAGCCCGGTCTACTGTGGGAGGTCAGAAGGAGGTATGACTTAGCTTTACTTGTGAGAACCATGGAAAGTTCCCTGGAGAAGGGGCCTTCTGGACCTGGCATGGAGGTCTGGAATTGCTTGGGAAGAGCAATCAGTTCAACAAAGCTTGAGCAAGGACCTCGGGCAGCAGAGACAGCGAGAAAGGCAGAGAGCCTGGGAAGGAGGCCGTGTGCTGTAAGCAGCGGCCACGGACGTGGGTCTAGAGACAGTGCGGAGCCGTGTGGACTTCAACAGTGGGACGAGATCAGGCCCCTCCCCTGGCACCATGATGGCGTGGATGGTGACCGGAGGCTTGGAGAGGCAGAGTGCCCCGCCTGAGGGGGCTCACTGGCTGGGGGTCGCTGCTGGCCTGGGCTCCTCTGAGTCGTGATCTCTGAGTCCCTGTCCCATCCTGGCTGGTGGCTGCCAGGATGGGAGTTCTGGCCAGTTTATGGTCGCCACGGTTGGCACGTACCGTGTGCTGGCCCTGCCGCTCACTTGAGTCCCTGGCCACCCTACGGGCTGGTGCTGTCGCAGGGACGGTCTGCCCCTTTAGGGACGAGGGAGCAGAGGCAGCTGGGTCACTGTCCCTCGGGATCCCCTATTCCTCCTTAGCCGGCAGGCAGCACTGGGACTCGAACCTGGTCTGTCTGGCTCCCAAGCCCAGGCTCTGACTACAGTGCCCGCCTCTGCCTGCCCATCACAGCGGCCAGATGCCCGGCCAGAGGACACGTCGCCAGACTCGAGCTCCAGGCGTCCGACCGTGAGAGCCACCCAGAGGGGCAGAGAGCAGGCGGGGCACGCGAGGTTGCTGAGAGGAGGCGGTGGGCAGCAGCCACCGGGCCCCGCCGGAGCTCAAGGCTGGACCCACACCGGCGTTTAGACTGAAATGTGCAGAGGCTCCTTCTGTCACATGGAGGGGCCTTCAGAGAACCACGGAGCCCGCCGATGGGCTGTCCACGCTTGTCAGCTAGGCCTCGTTGGGAGTGGCCCTGAGGGGGGCCTCCCCACTGCCTGCTAAGCGGTTACGGCCCTGTCCCTTCTGTGGCTGGGGCCTCATCCCCGGAGCCCTGTCTCTGGCCGGCTGCCATTCCCACTCACTTGTCTTGCTTTCTCTCCCCAATCCCCCTGTTCATCCAAAGCATCACTTAGCGGGCATCTAACCTCGTTCTCCAGGGGCGGGTGGCGTGACGCTCAGGCTGGGCTGGTCCGGTGGGGCTGTTGTGTGCTTGCTCCGCTGTGATGGAGCTGGGCCTCGGCTGTGCCGTGTTTGTGGCTTGCTGCCGTGGCCCGCCTATCTGCGTCATCTCTACGGAGCCACTGGGGACCCCAGATGTGGGTAGGTCTGTCTTCCTGGCCCCACGGGTGGCTCTGTCCCCTCGTGCTGGACACAGGCCCCCGGTTTGCCGGGCCATCTTTAGGTGCGGTGGGCGGGCTGCTCGTGGGATGTCTGCCAGCCTGGGCCTGCGGGATTTGCATTACTGGGACACCTGCAGCGTGACATCACGCTAGACATACTGTCTTCACGTGGACAGTCACAGCGTCACAGGAAACTAGGCCAGCTGCTGTTTACTGAGCAGCTACTATATGCTAGGTCAGTTACACACGCTCTGGGTCTGTGGCAGCCCCGGGAGGGTGGTCTCCCGGGTGGGAAACTGAGGCTCGGGGGGGGCGGCTGAGCTGTCCAAGGGAGCGAGGCCTGGGACCTGCACTGCACGGTCCTCTGTTCCGGGGAAGGACAGGCCATGCTGCGTCTCTGGGGCCCCGCCCCCTTCCTGGCCGGCCCCTTTGTGTGTCTGTGTTGATGGAGACACTGCCTCTTTGTAAAAAGCCTAATGCGGTTTTTGTTCCCGGCCCAGAGAGATCTGATCATGGTAATTCTGTATTCGCTTGCCTCTCTTTGTCCCCCAAGTCCGGCCAGCAACAGGGGAGGCAGATTACGGCACCAGGCTTGATACATCAGACACGGGCTGGGGTGGAAGAGAAATCGCGTCTATTGTTGCGGACAAAGCCGGCAGGCAGGCAGCATATGTCGGCAGGCAGCCCCTCGCTGTGGCCGAGGCCCGGGGCCTCAGAGCAATCAGGGCCTTTCAGGAGGCCCCCCACCTACGTGGGAGGCAGGGACCCCCATTAGCCGGGCTGGCTGTGGGGGAGGGGTGACAAAATGTCAGTGGGAGGCCGGGGAGGAGAGATGATCAATGAGGGTCGATCGATTTGCATCTTTCCCCTCGATTTGATTCAGAGCGAGGTGGAGGCGAGGCCCGGGAGCTGGCGCTGGCCAGGGCCAGGCCGGCAGAGGCTTAGCGGATCTGTTCTGTCGTGAGGGCGGGGAAGCGAGCTGCGAGGGCTGGCTTTGTCAGGTGCTGGGGTATCGATTGGTATTAGAAATGATAATGAGCCAATTCTGCAGGGCACGGGGAGGCCTTAACCATTTCGTGGTTAAGCTGGACTAGCCTGGGCAGAGAAGGCCCAGACTCAGGACTGCTCGCCGGCTACCTCCCCCCAGGTCTGCTCTGAGAGCCCGGCCTGGGCCGGACCTGCCGCTTCGGCTCCGCGGTGGTCCTGGAGGTCTGGCCAGACGGGGCAGAGGCACAGGGCTGGGGGACTGGTTCCAACGGGCCAGAGTCAGCCCCGTGGGTCTGACTGAGCTCCTGGTGGGCACCCGGCACACTGTGTATCCTCCCGACCCCCTGCAGGGCAGGTGAGGACGACTCTGCTATAGGTAGGCTCCCGGCTCTCAAGGGCTCGGGCCTCCGCCTGCTTCCCCAGCTCAGTCACTTCTCACGCTTGCCGCCCACTGATGGAGTGCTGACTTTGCTGGGTCACCCCGACCCCCTGAAGCCCCTCTCCTCATCTGCAAAGTGGGAATCATGACCGACTGGCCGAGAGAATTCGGAGAATGGTGACAAGTGTTCTGTGCACCTGGCCCGACACCAGGTCGGGTGCTCCCATCCCGGGGCCTGGCCTGAGCCACGAGCTTGGCTCCAGCTCTGTGTCTGTCCACTTCAGTGAACACGGAATGGCAAGGAATCTGTTTGTTACTGCCTGGAAGAAGGAAATACTCTCCACTTTTCTGGATGGTTGTGAGCATCAAATGGGCCAATGCGTGATAAGTACCTCACACGCAGTGGTGCCAATAAGAGGAAGACGACCGTCCTTACTGTCATCGTCAGCACTGTCACCGTCGACATCATCGTCACCACCACCGCGGTCATCATCGTCACCACCGCCATCACCACCACCGCCGTCATCATCACTAACCACTACCACCATCATCTCATCACCACCATCACCGTCACCATCATCACCATCATCATCATCACCACCAACATCACCATCATCGTCACCAACATCACCATCATCATCATCATCACCATCATCATCACCATCACCAAAATCATCACCGTCACCATCATCACCACCAACATCACCATCATCATCATCATCACCATCATCACCATCATCGTCACCATCATCACCACCAACATCACCATCATCATCATCATCATCACCATCATCATCATCATCGTCACCATCATCACCATCATTGTCACCATCATCACCATCACCATCACCATCATCACCACCAACATCACCATCATCATCGTTGTCATAGCTGTGGTCACTGTCCTTGCCATTGCAGTCATCACCGTCATTGCTGCCATCTTGGAAGCTAGTCCCTTTCAAAGAAGGAGAGTGGAGAGCTGTGGGCGACATGAATGAGATGCAGACAGGAGGGGGTAATATTAAGAAATAATTGTATGTCAGTAGGATGAACAAGGGGAGAAAAAGAAATTGATAGTGTAGGAGAGGGAGGGGCTAGGCGTAGGAGCAACACGGTCACCTTTTTGTCTCTGGTTTCTTCCCAAGATTTTTTCTTTATCATCTGTTCTCAGGTGTGAGGAGGATGTGCTTAGACGTGTGTTGTGTGTGTGCTCATCAAGTTTGGGGTTTGCTGGAAGTCTCAGATCTACAGTTGACATTTTCTTCTGTACTTCTTAAAAAAGATTTATTTATTTATTTTAGAGACTGAGAGAGAGAGAGTGAGAGTGAGTGAATGGGAGGTCGGACAGAGGGAGAGGGAGAGATGGAATCCTTGAACAGACTCCGAGCTGAGTGTGGAGCCCAGTGCAGGGCTCCATCTCACGGCTCTGAGATCACGACCGGAGCTGAAATCAAGAGTCGGACGTGAGCCTGACTGAGCCACCCAGGCTCCCCTCATCAATACTTTAAAGAGTGTTTGGCTCTGGTTACATATATCTTAGGCCACCTTAGGCTGTGAAGACATTGCTAGAACATGTAGGTTTTATTATTGTTCAGATATGGTGAGGCCACCGGATCGGAGGACGACATCGTTAAAGAGATAGTTGGTTCCACTTCCTGAGAGAAGGGGACACACCCTCCCACACAGGGCCACCTGGGGAAGCACTAGGGACGGTCAGGAGGCAGAGGGTGTGGGCAAGCCACGGGCAAGAGGCTTTATTGTAGTTTTCATGGGAAAACCAAGGCAGGCTTAGGATGGGCCAGTCTGAATCATTCCACTGGGCCCTGGGGTACCAGGTTGTCCCTTGTTGTTTGGGGCTGGCCTAGGGGGTGACTGGGGCAGAGAAATAGTTTCCACAGTCACAGAGCCCAGTAAAGTTGGTGGCTGGGGTGCGGGATGTGGCTTGGTTGGTTTGTTTATGAAAAATGCCCCGGAGTCATTTATTGTCTCAGGGAATTAGCTGGCCGGGGGGGGGGGGGGCAGTCTCTTCAGGGCCAGCAAGGTCCCGGCCATCAGAGCATCAGAAGGAGGAGACAGGCCTCGTGCAGACGCCTCTCGTGTTCTGAACGTCTTCGAGCTCTTTGTTCTTCAGACGGAATCGTTTCTATTGATCTGCCTTCAGCCCGCGTCTCTCTACAGCCTAATCTGCTGTGAAACCTATCGAGCGATTTAGAAATTTTTCAGACACTGTCTTTTTCAGTTCTGGAATTATCCTCTGTTGTTCGTAGTTCGTTTTTCCACTGGGATTCCATAACTAACCATGCCATATTTTTGTTTAAACCTGGGACGCATTTATATCTGTTTCTAAAGTGGTTTTTGCTTGCCTGGTGATTTTTTTTATTGGAAATTTGATGTGGTGAGGGATACTTTGTCGAAACTCTGGATTCTGTTGTCTTCCTCTGAGAGGTGTTGGTTTTTGTTCAGAACAGCGGGCTGGGGGGTTCCTGGCTGCTCACATGAACTTGGGTGCTTGGCTTTCGATGCCTCCTTAAGGCAGGACCTGGGGAGGTCTGGGGCTTTCCCAGCCTCTATCTGGGTCACAGCTGGTCTCCTCCGTGGTCTTGTGGGGCTTGGTGTAGGGAGAGGCTGGAGAAGGCCTCTTGGGAGGTGTGGCCATCCTGGTATCTCAGCAGCCTCTCTGGGAGCTGACTGGGCCCCTTGACCCTGGTGGTCCCGGGCTCTACCATCTTCCAGGATGGCTTAGCCTGTGAGATGTCCATTCAGCAGTGGCCAGGGACAAGGGTCCCGTGTCCCGCCCTATGCATGCACAGCAGAGCCCTTGACCGAGACCTTTCAGGGAACCCCGTGCTGACCTGCAGACCCTTCTCTCTGGAACCGGCCCCGCACACTCCAGCGGTCCCAGCAGCCCGAACTCTGGTTTCTGACCATGCGTTCTGCTGGGGCTCTGCCCGACTGCACCATGGCTGGGAACTGCCCGTGGGCAGAGGGTGGGTGGGTGTGGAGCTCGCCTCCTCCCTGCCCTGCAGGGTCGCAGTCTCAGGGGCCAGCGTCCAGCAGCTGAAAACAAGGGCCTCATGCGTCCTGCCCAGGGGTGCCATGGCGATGGCGAGGGTGCAAAGGGCCTTGGCAGGAGGATGTGGGGTGCGGCCGCAGGTACCAGCTGGGGTGGGGGAGGGGAAGGGCGGCTGACGGCGGGGGAGGGAGAGTCACAGGCAAGGGGGCAGGAACTTGGAGGTCCGGTCCTGCTGTGGGAGGAGGTTAGTTCCTTGGTCGTGGAGGGTGGGGTGAGGAGCAGGGCAGGGTGAGTGCCAAGAGCCAGGGTCTCCAGGGGTAGGCCCGTGGTGCTGCAGCCGTGGGAGCGATGAGGGTGCCACGTGGTCAGTGGAGGGCTCAGAGCCCAGATGGACGGGCCACTGTGTACATCCGTGCGCCTTCGCTTTGCCGGGGCTGCTGGGAGGAGGACCACTGGCTGGGTGGGCTGAGAACGAGCTCCCTTTCTCACCGTTCAGAGGCGGGAATTCCAAGGTGCAGGTGGGGGTGCGTGGGTTTCTCCTGAGGCCTCTCTCCTGGGCGTGTGGATGGCAGTCCTCTCCCTGCCTCCTCTCCCGGCCTCCTCTCCCCGCCTCCTTGCACCGTCGTCCTTCTGTACTTGTCTGTGTCCTGAACTCCTTTTCTTATGAGGACACAGTTTATAGGATTGGGGCCACCCCGTGCCCTCATTGAAAATAACGCACCCCTGTAGAGTCTCTGTCTGTGAGTATAGTCACATTCCAAGGTCCTGGGGTGAGGACCATAGCACATGAATTCTGGGAGCGGGTCACAGTTCAGCCTGTGGCAGTGAAGTCATCGACAAGTGACGAGGCATCTGGGTCCCAGCCTGGTGAGGAGGGAAGTGAGGGGTGTGATCCTCAGCCGTGAACTTCCAAGGAGCTGGAGCATTTGAGGGGCGGGAGGGCACGCACTGGGCACCCTCGCTGGGGTGCGGCGGGGGGGGGATCCGGGTGTGGGAGGACGCGAAGGAAGCTGGGGCTCCTGGGAGAGCTGGGCTCAGCTGGACGGGGTGGGGGAGGGGGATGGAGACACGTGGCCGTGCGGACGGCACCGTCTGCCAGGGGCCCTGCAGGAGGGTGGTAGCAACTTGCCAGCGTTGGGGATCCCGGACACCCAGTGACTTCTGGCCCCAGCACAGCTGTGTCCTGATGCTGGGACCCTTTGTCTCCCCCGGACCAGAGACCCCACAGTGGAGGGCAGGGGGACGGCCTCCTGTGTCTTCCGCCCTGGCCTATTTTGTCATCTGTACCACGAGAGGGACCTTCCCTGCCCTTCCTTTCTGCGGGAGGCGAGAACGCCACGGGGCATTTCAGAAGCCTGAAGCCACCGGAGAATGCTCGACTCTGACTCCCGCAGGATGGGAGGGGGAAAGCGCCAGGGTTACGGGGGGCCTGCTTCAAGCCCCCTGGGGCTTTGGGGGTCTCCGCCACACTGTCTTCAGTCCCCTTGCTTTGGCCGGTGGTCAGGAAGTGACCTCCAGAGCCTGGGCGATGAGTTACTGCAGGTCCCCATCTGTGTCCCCCGCAGGGCCGCCTGGGGCTCAGGGGCAGGGGGAGGCGTGCGCGAGCTGAGGGCTGGGTGGGGGAGCCCCGTCCAGAGCCCCTGCTCCCTGTCCGCAGCTCCCACCTGCCCCAGGGCTGCGGGCAGGGTCTTCTGTTTCCTCCCAGGGGACATGTTCAGGTCATTTCCTGGCGTTGAAGGATGTGTCAGAGGCCCACACAGTCTGGAGCGGACGCCCGCCGAGCTGGTCCAGAGCCCGAGAGGACGCGACGGGGCAGTGACTGGGATGCGCCGGGCTCCTGCCTCCTGAAGAGCCTGAGTTCAGGCAGGTCACTGCTCCTCTGACCCCCGCTCCACCGGAGGGAAGCCCGTGGCCCAAGCTGGCGGGCGATGCCCTCCCCTCCAGCCGGGAAAGACGTGCATTTTCATGGGAGGAGGAGGGAGAAAAATGACTCTGGGACTCGGGGCAACTCCGGCAATCAGCTCCTTGTCAGGCAAAGAAAATGCTTTTTAATGTTCAGATTAATTATTGATCAGCCCCGCGTGCCTGATTGCCGCTTCCTGTCGGCTGACGCAGGGCTCCGGCTCTGGGCCCCCTGGGGTGGAGTGACACCCCGTTAGTCACCTTCTCCCCGCCTGTGTGGGAGGTGAGGCTGCTGACGTGGGGCTTGTTTCTGCACCGGGAGGACCCGCCCCAGAGAACGGAAGCTGGCTGGCCGGGGACAGCCCTCAATGGCCACGGTGATATGCGTGACAGCCCCAGCGGGGACGCCAGGGGGAGGCTGCCGCTAGCCCCCTCGCCCAGAACCACCTGGAGGTGCCCAGGACCAGCACCCAGGGCCGGGACAGCGGCTGGGGGTGTGCACCTGAGTTAAAACAGAGTAGTAGGGCAAAGTACATTCTTCTTATTTTTCCGTTCTTATTTCATTGTAAAATGTCACACGCATGCAGAGAAGCGCGTGAGACACAAAGGCAGGCTCTAACGAGGAATCCGAAAGCAGGCGTCTGGACAAGCATCACCCAAGCCCGAGACGCCAGCTCGCTGCTCCCAGCCCGCGGCCTCCCTCTCCCTCCAGACCCTCCTTCTCTCCCTAGTCCCCTCCTAGGACGCCAGCGGCACTCGCCGAGCCCCTGAGCTGTCCCTGGGGGCGGATTTTATGTAAGGGAAGTGACTCACGATCACCCCGTTGTTTCTTGTTTTGTTCTTCTACCGTTTTGTCCTGACAAGCTGCCCGTCTCCATAGTCTCGCACGGAGCCTCCCGTTGGGGTCGGGTCTCTCTAGCGGGGGTCCGCCTGCGCGCATGGGTCCGCGGTGTTCATTGGACGAAGACCCTCCGTCTTATTCACTCACCCCTGCTGATGAAGAACGGGGGCGGGGGGCACCGTGACCTTGGGCCGCCCTGGGAGATGCTGCTGTGAACGTCCTCGCGCGTTTGCGGGGGCCGCGTTCTCCGGGGAGCGGACATGCGCGTGGTCCGAGGGCGTCTCCAGCCCTTGTAGATAACACCGGCCTGCGTTTCAAAAATCCAGTCCTTCTGAGTTTTTGGAGAAGTTTCAGGTTTGTGGAGTAACTGAGCGGAATGCACAGCGTGTTCTCGTGACCCCCTTCACCTCGCAATCTCCCTCTTACGGACGCATCTGCTTTATCCGTGTGCCACGTGGGTGACGTCTGACGAACCCCTGTTCTAACTGACGTTCCCCGCTGACATGAGGGCTCAGACTTTGCACCCAGCTTCCCAGTGTTTTCACAAACATATAAAGCCGTGACTCTCCCACCATCGTGGCATCCAGAACCGTTTCCTGGCCCTAAAAGCACCTCGTGCTCCACGCAGCAACTGTCCCAGGGGCCATTCCCGCCGGTGATGACGGGGAGGCTGGCATCTGGGACTTGGTGCTGGAATTTATAATCTTTGCTGTTCGGTGGGTGGGGGGGCGCGATCTTGTTAGCTCGGGTTTACAGTGCGTTTCCTTGACTTCTAATGAGATCGGGCACCTTTTTATACGTTTCTTTGATGTGTAGCTTTTCCGTTTTGTGGGGTTGCTGACGAGGCCTTTGGAGCATTTTCTGAGCGTGACTGCCTCTCTCTTCCCTGTCGCTATTCCCCACATGTCCTGGACGCGAGGCTTCTCTGGGGTAGGTCTTCCCCAGGGACACGGAGCGTGTTTTCACTCTTATTATAGGGAATTCCCAGGAAAGGGGTTCTTGAGGTTAATGTGGCCGAATTTATGAATTTTTCCTGTTGGCGAAAGCTTTCCGTGCCTTCTTTAAAACTGCTTTCCCTGCTCAGGGGTCAGGACGCCATTATCCTGTGTTATTTTCCAAAAGGTTGGCATCTTGCTTTTTCCACTTCGGTCTATAAATCTGCTTGGAGCTGCTGTCGTGCACAGCGTGAGTCGAGCTCCACACTCGTTTCCGCACGCAGAGAGCCCGCTGACAGAGCAGCAGTCATCGAAAAGTCATCTGTTCTCCGTGGCTCTGCAGTCCGACCTCGGCCACAAATCAAGGGGCCACCCGCTCCCAAGCCCGTGTTTGGGGTCTGTGTGCTGTCCCGGGGGTTCTGCTTGTCTGCCTCCGCCCCCGTGTCCCACAGCTCAGGGGCCCTACGACCCGGCTATCTGGCGGAGCCTGTTCTCTCCACTCTCGGGGGTGTCCCGGGCTCTTTGTAATCCCACGTACCTTCTGGTCTCAGCTTGCCAGGCTCCCCGCAGACACAGAACCAGCCCCGTGGGGATTTTGATTGGAATTTTATGGAACTTGGGCAGGGCAGGTATCTTCAGGACGTTGTGTTCTCCAACACGTGGGCATGGTTTCCGTCTCTATCTGCTGTTCCTCGATCTCTTGGAACAGGATTTCAGGTCTCTAGGAGCCGTGTAGGACTTTGTTACACATATCCCTCGATGCCCTACTGTTTGATGCCTCCAAGTCACACAGCGGCTCTGACGGCGGGGGCACCTGCAGCGCGTGCCTCCCCTGAGGTCACTGCGGCCTTGGAGATGACGTCCGTGGCCCGACCCTTCACCTGACTCCTTCTCTCTCCAGCTGCTGGACGGGTCCCGCTGGTTCTCGTGTTTGGTTCTTTTTCAGATATAGACGTTTCCCTTTTTATTTTTGCCCCGAATCTGCTCTGACAGTCTTTCTAGTTTCGGCCTCTAGCAGATAGGTCTGGATTTGCTTGTCCTTGAAGGGCCGCCGTTTCGCATCTTGTGCTTATAATCCCAGCCCCGAGGTCTCTGCGCACCCGTTCCCGTGGGCTGGTCCCAGAGGTCGGTTCGCAGCGCGTGGGGACGGCATCTGCGTGTTCGAGACGGCCTTGGAAGAGCAACCGGTAGGAATGATTTGTGCTCCAGGAGGGAAGCACCTTTCTTTAGGGACGGTTTTGGTTTGCTTTCTCCTGGTGCCTGGAGGGGCACTCTGTCTATTCCAGGCCAAGTTCAAGGCCTGAGGTTTGCTGGGGCAGGACCACTCCGGCCACCATGACAAAGCATGAGCCCACGCAGGGCTGACCTGCTTCTGCCCCGCCCACCACCCCCGACCTGCAGGCGAAGCTTTGGGCTGGTCCCAGTGCCGGGCTGGTGGGTCTTTAACCACAGGCTCCCCCGGTTTGCAGCTTCAGCCCAGGTGTGCCGCACCTGCCGATTCCCATGGTAGAAATTCTCCCACGGCGGCTGCTTCAGTGAAAGCCAGTGCGCCCACTCGGCTCTCGTGCGCGTGTGGCCACGCCAGCCATCGTCCCCGGGCGCCCCGTGCCTGCTGCTGCCTCCAGAGCCGGTCAGCGCGGCTGCCTTCACTCAGGCTGCCGGGGTCTTTGGAGCCAAAGCAGGCTGGACCTCCGGGCTGGCTGCTGGCCTCCTCAGGCGCTGGGGCTGGTGATTCACGCCTCGCTGTCTGATGAGTTCTGTGCTTGGGGGGAGACGGAACCTTCCCGGTCAGCCTCATCGAACTGGTCCGTGTAAGAGGGGGCCCTGCTCGCCTGGCCTCCGCCTGTGAACAGACGTGTCTGCTTTCCGTTTTCAGAATGACCTGTGGTCGCTGCAGGGAAGAGCGAAAAATACAGAAGAAGGAAAAGCAAGAGACAGCGCTCCTGCCCAGTGAGAACACTGGATGTTTTGGGGAAATTTTCTCCAATGGTTGTATTTGTGTTCGTACCGGAGTCAACAAGGGCCCGTGCTGTGCCCCGAGGGGGCCGTCTGTGGAGCGTGGAGCAAGGCCAGTGCTGACCGCTGGCCCGTGGCCTTGGCTCTGAGCTTCGGCCCGTCAGCTGCCGAAGGGACTGTCCCCTGCTTCCCTCCGGCTGCTGACACGGAAGCGGCTCCGGGGACGCGCCTACGAGCGAAGCAGATGCCGACGTGCTGTTGTAAATGGCCGCGGGGACCAGGCCCTGTGACCCTGGATTCCGGGGTTTGGGCCTGCTGTTGGCCTCTTTGGAATCCTGGATTTATGGGGAGCCTGAGCCTCATAAATGTCAAAGAATGCATTTTCAGCAGCCCAGGAATCGGAAAATGTGTCTCCGAGGGCAGCATTCTTTCCGCCGCGCACAGCTGCCTGGCTCCCGTTTCTATCCTTGAGCCATAATTAGCCCTTGCCTCTGACCCTGAATTCCTGCCCGGGGCCGAAAATTCGCCCTGGTGGCCAGCACTGTGGTCCTCCCGGCACCGTGTCCCTTCCGCGCTCCCCTGGGCCATGGCAGGTGGCAGAGGGGCCCAGGGGGCACGGGAAGGGCTGGGGGGGACCTGCGGTAACAGATGTAGGGGTGCTTGGGGGCCACCGGGCTGTGGGGCACATGGTGCTGCTGGCCTCCCGCCGCACGGGGCCCGCTGTGCTGAGACGATGGCTCCACCCTCCCCGAGGGGGTGTGGCCTGAGCCCCGCCCCGTGTGGGAAGTGGGCAGACCACCAGGTGGGGACTTTGGGGTCAAATGCCCTGGTCCTCCCACTCAGGGCAGCTGCTGGGCCCAGGACGGTGGTCGTCATTGGCGATGCCTCGCCTGCCCCCAGACAGAGCTTCCACGGACACGGCCTGGGCTTTCATCTCTCCTGTCGCCTGAGGCAGACGGGGCAGAGCAGGCGGTCGGGAGGGGGTGCTGGGGACACTGGCAAGGGCTGGGGTGTCTTCTCCCCGGTGGCCCGTCACTGTGCTCCGACAAGGGTGAGACCAGGCCCGGCGGCCGCGAGCTTCCTCTTTCCACACTCGCCCTCCGTACCCCCTGGTCCTTCCATCCAGAAGGAGGGAGGCGGGGGCGCCTGGGTGGCTCAGTGGGTTAAGCCTCTGCCTTCGGCTCAGGTCATGATCTCAGGGTCCTGGGATCGAGCCCCGCGTCGGGCTCTCTGCTCAGCAGAGAGCCTACTTCCTCCTCTCTCTCTGCCTGCCTCTCTGCCTACTTGTGATCTCTCTCTGTCAAATAAATAAAATAAAATCTTAAAAAAAAAATAAAATAAAAAGAAGGAGGGAGGCGGCAGGCTTTCCGCAGCGGGCGTGTGGTCGCCGTGACGATGGTCGCGTAGCCGCCCCAGCTCGACCCTGCCCTCACAACTGGGGTCCCAGCAGCCCGGCGTCAGCACGTTGTTCTGGTCGTGGCAGGAGGAAGGGAGGCTTGGGGATGTGAGTCACCCGCCGGGGTCACAGAGGTTCTGGAAGGCCGGGGCAGGGGCCGGCTGGCGTGTGCACCCTCACTCTGGTCCTGAGCCGGCCGCGCCCCGTGCTCCTGACCTGGAGCTCTCGCCTCTGGGCCCTGGCTCGTGCCCGCGTCCTACGCAGCGGTGGGCAGATGCCGAGGTCCTAGCACAGGGCTGGCCACGGAGTGGACCTCGACTGCTATGAGAACATGGGATAAAAAGGAAGAGCCCATCTCCCAGGCCTTCGGAGGGGAAGTTGGGGCCCTGGGGCGTCTTGTTACCCCGGGGGTGGCAGAACACGCCCCCACAGCTGGAGCCCCCGCTGCGTCTCAGCCCTGCTGCCGCCTGCTCCTGCCTGGCCAGGGACCCTCCCTCTGCTGGGGAGTGGCTGCCCGTGGGCAGGATCACCACCAACACCGTGTGACCTCAGCAGAGAGCCCGTATGGACGGCATGTGGACAGATACGCAGCTCTGCTCATGAGCCTTTGAGGGACGCAGGCCCCGGGCTGAAGGCCAGACAAGCTTGTTGAACGTGTCAACACCAAGGGTCAGCATCAGCAGTGAGGTCACTGCGGCCGTCCTGGAGGCCCTGCTGCGTGCCACTCCCAGGGTGACCCGGCTTGTGTTCATGCCAGGACCAGAGCTGAGACTGTGTCGTAACGCAGAGACAGCCCCGGTCACCGGCAGGGCAGGCTCAGAGGCCGCGGGGGCCCACGAGGGAGTAGACAGAATCACGGCATGGGACAGTGGGAGTTTTGCCCCATCTTTCGGGGGGACCCAGGTGAAAGCTGCCTTCCCGGGCTTGCTCCCGGCTGGGGCTCTGGGAACACGGGCACTGGTCCCCAGGAAGGGCCTGTCCCCAGCCTGTAGCATAGAGGGGTGCCATCAGGACGTGGGGGGCCTGAGAGGGGCAGTGCCTCTGGTGGGGCTGAGGTTAGGGGGTGGCCTGACTGGGTGTCCCGGCCGGTGTCGGCTGCCGGGTGTATGACACCCGGGGGGGACAGCGGTCTGAGGGCCCCGTTCCCTTCTGGGACTGCAGAGCCTGGCTTGTACGCGGGGCCTCCCGCAGCCACGGTCTGGAGGGGGGCAGAGCCCTGCAGAGCCCCCAGGCCTGTTTCTGAGAGGGTCTCCTCTCAAGAGGGGTCCTCGGCCTGGCCTCCACTGGCCCTGCACAGCCAGGCCCGGGCCCCGGGGCCGTGTACTCTGCTTTTTGCATCCCCGGCTTTCTCGGTTCCTAGCTCCCAGTCCTGTGCTGGACCCTGACACTTGCCTGTGGGAAGACCCGCCCGGAAACACCAGGAGTAGCCTCAGAGGGACCCGGCCGGGGGGGGTTGCAGGCCGCTGGGTGGGCTTCCCTGGGCGCCAGCAGCTGCAGGCCCAGGGCACCCGGAGGAAGGCGGGAGGGTGACAAATGGGCCTGTACAGCCGCGCAGAGGGAGGAGTCGGGCTCCGGCATGCAGAGCTTAGCGTGGAGGCCTGTTGGGTCATTGTCCTGCGATGGCCGGATGAAGGGGACGGTGGCCCGTGTGGCTGGAGGTGGATGGCGGACAGGTTCCTCCGGGAAGGCTGCCAGGAGGCTGCGGGCTCCTCTGTGGCCTGCTCACCCTCCCCTGGGGACAGGGGGCCACCCAGGGGGCTCTGCTCCGGGCCCTGCAGGGGTGGCCTCTCCTGGCTGGCTTTTTCCAGCTTCAGCGTCTGCCCCTCCGGGCCGCGGCAGCCCTAACAAGGCTTCGAGGGGACAATAGCTCGCAGCAGCCTGATTTGCACGTAATTTGTTCCTTGGCGGATGCGCTGGGGCTCTTAAAAGCCTCGGTAAATGCCTTTAAGGGAGCACGACAGCGCAGGACGGGGAAAATCAATAGTCCTGAGCCCTCATCAGGCTTGCCATAGTCGACCCTCCCCGCTGCGCAGGGCGACTGGGATGTTCTCGAAACCCACTGGGGACGCAGCTCCGTGGGGGGTCCGTCCAGGGAGGGGGCCTGACGAGGTCGGGGTGCTGCCTGGCGCAGCGGCCCCTCCCAAGGCTAGGGGCCCAGCCTCTGGGCAAGGGGGGACTCCTGGAGCTCCCGTCCCTTCTGCCCAAGGTCGTGGGTGCCCAGGGCTCCCCGGGGCTATGGAGAATGTGGCTTCCTGCTGGCCAAGCAGCAGGGACCAGCGGTCCTTGTTAGTGGCAGCTGCACAGCGGGAGGGCAGGAAGGCTTTGCCGACTGAAGACGGTTTCCTGGTGTCCTGCCTGGCAGGGCTCAGAGCCTGGGGCAGGCCAAGTCTTCCCTCGGGGGCGGGCAGCCTCACTCCCCACCCTGGGCAGGAGCTGCACCCTGGAGCGGAGGCAGGATGTCCCCGGGACCCGGCGGTTCAGGGAAGCAGGGCGTGCTCGCGTCTGAGGTTCAGGGAGGGACGGCGTGCTCGCGTCTGAGGCCTGCTGTCACGGAACAGCCCCGTCCCGGGCTTCAGCCCCACGTGTCTGTGTTCGCAGCCCCGGAAGCCAGCAGAAGAGCAGCAGGCCTCGCGTGGGCTCTGTATGGGCCCCTCCCCGTGTCCTCCCGTGGCCCCCGGTGCTTGTCTGTGTCCTGGTCGGGTCGCCTGGTCTCACAGGACACTGATCCTACTGGGCTAGACCCCCCCTCCCCCAGGACCTGGTTTTCCCTTCCCCAGCTCTTCAAAGCCCCCGTCTCCTGGTGTGGCCACACCTGGAGGTCCTGCTTGGACGCCAGCCTGTGAATTTTGCGGGGGACACGATTGAGCCCTATCCCAGGAGCGTGGTCAGATATTCCCCTTATGGGTGGGCGAGGATTACTGTGGGGCCCGGGCCTGGCCCTGGGGGTCTCCTTACCAGCTTCTCCCTCCCCGTCACCTGTGCCTCCAGGCCCAGACACTTCTAGTGGGCTGCGGACCGGCCACATTCGTGCTTGAAAGCACTGCCTCAACCCACGGTCCAGAAATCTGCTCCCCAGGGCCGCTCCTGCTCGAATGCCCTGCTCCCACACTCCTCCTCCGTGTCCGGCGCTCACTCCAGGATCTCGGCCCCGCTCCGCCGGCCCCTGCCAGGCCTCACCCCCCAGCTCCCCCACAGCTCCAGGTGCCCCGAGCCCCCTGTCCCCTATACCTCGCTCCCTGGGGAAGCAACTCCCTTGCTCGCCGCCAGGTCCCATGTAGGTTTCTTCTTGTACATGAGGTCACGCAATCCCCACAGCCCAGAAAACCAGCTGCTGGGAGGGAGTTCTGCCCACGATGACCCAGCCACAGAGAGGGGTCAGCCCTGAGAGCCAGGCTGGCTGGTTCCAGGCCTCACTGCCTCAGGACACTCTCCCACTTGAGAGAGGCCAGACCCTGGCATCTGGCCCCAAAGGCAGGGCTGTGGGGCGAGGGCAAGCCTGGTTGCTGCCTGGAGGAGGTGTGCTCAGTGCTCGGCCTCCAGGCTCACCCCCTACCTCTCAACCTTGCCAGCAGGAGGAAGAGATGAGGAGCCGTACCCGATGGTGTAAGCATCTTCTACTCCCCGCCAGACCACGGGTGGACTAAACTGCGGTTCGAGTTTTGTAAAAGCAAATTAAATGTGCATAAGCAGAGATAAACCACCCGCTTGCTCAAGGGTTGTTGGGGGATTTATGCCCAGGGAACCCACCCCGAGTTGGGCAGAAGGAGCTGGGAGGGGGAGGCAGAAGGGAGGGGGAGGGGTTCTTTCTGGGCCCTTGCACAGCTGTGCCTGGTAACAGCAGAGAAGGTCCTGTCCTCAGGGGCTCCTCCTCCCCCCACCATGAGTCTGCCTGGGGGAAGTGAGGGCAGCCGGAGGGTGTCTGCTCCTGCTGCCACACTGAGGCCGTCCCTGTTGGGCACGGGTCTCAGTCCCAGCAGCTCACAGATCCTGCTGCCGACCCTGGATGGCGGTGCCGTTCCCCCCCAGATTTCAGTGGGGAAACTGGGAGAGGGCAGATGGGATCTCCGTTTAGGGAGGGCAGCAGACCATGGCTGCAGAGGGGAGCCATGATGGGACCCAGGCCTTGCCAGCCCCAAAGGTCACTCTTCTTCCTCCGACCATCCGGCTCCCACTAGAAGGTTGTGGGGAAGGCGCCTGCAGACCGTCAGGAGGGTCGTGTGACCTTAGGGAGCACTTGCCCAGTGAGTGAGGTGCGGGGGACCGTACTGGAGGGGACCTGCAGCCTGCGAGGGGGCAGGTGGTGTGAGGCCTGGCAGGAGCTGGTGGAGGCGGGAGTGTGAAATCCCGGGGTAGGCCCGTGTCCCACGTGTGGCCAGCTGAAACAGGGGCCCTGAGCCCTGGGTTCTGTGTGGTTCTGCCGTGGCCTTGTCGTCTGGGAGACAGGAAGATGGGACTGACCGTGAGGGCCCACCAGGCAGGGTAACTGAAGGCCACTGGGGTCCCCAGAGGGCAACCTGGCTGGGCAGGCTGGGTTTTGGGTGAGGACGCAAGAGCACTGGGAAGGACGGGGGGGATAAGAATGAGAGGATGAGGGAAGAGGGAAGACGAGGAGGAGGAGGAGGGAGAGAGGGAGATGGAACAGAGGGGGAAGATAAGTAGGAGTCCCCATGAATAAGGACAGAGGGAACCCTGGTTTGGGTAAAGGACTAGACTGCATCTCCTGAGGGCCCTTTCTGCCTTCACCTAATAAGGCAGCCCACCCATCCATTCATCCACCTGTGGTTTTGTTTTGTTTTGTTTTGTTTTGTTTGAGAGAGAGAGAGCATGAGAGGGGAAAGTTCAGAGGGAGAAGCAGGCTCCCGCTGAGCAGGGATCCCGATGAGGACTTGATCCTGGGACTCCAGGATCATGACCTGAGCCGAAGGCAGTCGCTTAACCAACTGAGGCACCCAGGCGCCCCTTATCCACTAGTTAATCCATCACCTACCCACTCACCCATCATCCATCCACCCAACGTCCATCCATCCATCATCATTCATTCATCATCCATCCATCCATCCAACCATCCACCCATCTGTCCACCCATCACCCATCCATCGTCCATCACCCATCCACCCATCCACCTACCCACCCATCCACCCATCCATCCACCCACCCATCCATCCATCTGTCCATCTGTCCATCCGTCTGTCCATCCACTCACCCAGCCATCCTTTCCTTCTTTCATATCCACGGTATTCGCTGAAGCCTGAAGTGGAGGTGCTCCCTAGTCTCTGCTGTGGGGGGATCTGGGGCTACGGATCCCCCGCCACAGACCTCATTTGTCCCCTAGGACAGCTGCCCTGGGGCCTTGCTTGGCTCAGCCGCGCAGTCCTGAGTCAGCGGTGGGTGGGAGGCTCTCCCAAGCCCCCTGGAGGGGGCACCCAGACACTGAGTGGGTCTCTAAGGCGCTTTGTTTGCAGCGTCCCCAGCCGCTTCCAGCAGCAGCAGCCCCCAGCCCCCTTCCTTCCCTGCCCTGTCTCGCCTTCCCCATTAAGGCCCCCTGCTCTCGCAGACACCTTAAAGCGAGGCCCAATTATCACATCTGCTCCATTTGCCCTCAGTCTGCAGGCAGCCCTTTGTCTGGCCCTTCCTCCGGCCGCCCGCCCCCTTAGCAGCAGCAGGCAGCCTGGTGGTTAAGCTCGGGGGCGGAGATGAAGGCCAGTGCAGGCCTTGGGGTCCACGTCTGCGTCTAATTAAATCCGCGGACAGGTGTGGCTCTGGTGGCTCAGGCGGCAGGCAGGGGGCTGGGTGGGCCGTGGCAGTGGCTTCCCTACCCCCACCCCCTCCACCTGGGCGCCGCCTGGTCCTTGACTTTGAGGGTGATCAGGGCACCAGCGCCCTGGGGACCACGGGACACCAGTTCTCAGGAAACTTCCTAGGACCACTAGTGCCTTTTGGAGGCGATGCCCAGCCCACTGGGGTCCTCAAGGCTTTCTCAGACCCCACGGTTGGCAGCGTAGATCCCCTCCCCTGAGACCTGCTGCTCCCACTTCCGGCCGGCCCTGTGCTGGGTGCGGCTGTGTCCCCGAGGGCCTGGCCTGTCAGAGACCGCCGATCCCCCCCACAGGTTCGCAGCAGAGAAGGGAGCTTGGTCAAACCCAGCACATCGGTGGTGAGCCCTGGGGGGGCGGGGGGCTGGGGGCTGGAGGGACGGAGGGCCCAGGGCTCCGGGGCTCTCACTGTCACCCCAGAGGATTCCCAGCCTGCCCCCCGCCCCCGACGGCTTCCCTCTCCCTGCAATCAAGCTGGGGATGGGGTGAGGGGTGGGAAAGGAGGAACACGGGTGAGGGCGGGTGAGGGCGGGGAGTAGGGCAGTGGGGCTGCAGGAAACTGCTCAGGGTTCACTCCACCTGGTTCAAACCAGCTCTACTCCCCACCGGCTGGAAAGCTTGGCAAGTGTTTCACTGCCCCAGTTTTCAAACCTTATGATGGGCCCAGGTGGGGGCTGGGAGAACGAGGCTGCCTTTCCGAACTGGCCTGCACTTGGGGCGGCTCCTTTCCTCCCCCCACCCGCCTTGCCCCGAGGGATCTCCCGAGGGGCCACAGCGTCCTCCCCCACCTCAGGCCGCACTGCCGACCTGGCCAGGCCCTCTGCTCCTGGTCCCTGCCGGGCACCGCGCCTCACGGTCGGTCTCCCCGCAGGCCGGGGTGGGGCCGGGTTCTGGTGGAGGACGGCACGGGGAGCTTTCAGGCTGGGGCTGCCCGGATGGGTGGGGTGAGGGGGTGGGGCCTGGGGCCAGTGTCCTGCCAGAAGGCGGACGCCACGTCTGTTCTGTGCCAGCCGTCCCTTCTCTTCAGGATGGCCCTGGGAGGCTGGAGCTCCCAAGATTTCAAGAGAAGCCAGAAATCTGAGCTTTGATCTGAAATCTGCTCATAAACCTTGACAACGGATTCGGTGTTTGGAGAGCATGGTGCCATGGAGGACAGGTAAGGAAACGCTCGGCTGGCGGCGGTTACTGGGGGCCAGCAGGGGCGGCAGGGAAAGGAGGGTTCGGATGCCAATGAAGGGCGCCATCGAGACACAAGGGCCGCCGGCACGTCGACACGAGCTCGTCTGAGTGGAGTCGTGTGTGTGTGTGTGCACGGAAATCGTCCTTGACACCCGTGCCCCGCCCCGTCTGACTCGGCGGGCTCAGGAGCCAGGATGAAGAGGCTGTGGATAGGCACCCCGAGGTCACCGGGACCCGTGGGGCGGGGGGCTCGGAGGAGACGGTCCTCTGTGCTGCTGGGCTCACAGAGCCTGGAAGGGGACTCCAGATGCTGGCTTCACGCAGGCAATTTCAGACTTAATCCTTGCAGCGCCCCTGGGACGGCGGGAACCGTGCTCATCAGCTTTGGGGAGGGCCTGTAGTCCCCCTGGTGTGCCTGCACATTGCACGGTGGGCTTAAAGGGGCTGGGCCCCTGGGGAGTCGCGACCAGCCCCTCCACGGGAGGCTGGAGCACGGGCCGCCTTCCTGGTCGCAAGACGCAGTGGGAGGCGCAGGCGGGCGGGGCCGTGTGTGTTGTTTTGTGTCCGGCTTGAGCGTGTGCCCGTGTGTGTCTACTGCGCGTCCGTGTGTTTCTCGGTGGAATCACGGGTGGGATGATGCCTTCGGCAAGGTCGTCGGCAGAGGGCCGGGGCCCACAGGTTCTCGGCAACTTTGACCTGACACGGAGTGGGGTGAGGGGTGGGGGGGGACTGGTCTGGGAGGCTGTGTCCGCCCTGTTTTGGACAGAAGAAAGGGTTTGGGAAGGTCAGAAGGGAAGGGCCCTTGGGAGGCACTAGCCAGCCTCAGCGGCACAGGTGGGAAACTGAGGCAGCGCAGCAGTGGCCGGCAGGGGGGAGGTGGTGAGAGCGGAGGGAGCTTTCCGGCCTGGCTCGTCTCTTCACGAGAGGCTACGAAACCAGCCAAAAGCCATGGAGGAGAGGGTGCTGGGCTGGCCCCTGCCCCCGGCCCTCCGCAGCCACCCCGCCCGGCCATCCTCTGAAAGATGGGCGCTCCGGATGCTGTTAGCCCCAGGCAGCTGCCGCTTCCCACTCAGGCTGCGAATTCTATGCTTCTGGGAGGTCACAAGCCCATGGCCAGAGCTGAGTGAGATCCTCAGGCAGGGCGAGAAGTCCCGCCTCCCGGTGCCCCGACGTCAGAGGCCGAGGTGCGGACCCTGCCCTCCTCTGGGTGCCGGGCCGGGGCGTCCACCCAGCGTTGCCCACGTTCCCAGACCCGGCCGGGCCCCGCAGGCTGTGCGTCAACACCTCCGGCCATTTACAAGAAATACGTAACATCGTGAGCATCACTTGAGCGGGGCCGGAACGTTCCATGTGTTCACAGTGTGCCTGCCACCACCGTCACATCCAGCCCCGGTGACCGTCCTTGCCCCCATCTCTGTCCTCATCAGTCACTCTACAGCCCCTGGGGACCTGCATTCTGCTTTCCGTCTCGGCGACTCTGCCTGCTCAGTGACATCACACAGAGGAGCCATATATGGGATTTGTCCTCTGGCGACCCACTTACTTCTGCTGGCACGGTGTCCTCGGGGCTCCGCCGCACTGTAGCCTGCCAGGTCCGCATTGTTTATTAGGGCCGAACACACTCTGCGGTGCGGACAGACCTCACTTTGTGTATCTGCTCACCCCGCGATGGACCTACGGACTGCGTCCACCTTTTGGCTCCTGTGCGGCTCCGAACACGGGTTTGCAAATGTCTGTTCAAGTCCCCGCTCTCGATTCTCTGGAGCACGGCTGACCCCTGAACAGCATGGGTGTGAACTGTGTGGGTCCACGTAGACAGGGATGTTTTTCATAAATGCCCGACACTGTGGTAAGTGTATTTTCTCTTCCTTGTGATTTTTAAAATTAACATATAGTGTATTATTTTTTCCAGGGGTACAGGTGTGTGAATCATCAGTCTAACACAATTTGCGATGCTCACGATAGCACACGCCCTCCCCTGTGTCCCTCACCCCGCTGCCCCATCCCTACCCTCCTGCCCCCCACCCCAGCAACCCTCAGTTTGTTTCCTGAGATTAAGAGTCTCTTATGGTTGGTCTCTCTCCTGGGTCCCATCTTGTTTCATTTATTCACTATTTCATTATTCCTTCCCTACCTCTCAAATTCCTCATATCAGAGAGATCATATGATATTTGCCTTTCTCTGACTGACTTACTTCACTCAGCATAATACCCTCTAGTTCCATCCATGTCATTGCAAATGGCAAGATTTCATTTCTTTTGATGGCTGCATAGTATTTCATTGTTATATATACACCACTTCTTTTTTTTAAAATATTTTATTTATTTATTTGACACAGAGAGAGAGATCACAAGTAGAGCAGCAGACAGAGAGAGAGGGGGAGCAGAGAGCCCGATGTGGGACTCGATCCCAGGACCCTGAGACCATGACCTGAGCCGAAGGCAGCGGCTTAACCCACTGAGCCACCCAGGCGCCCATATACACCACTTCTTTATCCATTCATCTGTTGATGGACATCTAGGATCTTTCCATAGTTTGGTTATTGTAGACATTGCTGCTATAAACTTTCAGGTGCACATGCCCCTTCGGATCACTACGTTTGTATCTTTAGGGTAAATACCCAGTAGTGTGATGCTGGGTCATAGGGTAGTTCTATTTTCAACATTTTGAGGAACCTCCACGCTGTTTTCCAGAGTGGTTGCACCAGCTTGCATTCCCACCAACAGTGTAGGAGGGTTCCCCTTTCTCCACATCCTCGCCAGCATCTCTCATTTCCTGACTTGTTAATTTTAGCCATTCTGACTGGTGTGAGGTATCTTATTGTGGTTTTGATTTGTATTTCCCTGATGCCGAGTGATGTGGAGCACTTTTTCGTGTGTCTGTTGGCCATCTGGATGTCTTCTTTGCAGAAATGTCTGTTCATGTCTTCTGCCCATTTCTTGGTTAGATTATTTGTTCTTTGGGTGTTGAGTTTGATAAGTTCTTTCTAGATTTTGGGTATTAGCCCTTTATCTGATATGTCATTTGCTAATATCTTCTCCCATTCTGTCAGTTGTCTTTTGGTTTTGTTGACTGTTTCCTTTGCTGTGCAAATCTTTTTATCTTGATGAAGTCCCAATAGTTCATTTTAGCCCTTGCTTCCCTTGCCTTTGGCAATGTTTCATGGAAGAAGTTGCTGTAGCAGAGGTTGAAAAGGTTGCTGCCTGTGTTATCCTCAAGGATTTTGATGGATTCCTGCCTCACACTGAGGTCTTTCATCCATTTTGAGTCTGTTTTCATGTGTGGTGTAAGGAAATGGTCCAGTTTCATTTTTCTGCATGTGGCTGTCCAATTTTCGCAACACCATTTTTTGAAGAGGCTGTCTTTTTTCCATTGGACATTCTTTCCTGCTTTGGTGAAGATTAGTTGACCATAGAGTTGAGGGTCTATTTCTGGGCTCTCTATTCTGTTCCATTGATCCATGTGTCTGTTTTGAGGCCAGTACCATACTGTCTTGATGCTGATGAGAATGATATTTGCTTTGTAATTGAGCTTGAAGTCTGGAATTGGCTTTCTTTTTCAACATTCCTCTAGCTATTCATGGTCTTTTCTAGTTCCATATAAATTTTAGGATTATTTGTTCTATTTCTCTGGAAAAAGTTGATGATATTTTGATAGGGATTGCATTAAATGTGTGGATTGCTTTAGGTAGCATAGACATTTTCACAGTATTTCTTCTTCCAATCCATGAACATGGGACATTTTTCCATTTCTTTGTGTCTTCTTCAATTTTTTTCATGAGTACTTTATAGTTTTCTGAGTACAGATTCTTTGCCTCTTTGGTTAGGTTTATTCTTAGGTATCTTATGGTTTTGGGTGCAATTGTAAATGGGATTGACTCCTTAATTTCTCTTTCTTCTGTCTTGCTGTTGGTTTATAGAAATGCAACTGATTTCTGTGCATTAATTTTATATCCTGACACTTTACTGAATTCCAGTATGAGTTCTAGCAGTTTTGAAGTGGAGTCTTTGGATTTTTCACAAAAAGTGTATCATCTGCAAAGAGTAAGAGTTTGACTTCTTTGCCAATTTGGATGCTTTTAATTTCTTTTTGTTGTCTGATTGCTGAGGCTAGGACTTCTAGTACTATGTTGAATAGCAGTTTTCATAGGGGACATCCCCACCATGTTTCTGACCTTAGGGGAAAAGCTCTCAGTTTTTCCCCATTGGGAATGATATTTGCTGTGTGTTTTTCATAGATGGCTTTGATGATATTGAGGTATGTACCTTCTATTCCTACACTTTGAAGAGTTTTGATCAAGAAAGGATACTGTACTTTGTCAAATGCCTTTTCAGCATTTATTGAGAGTATCATATGGTTCCTGTTCTTTCTTTCATTAATGTGTTGTATCACATTGATTGATTTGCGGATGTTGAACCAACCTTGCAGCCCTGGAATAAATCTCACTTGGTCGTGGTGAATAATCCTTTTAATGTACTGTTGGATCCTATTGGTTAGTATTTTGGTTAGAATTTTCGCATTTGTGTTCATCAAGGATATTGGTCTGTAATTCTCCTTTTTGATGGGATCCTTGTCTGATTTCGGGATCAAGGTAATGCTGGCCTCATAAAATGAGTTTGGAAGTGTCCCTTCCATCTCTATTTTTTGGAAGTTTCAGGAGAATAGGAATTAATTCTTCTTTAAATGTTTGGTAGAATTCCCCTGGGAAACCATCTGGCCCTGGGCTCTTGTTTGTTTGGAGATTTTTGATGACTGTTTCAATCTCCTCATTAGTTATGGGTCTGTTCAGGTTTTCTATCTCTTCCTGGTTCAGTTGTGGTGGTTTATAGGTCTCTAGGAATGCATCCATTTCTTCCAGCTTGTCAAATTTGCTGGTGTATAGTTGCTCATAATATGTTCTTATAATTGTTTGTGTTTCTTTGGTGTTGGTTGTGATCTCTCCTCTTTCATTCATGATTTTATTAGTTTGTGTCCTTTCTCTTTTCTTTTTGATAACTCTGGCCAGGGGTTTATCAATCTTATTAATTCTTTCAAAGAACCACCTCCTGGTTTCATCGATCTGTTCTACTGTTCTTTTGGTTTCTATTTCATTGATTTCTGCTCTGATCTTTATTATTTCTCTTCTCCTGCTGGGTTCAGTCTTTCTTTGCTTTTCTTTCTCCAGCTCCTTTAGGTGTAGAGTTAGGATGTGTACTTGAGACCTTTATTTTTTCTTGAGAAATGCTTGTATGGCTATATACTTTCCTCTCTGGACTGCCTTTGCTGTATTCCAAAGATTTTGAACAGTTGTGTTTTCATTATCATTTGTTTCCATGAATTTTTAAAATTCTTTAATTTCCTGGTTGACCCATTCATTCTTTAGTAGGATGTTCTTTAGCCTCCATGTATTTGGGTTCTTTCCAACTTTCCACCTGTGGTTGAGTTTTAGTTTCAAAGCATTGTGGTCTGAAAATATGCTGGGAATGATCCCAATCTTTTGGTACCAGTTGAGACCTGATTTGTGACCCAGGATGTGATCTATTCTGCAGAATGTTCCATGTGCACTAGAGAAGAATGTGTATTCTGTTGCTTTGGGATGGAATGTTCTAAATATATCTGTCATGTCTATGAGGTATAGTTTGTTACTTAAGCTCTTCATTTCCTTGTTGAACTTTTGCTTAGATGATCTGTCCATTTCAGTATGGGGGGTGTTAAAGTCCCTTACTTTTATTATATTATTGTCAATGTGTTTCTTTGATTTTGTTATTAATTGGTTTATACAATTGGTTTACACACAATTAATAGCTTTTTAAAATTTCTTGATAATCCCATGTTAGGGGTATAGATATTTAAAATTGTTAGATCTTCTTGTTGGACAGACCCTTTAAGTATGATACAGTGTCCTTACTCATCTCTTATTATGGTCTTTGGCTTAAAATCTAATTTGTCTCATATGATTTGTCTGATTGCCACGTCAGCTTTCTTTTGATGTCCATTAGTATGGTAAATTGTTTTCTACCCCCTCACTTTAAATCTGGAGGTGTCCTTGGGTCTAACACGAGTCTCTTATAGACAGCATATTGATGGGTCTTTTTTTTTAATCCATTCTGATACCCTGTGTCTTTTGATTGGGGCCTTTAGTCCATTTACATTCAGTGTAACTATTGAAAGATATGAATTTAGTGCCACTGTATTTCCTGTAAGGTCACTGTTACTGTATATTGTCTCTGTTCCTTTCTGGTTGGTTACTTTTAGGCTCTCTCTTTGCTTAGAGGGCCCTTTTAATATTTCCTATAGGGCCGGTTTGGTGTTTAAATTCTTTTAGTTTTTGTTTGTCCTGGGAAATTTTATCTCTCCATCTATTTTCAGTGACAGCCTAGCTGGATATAGTATTCTTGGCTGTATATTCTCATTTATTGCTCTGAATATATCATGCCAGTCCTTTCTGACCTGCCAGGTCTCTGTGGACAGGTTTGTTGCCAATCTAATATTCCTACCATTGTATGTTATAGACCTTTGTCCTGAGCTGCTTTCAGGATTTTCTCTTTGTCACTGAGACTTGTAAGTTTTACTATTAGATGACATGGTGTGGACTCATTTTTATTGATTTTGAGGTGGATTCTCTGTGATTCCTGGATTTTGATGCTTGTTCCCTTTGCCATATTAGGGAAATTCTCATCTATAAATCACTCCAATATACCTTCTGCCCCCCTCTCTCTTTCTTCTTCTTCTTCTGGGATCCCAATTATTCTAATATTTTTTCATCTTATGGCATCACTTATCTCTTGAGTTCTCCCCTCATGGTCTAGTAGTTGTTTATCTCTTTTTTTCTCAGCTTCTTTATTCTCCATCATCTGGTCTTCTATATCAATAATTCTCTCTCCTGCCTCATTTATCCTAGCAGTAAGAGCCTCCGTTTTTAAAAGGATCTTATTTATTTATTTATTTGAGAGGCAGGATGAAAGAGAGAGAGAGAGAAAGAGAGAGAGAGAGAGAGAGAGAGAGAGAGAGAATGAGAGGGGGAAGGGCAGAGGGAGAAGCAGACTCCCTGCTGATCAGGGAGCCTGATGTGGAGCTTGATCCTGGACCTCTAGGATCTTGACCTGAGCTGAAGGCAGTCGCTCAACCAACTGAGCCACCCAGGTGCCCCAAGAGCCTCCATTTTTAAAATTTCACCTCATTAATAGCTTTTTAAAATTTCAACTTGGTTAGATTTTAGTTCTTTTATTTCTCCAGAAAGAGGTTTTCTGTGCTTTTTTCAAGCTCAGCTAGCATCTTGATAATCATCATTCTGAACTCTGGTTCTGACATCTTACTAATGGCCATATTGATTAGGTCCCTAGCTGTCAGTACTGCCTCTTGTTCTTTTTTGGGGGGACGGGGGTTGGGTTTTCTGCCCTGTCATTTTATCCAGATAAGAATAGATGAATGAGTGAACAAAATACTAAAAGAGTAGCAATGACCCCAGAAAAATACACACTAACCAAATCAGAAGAGACCCAAAACCAGGAGAAGAAAGGAGGGAAAAAAAATACACACACACACACACACATAAACACACACACACAGGTGAATAGAACAGAACCACACACTTGGTTTTGGGTGTATTTTGGTCTGTTAGAAGGAACTGCCTCCCAAAATTTTAAAGAAAGAAAACTTATATATATACAAAAATAAGGGTAAACATGATGAAGGGATGGAATATGACTGTAAAGATGAAAACTTTAAAAAATTCTAAAAAAGGAATTGATAAGAAGTTGGTTGAAAAAAGAGAAAAAAGAGAGAGAATGTGATCAGACTGGAGACTAGAACTAAGCCATATGCTAGATTTAGGGTACATTTTGATCTGTTAGAAGAAACTGTATCCCAAAATTTTAAAGAAAGAAAAATCTATATGTATACAAAAAATAAGGTTAAATACAATGAAGGGATAGAATATGACAGTGAAAATTTAAAAAGATTTTTAAAAAGGCATTGGTAAAAATAGTTAAAAATGTTAAAATAGGAAAGAGGAAAAATTAAAAAAATAGAATAAGAAAAAAATAAAATTAATAAAATTTAGCTTTGAAAGACTAATGAGTCATGGGGAAAAAGCCATGAATTCCATGTGTTGCATTCCCCTAGCTCTGGAGTTCTGCAGTTTTCATTGGTCGGTAACTTGGTCTTGGGTGGATGTTCTTGCTGATCTTCTGGGGGAGGCACCTTGTGCAGAGATTCTCAAACATCTTTGCCTGGGGCAGATTTTCACCACCCTTGCCAGTGGCCTGCCTAAGTAATCTGCTCAGGTTCGCTCTTGGGAGCTTTTGTTCCCTGAACACTTTCTGTATTGCTTTGGAGGATGAGAATGGAAATGGTGCCCTACCAATCTCCAGCTCATAGGTGCCAAGAGCTCAGGGCCCCCCTCTTCAGTGTGCCCTCAGAGAAAAGTGGTCAATCCCTCCTGTCTCCCTGGTCTCTGGCTGCACTCTGTGCTCACCTGGCCTGTGATGGAGAGTTTCTATCTCTGGTGCACGGCCCCGTTTGGAGTCTCCAAATCCAGCAGATTCCTGCTGTGCTGCACCTCCCAGAGGTGGAAGGTGAGTCTCCCTGATCTGCCACTTGTGGGGTCCCTGCTCAAAGGGCAGTGGTCCGACTGTGCCTTGGAAGTTTAAGGTAACCCTGAGCTGAGATCCCCTCTTCGGCTCCATCTCTGCAGCTGGCTTCCCTGCTCTGATACCTGTGAGCTCTGTCATACTTAGGCACCTCCAATCTTTCTGTGACCCAGTGGGTCCTGAGACCACACTGTCCCTGTGAGGGCTCCACCCTCGCTTAGCTTCTGGAGTGCCATCCCTCAGTGGAGCAGATTTCTAGAAGTTCTGATTTTGTGCTCTGCTGCTCTACCACTTGCTGGTAGCTGGCCCATCCCCCCGTGGTCTCTCTTCCCATTGCTTCGGATTCACTTCTCCACATGTCCTACCTTCCAGAAAGTGTTGTTTTTCTATTCCTAGAATTCCTGCTCTTCTTCTCTTCTATCTCCTATTGAGTTTGTAGCTGTTCAGAATGGTTTGATAGCTATCTAGCTGAACTCCTGGGACCCCACAGAACCTTGCGCCATCCAATTTGGTGGACACTAGCCACTCATAGCTATTAAAATAAAAATAAAATAAAGTGAAATAAATCGGGAATTTCTGCTTTAAGACAAGATGAAATACCGTGGATTAGAGCCATCTTTCCATCTGAAATAAGTGAGAAATGGACAAAAGTATGTGAAAAATCTGTTGTCAAGGCCCATGAAATCAAGTGGGGGATGACAGAGAGATGCTGGAGACCAGTGAGGGGAGTCCTGCAGCTGGCCCAACTCACAGCTGGGGAGAATGTCCATGCAGGAAGGAGGGGTATAGGCAGAGCCCAGCAACTCCCTGCAATGAGGGTGGAACCAAGGAGGGAAACCAAGGAGACGAGAATGTGAGACCAGTGGATTAGAGAGGAGAGAGCTACCACAAGAGCTCTGGGATGGAAGAGCGTCCCTCTGAGGACTCAGATGTTCATTTGAGGGCTGATAAGCTCATGTGAGTGAGGGAGCTTTCCAAGGCAGGGGAAAGGTATCCCCTCGTCCAAAGAGTCAGTCTGGAAAACCTCTGGGCTCCTTGGACAATACTCTCAAGGACCTTGCTTTCATAGTGGGGATAACCAGCCCCAGACTGAGCCCTGCTCCTGTCCTGCCTAAAAGCATCTTAAAAGCAAGTCCTGAATGATCAAACTATCACCAAGTGACTTAACTGTATCTCAGAGAAAGCTCAAGAATCAAGCATCCAACAGGGTAAAACTCAGTGTCTGGAATCACATAAAAAATTCACAAGGGAGCAAAGAAGCAGGAAAATACAACTCACAATGAGGGGATAAATCACCAGAACCAACCCAAAACTGACACAGATGTTAGAATCAGCAGACAAAAGCATTAAAACAGTTATTACAGCTGGATTCCATATGTTCAAAAAGTTAAGCAGAGACATAGAAGATGTAAAAAAAGACCCAAACTAAACTAGAAATGAAAAATACAATGTCCTAGATGAAAACCCAGTGGATATGATTAATGGTGGATCAGACAGCGAGGAAGAAGTGATTAGCAAACTTGAGGATGTAGCCATAGAAGCAATCCAAAATGAAGCATGGAGAGGGAGTATTAATTCAGAAATGAACAGAGTACCAGTGAACTGTGGGAGAACTTTAAATGGCCTCAAATGTGTAATTAGAGTATCTGAAAGAGAGAGCTAGGGGCAGAAAAATGTGAGAAGAGATAATGGCCAAACATTTTCCGTCTATGAGGAAGCCTATAAACTCACAGATTGAGGAAGTTCAAGGAAGACAGAGTATAGGAGGAAATATGAAAAATGAAAAACTCTGACAGCAAAGCATATCTTAATCAAATTACTCAAAACCAGTGATAAAGACAAAATCATGAACTCAGCCAGAAAAATAAAAGAGAAGATTTGTACCATGGAAACAAGTGAGGCTGGCATCAGACTTGCTGTGGGAAATGTAAGCCAGGAGCTGTGGCAGCATCTCTAAAATCCAGACAGAAAGACATCTGTTGACCTGGAATTCCATACCCAGCAAAAATGTCTTCCAAAACCAAAGGCAAGATAAAGACTTAAAACACACAGAAGCTGAGAGAATCACTCTCCAGAAGACCTGAGCTGTGAGAAATGTTAAAGGGTGTCCTTCAGACAGGAGGAGGACACCAGGTGGGCACGCAGATCTATATACAGGAATGGGAAGTACTGGAACTGGCACTTTTCTGGCTAAACATATAAGGTCTATTTTCATTATACAATTATATTTAACAGATACTTGTCTAAACAAACATGATAATCATGTCATATGGGGTTTATGATGTATGTGAAAACAAAATGCTTGAAGACAATAGCAGAAAGGCTTTGTGGGGAAATTGGAAATAAGCTCTTGTAATGTTACTATGTTGTACATGAAGTGGTATAATATCACCTGAAGGCAGAGTGTGATAAGTTACGGATGTGTATTATAAACCTTATGACAATCAAGAGATTACAAAACAAAGAGTCATAGCTAAGAAGTCAACAAAAAGACAGAATAGAATGGTAGAAACATATTTAATTAATCCAAAGGAAGTTAGAAAGAGAGTTAGAAAGAGAGGAAAAAGAGAAAAGCAGATGAGACAAATAGAAAATAAAGATAATAGACTTAAAAACAAGATAATAGACTTAATACCATGAATTATACATTAAATGTAAATGGCTTAAATATCTCAAACAAGAGGACAAATTGTATAGAAAAGCAAGATCCAACCACATGCTGTCTATAAGAAACACACTTCAAATATAAAGATACAAATAACTAAAAGTAAAAGAATTTGAAAGGACATACTATGCTAACATTCATGCAAAGACTTCTGGAGTGACTATATTAATACAAAGTAAAACAGAATCCAGAGCACAGAATATTACCAGAAATTAAAAAAAATTTCATAATGATAAAGGGGTCCATTCACAAAGAGGACATAATAATCCTAAATGTTTATGCACCTCATAATGTAGCTTCAAAATATATGAAACAAAACCCAAAAGAGTCACAAGGAGAAATCAGACAAATCCGCAGTATGGCCAGAATTTTAATACTCATCTGTTGGAAATTCTCACGAGTCAATAGAAGATCAATCAGTAGGGCCGTGTGGAAGTGTGGGAGATCAGATGTGACTGACTTTTATAAAGCCCTTCACCCAACACAGGATAGCCATTCTTGTCAAGCATGTGTGGAACATTTATTAGGAGAGACCAAGTTCTGTACCATAAGACAAGTCGAAAACATAAAAGGATCCAAGTTATAAAAGTCTATTATCTGACTATAATGGAATTAAATCAGAAATGGGAGATTCCTGGAAAATCTCCCACATTTGGAAACTAAGCAACACATTTTAATAACCCATAGGACAAAGAAGAAATCAAAAGGGAAATTAGAAAGTATTTTGAACTGAATCAAAATGAAAACTTGGCAAATCCCACAGAACATGTGTAGATTTAGTTAAAGCACTACTTAGGCGGACAGTGATAACATCAAATTCCTACATTACGAAAGAAGACAGACTTCAAATCAATGACCTCAGCATCCACCTTAAGAAACTAGAAAAAGGAGAGCAAAGAAATCCCAGAGTGAGACAAAGGCAGTAATAGAGATCAGAGTGAAAATCAGTGAAATAGTAAACAGAAAAACGAAAGAGAAAATCACTGAGACCAAAGCTGATCCTTCGAGGCGATCAATAAAACAACCAGCCTTTGGCAGGTCTGATCGGGAGAGAAAGAGAGACCAATCACCTGCATCGGGAATGAAAGAGGTGACTTCAGGATGGATCCCACTGACATTCAAGGATGGGGGAATGTTATGGACAATTTGTACTGATAAATTTAACTGCATAAGTGAAGTAGAGAATTTCTTGAAAGACACAAATTACAAAATCATGCAGGATGAAATAGCTTGTGTGCCTTATATCTATGACAGACATCAAATTTGCAGTTGAAAGCCCTACTACAGGGAGAACTCCAGGCTTTCCTGATGAATTTTACCTTGAGCTGGAGGGAAGGACACCACTAAGCAGATGCTACCAGGATGATATCCAGAGAACAAATAGGCACATGAAAAGGTGCGCAACACTGCCGGTTGTGGAAGGGGCGGGAATTCAAACCGCCACGAGCCTCAGCCACACGCCGGTTAGAACAGTGGCGTTGAGGACTGACCGGGCTTCTGGGAGGATGGGGAGGAGATAAAGCCTCAGAGCTGCGGGACGGAGGACCAAACCGCACAACCGCTTTGCAGAGCAGTGTGGCTGCATCTTAAACTGTGAGACGCGCATCTGCCATAGCGTCCGGCCATTCTGTTGCAAGAGAGAAGAACACATCTGTCCACACGGAGCTGCCCATGAATGTGCACTGCACAGTCCCCCACGGAAGACCCCCCCAGTGTCTGCCCACAGTTGAATGGATACATGAGCTGTGGTACGGCCAAGCAGGGACACGACTCGGGGAGAAAAAGCAAGGTTCTTTTCCCACACACACCGCAGAGGAAGGTCCAGCTGCCATGTGCATGGTGCTGAACAGAAAGAAAACGGGATTTCTAATTCCGTGGAGAATTTGTGTAAAGTTCTAGAAAATGCAAACTAGTCCATGAATGATGGAAAGCAGGGAGAGGCCGCAGGGACGGGGGTGGGGACCGGACATGAGAGCCCCAGTGGCAAGGGGGCTGTGGTGTGAGGCCATGTCTGGACCTCGGTGGTGAAAGCCTTGCGCGCCGCTTACTTGACCCAGGCACAGGTTGTTCCGTGGGGGTTGTGTGTCCAGAAAGTTGTTACACAAAGTACACTTGGAAAATGTCTGGTCTTCCAGCTGTGGTTGCCCCATGCCGGGGCCCAGCAGCCACGGCGACCGATGGCTCCCAGCCTGGGCAGCCCAGATAAAGGACGTCTTGACCCTTGTGGGGACACCTATGGACAGCCTGCTCACGAAGTGGACGGTGGTGTGGGGTGTGATCAGTGCAGGGGGTCTAACCCATTGTGGGAACAACCAAGAGGTGGGGATGAGCAGGGCTGGTGGTCCCCGCGGGGTAGACTGATGGTGACGATACCCCCCAGCCCGGGGGAAGGCCCACATGGGAGCTGCTGTGGATGGAGGCCAAAGAGGCGGGCGGCGTTGCTGGGGGATGGGCACAGATGTTACAGCTTGGGGGCGGGCCTCTGTCAGTGCAGGTGAGGGGTGACCCCGTGACCCCCTAGACTCACCGAGATGTTGTCTTCGTCCCCCGTGCTTGTCTTTGGGGAAGTGGAGAGGACGCAGGGAGGGTCCCTGGGGAGGGTGGCAGGCAGATGGGGGCCCAGGGTGGGCTTCATCCCTGGGGACCTCCTAGTTCTGGCTCCTTCTCCCTCCATCTCCGGGACCCTGCCACTTGAGAGGGGAGGCTGAGCCCCGCTGGGGCTTTGGGTGTCTGGCTTCCTGGACGCCACCCCGTCTCCTTGGGAGCAGGATGAGATCTGGGGACAAGTGCCAGGGCGGGTGGTGGTCACTGCTTAGCCACTCAGACTTCATGTGGGGACGCTGAGGCTGGGTGGTCAGCCCACAGATGGGGGGTCCAGCCCAGTCCCACAGGGGTAGGGAGAGCTGAGTTGGGGTGGCCATGGGGCCAGGGGCAGGGTGACAGGCGGCTGGGGTGGTGACCTTGCCTTGAGCGGCTGTCACCAGGCGGGGGCAGCTGGGTCCACCAGGCCTGGCCTTCGAACGTCCTCCACATGGAAACACCAGCCCTGGCCGCGATCTCCCTTGCTTTTCCCCATCTGTCCCCTGGGTGAAATCGAGAAAACCCATAAAAGCCAAATGACTGTGATCGCAGAGGACGGTCCCCGGCCCAGGTGCGCGTCGGGACTCATGAGGCCTTGAGTTGATAAAAATGTAATAAGTTCCAGCCCAAGGTCTATTTTACGACAGGTGTGGCGTGGCTGTGTGTAACTGTGCTTAACAATTAATTAACTTTTCATGCCGTTCATTAAGCTCCGTTATTTATGAGGCCGGGCTCCACACGATAAGGCAAAGTCACCGGAGGGAAGACTCCATTAAACCGGGACGTGCTGTCCGGCAGGAGGGACGCGCGGCGGGGCGGCCGCTGCCCTACTCCCTCCCGGTGGGACTGGAAATCAGTGTATTTGTGGTTTGCCCAGAATTCGGCAGCGAACGGATTTCTCAGGGACGCCGGCAAGAAAGGGAGTGTGGGCGGCAGAGAGCGCAGGCCGAGTGGCTCTGAGCGCTGGGCCGCGGGGCTGCAGCGGGTGACCCATCCTCCCGGAGCCTCAGGGGCTCAGGTGCCCTCAGACACAGTCCTTTGTCCAGCCGGGGAAACGGAGGCCCCGGGGGGGGGGGGGGGACAGCACAGGAGGCAGGGGAGGGACCGGCCCTTGCGTTTGGCTTTGAAGTGTCCCATGATCCTGGGAGTCCTCGATCAAAGGGCCACCACCCAGGAGAGCCTCCGGGCTGCGGAAACGCCCTGGCCTCTCTGGCGGAGGGGTCAGGACCGTGCTCTGCCCGGCTGTGGCTCTCCTGGGAACCTCTTGGGCGTGAGCAGCCGGAGGGAGGGTGCAGGGGCTGGGCACGCACGGCAGACCCGCTCCCACGACACCCTCCGCAGAGGTCCTGCCCTGGGTGACCATCATCGTGGACCCCTTCCAGTTTCCCTTCCGAATTTTGGTCTTGGCCAGAGTGTTCCCTCCTCTGGGTCCTGCCTACCCCCTCCGGATTTTGGCACGTTTCCTCTCTGGCCGGCAGTGCGGGGCTGTGCGGGGCTGTGGGGGGCCGGGAGAAGTCCCTGGACGTAGGGTGGTGGTGGGGGAAGGGGAACCACAAAGGGAGGGTGTGGCGAGAGCCACAGTGGCTCTGGCGGAGGCAGCGGGAGCTGGGCTCTGCGCAGGCGGGTGTGGTGGTGGGGGTGTGCCAGGCAGGGATGTTGAGGCAAGAGACCAGCTCCTGGTTGGGGAGGCAGCTCTGACATCCTCCCCTCTCCCTGAGCCTGGGTGTCTGAGCCGTCCCTGGCCTCATGGAGGATCCCAGTACTGTGATGAGCGAGCCGGGGCGGGTGGTGCAGGGAGGGTCCCAGGGCCCCGGCGTCGGCGTCAGGCAGAGCAGCGGGGCGAGAGAAGGCTCTGAGCCTAGGGAGCCGCGCTCACCGGGGCAGTGCAGCCCGAGGGTGCTTCCTGGAGGGGGAGGCCCCCCAGCTGGACCTGGCGTGGGGCAGGGTGGGGCCAGATTTTCTGGCTACGGACGAGATTTTGTGGGACCTCCCTACTGGGAGTGGGGGAGGGGGCGTGGGGCGGGGACGCCGCCGACAGCTGTTTGCGAGCACGAACGCCCTCCTGGAGGCTCCGACGCCGTCTGAACAGGGCTTTAATTGAAAAATCAAATTCTTATTTTCCCTGAAAGTGCTCTGGTCATTTCTAAGCCCACAGAAAGCTTTATGGGCAATCACAGTCCCTGGTGTTTTTCTTTTTTAAAGAAGTGGAAACCACACAGAACAGAACACACAGGCCCCCCCCCGCCTGCTGGCCTCTGTTCCAAGGTTCTCTGTTCTCTTGGTGACCCTGCCCTCCGCTCGGAGCCCTCTCGGATCTGACAGGCAGGAGCTCACCCTGCGAAGCTGAGCACCAGGCAGCGGTGAGGTGGGGTGGGCAGGGAGGCGGGGCTTCTGGGACCCAGCTCTGCCCACCTAGGTGTTGGACATCTGGTGTCCAGGTAGGTGGAATCCGGTCTCCACCCCGCCCTTGACCCGGGGATCCTTATCCCCTTCTGTAGGGGAGGGAGTGTGGGCACCAGGGTGCGTGTGGGTCAGTGAGCGTGCGTGTGTGTATGTGTGTGCACGCGCAGTGTGCAAGGCCCTCTGGCTGCCGTGCGGGGTGAGCAGCGTTTCCTCGCGTCCCTGTTGGTGCACACCGTGCAGGCAGCGGCAGGCGGCTCTCCCCGTGCTTCTCTGTGGGTGTCACGTGGTGGCCATGACTCCGACTCCTTCCCCAGCTTCAGGAGCTCTGGGTGGTGGCTCCTTCTTGGGGACCGGTGGTCCGACACGGGTGGGGGCGTGGTCTGATGGGCCTTGTAGCTCTGGACGGGGTCTGCCCGCAGCCACCGGCACCATGGAGCCCCCACCATGCAGCCCCAACTCGGGCCAGCTGTACTGAGCTCCAGCCACGCATCCAAGCCTAGGGTGTGGGTGACACGTCTTTCTTGTGGCCCAGGACCCCGGTAGGCAGGCAGGTGGTGGGATCCTCTGGTGGCCCTGCAGGCTGAGAGCTCAGTGCCACTCTGCATGTTTTCTGAGCCCTGGCTTGGCCCTCCCCAGAGGACGGGACCCACGTGGCCACAGGGACAAGGGTCCTCAGGGACTCAGCCTCCATCCAGGAAGGGCAGGGACCCAGGGAGACCCTCTTAGGAGGGGAACCTCCTTCCTGGGTCTGAGCCCTGGCCCTGGGGGGGTGGGACCCCACTCCTGACCTAGCTGGGTGACCAGGGCCAGCTGCTTTCTTGGTGACAGTGGGGGTCACCAGTTTGTCCCGGAGACTACCCCCACCATGGCCAGGCCCAAAGAAGGCCCCATGGGGCTGTGGCAGGACCTTCCCACCCCAGCAAGCCCGGCTGTACCTGCCAAGGGCTCCAGGCTGCTGCCTATCCTGGGGCAGGACCCTTCCTCGGAGCAGCCCAGAGAGACTAGGTTGGGCTGTTGCCTTGTCTTCCCGGGAGGCGGTGGCTGTCCCAGGCCCCGCCCCACCCAGGGCACCCTTGCCAGCCAGCCCTTTCCCCTCCTTCTGGGCCCCTGGCAGAAGCCTCCTCAGAAGGGCCGAGGCTGCCCAGCTGGCAGGATTTCTTGTGGACCTGGGGAACTCATGAGACCCAGGAAGAAGCCAGAAACCCCGGACCGTGTCTGTGCCTCCTTCCCGAAGGCCTGAGATCTGAGCTCCAGCCTCTGGGATGTCCCTTCCTCTGGTCCCCGGGGGGCGGGGTCAGCTGTTCCCCTGGACTCCCACCAAACAGTCCAGGGGATAGAGGCGCAGCCAGAGGCATCCTTGGGACAGGGTCGGGGGACAACAGGGAGGAAGGATGGACCCCCATGGAGGCCAGGACACGGCCTGTGCCCTTTTTGGGGCCCAGGATGTGGGGTCCCCCAGCTCTGGCAGCAGAGAGGGCACGGCCTCAAACAGGCTGTCCAGAGCACACGGGCCCCCGGCAGGCCGGGCTGGGCATGGGCGCCGGGAAGAGGGCAGCGTGAGGTGGAGCGGCAGCATCTCTGACCAGCCGTCGCCTGGCACCATCCCCACAGAGGGGCAAACTGAGGCCCAGGGAAGGGCAGTGGCCCAGAGAGGGAAGTGACATGCCCAAGGTCACACAGCAGGTGGGAGACCCCGCGCCTAGCCCTTCCCCCGCTGGTCCTCCCTCCCCCGCCCCCCCAACCCCGCGGGAGAGCAGGTCTGGGGTGGAGGGGTCCGAGGCAGGACAGGCCCTGCCCGTGCGCCGCAGGCCACCGTTCGTGGGCCCGGCCACGTGTGTCAGCAGAGCTTGTAAAGGAGCTCGCAGGCAGGGATTTAATTTCCTCCTGCTCCTTCCAGCGCTCTCGCTGCCTCGTAAATCATGCGTTTATGGCTCTCGCTTCGGCACTTTTGCGATGGCCGATAATGGCTGAGTAAGTGGTGGAGGGATGGATTCTGCAGCCGATCTTAAACAAGGGCGCTCGCTGGAGCCGTAAATGATCTTGAGCAGAGCCAGTGGGCACGACCGTGCAGGGCCGCGGCAGGGAGCAGCCACGGACCTGTGGGAAGAAGCTGCCCAGGGTTCCGGCCCCCCCGCCCCGGGAACCCGGCAGTGTTCAGGGCAGCGAGGGTAGCCGTTTCGAGGGGTTCATCCGTTCCCGGGACGGGGACCCACCAGGGCTGGCGTGCGTGCACCCGTGTGTGCAGTCTGTGAATGGGCGTGTGCATGGGCACATGTGTGTGCCTGGGCTGTGAGTGTGAGTGCACATGTGTGTGTGGGAGTATTTGCAGGCTCCCAGCCCAGAACAACTTTGTCCTCTAGGCCTGGGGGTGGCCTCTGGGGTGGCGGCTGCCCAGAGCCTGAGCCGTAGTTCTCACCCGTTGCCCGACCCCTTGTTCAGTGGCTGATGGGGGCTGCTCCGGGACCTGCATTCCCTGCACCCCCAAAGGCAGCCGTCTGTCGCCCTTATCGTGGAAACCCCTGGCCAGCCTACCTGCTGCCAAAGTCCCCTCTGGCTCTGATGTCTGGACTCCTGCAGGACTAGTCGGGGAGGTCAGACCAGGATGGACGAGCAGGTCCTATAGAGAACCCCAGGTCAGAAACAGAGGGTCCATGGGGGGCGTGCAGTGGGCTGTGGGGCCTCTTGGCAGAGCTTTCAGCTTCCGGTTGGCTCCGGAAGCAGGGCCACGCTGCACTGAGTGGGGACTGAGGGCTTCTCTCCATTTCCCACTCTCCTTCCCACCCCCCTCCTCTCCCCCAGGATCGCCCTTTCTGCAAACGATAAAGATGGGGGCATGCACACCAGCGCACAGTTTCCATGAGCACACGCAGGCATCCGGGTGCGTCCTGGACAGACGGTCCCCCCAGCGATAACAGCTGGTTTGTCTGCGTCTGCCCGACCCTCCAGCAGAGTCCCAGGACCTTGACGGCCCCCGGGCACCGGGCAACCCCGTGCCCACCATTGTTTATTTTCTGCTCAAACTTGCTTTGCCAGCCGTGGGGCTGCAGCGTCTCCTCATAAAGCCATAAACGTAATTGATATTCTCAGCATTTCGAGAAAAAATACGAGTGTTAAAGATATACAGTACACCTCATAAAATTCTCCCATATTTCTTCTTTATGGTGGGTTCTAAAATTGGCAAAATAAATTCCCTAAGACCCATTACACTTAACGCAGAGTGTGTTTGGAGGCGGGGAGACGTGGAACCCACCGGCTCCGGGCCCTTCAGCACCGGGTGGCCTGAGTCCCTGCTTGGTCACGGGCCGTTTTCCCAGAATCCTGGCTGGAACGGCAAACCGTGATTGCCTGGTTACAGTTTCTGGCCAAGGCCGGTTGCGGGCAAGTTTCATCTCCGGGCTGGGGAAGGTCTGTCTTCCCCCAAGAAAATGCAGAGCCTCTGCGTGGCTGAGTCATATCTGGGATTCCATGGGGCCTGGTCCTCTGTGGGTACACGTGGGGCTTCAGAGCCCCCAGCCCAGAGCCCTGCACTGCGTCCTCTCAGGCTGGTCCCAAACTTCCCTGCCTCAGTTTCCCCGCCGGTCCCTGCTGGTTGAACTCGGAGCGAGAATGACAACCTGGGGTCGTGTGCGGCTGCTTTTCTTCACCGTCTTTCTCCTTCATGAGCACAAAGCTCCCCGGAGCAGCCGTATGCATTGTAGGAAAACTTTCCAAGCCAAGTTTGTCCAGGTGCAATTTACTTGCAAATCACATGCGTGTCAATTACACAAGCATTTCAAATCTCAAAAACAGGTAAAACAAGAAGTCAGCTTTGTTTTGTGGAACCGTTTAGATCTGGGGGGAGACGGGGAAGGCGGTTCGGTGAGCTCTCGTGGACCCCGCGCCAGGTTCCTCGCGAGCCCCTCCTGTTGGTGTGGTAGATCCCCTCCGGCTAACGAAACCTCACTGCTGGGTCGTTGTTTAGCGGAGTCTGTCCACCACGGGGTTTCCTTCCTTTTGATTCCGTCCTTCGGTGCCCCGCCCCACCGGGGGCAGCATGGTACCTCTCCTCGTCACGCCTCCTTGGGCGCTCTGGGCTCTGACAGCTCCTGGGGTTCCCTTGTTTTGACGACCTTCACGGCTTCGAGGCATGTGGTTGGGTATTTTGCAGAACGCGCCCCTCCAGGGACTGCGTGAAGTCTCTCTCTCACGTCGCGCTGGCGTTGGGGAGGGCGCGCCACGGACCTAAGCAGGGCTTCCGTGCCGTCCCATCAAGGGTGCACGCGACTAGCACGATGCATTCCTGCGGGAGCTAGCCTTGGTCACCCGGCTTGGGGGGATCGGGTTCCTGGGGGAAAGTGACTCTTTCCGCTGGAGGGAAGTCACTGATGCCCGCTTGAGGGCGGGGCAGCTGCAGAAACTATTTGGAAGAATTCCAAATGAGGAAGGTTTGTTACTTCCCCCACCGTTGATGTGCTGAATCACTATTTCCCTCAGTCTGGACCCTGGCTATTCATTTCCTCCTTTGGGTGGTGTGTTTGCCGCTCGAGTTCTTGCCGTGTGGGTCACCGGCCCCATGCGTGGCTCCTGGGCCGGACACGCCTCTGCTGCTTTGTCTGGGGAGGAGGTTCTTAGGCTCTGGCTCTACGAGAAGCTCCGGCTCCTCTAACATGTTCTGTTCCCAGCCCCAGTGACACATTTCTGCAGGGGACCCCAGTGGCTGCGGTTGGAGAGTCTGCTAACACCCAGGGTCGGGGCCCCATCAGACCGAGGTGTACTGATTCGTGTAGACACGTGTATCGTGTGGACCCCTTCATGTAACTGTGTGGCAGCCTGGGGTCTCCAGAGACACGGACCCCACGGAGCACGTGAACAAGGAGATTCTGTATGAGATCGTGTGATGAGGACCTGGCTCCGTGACTGGGGGGCCTGAGAGTCCCGCGATCTGCCGTCCCTGAGCTGTGGCGCGGGGGAGCCCGTGGTGTGATGCAACCTGAGTCCCGAGGCCAGAGAACCAGGGCAGCCCAAGGTGTGAGTCTCTGTCTGAGGACAGGACGGGAGGGATGAGGTGGGGAAAGGGGGCACATCCGTCCTCCCTCCACCTTGAGTTCTATCCAGGCCCTGGACCAGACGGGCCCAGCACCCTGGGACGGCCACCTGCTTCACTGAGCCCCCCACCCACACGCCGGTCTCCTGGGGAGCCCCCCACCCCCACCCGCCCCCAGGAGGACTGTCTGACCTGGGCGCCTGGGGACCCTCACCTCAGCTGCTTCTGTGTTAAGTGAGTCATACGTTCCCGGCGACACCTCTAGTCTACACCATGGGCTCATTCTGGACGCCATCCCTCACCGCTCTGGAACCGTCCCCTCCAGCAGTGGAGGCCCGGCCCACCACCACTGCCCGCGCAGGCAGGGTTACATTGGAGCCGAGCCCCTGCATCTCCAGGGCGGTGGGCGGAAGAGCCCGACCTTCACGCTGGACCTTGGGGGCCCGGCCTGCAGGCGGTTTCGTCTGCCTGGGGACCCCCGGCCCCGCCCACTTCCCAGTGCTTGCTGGGTCCCTCTCCCTCACCCCAGAGGGGCTCAACCCCGCTCCCACCGCAGTCGGGCTGCCCTGGGCGTCGGCGCCTCTTCCCGGGAACACCAACCTCCTAGATGATGTTTTAAAAATGCGCACGAATGAAGACTCGTTTCGACGTCGAGTTCTCTGGGTGATGACAAAGGCATGGTGTCACGGTCATACCGAGCAGTCTCACTGCCCAAAAACCCTGCGGTCGCCTGCTCCGCCTCCCCCTCTGACGGGTCCCTCTTCCAGAATGTTCTCCAGTCGAGTCGCACATGTGCAGCCTCTCCGCATCGGCTTCTGTCTCTGAGCGCGTAAGGAGCGCCCGTGACTTCTGGGTTTGACCGGCTTGTCCGTGGGGCTCCCTGCACACTACTTGGCTGCGTGGGCCGCCGGAAGGCGCCGACCCATTCCCCCGCGGGTGGGCGTCTTGGCGGCTTCAGGTTGGGCAGTTATGCATCAAGCCGCTGCAACGTTTGCACGCGCGGTTTTTGCGTGGATGCCCGTTTTCAAGTCCTTTGAGAAGATACCCGGGAATTCTGACCGCGGAGTCATGTGGGGAGGCCGAGCTCAGCTGTGCAGGAAACCGCCGGCCGGTCTTCCCAAGCGGCTGCTCTGGTTTGCATCCCCGCAGCAGTAAGCGAGGTCCCCGGAGCTCAACACCCTTGCCCCGTGTTAGCAATTAGTGTTGTCCCTTTTTTTTTTTTTTTGGAATTTAGCCGCTGATATGTACGTTGTGGTATTTCCTTAAATTTGTGTTTCCCTAAAGAAGAATGACATTGAGAATCTTCTCAGGCACTTGCTTCCTGTTTGCTTGTGTTTTTGTTTGTTCAAACCTTTGCTTCATTTTTAAATGGATGTTTGTTTTCCAAAGGTAAAGGTTTAAGAATTCTTTGGATGTTTCGGATATAAAGTCTGTTGTCTGACGTGTGTTTCGTAAAGATTCTCCCCCAGTCCGTGGCTAGTCTTTTCTTGCCCTGAATGGGGTCTTCGGCAGGATAGATGTTTGTTTGTTTGATTGTTTTTTAAAGATTTTCTTTATCTGAGAGAGAGAGCGAGAGAGAGCACGAGAGCACAAGCAGGAAGAGTGGGAGAGGGAGAAGCAGGCTCCTCTCTGAGCAGGGAGCCCCACGCAGGACTCTGGGACCATGATCTGAGCCTCAGGCAAACGCTTCACCGACTGAGCCCCCCAGGCATCCTGGGATAGATGTTTTTAATCTTAAAAAGTCTAACATCCATTTTTCCTTCCATAGATTGTATTTTTTGGTAACAAAGCACATCATCAAACCCCAGGTTACACAGGTCCTAGGTTTTCTTCTAGAAATTTTACAGTTTTGAGGCTTACATTTATGTCCATGATCCATTTGAGTAATGTTTGTGAAAAGGGTCCTTAGTCTGTGTCTAGATCCATTTTTTAAAAAAACTTTACATACAGATGTCCAATTGCTGCAGCATCATGTATTAAGGAGACGATGTGGGGTGCCTGGGGGGCTCAGTCGGGGAAGCGTCTATCTTCAGCTCAGTCCCTGGTCCCAGGGTCGTGGGATCCAGCCCCGCACTGGGCTCCCTACTCAGTGGGAAGCCTGCTTCTCCCTCTCCCACTCCCCCTGCTTGTGTTTGTTCTCTCACTGTGTCTCTCTCTGTGATATAAATAAATAAAGTCTTTAAAAACATAGACTATTTATCCTATGGATTACCTTTGCTTCTTTGTCAAGGATTGGTTGATAATATTGGGCCAACTGTTGGGCTCTCTGTTCTGTCGCATCGAAGACTGGTCTGTTTTACCGATATCACACTGTCTCGACTCCCGCAGCCTCTTGGTGAGCTTTGGAACTCGGTAATGTGAATCCTTCAACTTTGTGCTTCACTGTCATGCTGAGTATTCTAGGCCTTTGACTTTTTGTGTCAACGTTAGAATCATTTTGACTGTATCTACAAAAAAGGTTGCTGGGATTTTGCTGGGACTGTGCTGGTTCAGTGGATGCATTTGGAAGAATGACATCTTCAAAATATTGGCTCTTCCTATCCATGAACATGGACTATCTTTCCATTTATTTGGAGCTTGTTGGGTATCTTTCGTCAAAGTTTACAGTTTCAGCATATGGAATATGTACAAATTTTGTTAGATTTCTACCTGAGTATTTCACTTCTTGGGGTTCTGTTATAACTGGACTCCCGAGTCCAAGTGTTCATTCCTGGTGTATAGGAAAGCGTTTGACTTATACATATTGACCTTGTATTTTACAACCTGGCTATACTTGCTTGTTAGCTCCAGGAGGTAGATAGATGATAGAAAGACAGACAGATGTCTTCATGCACACAAAGACTGATTTTCGACTGTGGAAATATGGATGGAATAAATCTCCCTTGGTCATGGTCATTTTTATATATTGTTGGATTTGATTTGACAATATTTTATGGATGATTTTTTGCCTATATTCATGAAAGTTATTAGTTCATAGTTTTATTTTATTTTTTTAAAATATCTTTATCATTTGGCATTAGGGTAATGCCTGCCTTATGAATGAATTAGGAAATATTCCCTCTGCTTTTCTTTTGCATGGAAGATTGTGGAGAATTTTTATCTTTTATCCTCTAAATGTTTGGTAGATTTTACCAGGGAAGACATCTTGGTCTAGGGCTTTATTTTTTTGAAAGCTTTTAATTCTTTTATTTATTTGACAGACAGAGATCACAAGCAGGCAGAGACGCAGGCAGAGAGAGAAGGAAGCAGGCTCCCCACTGAGCAGAGAGCCTGATGCGGGACTCGATCCCAGGACCCTGAGATCATGACCTGATCTAAAGGCAGGGGCTTAACCCACTGAGCCACCCAGGCGCCCCTGAAAGCTATTAGTTCTTGAATATTGTTTCAATTTTTTAAATAGATACAGGCCTCTTCAGGTTATCTATTTCTCCTTATGTGAGTTTTGGTAGTTTGTGCTTTCAAGGAATTGGCTCATTTTATCTTCAGTTTTCAGATTTGTGCACAAAGAGTTGTTCAGTTTACTTTTGTGATTTTTTAATGTCCGTGGGGTCTGTAGGGATGTCCCCTCTTCCACTTCTGAGAGTGGTCACTGTGCCGTCACTTTTGTTTCTTTCTCGACCAGCCTGGCGACATATTTGTGGGTTTTATGGATCTTTGGAAAGAACCAGCTTTTGTTTATGTTGATTTTTCCCTGTTGCTTTCCTGTTTTCCATTTCATTAATTTCTGCTCTCACTGCTCCCACTCGTTTCCTTCTCCTTGTTTCAGTCTTAAATTGCTCCTCTCTTCCTAGTTTCCTGACATGGACGCTTAGATTATTCATTTTATTTATTTTAAAAACATATTTATTTATTTATTGAAGGATTTTATCTATTTGAGAGAGAGCGAGAGTGCACCAGCAGAAGGCAGGGCAGAGGGAGAGAGAGAAGCAGACTCTCCGCTGCCTGTGAAGCCCGACATGGGGGCTCAGATTGCAGGACCCCGACGTCATGACCTGAGCCAAAACCAAAGATCAGACGCTGAACCGACTGAGCCCCCCAGTCGCCCCCAGATTATTCATCTTAGCTCTTCCTTCCTTTCTAACACATATAGTTAGCGCTCGAGCTTTCCCTCTGATCACAGCCTTTGCTGCCTCCTACACGTTTTGATAATTTTCGTTTTCACTTCCATTTCATCCAAAATACTTTAAACCCCCCGAAGACGTCTTGAGCATGTGTGTTAGTTGGACGCGTGCTGTTTAACTTTCAAATATTGGGGGACTTTTCCCGTTCTCTTCTCTGTTACTGATTTCTAGCTGGATTTGACCGTATTCTGGGATATATGTGATATGATTCCTATTCCTTTAGAATAAGCGCACCGTTAAGCGATGCGCTTAACGGCCACGTTCCCGGCATGCGCGAGATGACCGCGTCTCCTGCTGCCGTTGGACAGCGCGCTCTCAAGCTGGTTCTGGATGGATTGACCTATAGTGTACTTCTGGCCAACTTGCTCTGTGCTGCTTTTCCAACTACACGATCCGTTGCCGGGTGGAGAGCTGTGTGGATGTCTGTCTGTACCACAGTCTTGGACTCGCCTCTTTCCCTTGTGGTTCTGTCCACTTTGGCCTCCCAAACCGTGATGCCCACTGTTTGGGGACATGCGGGACCTCCTCCGCTCCTGGGCTTCCTTTCCTGGAGCACAATATCGCGCAAAGAGCAGGTGACGTTGAGTCTGCTGGTGGCATGGCGTGCCTGCCCCCCACTGCCCAGCCACTCTGGCCTCGCAGGGACCTATGCCAGTCTGTCTCGGTGGCATCAGGCTTGGCCGTGTGGCCTGCCCGGCCAGTGGGTGAGTATAGGCCGGCACTTTGAGACCCAGCCTTCTCTGCCGAGGAAGAGGGTCCGTCCTGTTAGGAGCTCTTCCTCTAGCCCAGGTCCTGACGTTGCTGCTGACCAAGAGAGAAACCAGCATCTGGAACTCGGGGCTTGCGTCCCGAGCCTGGGCGGGGCAGGGGAGGGCAGGGAGCCGTGACTCCGGGCCGGGAGCCAAGCTTGCCTGCCGCCGTGCACCGTCTCAGCACCGCGCTCTGTGGTGTGTTTGCGGCAGGAAACAGCAGGTGTGGATGGAGGCAAAGAGGTTTGGAAACCAGATGTTTCAGTGTGTGTCGACAGCTGTGATCAGTATGGAACGGTAAGAAGCAAGCGGGGAACAGTCTGATTTGCTACCACCACTGAAGGAAGCCGCTCTTCATATCTCTAAGAATACAAGATAAGACGGAGATGTTTCACTCCGTGGAGGCAAGTGGGCCCAGCCTGGCGGACAGAGGACGTAGCGCCAGTCCCCCCTTCCCCTCTGTTGGGGCGAGGGAGGCCGGTCAGCTAACCTTCTTGCGGGCGGAGTCCGGCAGGACAGGAGGCGGAGGGAACTGCTCGCCCGAGGAAGCCCCATGGGCCCTAGGTGACCACCAGTGAGGCTGGAGAGCAAGGCATGTCTCGGGGTACACCAGGGGTTTGGCCGGGGCTCAGGCCACCCTGCAGCCAGGCCACCGCAGAGCTCATGGGGCACCAAAGGCTCGTGCAGTCAGCTTGGACGGACAGTGACCACGGAGGTCCAGACTGGAGACGGCCTCAGTGGGCAGGAATGATGCGGGCGCCACAGGACATTTCCAGAGTCTTTGGTGTGGCCGAGAGGGTGGTGGGGACAGAAGGGCATATGGGAGGGGAACCGTGGTCTGGCGGCCAGCTGCTCTGGGCAGCAGAGCCCAGGCTCGGGCCACTCATCCTGGTTTTCCTGGGGCATCCCCAGATTCAACTCTGGAAGTCCCTGGTTGAGGCCTTGGGGCTGTTCCAGGGTTTCCTGAGTGTGGAGAGGGGAAGGCAAATGTTCGAGACTCGGGGGTATCGGCTCTGCTGCGTCCCCAGAACTGACTCCTCTCGATTGAGGAGGTCACATACCCCACTTTACTCATAGCAGGTGAGAATAAATACGAGTAGAGTGGGGGATCCCACACCCAGGCAGACGCTTCAAAGCTGTCGTGTGGCTCCGCCCCATCCCCTTCTCTCGGCGCTGAGAGTGGCGCGACTCAAGGGGGCCTGCATCGCTAGCGGCCCCCCACGGAGGAGGGCCTGTGGGGCCCATGGTCTACAGCGAACGGGAGCCAGAAACGCCGTTCTGTGTTGTCAGGGCTGAGGTCCCAGGGCTGTTCATTGCAGCGGCGTCGCCTGCCCCAAGCTGACTGATAAGGCTCATGTCCTCATGGCTGACGTCCAGCCTGGCAAGTACAATGGGCCTCCTCTGCCCACCCTCCCTCCCCTCTGCTGTCTCCCCAGGTGACCTACTTTAAACGAGGGGAGAGGGAGAGAAGGGCGGGAGCTGGTGGCCCCCCGAGGTCTGGCTGCGAGGCAGGACAGCAGAGGTTGGGGCAGTCCTCTCGAGACCCCGGGGACCCCAGGGGCTCACGGCACCCCGTTCTGTTGGCTTGGACGAATCCTTCCAGTGTCTTCAGTTGGAGGCTTTGTGCTCCGACCGAATACACGTCTCTTCCAGTACTTTCCAGATCGGAGGGCTCCTAACATGCCATTCCGAGCCCCAGCGAGGAGAGCGGTTGGGGTGTGCGTAGGTGAAGGGGGCATCAGTCCGGGAGGGCAGGGACGCGGAACAGCAAACGCTCGTCCGCACGGACAGGTTCAGTACACCCACCGCTACGGAGCACGCGACATTTAAAAAATATTTGATCCATGTTTTGGCTTCCAAAGCTGCTTGAGGGAGCTGCTCGTGTAATTACATCCAAATGAGGGTTAAATATAGTTCTCAGAGAGCGTATGATTTAAATTGCCTAATTATTTGGGGGAAAAATCTGTTCTTCAATAATTAAGAGAATGAGGATGTTTGGCGTGGTGCGGGGGAGGGGGGCTGGGAAAGAGGGAGGAACAGGTGGATATTTCCTGCCTTGGAGACCTGGAGGGGCCACAGGCCTGGGGGCGTGGTGGGGGTGCCCAGCCGGTGGGGCCCCCAGCGGTAGAGGACACCCCGCCCCTAGCTCCAGGGGTCCGCGGCCCGGCAGGAACCCGAAGCTGGCGGTGTGGGTGCTGAGCCAGGGGCCGCGGCCAAGCAGGGAGTGGAGCCAGATCCCCTGGCATATGGGAGCACCGCGCTGTGGCCAGACATGGTGGGAGGGGGAACTGGCAGCCCCGAGAGCCAGCAACTCGCTAATTAGGTGCTATTTCTTGAAAGTCACGTTGCAGGAGGGCGTAGATGGCAGGCTGCCCTCGGAAAAGATTCAGATTGAGCGGGCCCTCCCTCTGGCCCAGGAAATGGGGGCCGGGGCGCTGGGGCTGAGACACCGCAGGCCCACTTGGAGGCCGCGCCTCGGCCGGGGTGTGAGCTCGCGGGCCGTGCAGAGTGGCCTGCAACTCTGTGGTCTCATCTGCGGAGAGGGGGTTACCTACCTTGCAGGTTGGGCTGAGTGTCCGCGTAGGCGGTCGTCCGGAGAGTCGGTCCGGAGGCGGCCGCCAGCCTGGACTCAGCGCTGTGTTACTTCGGGCCAGTGGCCTCACCTCTCCGAGACTTGGTTCCCCACCTGGAAGCCGCGGACGGTACGAGCAGCCCCACGGCTTGCTTAGCAAGGTTAGCGCGCTGTCTGGCACTCAGCAGACACTCGGCTCTGGCATCCCGCAAATATTTACCCAGCACCTGTGAAGGGACGGGCATCCCTCCAGGTGCCAGTCTCCCTCAGAGAACACGCCGGAAAGACTCCGCTTCTCCGAGCGTGGGAACCTGACTCTGACGCGGGAATGGGTCGTCTCGGGGAGGGGTCCAGGGGGTCTGGGGCAGGGAGGGGTCTGCGAAGGCAGCTCAGGGGCCGAGAAGGAGCCGCTCCCAGGGTGGGGGAGGAGAGCTCTGCAGGGGCCCCGCGGCGGTGCAGGGGGTGGGACAGGAGCCAGGGCTGGGGGCTGGGATCTGCATGGCAGTCGGGGGGTGCTGGGAGGGGTCATGGGGCCCCCTGAGCCTCTGGGTGTTGCTCTCAGAACAGCAGGAAGCTCCTGGGGGACTTGAGGTGGGATTGCTGTGGTCCTGTCTGGGGGACATGGGGCCAGGGCGAAGCAGGGGGCCGGGGGCTGGAGGACGGTGTGCCGTGTGTGCATGAGCGTGTACCCGTGTGAACGCACGTGCGTCCGTGTGGTATGTGTGTGCCGAACCTGGTTCCTGCCTACCGTGGGCAAGCGGCCCCGGGGTGGTCCAGGGTAGAGCGAGGAGGAGACAGGGTTCGGGGAGCGGGTGGACGGAAGCCTGAGGGAACCGCAGGTCTCTGCCGCGAGTGGCCCCGACAAAGAGCAGGTCCCTCGGCATCAGAAGCTGGACCTGCAACCGGCGGGGGGGTGGACAGAGGGGTGAACCGCGGTACTTTGGGGTCCCGGCGGGCCCTGGGCCCCTGCATGGGAGGTGCTGCCCGGAGCAGCCGGGAGCGTGGCTCCAGCCGGGGCCGCCCTGCAGGGCTCTCCCGCAGGAGCTGCCCCACTCTGGCTTGGCCCCGGGATGGCATAGGGGGGTCGTACTTGTTCTTGCTCTCATGCTCCCCAGGATCACCAGGTTGATCCCTTTCTGAAGCCAAGCCGAGGACCCTGCCTGCCCACCTGGGAGTGGAGGGCACCTGGGGAGAGGCCGTGCCCACAGAAGAGGAAAGCGCCCCGGTTGGTGCTGCGTGCGGCCCAGCCCGCGGCCTGGGGAGCTGGAGGGAGCGCAGGCCTGGGGGTGGGCGGAGTCTCGGCCTGCAGCCTGCAGGAGGACCAGGCGCCTGGGGTGGTCGTGCCTGCTGGGAAGTCAGAGGTCGGAGAGCCCGGCCGTCCGGAGGGACATTTCGGACGCTGTAGGTGGTTGACATGAGGCCTCCTCTCTTCTGGCCACAACTGCCCTTTTGAGGTGCTCACTCTCGGAGAGAGACGCCCGGTGTGGGGTCCCCGGCCTCCGCCCCACACCAGGCTGGCTCTGGTTCTCGTCCTTCTCACTGGCTCTGGATGGAGCCCACCAAGCACGTCCATCCCTGAGACCCCCACCACGGTTTGTGCCTCTCACTTGAAGGACAGTAACGACCCCGTGGATGGAGCTGACCAGACACCAGTCCCTCTCCTCCGCTGAGCTCCCTACCCTGGGCACTGGCCCCGAGCAACAGGCCCCCGGGCACCACCTCCCAAGGGACTCCGGCAGGGCAGCAGGGCCCCGCGGGCCGCAGGCAGCCCCTCCTCACGGCTCCCCGGGCGGTGTGTGCTGTCTGGACGTCTCGCCACTCCGGGCCACTGGTGGCTGCTTTTGGGAAGGAAGGAGTCAGCGTGAACTTTTGTTGGCTGGCAAGTCGGGGCAGGGCGTGGAGGGAGGTGCCCAGGACCCTCCGCTTGGGGGCAGCTCTCGTGGAGGCTCTGTGGCTGTACCCCAAGTCTGGGTGGGGACCCGGCCCTCTGGCTCCGAACCCACAGGTCACGGACGCTGGGGAAGGGGGTGCACGCCTTTCCTGGGCTCCTCCTGGTCCCGTGACCAGAGGGTGGCGGGCTGTGAGACACCTGGGCCAGCCCTCAGACCGGCCACCGAGGACGCACTTGTCACCTCCGCAGGGGACAAGGCCATTGCTGGGCGGGAGGCTCCCATCAGTCGGAGTGAGCTCGCAGCACTGTAGTTTGCGTGCTCTGTGCTCCAGGCTGGCCGGAGCAGCCATGGCCACGGGAGCGAGTGCCGGGTGCCATGGTGAGGTCACCGGGCAGGCAGGCACGGTCCCTCTCTAGCCCACATCTGTGTCTTCCACCATCCCGGCCGAGAAGACCCAGAAACCCACCCCCACCTCCTGTGCTGTGCTGTCTGCGGCAGGGGCCGCACTTCCTCCTGCCACCCCGTGGATCGCGTGTCTACACTGGGACAGTCCTCCCAAGCCACAGGGCAGGACGTCAAGGCCTGTGACCCCGGGACAGGGGGATTGAGGTCTAGGCCGGAGCTCCCGTGTGGGGGCCACACACCGGCCTGGGTGTTATCTTCCCACGCCAGGCCCACGTCCAGGCTGGCCAGGTGGACCAGGTCCCCAGCCCAGTGGTGAGAATGCTCACTTTGAATTCAGTAATTTTGAGTGGGTTCCAGAAAACCCCGATCTGTGCTTGTGTTGGTTCTAGAGCCTGGGCCTCCCGGTCCCTAGGAAAAGGTGCTGGTGGGAACCTTGGCCTCCCAGCCTCCCCGGTTCACAGGAGAGAAGACGGTGGAGGGACAGGTGGGACCTCCTGGCCAGCGGGCTTGGGGCCCTACTGTTAGGTCAGAGCGCCTGCCTGGCTTCTGGCTTTAGAAACCCGCGGCTGTGATTGCATCTGGGCAGGAGTCTTTACAGGGTCGTTAAACGCGGGAACGGGCCCGGGTTCATGGCTCCCCGTCGCCACCTCTTCTCTGGAAAGGCAACGGCTGAGCTCCTGGTGGGGCCACGCAGGGCAGGGGATGGACACAGGGACCCTTCCCCGGGAGGACGGGCCCGGAGAGCCACGGTGTGTGCGTATCCCAAGCAGGCTCGGGGGCCGAAGCCGCTTGCCCCAGACCCAAGCCTCCCGAAGCTGGCCCACTGCTTGGGCCATGGTCGCTTGGCGGACACTCTCCTGTGGCCCGGGGGCGGCCCCGTGCTGGCGTGGGAAGCCACCTCCGATGCCGCAGGACAGCGACAGGGATCCAGATGTTTCGGAATGCTGTGCGGGGCCGGACAGAGCAGGGCGCGGGAGGGTGGGAGCCTGGGGCGCACGGCGGCGGCTTCTAGGGGAGGCCAGGCCTGCCGCCTGCCGAGAGGAGGGTGACATGGTGGCGCAGGCCAGGGTCTTCCCGCCTGGCCCAGAGCTCGCGTGGCCCCTCCGGTGGCCCAGCACACCCGCGACGGTCCCCAAGTAGGAACAACACAGAGACTTCAAGAGCTGGCCGTGCCCGCAGGGGGATGGGTCACTCGGGGTCGGTCCCTCACGGGGCCTCTGCTTCAGTGACGGCGGAGCTGTGGCCCATCCCGTCTGCAGAGCCGGCGAGGCTGGCCAGAGGACAGGGGCAGCCGCTCCGCACACTGGCCGGGACGAGCGGCGGGGGCTGGCGAATGACCGAGACTTGCCAAAGGTGTTGAGTTAGAAGCTAATTAAAAAGCTATCTGCAGTGTGACGCTATAAAAGAATCATAAAATCCTAATCTCATTTGTTCCGCTCAGCTTCCTTGGGTGCAGAACGCCCCATAAAAGGTGGCCCGCTCCCATTGTCTGCGGGCGGCTTGCCAGAGCCCTGGCGAGGGACACCCTGCCTCTGCAGGCTGGCGGCCGGCTTGGCCTTGCTGGGGCTGGGCCCGGGGAGGGAGGGAGCTTGGGGGGCGCCTGAAGGAGGGGAGCAGGGGCCGGGAGGCTGTGCTGGCCCCCGGGGAGACCCTTTACCTTGTGTATCCCTTGGCCGGCGCCGGAGTGCTCCTTATTTGTGGGGCACCAGAGGAGGACTTCTAGGGCTGAACCCCAATACGCAGGGCCCCCAGCCACGTGGGCTGGGTGGGGGAGGGTGCGTCTGGCACAGAGCATGGGCTCTCTGGCTGCCGGCAGGGCTGGGGATTACGGTTTAGGGCTCTGTGTCCTGGGGCCACTGGCTCCCACCACACCCCTGCACCTTGGCCAAGTGTAAGGACAGGATGTGGATACTCCAAGGAGAAGCGCACCCCAGGACTTTACCCTGGGGCTGCAGGAGTTGGGTGTCTGAGCCACCCCTCTGCTCCCAGAAGGACATGCCTGGCTCTGAGGCCCGTGGAGGCTCCTGTGAAGCCCTGGGCCTGGCCCACGCCCCTCCCCTCTCCGGGGACAGTGAGGGGACACGCTGGCCGTAGAGAGCACCCCAAGCAACAACGGAAGGAAAGCCAGTGGGTATGATTTGCTGTCTCCTGGCTGTTCCTGAGAAGCGCCCCCGGCTGCCTTGGGGTGGTCCTAGTCCTGGGAGGCGGCATCCGGAGGTCCCGGCTCCCCTGACGGCCCGGCTCTTACCCTCATGCCTACCGAGGCACCTGCAAGGCAGGGGCTGGGGCGTGCGGGCTACTCTGCAGCTCTGGAGGTCAAGGTGGGACTGTGGGCAATGGCCAGCACCAGGGCTTGCTGGACCTGCCGTCCAGCCCCGAGCTTGGCACCACAGCGGTAGAGCCAGCCACTGTGGGGCTGGGGTGTGGGCTGTGTGGGGACAGCCCGAGCAGCACGTGAGGGCGCCGGCTGCGGGCTGCCCTTTGACACCGTCTCGGCACACATCAGGCCCGATCCCTGCAGGCTGGGGGACCGGGTGAGCGCAGGGAGGGGCCGTGTTACTAGCCGCGCCCCCATCCTTGCCTCCCGGGAGACCTGGGTTGTTCGTCTTTTGGGGCAGCAGCAGGCAAGGGGGGCCCCAGGCAGAAAGAGCCACGTCTGGAGAAATGCTTCTTCACGGCCTGCTGTCCGGGACTGGAGGGTGCCGGCATGCCCCCCGCTGCTCGGAGGTCCGGCCGGAGGCCGAGGGGCCGGGCAGCCATCCCGGGGCTAGAGGGCCGTGACTGGCGGGATTCTGGGAGGGCTGTGAGGAGAGCAGCCTGCGGCGCCCGGGCAGAGGGCAGAATCAAGGTCACACAGGTGTCTAGGGACCCAGGGCAGGTGAGAGGCCCCGAAAGATGCCCGCAGAGGGAGGCAGGGGACTCGTGCGGGCGGAGACATCGAGGCCGTGGCGAATGAGCCCACCGTCCCGGTCCCTGACCCAGAAGCTGAGGCCGGCGGGGACCTGGCCAGCGGGGCTTTGCCGGGACGGGCATTGGGACCCGGGGGTGGGGGCTGGCAGGATCCCTGCCCACACTGGCTCTGGAAGGAAGACGTCTTCTGAACGATGAGTCTGGGGTGGGAGACCCAGGAGGCCCGTGACGTTTCCAGGCTCATTGTCACGTGGCCCGTGATGCCCCAGTAGCCCACGGGGCTTCCCTCCCAGAGCCCTGGAACACCCCCCGGGATGCGGGGAGAGTCTCTCTGGTGGGGGGTTCCCACCTGGCCTCCCTGTGTCCCAGCAGGTGCAGCTCTGAGGTCACGGGATGGGGGATCCCCGGCCTCTGGGATTGCCTGTCCTGGGCGCAGTGCAGTGGCTCTGACTCAGCGTCCCGGGCCAGCTCAGGGCTCACCAAGAAGCCGGCTCCTGGTTGTCTGTGTCTTTGGGGTGAGTGGCCCTGTCTGCCCGTCCTCTTCTCCCTGTCCTGGAGTCAGCCCCGCGTGGCACCCCTGGGTGGGGGCTGGGGGCTGGGAGGGCCCAAGACCACCTCAGACCCTCTCCCAGACTCACGCTACTGCGCCGTGGTCCGCCATCTCTTTCTGGAAGCCGGCTTTTGTTTTACTCAGCATCTGTGGTTTTCGATGGATTCTGAAACATTTAATAAATATTTGGCTTCCTGTTTCAAAATGTTCTGAGTTCCTTTTAGGTTCCCTTATGGAAAGAGATGGAGCTGTTTGCTGAAAAAGCTGACCCTCTCCTGAGTGAAAGGGACTTTCCTGCCTGTCAGCCTTTGAACCGAAGGAACACTCTTCCTGCCTTTGGACTCGAGCGAAAGCCTCAGCTTCTTCCCAGGTCCCGCGATCACTGGTGGCAGATGGGACCTGGCCTGTCTCCCTGGGGCACCCCGGCTGACACGGGCACCTGTGTGCAGTACACCCTGGGCTCCCACCAGAAGCCGAGCATCGCTCTAACGGAGGAATGGGGCCCCAGGGGAACGTGGCTGGACCGGCTGCTCCCCCCGGGCCCACCACACGGAGCTCTCGATGCCCAAGGAGGCGTAGAGAGTGAGCGAGGGCATCAGCGTGGGCAGGGCCGCTGGTCCCACCGGCCACACTGGGGGAGATGTTTGAATCACCTGAGCAAACGCCTGGGAGGGGCCGTCCCAGAGACCAGGAGGTCAAGGGCTGGTCTGGGGGCACGCCGACCCCACTCTGGGTCAGGGAGAGTGCGACAGGCTGCCTTGGAAGGGGAGGGAGCCCCCTTTCAACAGGAAGCCTCTTGCTGGCTGGGCACGCGGTAAGGGTACGCAGAGGGGTCCGTCCAGACTCACGGCCACCATTGTTTCCAGAGCCAGGACCCCGGTGGGGGGAGGCTCCGCAGGGGTGACGAAGCATGGGTGACAGACAGGGGCAGCGAAGCCACCGGCTACCCAGCCTCTGGCCAGGCCAGGCCTGCAGGGACCCGGCTTGCGGGCCCGCAGGGCACGCCCCGCCCCCCACGCCCTGTGCCCAGTTGGAGGCTGTCCTGGCTCAGCTCCTCAGTCCCACCGTTTGCAGCCGCTGACGGGTGCAGGCAGCCCACTGCCTCGGGCCGCGTGTGCACACGGCCATGGCCGCCGCAGCCGGCATGACAACCTCGCAGCTCACGGGTAGCCCTGCCCGGCAAGCGACTGTTTCCTTGACACGAGAACTCATGATCTGGGCCAGGAGCAGATTATCAACAAAGATGCCAGCAACTTTGGAGACCGTCCTCTCCTGACTCTTCTGACCATCAGGGCGGCAGGCGGGGTCATGGGTGGGGGTGCTCGGGGAGCTTCAGATATCAGGTGGGCTCGGAGCCCCGGGGCGTCTGTGTGGTCCGCCCCCTGGGAGAGGGGCCGTCTCTGGAGCGGCCGCCCGTTTGCCCACAGCCTCTCTGCGACCTGGACCCAGCATCAGAAGGAAGGAGGACAGGACACAGGTCCTCCGGCCCCCAGGCTGCAGAGAAGCACGCGTGTCCCCGACGGAGGCCATGCAGGCGTGTGTGGGCAGGGAGAAAGGACCTGACCAAGCCAAGGAACCAGCACAGGACAGACAGGGAGAGGCCCTCAGAATCACGGCTGACTCCTTCCCTTCTTCCGCACTCTGCGCCGTGGTCCCCGGGCCCTGCCGAGGGCCTGCGGGTTCTGCCAGCTGTGACTCGAGGCCAGGGAGCTGCATTTCAAGAACTCAGGAGTCTGGGGGAGGGTTCTGGCCTGGGGGCAGGAGCACGAGGGGTCCCCATCCTGGGGGCTGAAATGCAGCCACTGAGGGGTTAAAGAAGGAAGCGCCTTCAGGGCTATGCTGAGAAACGATGTTCTGCTGTTTGACGTCATTTTAATTCCATTTCAAGGACGTTTAATCTCATCTGCCCGATGGCTGATCCTGGCTGTGGCTGACCTAGCAAGCGGCCCCTCCTTGGAGCGAAGTAGGACCCTTCTAACCGGCACATAACGTCACCATGTCCTGCTGTGCCTTGCGGGGGCGGGGGGGCGCTCAGGGGTGGGGATGGTGCTGAGGACCGGACCCTTGCACTTGGCATCTACTCAGTCCTCGGAACATGCCAGAAGGATGCAGGCCTGCGGTTTCTCCTTCCCTCATGCCCCTGGACGGGATGCACCGTCCCTGAGGGCGAGCACAGGACCCAGCCGTGCTTGGAGGCAGGTTCAGGGTCATGGTGACGGCGTGTGTGGGGTCTGGGGTGCAGGCCGTGTGTCTGCAGGGGGAGCAAGGCGGTGGGCTCAGAGCCTGTGGCTCCTTGTCGCCCGAGCCGGAGGTGGACGGCTGCTCTGTTGTGGGGGGACTGTGCCTCATGGGGTCACATGTCTCTCTCCGTTGTCATCACCCTGGAGGCCTTGGGGACCAAGCAAGGGCACGGCCCCAAGAGGCCCCAGGCCTAGGGAGGAGAGAGGTGGCCATGACTTCCGGTTCCGTTCTCCCCCTCCACCCACAGATGGTTTCCCTCCTACTGGCAGCTCTGTTTTCCAGAAATTTCTGCTGGTCCCTATAACCTCTCACTCTGGTCTTACTCAGCTCAGCTTTGGGGACTTGAGGGTGGGGCCACGTCCAGGCCTGGGGCTGTGGGATCTGCGTGAGACCACGGGCCAGCCTTGCAGGGCTCTGGGCGCTGTTTGCATGGAAGAGCTCCCTCTGGGCTGTGGATGGATGTTGGGGCAGGCGGCCGGCAGGCCATGCCAGTTCTCCTTGTGGCCTCAGCAGCCGGTGCCCGGCCTGAGGCCCAGAGAGAGCTCTGGATGCTTGCTCTCAGCTGCGGTGAGTCTCCTAACACCTGCATGCCAGGGGGTGGCACACACGTTTGACCTGGGGACGGGAGGACGCTGTGGCCTGCAGCTGGAGGTGCTGGGACATTGGGCTATATTCGGAACGATGGATCTTAATATTTCAGACTCCACAGACATGGTCACTGAGGCTAACATTAGAGTTGACCTCAAGCCTCCATGCACCCTGGTAGTGCTCTAGGCCCTCCTTGCTGTCGGGTTAGGGAGGTGGGGCCTGAACAAACCAGGCAGATGTGCTCAGGTGTGAGGGGAAGGGAGGCCAGTCAGGCTCTCCCACTGGATGGGAACAAGGGAGCTCAGGCTTCATGGATGCTCATAGCCCTCGTCTCCTGCCCAAGACTGCAGCACTAAGGGTTTTGTCCGTTTGTCTATCATCTATCAACCAAACCAACTTTTTCTTTCTTCCTTCCTTCCATCTACCCACCCATTCACTGACTACTCTATCCATCCAATCATCCATCCATCTATCCATCCACACATCCATCCATCCATCATCCATCCATCCATCCATCCATCCATCCATCCAATCATCCATCCATCCATCCATCCACCAACCTATCCATCCATCCATCCACCAAACTATCCATCCATCCATCCAACCATCTACACATCCATCCATCCATCATCCATCCATCCATCCATCCATCCATCCATCCATCGATCCAACATTTATTTGGATCCTGCTGCTTTTCAGGAGCTCAGGCCCAGTGACACTTCAGCACCCATAGCATCCTGAATTATGTGACAAAGGGTAGTTTTGGGCTTGGTGAGGAGTGGACTGAGGCAGCTCAGAGGGGTCTCCTGATCCCACTGGCTAATAATAATACTCCTTTCAAATAAAGCCACCCACAAAATGTGTCAGTAGACCCAGTACAATGTCAATCCCTTTTAAGACCTTTTAGGAGGCTGAGATTTAGAAGCTAAACAATAATCCTTTGCTAGACCCATAATCCAGGTCTGGAAAATAGACTTCGTGCAGCTCTGGGAATTTCTTATAAGGTTCCTTGGAGTTCTGACACCGGCGCTGCGTCTCCGGAGGTAGAAGCAGGATGAGTGACCATTTTAATGAAAACCTGTGCGGTAGCCCAGGTGCATGGCCGTGCAGACCCGTTATGCCAAATAGCGAAGTGCAAAGTTCAGACAGTGCTGAGCTGCCTTCCCAGCTCTGCTCAGCTGTCAGCTGGGTGACACCGGGCGACGTGCCCCTCTGAGCCTTGGCTTCGTCCTGGGCGAATGCAGACACTCATTCCAGCTGGCGGGTGGCTGGGCCCAACAGGTGCTTGTACGTGGTGGGTGTTAGAGGCCCTCTCCTCCCGGACCCCGGCTGGGACCACGCCTTAGGTGTCCGGAGAGTGGGACAGAGGTGGCTGGATGACCCCGGTGGCGGGCTGACTGGCCAAGCCGAGGAGGGCAGGCAGGGAGCCTGGGGAGGCTCAGGGAGGGGACGTGGCTCTCCTGTTATTGGATTATCTCATTTGCAAACAATAAATGTCAACAACGGGAGACCTTGTCAGATCCCTTCCAGGATGCAAATGTAGCCTTTCTCTGCCTCTGCCCTTTATTAAAACCACCACCCGAGCCATGCGGATAAACAAGACAATTAAATGTAAATGATGTCATCTTCCTCCTTCATTCCCATTAATGAGGCGCCCGGGCCCTGGCCGGGGATGGCGGGAAGCCGGAGATGCCCAATCCGATTAAAACACGACCAAGAGGCAAAACTGACCTTTCGCTTTTAACAAGTGACCCGGCCCTGGGAGCTGGCGTGACAGCTGGGACCGTCCCCCGCCCCCACCCGGTTCTTACAGTGATTACTCCTAAGCAGGGAATATTTACTGTCGCCCCGAGATGAGACACCCTCAGGGCTGACAGTGCCCCGTGGACAGGGTCCCCTGGTCCCCACGCAGAGCCAACTCGAGTCCAGGCCCAGGTCGGCGGGGGCCCCACAGGAGCCGTGCGGGCGGGAGGACACGCCGTGGACTGTGAGCGGGAGCTGAGAGTCTCGGGGTCTCCGGAGGAAGAGGGACGGGCGGGAGACAGCCTGCAGGGGGCAGGTGGCAGAGGGCAGGTCCTGGTGCTGGCCAGTCCCTGAGCACCTGAAGCCCATCCTGTCCCCGTGCCTCTGTGGGGGAGAGAGTACCACGGGCCACGATTGTCACCAAAATGGCCGTTGCTGCCGTGGAATCAGGACCACCGCGTGGCCACTGGGGCTGTTCCCACTACTACCATTTTGACTGTCCCTCCTCCACTGCTCTCATGGGACTGTCCCCTCCCCCACTCCTCTCACTGCGACTGTCCCTTCACTCCTCTCATGGGACTGTCCCCTCCCCCACATCTGTTGTCCCCACCACTGCTGCCGCCACCATATTCCAGGGCCACCTGAGTCTTCTGCAGCTTACGCCCCGCGGCCTTCGGAGCCCAGACGCAGCGGGGCGTCCCGCCCGGGCTGCTGGCAGGGCCCGCTCGTGGCTGGGGTGGCGCGGTGACCTCACGGAGGCGGCGCTGCGCGGTGGGCAGGAGGGAGCCGCCGGCTGTTCAGGAACAGAGCGTGGAGCTGGTCCGGGGAGCTGGGCCTGGGCCTTCCTGGGGAGCCCGAGGCCCCTGACCTGGGCCCAGGGGGAGGGGAGCCTTCACCCCCGATGGGTCCCGCGGGGCCGAGCCAGGCCTGCTGGGGTGAGCCGCGTCCTGGGGCCCGCGGGTCCGAGCAGGGAGTCCTCTCTCTGCAGTGGAAACACACGCGTGGCTCGGAACCATCATCCGAAAACTCCAAGCACATCCACCGTGTGGCGGGTGTCACCGGCGCGTCCCAGGAGCTCATTTTCTCCCGTGTCACGGGGCTCTGCCTGGGGCGGGTGGGCCTCCACGGGCTGCGGGGCCCATCGCCCTCCTGGAGACACGCCACTCGTGCCCCCATGGGTGTGCGCGTGTCCGGCGCACACGTGTGCTCCCCGGTCCCCGCGCCGTGCTCATGCCCGCGCCCGCACAGGCCTGACCGCGCGGTGGACCCGGTGGCCTCGGTGGTTTTACTGCCGCTGCCAGCGAGGTGAGAGTGCTAGGGCGCCTTCCGGAAATTTCCGACAGGACCCCGGGTCTCACGGTGCTTGCCCCGATGGCCAGCGGCCAGCCGAGCTCGACCGGGAAGGCGGTGCGCTGGAGGTGGGGCTGCCGGCCGCAACTGGGGCGTCTGGGTGCGCGCTGGGCCAGCGCTCAGGCTGGGAGAGCCATTGGGGGGTGCGTCGCCGGGGGGTCCTGCAGACCATGGGCCAGGAGTAGAGGCTCTGAGCCCCAGCACCCTTGGGCTCTCCGCTACCCGAGGCTCTGGGAGGAGGTGCCGGCCCGGGAAGGCTCGGGCCTACGGCAGCGGCTTGCCGGCTTGTCCCCTGCGGAGCACGGCCCTGCTCTGTGCGGGAGGAGGGCAAGAACCCCACAGCCCAGATGCAGCTGTGGGTCTAAAGCGGGGTGGGGGCCTTTCCCGGGACCCTTCGCAGTTGTGTCAGTCTCTCGGGGTGGCCACGGCCCAGGACCACAGACTGGGGGCAGGGGCTGCTGACTGCAAAGGCAGGCTATCCTGTCCGGTCCGAAAGCTGGAAGTCCATGGTCAAGCAGCCTCTGGGCTGGTTCCTTCTGGAGACTCGGGAAGGACCCATTCCCTCATCTCTCGGGGCTCCCGGCTTGTACGTGCCTTACTGGGTCTCTGCCTCTGAAACCCCCGGCTCCCTGCTGTGGCCTTTCCCTGGGTGTCTGTGACCTGACCTCCTTGTCTCAGGCGCATGGATCAGGGCTGCCCCATGACCTCATTGGAATGTAATCACCGCCGTAAAGACCTTGCCTCCGAATACAGTCACCTTCTGGTGCTGGGGGTCACAGTGCGTGAGTGTGGGGACCCAGATCAGCCCAAGACCCCTAGGACCCAGAGGGTTGGCCCTGGAGGGGAGGGAGTCGCTGCAGGTGGGGTGGCCCTCCTCCGAAGAGCCCCCCTCTGGGTCCCGCCGCACCCCACGCTGGGACCTGAGAGCACACGGCGCGGGGTGGGGCCCCGGCGGCAGCTGGCCTCGCCCGGCCCTGGACACCTGGCTGGAGGCAGAGGCCGCAGAGACCGTCCTGCCCCAGGGCTGCTGCAGGGCCGCCTGGGGATGCCCGGGACACACAGCCGACCAACCGGGGCAGGGATGAGCCTGGCGTGGAGTCGTATGACCAGGCTCGGCCCGGAAATCTGCTCCGTTCAGAGTGGCCGCACCGTGCCGAGGTCTGGCTGGCTGGTTTCCTGGTGCCCGGGCAAATACAGTCTTGCCCCAGCATGGCCTCCTCCCAGCCAGGCCTCAGGGCCCCTCTACAAGTGGAGGTGGGAATGATGGGGGAGCCCCAACCTTCCCTGGAGCTGGGGATGGCCCCGCAGCCCAGCCCATGGCACAGAACCCTTCCTCCCCTCCCCTCTGACCCTGCCCCTCTGAGCAGGCTGTGGGCAGGGGCTGCCGCCTTTACCGGGGATAAGCCTGGCACCTGGCGTGCGTGTCCTCAAGTGCACAGGCCATTCCTCCAGGCACCAGGGCTGGAACCTGCGTGTGGGCATCACTGTCCCAGAGTGGCAGGTGGAGGTCTGGCCATGCGTGCCACAGGCCCTTTGCATCTGTCGAGGGCATGTGTTACATGTGTACTTAGCCAACACTCTTACTTCGTCCCTGATTCCTGTGCTCCTGGCTGGCCCCCAGACCCTGCTCCTGGCCAACTTACATGTCCCCTCCCTACAGGGCCTTCCCCGTCCCGCCCCGCCCCCCAGGGTAACTCCTTGGAGCTCCTGCTTCGGCTGGGACCATGGAAGGAGCCTGGGGTCTGGGACGGGAAGAGGGGTCCTCGGGGGCCAAGGCATGGGAGCGTGAGGCCCTGGCTTGTGTTGAGTGTGGGGCTGGGGGCCGTGCCTGGAAGTGCACAGGGAGACCCCAGCCTGCTTCTGGGGGAGACATTGGCCTTGGCCTGGACAAGCTAAGCACTTCCGGCTACACGGGGTGGTCCACGGTAGGTCTTGGGACCGAGTCTCATGTGCCTCACATGGGGACAGAGACACTGGCCACTACGCAGAAGGACCATTCGCCTGTCTGGATGCCCGAGGGGTTGGCATGAGGCCGGGCAGCTGGGGGCAGCTGTGCCTGAATCCCAGAGGATGTCCCCTAGAGCATCTCCCATCCGTCTCTCTTTCATGAAAGGCAGGCATGTGTCTGGTACCTTAGGGCCAAAGGCCTTCCTTCAGTCCCAGAGGCTGGGATTTGCACCCTGAGTGGGGTTGCTGGTTCAGGCTGTCTGTGGGTGCCCCTGCAGAGGGGAGGCTGTGTGCCCCGGCACCACAGAGATGGCAGGGTTGGCCCAAGACAGGTCCATGGCCCTGAGTCTGAGCTCCCCAGAAGCAGATCCTGATAGGCTCCCTGCAAGAAGGACTTGGAAGAAGGTTCTGGAAGCACCTGTAGGGAGAGTGGAAGTGGGTGGGTAGGGGAAGCCCAGCAGAAGAGCGGCCCCCAGGAGGTCCAGGAACATAACCCCAGGGCACTGGGGGGCGTTAGCCTCTGGAGTGTCCTGGCCCGGGAGAGGCCGGGTTGCTGGCAGGCTGAGACCACATCCTCCAGGGACCCTGAGGTTTGTCCTGGAGCTCCCCAACTGGGATCCTAGGGCACGTGAATGCCCTCGGGGGTCCTCGGTTGCCTCATCTCTGAAGGGGGGCCGTGACCTGGGCTCCCCAGGGCATCGGCAGCGCCAAGACCCAGTGGCAGGCTGGGGTTTGCGGCTGTGCCGTGAGACCCATAGCAGGAGGGACACTGTCTCGGGGCACTAGGGGGCCACAGGGTGTTGGCTGGGGGCAGGAGGCAGCTGGGACTCTGAGGGGGGTCAGAGCCGGAACCCCACCCCTGGCTGCCGGCAGTCTGAGCAGGGCAGAGTGGGGTGAGGGGGCTGCCTCTCCGCCCTGGGGAACCTGTGCTGGGCGGTCCCCGACACCGACCCTGGCAGATACCCCGGCCCGACACCTCGGTTTTCCATTTCGTCCCCTCCCTGGCTTCCTGGCCGCTCCACCCGCCTCCTCCCGTCCTTCCTCGGGCCTATCGGGGCTGGGCCTGTTTATCCAGCTGGGCGAGAGGAAACAGTCCCAGAGCAGCCATTAATCAGGGGTGGAAGCTGGAAATCACCCGAAGGCTGGGGATTGCTCTGGGGAGAGGCCAGGGCGGATGGACCGCGAGGCTTCCGGTGACCGGTGACCGCGGGCGCGGCCCGGGGACGGGGCTGACGAGTGTGGTCAAGGATGCTCCCCCACCCTAGGCCGACCTTCCGGAGCAACTCCCCCTTGCAGCCCTGGGAGCCACGTGGTTGCCGGAGGGACACGGGGCAGGCGGTGGGGGGGCAGCGGGCGGTGTATCCCCCTGAGGGTGAGTAGCAGGCAGGACCTGAGCCCGCCTGCGTGTCTCTGAGGGTGGACATCAGCCAGGACATCGGAGGGGCCACATGAGGGTTGATGCTTTGGGGTGGCGGTGCTCTGAGCAGAGAGCCCTGAGCAGGGCCCGGGGACAGACAGGCACATTGTCTAGGGCTCAGGGCGAGTCTTCAGGGAAACAGGAAATCCCACAAAGAGCGGCAGGTCGCCGTTACTGACGGCCGTGCACCCACCAGGAGCTGATCACTGCTGGCCGTGGGGTCTTCCTGCCTGGACATGCCACCCTGGGACTCTGCCCACTGGCTGGTTCTTCCTGTCACCTGGCACGAGGGCACCTGGTCACTCAGTGGACAGGACCCCACAGCCAGGCAGGCCACACCATGACACGCCCCCCCGCCCCTGCCCCCTGAGCTGTGGGCATCGCTGCGTCTGGCCAGCCTCTTGCCCAGGGCACAGGGCCCTGCACGATCGCCGTGCCATCAGAGTCCCTACCCCGTGGGACACTTCGGAAAGGCAGAAACTGTCATCACCAATTGTTGGTAATGAGACGGTAAAGACAGATGGTCTGTGTTGGCAAAACACCGTGGAGAAAGCGGGTTATTCTCATCAGAGGAGAACCTGTCGGATGACATTCCATCACCTGCCTCGTTGAGTAAAGGCCGCCCTGGTAGGGGAGGGTCCAGCATTTAAGAGCATGTTTGGTGGCTCTGGCTGGAGAGGCCAGGGTTCCCCCACACCCCACATGTGCCTTCTCATCCCCCAGCAGGTGGGTCTCCTCTGGGCCCCCACTTAGGCTGTGGTGGTCCAGCCCCCTCACCTGGGGGCTCTCGGGCACCCTCTAGTCCCGGGCACTGCCCTGATGCCACGCCTCTGAGGAAGACTTCTCACCCTCCTAGACGCCCCAAGACTTCTCACCCTCCTAGATGCCCCAGTGGCCTACGGGGCTGGAGGGTTGGCAGGAGTCCCGCAGACGTCTGCCTGGCCCCCTGAGCCTTTCCCATGAACCATCCCAGGCACGAGAGGGATGGAAGCCGTGCAGGGCAGGGGCTGGACGAGGGGCTGCCCAGGGACCGGGGACAGGCGAGCGCCTCCCCAGCAGGGGGCTGGGGCTGGTTCTCCATCCTCGGTGCCAGGCCCAGGATGCCGCATCCTGGCCACGTGGAAGTTCTGGGCCAGCCTCACTGTCCGGCATGGGGGAGAGGGAAGGCAGCCGTGGTCATGGCAGTGGCTGGGTTCCACTTTGTGCCCATCCCTCCCTGTGACCCAGCTCCACAGGAAGCTTGTACCGCTGGGCCAGCAGCCCATGTGATTCGTGGGAGGGAGAGTGTAGAGAGGGGAAGGAAGCGACCTGGTGCCCCCAGGTGGGTCCAGATACTTCTCACTCTTGGGCCAGCAGCTCTGTACCCTTTTCTTTGTTCCTCTTTCTTCTGTCCTTCCTAAAGGTAACGTGCAGCCTGAAGCCCTCTTACTCAGCTGTCCTGGGATGTGGGCTGGGCAGGTATCCCCTACAGAGTCCCAGAGAAGTAGACAGACTGATGGACAGGGGAGGGCCCCCACAGAAGTGACTTTGAAACTCAGATGGGGGGGTTAAGAGCACACTGGGTAAAGGAACAGTGAGTGCAAAGGCCCTGAGGTGGGAGGGAGCCTGGTAAGTGCCAGGGCTGAAGACTGCTGGTGTAGTTACAGGGTAGAAGGGGCCATGGGACAGTGAGAGGAGGCTCCGGGGTGCAGAGGGCACCCACATGTAACCAACACACTTCTAGCTAACCCATGTTCATAAGGGACTTTCTCAGGATGTGAAATCTATAGTGAATTAAGCGACAATGAAACACAACATATCGAAAATCAGGAGACACAGCGAAAGCAGTGCTGAGGGGAAATTTATGGTCAAATCCATACACTGGAAAAGAGGAAAAATCTCAAGTCCATAATCAAAACTCCTACCTCAGGGCGCCTGAGTGGCTCAGTGGGTTAAGGCCTCTGCCTTCGGATCAGGTCATGTTCTCAGGGTCCTGGAATAGAGCCCCGCATCAGGCTCTCTGCTCAGCAGGGAGCCTGCTTCCTCCTGTCTCTCTGCCTGCCTTTCTGCCTACCTGTGATCTCTCTCTCTGTCAATTAAACAAATAAAATCTTTAAAAAAAGAACAACAACAACAACAACAAAAACAAAAACTCCTACCTCAAAGTCTAGGAAAAAGAAGAGCGAAACAAGAAGGAGGGAAATCATAAAGAATAGAACTAAATAAATTGAAAACAGAAAAACAATAGAGAAAGCCAATGAAACAAAGAGTTTGTTCTTTGAAAAGATTAAGAAAATGGATGACCCTCTAGTAAGAGCAACAAACCAAGAGAGAGGACATAGCGTGCGAAGACAGGGAACAAGGCAGGGACGTCACCCCAGACCGCACTTGGCAACAGATAATAAAGGAATGGCACGAACAACTCCACATACAAAATTTGTCAAATTTAGGTGGAATGGACTACTTCCTAAAAAAAAAAAATTACTACAATTTACCCAATATGAAATAGATCATTTGAGCAGTCCTACAACTATTACGAAAATTGAATTAATAAACCTCCCCGAATCTCTAAGTCCATGTGGTTTCCATGGAGAATTATGCCAAAGGATTGAAGAACAATTGGCTTCAATTCTGCAAAATCTTTTCTAGGAAACAGAAAATTTCCAATTTATTCTACAAAGCTAGTATTACTCTGATACTAAAACCAAAGTCGGTACAAAAAAAGAAAACCACAAGCGTACACCCCCTTTATATATAGACAAAATCGTTAACAAAATGCTGGGGAAGAGGAGTCAGCAAAATATAAAAAGAATTATGCAGCATGACCAAACGGGATGCAAAGCTGATTTCATATTTGCAAGTGAACCAGTTTGATCCACTGTCTCAACAGGCTAAAGAGAAAAATCAAAGCCGATATCAATCTATGAAGAAAAATCAGTTGACAAAATTCAACACCGATTCCCAATAAGCTCTTGGCAAAATGGGAATGAGGGGAACTTTCTTACCTTGATAAAGATCATTTATGGAAAAACTACAGCTAACGTTATATTTAATGTTGTAAGTAAGTAGGTAATTGATACTAAATTCTTCGCTTCAAGGTCAGGAGCGAGCAAGTCAAGGGGGTCTGCATTCACCACTTTACTCAGTACAGTGCCAGAGTTCCATCCGTCCTGTCTTGCAATGAGGCAAGAAAAGGAAATAAATGGCATATGGATCTACAGGAAGAAATAAAGCTAAGCTTGCTTACGGACGGCGTTAGGGCTTATACAGTCCACCCCATGAGTCTACAAAATCTCCTGGAACTAACACAGGAATTCAGCGAGATCGCAGTGTACAAGGTAAACACACAGAGAGCCATCGTAGGTGTGTCTCATAGCAGTGAACATGTGAAATCAAAGACACACCGCCATTTAATCACGCAAACATGAACGACGTAGGTGTCAGTCTAGCGACGTGCATGCTGGTGAGCGACGTCAAGGAGGGTCTCGGTAAACGGCGAGAGCAGCTGTGTTCATGGGTCGGAAGAGTTAGTTAGTTCTCCCCACACGGAGAGGAAAGTTGAACTGAATCTTCTCAAAATCCAAGCAAGATTTTTTGGTGTGCTATAGATGACGTAGTGATAAAGTATACGTGAAAATACACAGAAGCCAGAACCGCTGAAATAATTTCGGGAAAGAGGAGGAGAACCCGACTACCGTATGTCAGGATTCTTAGACGGCCACGCTAACAAGGACAGTAGTGTCGGCAGAGGGGGGACAGACGGACCCATCGGTGGAGCGGAACCGAGAGCCCAGAAGCAGGCCCCTCCCACGTGCTCGGCTGATTGTGGCAGACGCATTTCAGTGAGGGACTTTACACCGACGTTACCGGGGCGATCGGATCCACAAGAGAACCATGTCAGGCGAGTGGGCACGCAGGGGACTAGGGACTGGGAGACTCGGGGAACCCTCTGTGATGGTCCAGGTTCCCCCCGCCTCTGCCCCTCCGGAGGTGGAGGCCGGTCCTGCCCCTGTCCTGGCTGGGGTGTACGGCAGGGGGCTATGGGGCCTCCTAGGTTTGTAACGAAGACGTGCAGGCAGTTCTCAGGGTCACACTCGTTGCGTGTCCCAGCATCCCCCTGGCAGGAAAGAAGGAGGTGCAGAAAGAGGGGGCGGCAGCCCTTCCTCACCCGTGGCGGGGCCCCAAGGCTCCGGCACACAGCAGTGGGGCCACAGAACAGGCCCAGACAGCCCGGCGTGGGGTTACCACTCCCCACACGCCCGACCCTTCAACGTCCAACAAGGCGCTGCTTCCCCGTGGCTTGGGGGGGGGGGCGGGGGCAGGGGTGATGTGCACGAGGGCTGCCGGCGGCTGACACCCACTCTTGGAGCCTCCGCAGACCCTGACTCTTCTCTGGCATCCTGTGCTCACCCAGACCCAGCGGGGAGTGGACCTGAGCTTCCTGGGGGTCATGTGCACGAAGGCAGCAGAACGGTGGCCCGGGGTCGGGGGGAGGTCCTGGCTGCCTGCCGGGGGCCCACCTCGCTCGCTGGCCCCTGCCCACGCAGCCCCGGCCACTGGGGGCCCTCGCTGCTGTAGAACAGCCTGGCTGCGCTACGGCACCAACCTCGGACTGTTTAATTGCAGTGGTCTATCAAGGGCTTAAATTAAAAATCAAATACTCAAAGCGCCAGTGCCTTTTAGAGGACTAAAATTAAAACCTAATTGAATTTTCCTAGGGAAAAATATCTTGCAGAAATTTAATTAAGGCAGTAAAAGACTGGGTTTTTAAAAATAGATATATATGGTTTTTAATTCAAGGTTATTTGCAAAGCAAATTGAAAAATAAAAAGAACCTGCTCGGATGAGGAGATGGGAGGTTGACAAAGAGGAGGCTGACGGGGTCCCCGAGCATGAGCGCGGCCCCATGAGGCCTGGATGCGCCGGGGCAGTCTGTGCAGCAGCCTGGCCCCCTGTCCCTGGAGCACCTAGCCAGCGACCCTCAGCAGGAGGTGGTCCCCGTGGCCCTGCGTGCAAAGGCCGGCCTGGGAACCAGAGGTTCCACTGTGTGTCTGGCTCTTCAAGGTACAGACTCGAAGGGATGTCCCTGGGACACCAGCGTGGGGCCCCTCACCGCACCACCCCCCCCCCCGGCCCAACCACACACTGCCCCCCGCTGAAGATGGGCCAGGTTTCCATGGTTCTTCCTTCTCTCTGGGACAGCGTTTTTTGGAAAAACTAGAAGTCTGTACAGTGAACCGGCTGTCACTCCCCTCGTCCCAGCATCGGGCTCCGGGCCCCAGGCCGGCTCCCAGCAGGTGGACTGGTCTGCACAGTCTTGCTGACACTCGGTCCTGCGACCACCGGCTGTGAGTGTGTGTGGCCTCCCCGACCCCAGCTTTGGTCTGCGTGTTGACGGCACCACACAAGCACCAAAGGCTTGGGTAGGCAGGGTCGGCTGGCTGTGGGGCCCTGGGGCCAGGGAGTGGGACAAGGGTGCCCCAAGGAGGCCAGGCCTCCAAGGGAAGGGCCCCCGGGGTGGCCAGAACCCCAGACTTACAGCCTTGCTCCCCTCCCCTCTGCCTTCCCGCCCGGCTGGATGCGCACCCCACGTGAGGGCCTCCTTCCTTAACGCATCCTTCCTGGCGTCTAGCACCGGGGCTCGGGTCGCCTTGGTCCCTGCTGGGGGCAGCCGGGCCCGTCTTCGAGGATTCAGACTTGCCTCGCCAGCCGCCCCCTCCATGTCCCTCACAGTTGTTGGCCGGGGCCTGGTCTTCACCAAGGGGTTGGAATTGGGGACAGGTAGTGAGTGCCTTGTGCCCGAGAGGGACAGCAGATGGCTCTTTGATGGCTGATTCCGGCCTGGCTGCTGCGGACCAGGAAGCCCTGCCCTGTCCTTGGGACAGGCCAAGGGCCCCTCGCCTCCGCAGAGCCGCGGGATGAGAGCTTGTGCGCGCACCTGCCATGGGGAAGCCACCGCTCCCCCACCCCTCCACCCCCGCCCGCCACGATGGAGGCGGGCCCCGCAGTGTGTCAGCCCGCAGGCTTGTGGCCAGAAGGAAGGGGGAGTGGGTGACCGGCCCACGTAATGACGGGAGGGGGGCTGGGCACCAGGAGGACATGTGGGCCTGGGCTTGGGGTCGTGGGCCACCTGCCCAGCCCAGGCCACCCGTCAGGCCTTCCTTTGGAACTGCCCTCCGGGCGGGAAACTCAGAGTTAGTTCCGGCCTGGGGCTCTGCTGGGGCCTCTGCTCCCGGCCTGGCCCCCCGCACGGCCGGCACCCCCGCCCCTTGTTGGAGGAGTGGCTGCTGGGCCGGAGAGGAGGCTCCCCACGCCCCGGGGGCTCCCGCCCGCTACCTGCCCTGGCCTTCCTTGTCCCAGACCCTCAGGACCTGAAAGCTCTTCATTTCCCCACCGACTGCGATGTTCTTGGAGATTAAAGCATTTTCACAGTTTTGTTGGTGATCCGACCTGGTGTGTGGCAGGAGGAATCCAGGCGCTTTTGCTGCTTATTTACTGAAGGAGCCAAGGGGGCGCCTGGGTGGCTCAGTGGTGAAGCGTCTGCCTTCGGCTCAGGTCATGATCCTGGGGTCCTGGGATCGAGCCCGAGTGCGACTCCCTGCTCAGTGGGGAGCCTTCTTCCCCCTCTCTCTCTACCGCTCCCCCTGCTATGCGCTCTCTCTTGCTCTCTGTCAAATAAAATAAAATCTTTAAAAAAAGAAAAGAAAAAGGAGCGAATCACTGGTTCTCTGCCTGGCTGATTCTGCCCCCCATAGCGCCTGTCAGGGAACACGTTTCCAGTGACGACGGTGAGGTGCCTGCAGTTTCTGGGGGACCCTGGCCGTCATCAGCACCTGTCCTCGGCCTGGAGGAGATTCGGGAGGCAGGGGCGAGGGCGGGTGAGGAAAGTATGGGGCTGGAGGGCCGGCCTGAAGAGTAGCCCCAGCTTCGAGGAAGAGGGGTGCGTGTGCCTCTCCTCACGGAGTGTGCCAGTGCTCGCTGGGCACCTGCTGTGGGCCAGCCCTGTGCTGGGTGCTGGCCAGTAGCTGTAAGAGCCTGCTGGTCTCCGCCCACACAGGGTGGCCAGAGATGAGGAGGGTTGTAGGGGACCCCCGAGGAGGACACTGTGAAGAGGTGGCTGCAGGGAGAGCCTTCCAGGCGGAGGTGCAGCCTGTGCAAAGGGTCTGGGGCCAGAAGGACTTGGGGAGGGCGTTTGGCAGTCTGGCTGGAACGGGAGACGGAAGCGTGGTGCAGGACGAGGGGGCAGGCTCAGGAGGGCTTGGGGGCCCGGGGCTGGGGGCTCTGAGGTCACCTCCCTGGCCACAGTCACAGAGTGGACGGGGTGGACAGGTCACCATGGGCAGGTCTCAGGACAGTTGTGACAAATGGAGGGGCTTTGGGGCCTCCGAGTCCCATCTAGATCCACCTAGAGTATCGTCCCCCGTCTCGCAGCTTCCTGCCTCCCCTCTGCGACCTCCTCCCTCTCCCCTCCCTGTCCCTGCTGCTGAGACCCTGCTCCTAGCCCCCACCTCCAACACACCCCCTCGCTGCAGGCTCTGGGCTAGCCTGGGAACCTGGGGGTGCACCCAGGGGTGGGATTTGGGGACCCAGCCTGTTTATGTGGGGGCTGCCCAGGAGCTCTTCTTAGTGGGGTCATTTGGGACCTTCCCCGGCAGCACGGACCGGCCCGACTTGCAGCTGGGCTCCCCTCCAGCATGTGGGGCTTCCTGCTGTGGGTTACCCCGAGAAGACAGGGGCATCAAGAGCTGACAGCCGGGGTTAGGTGCCAGGCCCTGCCCCTGCTGACTGTGTGGCCTCGGGCAAGCTAGGAACCTGCTCTGTGCACTGAGGTGCCTGGCCTGCAAATGGGGCTTCAGGAAATGGGGCAGCTCCAGAGCGGCCATGTGTGCATCTGTCCGGTGACCGCGTGACCGCGTCGTCAGTGCCGGGGGTGAATGCCAGCAGACACAGAGGACTTGGAACACCTCGTGGGGTTCTTAGTAAATGTCCAGACGCTTTCCCATGAGGAATGATGGCCCAGACCCTGTGGTTTCGCACCGTGTCCATTTCTCAGGCTCCCCGGCATGCTGACCAGTGGGAGTCCTTTGCTGAGGACCAGAGAAGTGGGTTCCCCAACTTCAGGAGGAAGTGGAGGCCATTTCCTCCAAGGCTCAGTCTGCGGCCCCTCTGCCCCTGCTGGGGACCCCTCCCTGGGGGCTGAGCCGGGGGTCTGGCAGGAGCTGGGACGTGGGAGCTGGGAGCTGGGAACAGGCGCGGGAAGGCCCATGTGGCTGCCTGCACTTAGGGCATCGGGGGTGGCTTGTCCTTACCAGGTGGCCTCTCTGGGTGCTCTAGGTCCAGAGAGGGACATCAGTTAGGGGAGGGGCTCCACGTCCTGGCCTCCCCATCGTGCCTGGAGCACGCAGTCATGGGACAGAGGGAGCTCAGCAGCTGGTTTGGTGGACCCGCTACAGCCTGGGGACCTGCGCACTGTGTCCCACATCTGTGTCCCCTCACGATGAGCAGGGGAGGGCTGTCACTGAGCTCCCTGGCTGTCTGCAGCCAGAGTCCTTGTTGGTTCAAACACGAAAGCTGTTGAAAATGTTGCATGTCATAAATTAAATGTATCTGCGAGGCTCGCGAGTGCTCACTGGCCAGCTCCTGCCTCTCTGCCCCTTGTCAGAGCCGGGCACCCCAGGGCCCCGGAGCACCCGCCAGCATCCTTCCTTCCCTCCCAGGTTCTGGGAGCTTCTCTCTGCAGTGGGACTCTGCTCTTCCTGGTGGGAGAGCCAGGTGTGTGCTGAAGGTTGAGGGCCTCCCCGGGGCTCCCAGCCCTCCCTAGAGCACCAACTCTGTCCCTGGATTCTCTTCTTGGAGGCACAGTGGGCACTGGGAGGGCTGGTCAGAGTCTCATTCTCAGAGCTGAACTCCTTTTGAAACTATCTTCCAGCCTAGAGAGGAAGCAGGGCCAGAGGCTCTCTGATTTGCCTGAGTCTCAGTTCTGTTTCCAGCTGGGTGTGGAGCCGTGAGGGCACAGAATAGAGGTCCTCAGCCTCCTATGACTGCTACCACGCACGAGGACTGTGGGCGGTGCTGAAGTGTGCAGAGCCCGGGGCTGGTGTGCAGAACCCTGGACTGATGTGCTAAGCCCGGGCCTGGTGTGTGGAGCCCCAACCCTCGGCAGTTTCAGATTCATGCAGCAGTAGCACGGCCTAAGCTGGGGTGAGGGGTGCCCTTGAGCTGAGGGGTCCTACCCCGCCCAGTCCTGTACGTGAGGGATGGACTCAGACACTTTCCCCAGACACAGCCTGGGAGGAAGGGAGTGTGAAAAGGCAGGGAGTCCGGGGGCTGGAAGAGAGACCCTGCCGTCCAGGCCCTCCCGCACCAAGCCCCCAACCCCCATTTGATCTTTTAGAGTTCATCAGGTTCCCTGCACTTTAAAATGCTCGGAGGAAAGAATGGGTTTTAAATTAGTGAAGCCTTTTTACAGGGGACATTTGTCAAGGATACTCTTTAATTGCAAATAAAAAAAAAAATAAGAAAAACCCCTCTGAAATCCAGTTGGTGGAGGGGGCTATGCCTGTCCTGGCCCACAGCAGGGGAAGGGCAGAGCGGACGAGTGGTCCCGGCCGTTTCCTCCTCCGCTCAGTACCTGTCCCTCCACCAGCCTGAGCTCCTCCCCTCCACTGGCCCGGTCTGGCCGCCAGGCTCCCATGGGGACCCAGGGCTGTCCTCGCCCAGCCCAAGGCTGCATCCTTAGGAGCAGAGTGCCCAGAACATGGGAGGACAGTCCTGTTGGTAGGAGGGTGAGCTCAGAGGAAGGAAGCAGAGGGCTGGGGACTCCCTGTGCACAGCTGGGAGGAGAAAGCCCCCGGGGAGGGTGTGGGGTCCCACCACCAAAGCTATAAAGCCGGGTTCAGTTTCCCTGGCAGGGAGGCAGGTCAGCGGGATCTGGGGCAGGCCCAGGCAGGCAGGAGGAGGATGTCCTGTGCATGAAGGCTGACCCCAGTCCCAGGGGGCTCTGCACCAACGAAGCGGAGGTTCGGTCTCAGAGAGTGTTTTTTGCAGAGCCTGCGACGGAGATAATAACACCTCTTAAAACGTGGTAATTAAAATCCTCTCTGCACACAGCCATAAATCCACGAAGCACAACTTCCTTGTAAAAATGACCTTGTAAGATGATGTTTTCCAGTCGAAGCTTTTATCAATAGCTCCCTCGGACAGCCCCAGACGGGCGACGCATGCCTCCCTCCGCTGCCCGCCCCGCTGCCCCCCCAGGCCTGCTGTCCTTCTCGACGCTGGATGCCTCCCACCCTTCCCGGCCCCTCCTCTGAGCCTCCGCATCTGGCTGGGGCTCCCACGCCCACCACTGACCCAGAAAGGAGGCTGGGGGTCACTGCCGCTCATCCTCTCCTGTTGTGGGAGGTGGGGAGCGTGTCCCACCTGTGGCCGAGAAGCAGTGGTGTGTGGCCGTCCTCCCTGGCGATGATGGGAGCAGCGGCCTCCAACGGCAGCAGGAAGGGAAGGGATGCGTCTCTTCCCGCCAGTGCCTGTGGCAGTGGGGGTTTCTGTCCCTCGGGCAGGGCCTTTGCTCCTAACCACCCCCATGTTACAGATGGGGAAACTGAGGCTTGTTAAGGCTTATGGACACACTGGATCACACGGGTGGTCCGTGGAGGAGTGGGGATTAGCACCCAGGGGTCCAGCTTGGACGTGAGCAGGCGCAGACGGCAGTAAAGTCTCCCCAAGGTGCAACACGTGTCGAGCAGCATCGAGGCAGGCGGGTGACCTGCTTTCTGGCTGCCTGGAGCTCCCCACCTCGTGCACACAAGGTCAGAGCTGAGGACATGCCCCCGTGCACCCCAAGGTCAGAGCTGGGTGCCTGCTTCGCGCTCTGACTCTGGGGGGTGGGACGAGGCACCACGACCGCTGTTGTGTCCCTCGGGGCTCCTCTGCTGCACCCCTAAATCCTGTCCATCCCCTCCCACAGTCTTTCTTTAAAACGTTTTATTTCAAGTTCGTGCACCCTCCAATGCACCCGTTTCAGGTGTGTGGTTCGGCGGTTTGTCGTGCAGTCCCAGGTGCCCCCGTGCCCACGGGTTTGGACCGCTTTCATCACCCCACAGGGGACTCTCCCCACTCCCCTGCCCAGCCCCTGCCCCCACCAATTCGCCATTGGTCTGGATGGATTTGCCTGGCCTTGGCCTTTCCTGCGAATGGGGTCATGACTACGTGGTCCTTGGTGTGGCCTCTCCCACCGAGCTCATGTTCGAGTCTGCGCTGCGACATGGGGCAGTGCGTCGTCGTTTGGTGATGTCCCCCACGCAGACGGCCCGCACGGTACTTCTCCACCCTCTGCCCCATCCGCGACGTGAGGGTCGTCCCCACGCAGGGGCGCCTGCGATCGCAGCAGCCGGCTCGCCCTGTACGCCCCACTCCTGGGGACGCCCCGACGTGGAACTGCGGGGGTGCGGGTCTGCCTGGCTCCTGGGCCAGAACCCCGTCTGACGCCCGGGGTGCGCTCTGCACCTGGAGGCCGTGCGCCAAGCCCCCCAAATGGGCTCCACATGCCGCGCCCTCGGTAGGGGGCCGGGGGTCCCAGAGGTGGGGCAGCCGCGCTGGAGGCGGAGTGTCTGGGAAGTGTTCGTCTCCTCGTCCTCTGCGCGTTCTGTGCCTCGGGAACGCGCACAGGACCTTCCAATGGATGGAGAAAGCACAAGGGTTTAGCGCGTTACAGGAACATAATTGTATTTTATTGCTCATTACATTTCCAGTTAATTACATAGCAAGCAGGGCTGTGCTTTATGACACCACAGCGAAATCAGCAGGCGTGCTCCCTGGTCTCGAGCAGGCTGCCAGCCCACGCGCTGTGGGCTTGTCCCACCAGCCTCATCGGGACCCCGGTTTCTGGCCGGGAGGTTCCTTTGTCTTCCTCAGGACGGGCCCTGGCTCTGGGTCTGCGTCTGGGTCTGGGTCTGGGTCTGGGTCTGGGGTGGGGAGGGGGGCGGGCAGAGCCGGGGCCCAGTCTCTACTTCCCCTTGCCTTCCTTGCTACTGGGGAGTTTCCACCTGCCCTGCCCCTCCCCCTGCCGTGCTCTCCTGGCACGGACCCCCACTCTGGGCCCTCCTGTGGGGTCTTGCCCAGATGGGCCAGCTGAGCTCAGCTCTGACACCTGCTGGGACACAGGGCTCTGCTCGGGTCCACAGCCGGGCCAAGGAGGTGGACCAGAGCAGGGTCGGCTGAGGGAGGACGGGCTCCGGGGCTCAACGGCCGCTCGCCCCAGAGCTCCGAAAGCATCGTAACACCGTGTGAGGGCGGCCCGCCCAACTCCCGGTGTCCCTGTAGCAGGCGGACCACCTGCCCCCGCGTCCCAGGGGTAGCTCAGAGGCGCACGTGACTTCCAGTGTGCAGACAGATTGTAGCAGAGGACACCCCGTGATTCATCCCGGGGCACTGATCAGCGGGGTCGGCGGGATGCATTTCCAAGGACGTGGCTTTGTGTCTCACTGCAGCGAGGGACCCAGCCAGAGGGAGCTGGGCTACATGGCCTCCATCTGGAAACCCAGCGGCCGACAAGGTTTCTGTGCAGCCGTCCACACGGGACGGGACAGGGTACGGCCTGAAGCAAGCAGATGTAAAATGTCCCACTTTTATAAAAAATGCACGCAAGTGGGTCCTGCTCCCAGCTCCTGGGATGTCCCCCTCTCTAACCCTCCCTGCCTGGGAGGCTGGTGCCCGTGGGCTCCAGACCTCTAGGTGCCCAAAGTTCAGCCCATAGGAGGCCCTGGGCTGGTCTACAGGGTGGAGAGGCTGGAGGGAGGGAGCCAGGGCTGGGGTATGCCCGCCACTGCCCTCTGCCTGACTTATGATGGCGTGTGGGGACAGTGACAGCTGTAGCTGGTGCAGGGGTCCCTCCCCTGGGCTGTGGTGCCCCCTCACCCCTGCTCCCCTCTCACGAATGATCTCATCTGCCCCCTTCAGTTACCCTGCATGGACTGCTGTCTTCTGTGGGAACCCTGACCGACAGGGCCCCGTGTGCACACGAGTGCACGAGCGTGCGTGATTGTATGTGAGTGTGCCACTCGCGGAGTGTCACACGGTTCCCTGAGGGCCTGGAGGAGTCTCGGGGGTCCTTCCTGGGGTTCCGGGCCATGCGGTGGCGGAGACAGAATCTTCACTGAGCAGACAAAGCTCTAGGCGTCTTGTGCCTTCTGGAGCCTGGGACGTTCACACCGCATGGAACAGCTTCTCCCGCCCGGAACCTGCCTCCTGAGGCCCTGCCATGGGCGGTCAGGACCCCCCAGAATTCCTGCGCGGGGTCCCCAGCTGGGTCCCGGTGGCTCACAGTCCTCCACGGGCAGCAGGTCCAGGAAGGAGCTCTTCCTTGTCACCTGGCAAGTGTCGGCCGACTCAGCATCTCTGTCTTGTCGTACAACAGAGTGTTTAAATTTTGTTTTTTTGACGATTTCAATACGGAGCTTTAAAAAGGTCTCCAGAAGCAGTTCTGGAGAAACAGACGAGAGAGACCAGAACCAGGAGAGCTCATGGACGCATGTCCTGGCTTTGACTTTCACCTACATGAGGCCAAGCCTGTTTACGTGCACACTTGACCCCCCGGCCCCCACTGGGTTATTTGAAAGCAAAGTGTTTCATACTTAAGTTCCCAGAGCGTACTGCTAAGTGACGGGGAGTCTTCTAACATACGGGCTCAGCACCATTTTCGCACCTCAACACAGCAACAGTGTTTTCTTACCGCCGAGCTTTCAGACGATGTTCGTCGTCGTTTCACTGGAACAGGACCCAGGGCCGTCTGCACAGAGTGTCCGGGGGTACGTCGCTGTGCCTTCTTGTGTCCGTGATTCCCCCACACCTCTTTTATCGGCTGCTCACCACCGAAGGGACGAGCCGCCCGCCCCTGTGGAAGTCCCTGCGCCTTGCATATGCGGGTCGCATCCCTCGGGTGCGGTGTGTCCTGCTCCCCAGCACCTGCGTCTCCGAAACCAGCTGCCAGCCCTGGAGGCCGGGTCAGGTTCTGGTTCGGGCTCGGCGTCCGACATGACGTTTCCCACATATGCCGGGCACCCTGGGGTCTCACTGGGCAGCATGCACGACCGCCTGACTCACTGGACAGGACATCAGGGTTGACCAGCAGGTCCAGGGCACCAGCCTGGCCCATTCTTTTCACGGCTCCCCATCAGCTTCCCACTGGGGGGGGTTTGTGCGGCCCCCAGAGGGGCAGCTGCTCGCCATGCGTGGCAACACGCCGGCGTTCTCCCGGGAGCGAGATCTTCTTCGGGAGCTGTTCACCGACCTCAACTCACGGTTCCTGCAGAAAGGCAGACTCGGGATGCGATTTGGCACTTCTCACGGGAACGAGAAGGCGCCTCAGGGACCCCCGGGACAGCCAGGATCTCTTCCTTTCATTTGGCGGCTGATGGTGCCTTGAATTTGGTGTCAACCGTTCTGCACACAGGGCGGGCGTGCAGGCAGAGGTGCGGGTGTGGATTTTGTCTACAAAATGATCCCGTCTGCGGCCGGGGGGGCCGCTCTAGCTGCCCTGGCTCCCAGCACGCTCTGTCACGTGGAGGGCGCCTGGCCTCCCCAGATGACGATACATTCAGGTTCATCTCGGGCATTTCCCGCCGGAGACCCCCGACTGGCCGTTTCTCCCTGGAGCTCCGGTTCATTTCGGTGGGAAATAGTAGCTCGTGATCACAGTCAGAGCTGGACGTCCGTCGTCGCTACTGGGCCAGGCACGCCTCTAAGACTGTCTCTGGCTGAGGCTGGGAAATGCGTATTATTTTTTGCGAGACAAATACATCACGAGTTCCTACACTATTTCCGATTTAAGTGTAAGATCGCAGTGTTTTCGCGTGACTTCTCTGATCTTATGTTTGTCTCTCGCTCCTCTTCCACTGATAATCTCGGCTCCCAGTGGCATCCCCGAGATCACCTCCTCTCTTTGTCTCGTTGCGCATGAGCCGCATGACCAGAACGTTCTATGGTCGATTCCCTTGGGGCACACACTTTTGGCTATGCCTCTGCCGTAGCGGGTTAGCCTGTGTTTGCACGATGTGCTTCGAAGAAGATGCGACGGTGTGACTTCCGAGGCAAGACCTCAAGGGAGCTTGGAGTCTGTTTCTTGCTCTCTTGCGTCGGGGACCGCCACGCTACAAAAAAGCCTCGGATGAGAAAACAAGTGGCTGTTCTGGCCGCTCGAGGTAAGCGTGGCGTCCAGACCACCCACCCGCCGAGGTCAGTGAGGGGGTCCAGCACTGGCTCACAGCCTTGCGAGAAATTGTTGTTTCCTGATGCCGCTGTGTTTTTGGGTGGTTTGTTATATTGCAGTAGACGAGCAGGACAGAGAGGATGGGACCTGGAAAGTGACGTTGGCTTTCGAGTGCGTAAAGGCAGGGAAGCTGGAGAAAGGGTGGCCCTTGCCACTTAGGTATAAATGACAAATAGTTGCCTATGGTAGCTTGAAGGATACACGTCGTTCCTAATGCACTAGTGGCAGGTGGCCGAAGGGGACGCTAGACAGCGTGTTGAAAGTGCCAGGTGGCTTCTAGCCGCATTCGATGAGGTCGGAAAGAGAGGTGAGTTCAGGAAGGTGTTGCTCAACCCATAAGCAGAATTTAAGAGCAGAAGCCCAAGGTGTGCTCGGGTAGAAAATGAAACTGTCCCTCCTACCCTGTCTCTCTACCCGGTCGAAGTACCAAGTGAGATGAGTCCTGGACCCAAAGATCAAATCGAGCCTGGAGGTACCCTGTCAGGCAGACAGGAGGGGTTTGAGGAGCCCTAAGAGATTACTCACCCCCCAACAGTCCCAGGTATCCCCCAGGATAGAAGAGAAATGGATCACGGGGACGGCTTTCGGGATACAGAGTAAGCCTCGATTAGATGCATAGGAAACCTTCCGTATCCTAAAGAGAGTCGTATTGGTGACAGCGTCTCCAGCTGAGACTAAAGAAGGCAACTCCAAGTGGACAGAGGCATCTGGAAGTCACTCCAGTGCAAATAAGGGCCACGTGGCGAGCCCGGGTCCAGCCGGCCGCGTGACCCGCAGGACTGGGAGAAGCCGGTCGTTGCTATAAAGCCCGGGGCAGCTTGCTCTCCCACAGCCGGTGGCAGACGGGTCTATCCCCACGTGACCCAAGTAGCCGCCAGCTTCAGAGCCGCACCACTCACGCTGTCAGCTCTCGGATTCCTGAAAGCGATTTAAAATCCTTCTATTGTTGTTTTGTCCTTAGCACGTGTCCCTCCAGGGACATCGAGTCAATGGTTTTAAAGCCTCGTGAAACAGCTCTTCGCACGGCAAAGCCGCTGACTTGAAACACGGGCTTATTTGCTTCACTTTGGCTTTGTCGACGTTGCTCTTTTATTATGATTTCACGTTTCTGCATCTAGTTGTTTTTTTAAAAATTTTTTAAAAATTAATGGACTTTTTTAGAAGAGCGGCTTTTGGCTTACAAGAAACTGACCAGGAAAGTACAGAGACGTCCCGTGGGCCCTGTGTCAGCATGGTTCGCTTGTCATCACCCAGGCACCCACCCGACACATTGCTATTACCCCGGGCTCCTGCGGTGTGCGCTCCGTGGGCTTGGACAAATGTGCAGTGGAACCCGCCCGGCCGTGTAGTGTGACCCAGCAGAGCGGCCCTGCCCTGGAAACCCTCGGCATGCGCCCATCCTCCCTCCTTCCCTCTCGCAGCCCCTGGAACCGCTTGCCTCTCCACAGTCTCTTCAGTTTTGCCTTTTCTGGAACGTTTTACCCTCAGAATCACACGGTCTTCCTACACAGTCTGGATTGGCTTCTCTGCCCTTGTAATACTCATTTACTTTTCCTCCACGACGTTCTGTGGCTTGATGGCTCATTTCTTCTTCTTTTTAATTTTTAAAAAGATTTTTATTTTTTTCCTTGAGAGAGAGCAAGAGATGAAGAGAGAAAGAGCACAGAGGGAGAAGCAGACTCCCCGCCAAGTGGGTTTCCTGACGTGGGGCTCGATCCCAGGACCCCAAGATCATGACCTGAGCCGAAAGCAGAGGCTTAACCCACTGAGCCACCCAGGCGGCCTCCATCTGTTTTTTAATAGAAGGTGACGCAGCTCCTAGCCTTGCTCCTCACATCACGGCCGGGAGCCCAGGTCCCGGTCCCACGTGCATCCCCGTGGGTGCTCGGGCCGCGCGGCTGCCTCCTGGACACCGTCCTGTCTGCCCAGCTGCTCAGGCTCGTCGCGCGGCGCACACGGGGATCCCAGAAACTGCTGTTACTGCAAGTCCACAACTGCAAGTCCCACGTGCCTTCTTGGGTTTGCCAGGGACGTGTCTGTTGTGGCCTTCGGGCGGGCACTGGGCAGGCAGGGGAAACGCACCTGTGGCTTCCATCCGTCTCCCAGGAAGGGAGCTGGACCCGCCACGGTCCCACCAGCCTGGTGGGAGGGGGCCCTTCCCCACAGCCCCGCCCGCAGACTGTGCTGGTTCTGGACCCCACCCCGCTGTGGGTGGGAAACGCTGTGGCCCCTCTCCATTGCACCCCTGTTGTCATGGGGGGAGCTCCTCCTCGCAGGCCGCCGGCCGCTTGCCTTCCTGGCCCTGAACCCGAGCTCCGATCTCTGACACAGCAGACGTTTAAACCCGAGGGTGAGAGGAAGGCAAGCAAGCCGCCAGCCCAACATGCCGCTTCGGGCCAGGCCCTCCTGCTCTGAGGGCCTGCGAGGGCAGCTGGAGGAGCAGAGCCCCGAGTGTGGGGGGTCCTTCTGGGAGGGTCATGGAATGAGAGAGAAAATAAGTGGGAAGCAGGCGGAGTAGCAGGGATGTGTTCCCTGGCCCCCAGCCCCTCCCCCGGGCACGGAGCCCATGTGTGGAGCCCCCGCTCAGCACACAGACGACCTGGGTTTGCCAGAAGGGGTTTGCTCAGAGAACCAGCTGTGCAGATGGGCACCTTGCAGGTGACAGGGGAGGGGACCCTGCCCTGAGGGGTCGGGATCTGAGGGAGGAGAATCAGGACGCAGGAAATTTATTTTTGGAGCAGCGGGTGGGAGGCCAAGGGGCGGGGAGCCTGCTCTCGGCAGGAGGAGCGGTGGTGCTGTGAGGCCGGGCCGGGCTGGGGCTAGTGGAAGCTTGAGGGGTGCTTGGGGAGGGCGGTCTCAGCCCCTGTGCTCGTGGAGGGGTCTCTGATGAGAGACGTAGGCTGACTCGGCCACTGGAGCAGTTGGGAAGAGGGGGTTTCCGGAGGCTCCCCGAGAGGGAGCAGCTCTGCTTTTGCAAGGCTGTGCAGGTGGTATTGTAGCTGGGGGGGCTGGGGGGAGGGGGGAGGGGGGCTGGGAGAGACGGGGAGGGACAGGAGCGGGGATACGGGAGGGACAGGGAGGGTCAGGGGAGGGATGGAGGGGCAGAGGTGGGACAGGAAAGGGTCAGGGGAGGGCCAGGGAGGGAAGGGGAGACACAGGAACACCACCCCTGAGGTCTCTGCTCTCCCCGTGTCTGTACCCTCTCCTTACCAGCACCCCCTCCTGCAGCCTGCCTAGGCCCGTGTGGGCACCAGACCTCTCTGCCTCCAGGCAGTGCCCTCGCCCTGACTCCTCACCCCACTGCCCGGGCGGACGCCTCCGTTAGCTCCGGTTATTCTGCGAGTCCCGCTGAGCACCTTCCAACATGTGGCATGGCCTGGGGCGGGGCAGTTCCCTACCCAGGGTGTCCCAGATACACGGCCTGGGGCGGTGGGGGCCACCTTGTAGAGAAGAGAAACGTGCAGGGGTCCAGCCTGCCCAAGGGTCAGTGCTCATAGGAGTGGTGGCTCATGTTGGCAGAGCCTCTTGTTGGCAGAGCTTCATGTTGGCAGAGCCTCAGGTGTCAGAGCCTTGGCATGGCAGATCCTTGCAGGGGTTGGTCTCATCTGATGCTCCATGAAAGCTGGACCCCAGAGGGAGCAGGTGGTCAACCTGTGAAGTCCTCTGGATAATGCAAGGCAGCCTAGAGCACCAGAGGGAATGTTCTGGGGGTTGCTTCTCCAGCAGGAACATTGACAAGCAGGCTCTCCACTGGTCACACCTCTTTCTACTGCCTGGACCTGAACGGTGGGATGGGTGGGGCACCCCTCGCGGGCCTCCTCAGCCTGTGGCCAAGCTGAGACCCCCACCTGCCAAGCTGGCTCCGACCACCCCTGAGGAAAAGCCCCTTCCCCTCTGTTCAAACGTGAGTGTCTGGCTGGGGCCTCAGACATGCTTGTGTGGATGCCGGGATGCCCTGGAACAGTGCAGCCAAGTCGTCTGTCTTCCTGGAGGGAGCGTGGTGCCCTTCTCCCCCCACGATAGGGTCTGGAGCCTGCGGTAGGTCTCTGATTCCCGTGCCCTCTCCCCCCCCACCGAGCTCTGGGGGAGTGGATGCGTCATACGAAGCGGGTGTAGCAGAGGCCAGCCTGGAGGGGGTGAGGGTCTATAGATGCAGAAGCCCCCATCAGGGCACAGACCCTCCCAGTGCAGACTTTGCAAGGCAGACATTCCTCCCTGGGGCAGCTCGCCCCGCCAAGGAGCAGTATAACCCCACAAAGTCCTCTCAGGGGCCCCCCTGCTGCCTTCCCGGGACACCAAGGAAACATTCAGAATGGGGAGGAAGGGTCCCTGACCCTGCCGACCCAGGAATCAGGTGACCCCCCACTTCCTGACTTACCTGTGACCTTGTCTGGTCTCGTGACCTCACTGTGCCTCTGTTCGTCCCTGACATTGACTCAGCCAGCCCCCAGCTTCTCATGGCAGGGACAAGGCTGAGACAGAGCGGTCGCCTTTTCTGGGGGAGGACGTCAGGCAGGCCCGGGATAAGGACTATGCGTCGAGCTATGATGTCTGTTGGGACGCTGCAGGGGTCCGGCCTGCCCACTGGGAAGGGGTGGGACAGCCTGGGCGTGATGGGCAGCTCGACGGGCTCAGATGCCGGGTTCTCTCTGTCAGCCCCTTTGGTCTCCTCCGTCAGGTCCCCTCTCCCCGCATGGCCTCTCTAGCAGGGAGCACCTTGTACAAGGCAGGGACATTGCCTGTCTTCTTAGAGTCTAGACCCGGAACCAGCCAAACATGGTTTCTGCCATGTGCCCTGGGTCAGAGCCAGCCCCAGGGCCAGCTCAGACCTGAGGCCATGGGGATATAAACGCCGCCTCCCGGGGGGCAGGGGCAGGACCTTGCGGCCATCCTGATCACACCACAGAGTCGGCATCTTAGGAGCGGGACCCAGTGCCCTGCATACAGCCGGTGCTCAGACACCAGCCCTGGCCAGGACTCAGCTGCGCATCCCACGTCTGTCCCACACCTGTCCCACGGGTGGCATGTGAACTGGCCAGAAGTTAGAGCAGAGCTAACGAAGGTGGCCTTGGTGGCCTCCCCTTGATGGCCACCAGCCTGGACTGAGCCTGGACCCCCAGAGCCGCCTCCAGGACTCCGTATCCAGGGGGGCTCAGCAGGTGTGTTCAGAGGCCTGCAGGGGGTGTGGCTGTATCTTAGAGGCTGAAGAGGGAGTGGGGAAGAGGAGAGAGGCACCCCCAATCCTGTGATTCCCCCTGTGCCCCCATCACCGCCCTTCCTGGGCCCCAGATTCCCCATGGAAGACCCCAGAGACCAGGGAGCTGGGGCCAGTTGCACCCGATTAAGGATTGGCTGGTGCCCCTGCTGGCCGCCGGGCTGTCCCTGTTTCACGGGACAGATGTACGGTCCAGGGACTGATGCTGACGGCGACCTGACCTCACACGTTTTCCACGTGCCGGGGGGTTTCGTTTTGTCTTTAAATTGTTAACAGTTTAGATGTGTTTATGAGAGAAAATTCAAAGACAAATATGTTTAAAACTTGGGGCTTCCCCTTGGTTTCCAGAGATGGTCCGTGCTTGCAGGGTGGCCGGCCAGAGGGATTGCTACGACATCCCTTGGCTCCGGTGAGAGCCACTGGGAATTTTTCTTTTGGCTGTAAAGGGAGATGGATTAGATCGGGGCATTTTCGTTCTCTTTCTGAAGCAATACCACTTCGAAGGAGCGTCTCATGCTCGGGAAGAAAACACTACGGAGGAGTGAAATGCTTCGTCGTCTCCTTTGAAGGAATATGAAGGCGCAGGTTGTCTGTGCCCCGCGGGTTTTCTGTTCCGGGGACGTTATACTCCTCTAGCCTCCTTGTTAGGACGATAATGAATCAGGGCTAGCGATTGGTCAGATTTTACACTTCGTTCAAAAACATGAGGCTGTATTTCACGCCTCCTTGAACATCTCCCAGGGCAGGTGGCCGAGCGAGTGGAGACCTGGGGCTGCGCCCGGCCACCCGACCTGCCTGGCGGGTGGCCTGGCCGTGCCCCGCAGAGGCCGCCTGTCTCTCCAGGGCTGGCCCCACCCCTGGGCAGGGGGACACTCAGGGGGCTCCTTAGGCAGCGCCTTCTCCTGCTTGCCGGCGGCCGCCCGGAGGACAGGCCCGGGTCAGCCGCCAGATCCGCTGCCCGCGACCCCATTATCTCCCCCGCGAACGGCTACGTCTCGGCGCGGCCAGGCAGAGCCCGACTGCCGTGTAATTGGACCATTCAAAAGTAAATTATCTGCAGCTGGAAACAAGACACTGCCTTTTAACTCAGGCATTATAAGGTCAGGACTCGAGACATCACGGGGAAAAGCATTTATTGAAAAGCGATGGGAAAATGAAATTTAAAATTCAAAGCCACCGTGAGCGGCGAGGGTGGCGGGCGGCCCCGGGAGCCGGGTCAGGGGACTTATTTGCATCTTTATTTTGCTGACGCCGGAGAGCACTGCGTGAAGTGACTCTAATATCAATCTGATGAAAAAATAAATCTTGGAACAAAAGCTGCTCAGTGCTCACGGAGACTGGGCAGCAGAAGACTGAGCCTTACGGCTGAATCGGGCACAGAGGAGAGATGCGGGGCTGCGCTCTGGGTGCCCAGCGGCACTGGGTGCTGGCACAGCCTGGATGACTCAGTTTCCCCAGCTCTGTTCCTCCCCACTGTGTGGGCCATCTAATCCCCGCGCCACCCCGTGGCCCCCAGCACGCATGCGTGTCTCCAGCTCCTGTCTTCCCCACAGCACTAGTCTGTCCCCCTTCTTTCCCTGTGCTCTGGAGGTCCCCCAGCCCCCTGTCCCTCCCATGTCCTCCGAGACCTTACCGTGGGCGTTCCATGTGGCACTCTGGGCACTTCTGGGAGCCTCTCCCAGAGAGCCCTGCCCCGTGCACACAGTCCCGGATACTTACCCAGGGTTTCTCCATGGGGTACTTTGAGGGCTGGAGGGCCGTTTCCCATACCAGAAAACGGACTCAGAGTCTTAAAGGGTTTCTCCCCACATTAGCCAGCCAGTTGGTGTGATGGTGAGAGCCTAGTGCTCAGCTCCCCTAGGGTCCCCCAGCTCACGGCGTGCAGCCTGGGGCTCTCACATGCCTGGTTCCTCTTCCCTTTCTCCACACAGAGCCCTCCTTGTGCCTGGAGCCAAGGCGAGCCCAGCTCAGGCCAGGGCACATGGGGGCTGGAAATGCCCTGTGGGGAGACATCTAGGTCTCATCCCTGCAGAAGGGAAGACTGAAGCCCTGGGATGGGCAGGTGGGCAGGAGGGGCAGGTGCGCCAGGGAGCGGGTCCCACCTCCGCCTTGCTCCACCCTCTGGAGTGGTGCACCAAACTCCTCTTCTCCCAGGCCAGTCCCCCAGGCTCCCTGCTGCCAGCCAGAAGGGGCCATGTGCTGTGAGCCTTGTCCCCTGCTCTGGACTCTGAGGAATGAGGAGCTTAGACTAGGGTCAACCAGAGACTGTGTCTGGGGGGAACCTGAGGCCAGAACCAGACGAGCTCTGGATGTTTGGTGACCTTCCAGCCAGATGTCAGGGCCACAGAAGAGACACACGCTCACACTCCCACCAGCGTCCCAGTGATGTCCTGATGCCCACTTCCTTCATTGAGACCCTAGGCTTCTGGAACATGGAAGAAAAGTGTCTGTATGGAGAGGAGCAGAGGAGCAGAGAGCGTTGTCCACACACAACCCAGGACACGCAGTGTGCAGCGCCAAGCAAGCCACGTACTGTCCACGAGACTTGGCTTCCCCCTCTACTGACGGAGGGACGTGTACTGTCCTCAGAGGGCTTCTCTGAAGACTGAATAGCCAATCAATGTAGAGGATCTGGCTGAGGGAGGGAGTCAGATAGAAGCCCTTAGTTGTTCTGCTTTGATTCAGAAAATTTTCTGCTGTATCCCACTCAAATACCAAATTAGGATATCCCAGAAAACCCCAAATGATCTTGAATTCATGTGATATATGTATGTTTCTCTTTATGTTTGTGAAGTCCTGAAGGGTCAGTCCAGGACTATTGTCATGCACCCCATGTCAGGAATCCCAGATTCTTCTGCCTTGTTACTCCACTGTGTTTGACTTACTCCTGAGGTCATGGCATGGCTCAAGATGGCTGCAGACGCTCCAGTCATTGCACCGCATTCCAGCCAACCCACAGGAAGGAAGACGTGACAAAGAAGGGCACATCACCCCCTTCCCCAAAAGAACGCTTCCTAGGAGCCACATCTCACTCCAAGGGGAACTTGGCTGGACAGCATCGCAAATGGGACTAGAAAATGCAGCCTCCATTCCTGGCGGCCACGTGTTCAGCTGAAAATTGGGGAGCACAGATCTCGGGGGCAACTAAGGATCTATGGATGCCCTAGAATCATACTCCCGAGAAAAAATGTTTTTAAGACCTAGGATGAATAAAAGTAAAAAAAATTTGTCAACAACAGAGCCTCCTTCGGGAGGAAGGAAAACGATCCAGGAGGAAGTCCCGAAGCAAGAGAAGGGCATCAAGTGTGTGGGCAACACAGAGAAGCGCTGGCAGCGCAGAGCAAAGGTAGTACCATCCGCTTTGGGGGCTGAAAAGACAAAACGAAATTGGGGAGGTGGGCCGTAGGGGTTAAAGCATGTTTGGTCCGGGGCTTGGGGCGGGCAGAGTACAATGCCCGCTGGCTCTAGTGTTGTCTTGCCAGTCACTTCACGTCCCTTAACATTTTATTTATTCTACGTATATGTCTAAAGTGCACGTATAGCATTTAAAGAAGAGGAACAAAACAACAATAATAACAATGATGCGAACTTCGGTGGAGCCGCCACTCAGATTAAGGAATCGGATTTATTTGTATCACAAAACAAGTTTGTAAGCACAGGTTGCTTGTTTCCCGTCACGCTCTATTCCCCACACGCCCCGCCCCCCACCTGCCTGGTCACGCAAACCTGCATTTATGCTAATCCTTCCCTTGCACTCCTTTATCATTTTACCGCTTCTGTTTGTAGCGCCAAATAATACATTCGTTAGTTTTAACTGCTTTTTAGGCTGCATGTAAACAGAGTCTTCCTTCAGACACGATGCCTGTGTCTTGCTTCTGTTCAACGGAACATGCATGAGATCTACGCATTTTCATGCGTACGGCGTCCTTCGTTACTCTGTACTGCTGTTTGGCATTCTGTCGTGCGAATATTATCACAATTCGTTTATCAGTTCTATTGTTGATGAACATTTGTGTTGTCTCCAGGCTTTTTGCTATCACAATGCCTCTACGAGCACGCCGGGATAGATGTCCAGGTGCACACATGTGAGCCTTTCTTGGGGGGAGCCCGCTGGAGAGCCGTGATTGGGGTGCTGGTGTGGCTGAGTCACGGAGTCCCTCCACACTTGAGTATGCAGGCAGTGGCTGGGCCAGCCTGGACGCTGGGCTTCCAGGCTGGCCTTGACGTCCTAGAGCAGCCTTGCCCATCTACTCACTGGGGCACACAAATTGTATCCCTTTTTTTTGCCATGATATGAGAAGGGTTGGGTAGTACGCTCTGGAGATGCACCCCGGCGGGGACTGGTTGGCCGAGTGTTCCTGTTGCTCCCATATCCTTTCCAGTACCTGGACTTGACTTGCTTTCTAATGTGTTCAAATTTGATTGTAGGAAGATGGTATCTTATTGTTTTGTTTTAAATGAACAAATAAATACAAGTTAAATACAGTAGAAGGAATGGTATGCTCTCAAATACATTTATAGTAATAAACAAAACACCAAATATTTATATATTGCTACCTTTTGATTAATCAGTTTGTGTCAATATAAGACACAATTTTTAAGATTTCCTATCACAGCAGAGGAGGATTCAGCCCTCTTATTCTGGGTCCCCTTCCTTCCCCTTTCTACTCTCCCAATATATTTATATTACAATTTTTTATTAAATCAAATGAAATATTTTGGTACAGATCATATCATATCCGTATAGATACCATAGTCACAGCTTCACTTAGCATTAGAGTATATTCCAATTGTTTCCTTTCTTACTCTTTGTGTTTCCTAAAGTTCTTAGTTGCTTTGGTTTTTCATTTGCTTGCTATTTTCTCACCTATGACTAAGCCTTCCCACACTTTCCAATATCCTTTTTGTGCACTGTCCCACATCACTTGTTCTTGGAGACCCTCTGACTAGAGGTCTCTTACTCCTTTGACTGGGCTGGCCATCTTCTGGGATGGATGAACTGTCACCCAAGATTTGATTCTGCTGAGGTCTTGCCTTTCTCCTGGGTGGGAGCCCTGTTTTCTGAATCCTATCCATACCTTCCTCTTTTCTGGTTTACCTCCTTGTTTTGGTGGGAACCATTCTCCTACAGTTAAATGAGGATAAAAAGGTGGTCTGTCCGCAGAAATCATGGGGATGACAGTCCTCAATCTTCTAGTCTCCTGGAAATGCTCCTCCGTTCTGGATGGTTAGTCTGTATCCTTGGGATCCTTCTTCCTGACAGTCCCTTTTCTTCTGTCTTGTTTCTGAATCCAGTGTCTTCCTTGTTCACACCCTTGTTTTTATGGAGCACACCCCCCTATGATTCATTGAGGAAAGACACACAGGAGGTGAATGGTTGGAGACGTGCATGTCCGAAACATTTTAATTCCACCCTTGAGGTTGATTGATGGTTTGGATATGGAGATGTGAGTTGGAAATCAGTTTCCTTTAGAATTATGAAGGCACCAGCCCATGTTGCTGTTCTCAAGGCTGGAGCCATTTCCTGATCTTTGAACATGCCCATCCCTACACCACAGTCAAGATACACAACTGTTCTATCACCACAAAGCTATTCCTCATGCGGCCTCTTCAAGGTCAAACTTACCTCCTCTCCCCACTCCCCTGCCATCATTCCTAGCCCCTAGAAAGCATTATCTTATTTATCTTCTATATGATTTTGTCATTTCAGTATACTACATAAAAAGAATAAAGTAAGTGACCTCTGAGGTTGGCTTTTTTTCCCCCAGCAAAATTAGGAGCCACCCAAGTTGTTGCATGTGTCAATAGTTTCTTTTTATTGCATGGCATGGGCATGAGTTTGTTTAACCATGACCTAGGGGGAGACGTTTGGTTTGTTCCAGTTTTGGGCTATTATACACAAAGCTGCTATGAACCACTATGTTCATACTGTTTTGCCCAGATATAAGTTTTCATTTATCTGAACAAATGCCCAGGAGAGTAATTGTTGAGTCATATTATAAGTGTTTTCTTTTCTTAAAGAAGCTGTCAACTATTTTCTAGAGTGGTTTTACCAGCTCACATTCCTACCAACAAGGCTCGAGAGATCTAGTTTTCTCTGCCTTGTCTGTATTTGGTGCTGTCATTGTTTTCTGTTTCAGATGATCTGTTGGGTGTGTGGGGATACCTCACTGTGATCTTAATTTGTGTTTCTCCAATGGCTGTGACATCCACTCCTTAAGTTTTGTACTCAGATCCCTCTTTTGCTTTGCCCGCCTCCACTCTTGAACCTCCAGCCCCAGAGAACTCTGCTACTACCACTTCCCACGCCTTGGAGTATCCTTGGGAATAAATCAGGTTAATCCAGGTTTTCCCTTGCCAGCCTAGGATTTCTCTTTCTCCAGCCTGCTGAGGCAGTTATCACTTGTTCATATACTTTTCAGCTTCCAGAATCTTGTTTTTGTCTTCTATTCTGTTCTTCTTATCCTTAATGGTTTATGTCATTAAAAAAATCCTTGTGACTATAGTTTTAGTGGGCGTTTGGAGGGGAAATAATGAGATGTATGCACTCAGGCTGTGATCTGAACCCGAATTCCCCACAGGGTCCTAAAGAAGCATATCCTTGACTTAATGAGATTGGGTTTTTTTTTTTTCCGCCCCTAACATTAATGAGCTGTATGTGTCCTCTTCTGTGAAATGTTTGTTCGCAGGTCCTGCCCATTTTTCTGTGGACTGTTTGCTCTCTGTTATGGATTCATAGGAATTCCTCATATGTTTTGCATGTTATTTCATGTCAGTTGTGCTGCAAATATTTTATCCTAGTCTGTGACTCCTCCTTTCACTATGTTTATGATTCTTTTAATGAACTGGATTTCTTAATTTTGATGTAGCTGAATTTGTCAAAATTTTCCTTTATGCTTTGTTCTTGTGTGTCTTGTTTAGGAAATCATTTTCAGTTCTACAGTCTTTTTCATTATGCTTTTAATTTTTGCCTTTAATCATTTGAAATTTATTTCTCAGTATGGTGTGAGGTGGGGATTCATTTTCAGTGTTTTTAACATGGATAGGCAATTTCCCAGCATCTTACTGAAAACTCTGTCTTTTCCACACTGAACTGCACTGTTTACTCTATCATAAAGTGTGCTTCAAGCTTCCAAAAATGTGCATTTTACTGTGCTCTTATTCTCGTCTATTATTACTTTCATCCTTCCCAGCATCTATACTGAACATCCCAATGACTTCAGCTTTATCATAATTATTGGTGCTCAGTGGCGCAAGCCTCCCAGCTTACTTCTCTTCTCCAGGACTGTCTTGGCTCATCTTGGTCACTTGCTCATACATAACATTTAAAATCAGTGTGTCAAATGTTATGAAAAGACCTCTTGGGATTTTTGTTCTAATTGTACTAAATTTTTACATCAGTTTTGGGAAAATTGACATCTTTATGAAATCCACAGTATATCTTTCCTCTCGCTTAGGTTTTCTTTAATGTATTTAAGTAAAGTTTTAACAATTTCCCCCATAAATTCACATACTTTTTAGTTTTTAGTTTTAGTCCTATGTACTTTAACCTATTTTTTGCTGATAATATAAATGGCATTTAAAATTTTATATTTTTTCACTGGTTATGGTTGACATTGATGTATGGAAATGCAATTAGATTTGGGATGGTAGTTTTGTATCCAGCAACTGTGTTAATCTACTAAATATATATATATATATATTTACTTGTTTTTGCTTGTTCTTGGACAATCCTATTTTCTACAAACAGGGGCCAGAGTGGAGGAGGAAGAAAAAAGTGCAGGAAAAGTACAAGGTAGGCATAACGTGATGGGCACATCAGGGGATGGAACTCATGGGGGTTGCCTGCAGCACCACCTGTAGGCTGGAGGAGCTCATGGCATCCCTGGTGCCCGGCCCCAGATCTCGCTGACCCAGCCCTGGTTTCAGAGGACTAGACCCTGCAGGGCCCTTGCCACCGACATGACCCAGGGCTCAGGCCTGGGTGAGCTGCCTGCTTGCAGAAGACTCTGCCGAGGATTCTGAGAGGTATAGTGGTCCAGTCGTAAAGCAACATGAAACGCTATAAAAAGAGTTTAATCGTGCAGACGCGGCAGGCATTGCATTTAATTTATCGCTCTGCAAAATTAAAGCCGTTCTGGGGCTTGCCATCACTCATGCAGCATGGAGTTATTTATTGAACATTGTCAGAGCTGAGGGGATCCGAAATTCAGGTCAGGTAAAGTCAAGTTTTACAATGGCCCATCTGGGTCCCCAGAGGCCCAGCCAGCTCAGGGCGATGCCTCTATGTTGCTTTGCTGCACAGGCAGAAAGGGGAACGATTGCTGCATTCATTTCCCTGATGGGAAATCTGAGGCTTCATATAGGTGTGTCCCGTGCTGTCTCTCCATGCTCCATGCCCTGACGCCTATGTTACTTCTTGGACCTCTCGGGGGCTGTCTCCTGCACCTGCTCTCAGTGTACCCAGGTGCCAGGTGCTTGCAGGGTAAAGTCAGTCTTAATCCCTTGTCTCACCACACCCAGGTCTGCGAGGAGGAAGGTGTGACCATCCCGGTGGGGTGGATTTGCACCCAGGCTGGGAGAACGGGGTTACCTGGTCTGGCGCTGTCCACCCAGCAGGTGCTGAATGTATGGTTTCGTAGAGACCCACAAAGCAGTGGGTTCGGCCCCGGGAGGACGGGCAGCCTGAGCACAGGCCTCTCTCTGAGGAAGGAGAGAAGCTGGTTTGAAATTTGCCAGGGCAGTTCTACAAGACACACTATGGATTCTCCCTTCAAAGTGCTTGTTCGAGCAATTACACACCAAGACTGACTGGGGGGGTGTTTGTGTTCTGGCTGAGCCTCTGGGCTCCAATTAGCCGGGTAATAAGGCTGTTTGGGTCAGTATGCTGGAGCAGACGGGATGGCTGTTCAGCAGCTGCCTAACGAGGCAGGGAGTTGAGGTGAGCAGCCCTGGTGAGGCCCATTGGCTTACCAATGGGCCACGGCAGCCTTCCGGTACGATTGTCAGGAAAGGCAAGCATGGGAGCCCAAGGCAGGCATGCCCACAGTGGCCACCTGCCCCAGATCAGTGAAGCACTCTTCTGCTAGCCGGAGGCACTCTGCCACCCGTTGGGGTGGGGGGTGGCTCATGCCTGTTGTTGCCAGGCAACATGTCAGGTGTCAGGTCACCCACACCTCCAGGTCCGTCACTCCATGTCGAGAGGAGAGACTACAGAAGCACGTTGCTGAATGGAGCCAAGGGCAGAGTACGTGTGCTGGCAGGCCCTTTCTTGCATCCTCTCATTCCAGCTCACCATCACCCTGACGTCTACTTTCCAGGAGAATCCGCAGAGGTCTGAGGAGGGGAGCTGGCTTGAACTCACAGCCTCAGAGGGGAGGAAGGAGAGATGGTGTTGAGACAGGTTCTGTTGGCGGGTTTGTAGTGTGACCTCGGACTACAGGCCTCCCTCTCTGGGCCCGAGTTTCCTCTCTGTGAAATGATCTGGATTTGGGCACACACACTCCGCCCCTTGGAAACTGAGCATGCTGGGTGGTTGTAGAAACTTGTGGCATGGTACACCACAGTGGCAAACTTGTTTCATTTAGTGGCGGTTTTTTCAGGGCAAGTTCCCATGAATTAAGATTTGCTCTTAAAAGAGACCTTGTTCTCACTGTATATTGCACATTGCTTCCTGGAAGCTATGTACCAGCTCACAGGGCCACCGCTATTGTGGGTGGACAGGGTGTTGTCCAGCTGCATCTGCCCATAGGCAGCCCAAGGCTGAGCCCTAAACCCCAAAGGGTGTAACACAGCCATGAGAACAAAGCAAAGACCTGTGTAACCTGCTCCACTTTAGGAAATGTGCCATTAGGGGTTTTGCCATTTCAGTGCAGGGCACTTGAAGGCAGGATCAAGGGTTCAGGGAATGGAGGAACTTTGAGCAGAGGAACTATGGCAGGTGAAGAGAACAGTAGAGCCCCTGGAATCAGACACCGGTGCAGAGAAGCATTATGTCCCTAATGGACGAGGTAAACCTAACTGAAGGGAAAGTTCTAGAAAAAGGAGTAGGACACGTAGACAAAGGCGAAAGGACTAGAAGAGAAGAAAAGAGGGGCTGGCAGGCCTGTGGTCACTACTAGACCTGGCACCCATCTCCTCTCTCAGAGTGCAACAGCAGCTGCCAGTAGGGTGCCCTATCCCAGGGCTGGCTCCGTCCAGAACCTACCCAGACAGCATGAGGCTCACAGACACTGAACTGAGAGAAAGGGAAGGAGAAGTTTGCAAAAGGGGGAGTACCCAGTGCCGTAGGAGACACAACAAGGGATTAAGCCTGACTTTATGCTGAGGGCAGCAAAGAACATCTCAGGCAGGGATCACAGTGAGGCCCACCGTGCGCCTCCCCAGTCGTGGTTTCTGCATCTAAAGGGCAAGGAGCACACTCCTGACAGAACTTCTGCATGACGGGCTCCAGCCTAAGCCACCCAGGCTGTGTGTGGGCAACCAGAGGAGGCCAGCCTCGGATTTCTTTGGAAGTGAGAGAAGCGACATTTTAAAAAGTCATTGGTCAGATCCACTTCGGTCGTCCAACTAAGCACCAGCTGGCCTGACCCTGTAGTAGACACCCTCTGGACAAAACAATAACATGAATAAATCTTCAGGACTCCCAGTTTCAGGCCCAACATGCACAGAGCTTAGAAGCTGTCACTCTGTCCGCGCATTAAGAAAAAGGTGGACGGGGGCACCTGGGTGGCTCAGTGGGTTAAGCCTTTGCCTTCAGCTCAGGTCATGATCTCGGGGTCCTGGGATCGAGCCCCGCATCGGGCTCTCTGCTCAGCAGGGAGCCTGCTTCCCCCTCTCTCTCTGCCTGCCTCTCTGCCTACTTTGTGATCTCTGTCTGTCAAATAAATAAATAAAATCTTTAAAAAAATAAAAGAAAGGTAGACAAACTGAAAATCTATAACTTTTCTCAGACTCATGGAAAAGCAGAGGTTGCAAAGCAAACCACCATTTCCAAACCTGGACAGACAGAAGCACAGAGGAGCAAACCTGGGAACTGCTCACACATTTACACGTGTGTTACATGACAGTGAGAAACTCCTCAGGCCTGGCAGTCTCAGGGGGTCCCCACCATGTTGGTGAGTTTTTCGTCCAGAAACCAGACCAGGTCCTCACAGTGTACATCTGAGGAAGGCCCCAGCACTTTGGGAGTCGGTGCAGAGCAGACCTCATGTGAAATATGCTCAGAGCCTTCTCCACAAGAAAGGCTCATCCTCCAGGGGAAAGACTTTGCCAGAGTACAAGTTTCCAACCTCACTGCAGCCCAGCAGGACAGGATTTCTCCTACTCCAGCCCCCAGCCCTCCTGTTCCACATCAAGGTAAATACAAACCAACAGTGAACAAGGGCCAGGACATCAAGGACACAGATGGAGAACATTGCAGCAGAGGAGTGGGGACCATGAGGAACACTGGGAAGGTCACAGCCCAGGGTCACAGGACCAGGAAAAGACTGACATTTAGTTGGAAGTTTCTAGAGTGCTTCACCTGCCCCCTCCCCCAGGACTCTCCTATAATCACAGTAGATGCTGGGAAAGACATGGGCTCTGTCTTGGGAGGAGGACTTAGGTAAACTCAGTCAACAGAGGAGTTAAAAACAAGGACACTAGCAGAACTAGGAGCCTCTGGCCCCTCAGTCACAGCAAACATTAGACAGAGGCCAAGTCCTGGCTAGACCAACATCAAACTTCACACTAAAGGCCTGGTACCTCAGTTCCCACTGCCCAAATTAACATGTTGGGTTTCCGGCAAAAAGCAAGGCATGCCAAAAGATAAGGGACACTGTCTGAAGAGACAATGCGACCATCAGAAACAGACTCAAATATAATAAAAATGTTTGAATGATCAGACAGCAAATTTTTAAAAGGTATTTTAAAAATTTATTTATTTATTTATCTTAAAGATTTTATTTATTTTTGGACAAAGAGAGAGAGACAGCAAAAGACAGAACACAGGCAGGGGAAGTGGGAGAGGGAGAAGAAGGCTTCCTGCTGAGCAGCGAGTCTGATGTGAGGCTCCATCCTGGGACCCTGGGATTATGACCTGGGTCAAAGGCAGACACTTAACCAACTGAAACACCCAGGTGCCCTGAGATAGGGAATCTAAAATAACTATAATTAATATGATTAAGGGCTCTAAAGGAAAAAAATGCAAAAAATGATGAGTAATATAAGCAGAGAGATGGAAAAACCAAAAGGAATCAAAAGGATACACAGAAATAAAAACCACTGAACAGAAATGATGTACGTGTCATTAGTAGACGTGTCGTAGCAGAGGGAAACATCTGTGAGGCTGAAGATGGTCCGTGTCCTTTCAGGGCTTTTGGTTCCTGCTTCTTCTCTCACAGAGCTACATTCTCTGATTTTTTCCTTTCTATCTTCTAATTTAGTAATTCTCTCTTTGGCTGCATCTAATCTGCCATCACAAACTTCTCTTGAATTTTTAATGTCAATAATTTCTATTTCTAGGAGTTCATTTTTTTTCAATTCACCCTGACAATTTTTACTTTACTCCTTCACAAATTTTTGTCTTCAGTTTTCTACCAACTCAGGGCCACTTTAAATAAATCATTGTTTACTGTGGATTCCAGTCTCCAAATCCTCAGGAATGAGGGATGATGGCTAAGAATTTTCCCATTTCCCCGCTATGAAGACCTCATGCCAAGTTGGGCATGTCACCTGGGTCTTCCCTAGTTTGTCCACTGTGAAAGCTGACCTTGGGAACCTGGTTTATGAAGAAGACTGTGGAGTCGGCCCCCATCCTGCCAGGGCTGCAGGCTTTGTCTCCTTTGCCCACTCCTCCACTCGGATGCACACCCAGGAGCTCACTGAGACCCAGGCTGAAGGCCATCTGAGGCCAGTGGATGCCTTGGGGCAAATACCAGTGCCTGTGCTCGCTTTCCATCTTGCAGTTATGTTTTCCTGACATCTGGTTCTCTCCCTTATTTTCTCACAAACTGAAGCATTCTTTAAAAATATGACATGGGTTGAGCTGCTGCCTTCGGCTCAGGTCATGATCTCGGGGTCCTGGGATTGAGTCCCGCATTGGGCTCTCTGCTCAGCAAGGAGCCTGCTTCCCTCTCTCTCTCTGTCTGCCTCTCTATCTACTTGTGATCTCTGTCAAATAAATAAATAAAATCTTTTTTTAAAAAAAGAAAAAAAAATGACATAACTTTAGGGTGCCTGGGTGGCTCAGTGGGTTAGGGCCTCTGCCTTTGGCTCAGGTCGTGGTCCCAGGGTCCTGGGATTGAGTCCCGCGTCGGGCTCTCTGCTCGGCGGGGAGCCTGCTTCCTTCTCTCTCTCTGCCTGCCTCTCTGCCTACTTGTGATCTCTCTCTGTCAAGTAAATGAATAATATCTTTAAAAAAAAATATGACATAACTTTAGGTCTTTTCACATCCAACCTGCCACATTTCCCAAATGAAGGTATGTTGATATGACTCCCTCCTCTTTAGCACAGCAGCCGCCACAAGCCTCGGGGCCCCCTTCCTTAGAGGCAGGTTGTGGGCAGGACATAGCCTTCTGTTCTGTTCTGAGTTCCGATGGCGGGAATGCAAGCCCTTGCAGACGCTATCTCATACACGCTTTCAACAAAATGACTGAGAGCTGCCTGGGTGGCTCAGTCCTTAAGCATCTGCCTTTGGCTCAGGTCATGATCCCAAGGTCCTGGGATCAAACGCCATGTCAGGGTTCCTGCTCGGCAGGAAGCTTGCTTCTCCCTCTCCCACTCCCCCTGCTTATGTTCCCTTTCTCACTGTGTCTCTCTGTCAAGTAAATAAATAAAATCTTTTAAAAAAAGTAATTGAGATTTAATTCATGTACCATGAAATTCACCATCAGCTCACCTTTGCTGCGTAAGAGAACAGCCGTACTCTTAGTTGTTTGTAACCATTCACGTTGCTCATGATTCTGCGGGAGCCCTTCACCTGGACTGGCCTGGCTGATCTCAGCTGGACACAGTCACACGTCCATGGTCAGCTGGGGGCCGGATGGTCTAGGGCAGCTCACGGGCCAGTCAGCTCATGTAAGCTGGGGTGACCGAGACCCACGTTCCACCTTCAAGATGGCTGCTTCAGGCCCCCACCTGACGCCTCCGTGCTGCCCCCACAGGGAGCCTCATCTCCTGTGGCTTCTCCATGTGGCTTATGCTTCCTCCAGTAGGTTGACGTCAGGGAAGTCAAACTTCCTACATGGCAGCCGGTTTGTCGAGGGTGAGGGTTCCGGTGAGCAGGGCAGAGCTGCGAGACTTCTGCATAGGTTCAAGACTCCGTCTCAGGTCCCTGTGCATCGTGCCACTGGTCCTCTGATCTGGATGCCCCCCAGGCCCGCACAGATGTGAGCTTGGCTGGTTTCGACTCCAGCCGTCAGTGCGGAACAGGCGAAGGAGCTTCTTGCGTCTCTGAGTCCCCACCGTTTTGCCCTGTGGACAGACACGGTGCATATTCCCTTCATAGGCAAAACACACGAGACGCCACTGGTCTCAACCCGTTTGGGGTTGCTTCAAGTCCAGACCACCTCCTGGAGTCCATTCCATGTGACACAGGGTCCCGCGTCTGCCCCCGCCCAGCGCCGTGCTCTGACCTGAAGATCTGAGCCAGAAACCAACCTCATAACCAGCGCCAGCGGGTGGGGTCACCGGAATGGACACACCCACTCAACAAAGTGGGCAGCGGGAGCGCCCGTGTCTGGCCCTAATAATGGCGAGAGCCCTCCTGGCCTGTGTCGTGAGCCCCTGCTCCAGCTTCACCCTCTGGGGCCCGGGTGGGCCTGAGGCCACTCTTCTTGCCCAGTCTACTGTTCAGCCCATGGGGGTTGGGCCCCCTCTGTTCCCAGCTGGCAAGACTTTTCTGGAATCACTGAGGCTTTCTGGAGGCTTCAGTGATCATCAGCTCAACGGACAAAACCAGGCCACACTGGCTTCTGAGGCCCTTCCAGGTCTGGGCGGGTTCCTGGCTCCCGCTGGGGGACACGGCCTCTCCATTCCCAGAAGCCCTGGCATCTGGCCCCAAGGGCTGGGGGCCTCCTCGGGCTGCTGAGGTGGCTCCTTTGTTTACCTGGGAGAGGAGCTGAGACACCACCCTGCAGCTATCTGAGGTCCGAAAGGCCCCCCACCCACGAGCGTGGTCCGAAGTTTCTGGCCCGCCGCCCCGCCGTTCTCACCTCCGCGGTGATCACCAACTGCGCCGACACAGAGGCTAACCTTCGCGCGTGCGTGTGGCTCGGAAGATCGGGAGGTGCTCGGGGGCGGATTTTCTCGGCCCGCGCAGGGTCGGCTGAGGTCGAGGCCACGCACACTGTGCGGAAAGGGTCAGGAGTGGAGAGATGGGGCCCTTCCCACGGAGAGATGGGGTGCGCGGAGCAAGCAGGCGCATCACACACCCATGTTCACTGAGGCGGGGGCGGGGGTCTGAACACCGGAACGAGCCAAACCCTGCGCCCAAAGTCAGGAGGTTTTGTCAGGACAAGGAGGGGAGCGGCGGGCTCGCTCCAGAGCAGGAGTAGCCTGGGTCGGGCTTTTTGTCTCCGGGAAGGAACGCGGGGCCTTGCTTCTTCCCAGACTGGAGTCTGGTCGGTTGACCGTGAGGCTGGGCTTCTGCAGACACAGCCGCGGTTTCCTGAGCGGGTCTGGAAGGACACAACAGCGGGTGAGGGGAACCCATTCTCTGAGGAACAGGCTTTAGCCTTTCTGCTGGGTTCAGCCTCATTAATCTTGTGGGGCCCAGGTTCAAGGCCACCGCGGACTCCGGGGGCAAGGTAGGGGGCAGGCACGGCAGACCCCATTCCTCCAGGCGGAGAAGCAAAGATTTGCTTCCACCCCGAGTCTGCCCGGTTTCCTGAAGCCCTGTGCACTCCAGGGCCCTCCAAGGGATGCCCGATGGCCTGGCCTGTCTCAGCTTCTGAGTCCCCACCGGGAGACCCATGGGGTGGCTCTCCCCCGGCCCATGTGCTTGGGTCTTTGGGGGCAGGCAGACAGTCACTCCCAACCCGGGCAGATCAGGACCCCGGGTGCTTGTGGGGGCAGCCCTCCTCAGAGGGGACCCAGCAGCACTTGGACAGTCCGGCTCAGAAGGGTCAGCGGTCTTGGCAGTGAGCGCGGGGCTGGGGACAGGCATGCTTGGCCCAGACGGAGCTGCAGGACCCATCCTTCCTGCGGCCCCTCGGTCAGGTGGCCCTGGCCCGTATTGCCATCCCCACTCGGAGCCTGGGCTTTGGTGCTGCGTGGGCTCATCCTGCTTCCGCGGCACCCTTCCCCCTCCTTCCTGCGCCCAGCGGAGTGGCACGGGGGCCAGACCGGGAGGGCCCCTCTGAGGCGGCTGGGTTGGCCACGGGCATTCGTCTGCACCACCTGCTTGCTCTCTGTGAGCCTCCGGGATCCGCCTGAGTGAAGGGCCGCGCCCCGTGTCCGGGTCTCGCGGTGGGTACCGGAAGGGCCTCAGGAGGGACCAGCAGTACCGGTTTCGGTGACAGCTTTTCCCAATCGAGGGAAGCACAGGGGTGTGCGCACAGAGGCAGGACACAGCCCAGTGTGCTCAGGGACGGGGATAACGTCGGGGGCCGGAGGACCACGGGGGGTGCAACATGAGGCTGGGGGGTCCGGTAGGGGCGGGGCGGGGAGCCCTGAACTGCATGTTGTGCTGTGAAAACCACAGCGGCCCCCAGGCGACGCCTTGGTGTCTAGTCTGGTTTCTCAAAGCTCAGGGAGCAGGTGGGCTGAGAGGGGAGGCAGCCTGGTGGGTGGGTAGGCGGACATGCAGGACCTAGGGGTCGGGTCTGTGCACAGGACAGGGGACAGGATGGGGGGTCAGAGGTGCTGGAGACCTTGGTGGCCAAGTGTTGGCTCTGCTGGGGCCGTGAGGCTCCTGGCAGCCCCAAGGGTCCTCTGTGCCGTGGGGGAAGCCGTGGGCCAGGTCGTCGGGCTCCGTCGTGGCCACTGCACAGGCTGGGGCCCGGTGCATGCAGGAGGCGGCCTCCTGGTCCCCCACGGGGCAGGCTCCGGCCGGGACGTTCAGTGTCTGGGAAATGTGTTGTCGCTGCCGCAGGCTGCTCGGCCAGTGAGCCCGTACAGCGGGGACGGGGAGCTAAAACATCGCCCGCGTGTTGAGTGACACGGTGTTAAGAAAGCACGAGGCGCAGGAGGGCTGAAGCAGTCACGCTGAGTCTGGGACGGCCAGGCAGCAGGCGATGGCCGCGGGCCCCAGCGCGGGCTCTGCCGGGTGGGCGGGGGTGGGAGCCCTGGAGCTCCTGCAGCTCACTGTCCCTGAACCTCCAGCCCACCCCGCTGTCTGGGGTTGGGAACCCTTCCCTGGGCCTGACCCAGTGTCCGTGGGCTTGGGGACATGTGGCCCAGATGGCCACCAGCACGAGCGAGGTGCGTCCCCCGGCATGGGGCTCACACACCATGGGACCAAGCTGGCCTGGGGGACACTCGAGGCTGCCTCAGACAGGAGCGGAGGGCCGAGGTTCCCACCTTGAGCTGCCCCTATCACCTGCCTGACCAGCCCATTGCCCTCCCCCCAGCCCAGCTCCGGCCACGAACCTCGAGGGTCCCTCCTGTCAGTCCCTGTCCTCACCTTCCGCCCACTCTGCACCCTTCCTCTCCAGCCCTGACTCAGCGGCCCCACACACTGAAGCCTGGGAGAGAGGGAACAGGGTCCAGCCCCCCAGAGCCCCGGTCCCTGGGGAGCAGGTGCTGGGACGCTGGCCGGTGCTGTGGCCTCGCTCCTGCACCCCGCCCCAGAGGTGAGTTGGGCTCTGCCTACTGCGGTCGGCCGCCTGGGCAGCAGGTGCAGGCCGGCCTGGAGGGCCCTTCCTCCTGGAGCCTGCACTCGCCCCCAGCCCACGTGGGGACACCAGGGTCGTGCTGAAGCCACCCCCTCCTTGGGGAGCGGCAGCTGGAAGAGGCGTCTCTCTTTCTTACTTGCTCTTTGTTCTTCTCCATTTCCACTTAAAAAAAAAAAGAAAGAAATTGCTCAGAGACAATTGAGAGCTCTTTGCTACAAACGCGTCTGACCGTCACAGAGCGACGCTGTTGTCATGGTCCCAGTTGCGCCCAGTCCGGCTCCGGGAGGATGTAGACGGGTTTGCAGTGGCTGGGTTCCAGCACATTCTCCCGCTGCCGCCAGGCCCTCTGCCTCCGTCCCTGCCGGGGCTGCAGCTCCAGCCTCCGTGGACACTGCCCAGGAGAGAAGCCCCTTCCTCTTCCCTCTCACGGTCCACCTACAGCCTTTCCCCCCGGCCCCTCCCTTGTGGTTGGGGGGTGCTGGAGAGTGGGGGGCGAGGCCTCCGGAGGTCAGGGTGAGCCGCAGGGGCGTCTGTGTGGGCAGAAGAGGACTGCTGGCCCCCGGCCTTGAAGGGGAGCCCATGGCCCTGGCGGAGGGCGGGGGAGGGGGAGGGGTGCTGCTGGGAGGCGGGAGGGCCCTTGGGGCTCAGTCTGGAGGTCAGACCCCGTGACGGGGCACTTCCTCCCCTGTCACCGCCCCACCTCCCTTCCTCGGCCCTTTGGGAGGGAACTGCCGACTGCTGTGCTAGAATTCCCCCAGCCGCTGCCCTGGCCCGGCCATTCTGCCCGCCGGGGACTCAGTGTCCTACCCGCACAGCATGGTCTCCTGTGTCCTCACAGCTCCGGGGCCCCGTGACACGGCCAGGAGGCCCCTGGATGCCGCACGGTCCCGGGCTGTCCCCAGGCGGGCCACCCAGGCCACACTCCCGTCTGCCTGCCGAGCTGCCTCTGCCACCAGGCTCCCAAGACGCGCCTCGGAAGCCTGTCCCACTGCGTGGCCTCTGCAAGGCTGGCAGCAGCCGTGTGCCCCCACGTGGCACCGTGGGTCCTCAGATACCACTGAAGTTCTCTGTTGTCCCCCAGAGCGTCCAAACCCTAAACCCCGGAGCTTACGGATGAGACCCGACTTGAAGAAAGCATATTTGCTGATGTCATTAAGTTGCGAATCCCAAAATGAGGTCACCCCGAACGATCTGGGTGAAGCCCAGATCCCGACCCTGGCGTCCGTATGAGAGACCGAAAGGACACGCTGGAGGACAGCCGTGGGGCAGAGGCTGAGACCGGAACCCAGCAGCCACCGGAGGCCGGGGAGGCAGGGAAGAGGCTCCCCTGGGCCTCGGGGGGTGCCGGGGGGCAGGTGCCAAGGTGGCCAGGAAGTCTGGACGTGACAGTGGGCCACTGGCTGTCAGCCGCGACGGTGAACAGCTGTGGGAGGAGGCTTTTGATGGCTCGCAGCTCCTGACGTGGGAGCGGGTGTCCCCAGAACGTGGCCCACATCCAAATCTGTGCAAGGGACGGTGTGGGGCACCCAGCGCGGCTTCTCATTCACTGAACTTGCCTCCGAGGCCGCGGGGAGCCACCGATGGCTCTCTGGCCCGGGGGTGTCCGTGGGGGGACAGGAGGACTGGGTCAGCGCTGGCGGGGCCTGGAGGAGAGCGTCCCTGCGCTGGGCTCAGGGCTCCTGGCTGCAGGAGGACTTGGGCAGGGACAGGAAGAGCCTCCTACCTTGCCCCGGCCCCCTGGCTTCCTGATGATGGGGGGATGGTGACCTCCACGGGGAGTTCCCAATGCCCCTGGGGCAGTGTGCCAGCGTCCACATTAGACAGGTGAGGTCCAGGGGCTCCGAGGGGTCGGGCTTCCCAGAGACACAGCTGGGAGGGAGAGGTGCCCGGAGCAGGTGGGGGTCACAGGCTCTGGGGTCTCTCCCTCCCCCTCCCTGCTCACTCCCGGCTCTGGGCCGAGCGGCCTCCCCTGCGGCAGAGGACCCACTGCGGGACCCTGGGCTGGTGGCCGAGCCGGGTGCAGGCGGCAGCTGGGGTGGGCGCGTCTGGGACGTGGTGCGGCCTGTTGTAAACGCGTTGGGTTCTGCTCTGGCTGGAAACTCACTTAGCCTCGGTCCTCAGGGTACACTTGGCCAGCATCAGAGACTTGCTGAGCTCTGCAGGGCGGGGCGGGGGGCAGAGGCCCGGCTGCAGCAGGTCCAGGAGGAACAAGGTGTGACCGGTCCGCCCTGCCCCGCTCACAGGCCCCTGGAGAGCGGGGATCCCGCGTGGACCTGGGCCTAGAGGGCCAGAGATGGCCACAGCGGGGCTGGCTGGAGGCCTGGTGCCTCCACCCCGTCCCAGCAGCTCCCCTGCCCCAGCGCCCCTTCAGCCCCCCATGGCAGGGGGCTGTGGGGGGCACATGTCCAGCCCCCCGCCGCTGCGCCCCAAAGTCTGCCGGGGTTCCAGATGCGACAGCAGCGACCCTTCCCGGAGGGCTTCCTGGAAAACATGGCCTGCAGACCCCAGGGGCCCGGGGTGGACCCTCTGGCCACACCCCGACCTGGAGTCCTAGGACCATTTCCCATCTGGCCTGGCTGGGGACGGTGCCCCTTCACACTCCCCACAGTCCAGCCAAGAGGTGCCTGTGCGTCCCCTGCCCAGTACCCCAGACCAGCTGAGCTTCCCTGGGCTTCCCTGGGCAGAGTGGCCCCCTCCAGCTCCGAGCCCCCCATCCTTGGGGCTCAGAGATGGTCCTCGGTCCGCCTCCCCTGCTTGGCGGGCAGTGGGGGGCTGCGGCCGCAGCAGAGGATGGCAGTGGGTAAGTGGGGTGTGGGTCGCAGGCACCCTCCGGCCTGAGCCTTTTCCCACGCGTCCTTGCTGCACAGCTTGATCTGGGCGCCAGGTCTCTGAGGGAGGAGCACCGGGCTCTAGATTCCTCCCCACCTTCTCCCCTCTGGGGGCCCAACCTGGAATTCAGGCTTCTCAGGAAAACCTGGGGCTTTTCCATAACGCGTCCTGAAGTCACAGAAGCAAGATCCTTCCTTCAGTGCACAGATGGCGAAACCGAGGTGTGGCGCTGGGAGGGGATCTGCCATGCCCCCCAGGGCTCGGGGGGAGCTCTCTGGGCCTGGTTCTCACCCCCCTCTGCACCACAGGCCTCCTGGCTCCATGGGACGCAGTCTGCTCCTGGATCTGGCCCACGGCGGGCCGGCCAGCTGTCCGTCTGGGATGATGGATTCTCGGCCTTTTCTTGCCACTTCCCTCTGACCTGCCTCGTTCCTGAGGGAGAGCTTGATTTCAGCCAGGACAAGGGCTAACAGTCTGGAGAGGCTTTTCCTGCATGGCTTTCCCTGGACCCCGAACCCCCCGGCTTCTCGCTGTCCTGGGGGCCCCTTGCCTGGAGTCAGCTCTCCGGATCAGCCCAGGACCGGCTCTCATACCCGCTTCTCACGGCTCTGCGGGGTGCGGCTTCTCCACGTTCCTTGGAATCCCAGGAACCAGAGAGCCTGGGGGTCGGCCAAGGGTAGACGGGGTCAGCCGGGGGGGCTCTGGGAACAGAAATCGGCTTGTGAAGAAGGAAAGCCTGGGCCCTCCCCAGAGCTTGAGCCGGGGACCAGGCATGCGGGGGCTCTCGGGGGGCTGGGGGTGGATGCTGAGCTGCTCTGGCAGGGCGTGGGGACTCGCAGACAAGCCTCCCTGTACGCAGAGGCTGCTGTAGAATGGGAAGCCAGCTCGCCTGCCCCTGGGTCAAAGCCGTAAGCAAAGGCACTGCCTCCTCTGGGGAGCCCTCTGTGATTCACAGGGCCACGTGCAGGAGAAAGGATCCAGGTCAGTGTCTTCCTGCCTTTTCTCTGGGGCTTGCCCTACATTGTGAGCTCTAAAGAAGGTTCTGGCATCTCTGCTGGGGCTTCGGCATCCAAGAGACACTGGCCAGGGACAAACTGGCAGCCATTGGCCCAGGCTGGAGGCCGAGATTTGGGAGGGCCTGGGCTCTCACACCATAGCTGGGTTCTACAGGCATCGCAGAGAGACGGACTGTCCAACAAGGGCCGCGCACAGCCTCCAGACAGCGTCCTGCGCTCACAGAGGATGGGCATCTTGGCCCTGCGTCCATCCCCCGATTTGTGCAAGGGGCCTGGGCTCAGAGGCCCCCAGCAGCTTGTCTGAGCCTGGCTTTCCCTGACCATGGTCCGGAGCTTGGAGATGCTGGCCAGGAAGTCAGAGGTTACAGCCTGGACCCATGGAGCATCTGCAGATCCTCTGGCCTCCCGAGGGGAGCCCGCCGCCCACCCCCTGCTTCTGCGACCCTGTGGCGGGCACTGACCATCTGTGTTCACGTTTCTCACAGGTGGGAGCTTGTCCGGAGAAACAGCCGGGTGTTTTATAAGACCAGACTTCATGGTGCAGAACACAGGCAATAAAGTCAGCACGGAGCAATTACTTCCTGGGCCCAACCGTCGTGGGGCCCGGGGGCAGGGAGGTGCGTGTCCGGGCTGCACACGGGCGAAGGGGCAGGGGGTCCTAGGCTGCTCGGGGCAGCGGCATGTGGCTGCGTCTCTGGGCCCTTGGACCGCTGGCGGTGGGCTTTCTGGCTATGGGAGCTGGGCTGGGAGGGCAGCCCTGGGGAGGCAGCATCTCCCCGCCAGGCTTCTCCTTCCCTTCCTCCTTCCACAGCCCACGGGAGAAGGTGCGACCCCCTTCAGAGCTGCTGTGTGTCGCCCAGCCCTCATTCTGCAACATGGCCCCAGGGTGTGTCCTGGGGACAATTTAGTGATGCTGGCAGGGAAACCACACTAGCTTCTCTTGCTGCAGGGACGCCCCCAACCCGGCTGCGTGCAGGTACACCAGCCCCGGGGTGCCGGTGACTGCCTGCCTCCTTCTCGGGGGTCCTTCTCTTCCCACATGGAAGGGGCTAGAATGGGGAGTGGTGACTCCCCTTCCTTCCTCTCCGCCACCATCCTACCTGCCCCTCGCCTGCCCCTCTTCCGCGCCATCGGGCTACTGGGATCGTGGTGGCAGGAGCTGGAGAGGCCATGGACTGGACGGGGATCCCACAGGAAACATTGTCACCCTGACTGTGTCCACATGGCATGATGGGCCCTTGGGACCAAGGTCACGGGGAGGGTTAGGATGTCTTGGTGCCGTGGAGTGAGGCCAGGACCGGGAATTGTGCCGTGAAAAGGGTCTGATGGTGGAGTGAAGCCAGGAAGAGGCCCCAGCCGCCGGCTGGACCCCGTGAATTAGGGAGCTAGCCCAGCACTCAAGGGCGCACTCTGTGTGAGCAATGAGTGGGCATCCTGCTTCGTAAATTAGAGAAAGAGGACCAAAGACAGAAGGAAGGACGTCATAAAAATGAGAGCATCAGTTAATGAAATAGAAAAATATACAACAAAGGGATCAATGATGCCTGAATTTAATCTTGGAGAGGATTTATGGAGCCCCAGGAGCTCAGGGAGCTTGCGGGACGTGGTCAGACCCAGAGCCTCCCCACACCGTGTCGGTACGAACCAATGTAGCGACATATTGCTTCATGACATGGTGCTTGATAAAGTGGACAATTTCTCGAAAAACGCAGGTCACAAAACGAACATAGAAGAGAGAATAAAACCCGAAAAGTCCTGACCTGTGACTATTAAAGACATGGGATTTATTACTTAAAAGCTTCCCTCAAAGAAAGTTCCAGTCCCAGATGTCCTCACCAGCAAGTTGGACTTACCGTGTGAGGAAGGGCCGATGCCGTCTCCCACCAGCTCTCCCGGACGGCAGGAGCAGAGGGAGCTCTCCCCAGCTCATTCTATGACCTTCACAAAAACCCGCATGGAGTGCCCGAGACAGGAAAATCTCACCACTAAAAACAGACACAGTCTCTTAAATAAAACATCAGCAACTTTGAGAAAGGGTCAGCTTCACGCCCATGTCCCCATTATTTAAGGGTCAGGAAACCTATCTGTGCAGTTACCCGTAAAAACACAGGAAAGGAGAAGAGTCCGATCGTCTCGAAAGATGCTTCGAAAATGTTTGGTGAAATTCAACATTCTTTTTTAATAAAAATATCCACCAGCGCCCTGGGAATAGAGGAGATTTTACAAAACATACAAAGGCTTAACGCTGAATGGTGCAGGGGTGAGTAGGAGCGAGGGAGGGGAGCGTGGGGGCCGCAGGTCCTCGGCGGGGCCCCGGAACACAGAAGGAAAGGTGACAAGATCCGAAAAGGGAGAAGCAGACGTGTTGCGTGTTCGCAGACTAAACGGCCGCGTGCGCAGCGGATGCACCGTCCAGTTTACGTGCCGGAGTCAGCAGGAGCTTGGCAAGGTCGTTGGGTACAAAAGGGGTACCCGGGGTTCGGCGGTGGCCCCGCAACGCCGCAGGCCACAGCCGGACAACAAGGCTGAAGGGAAGGTCGTACTTGTGGTGGCCTCAGAAACACCGAGCATCTGACGGACCGACCAGGTGAGCGTGGCGCCTCTGCCCAGAAGCCTCTGCCTTATTACTCCGAGAAATTCCTAAAAATCTAAGACCCGAAGACGATGGTCGTGGATGGGAAGACGCAGTATGTTTGCGATTTTCGTTTCCCAGACACCGATCTCCTATTTCAGCCCGACGCCCATTCAAACCCCGCAGATCTCTCCCTCTCCCCGAGCCCCGCTGACACAGGATGACATTCTCCAGTTTCTTTGAACAAGTAAAGGAGCAGGAATAACGGGACGCGAGAGGAGAAGAAAGGAGGCTGGAGATGGGTGTGGGACGGGGACACCGGCGGGACGTCCCCACCCTCCTGATGGGGAACGAGGTCGACCAAAGCCGGGCGCCCGTCTAAGCCCAGCGGGTCAGCGCCAAGGAGGCGAGCCGCCACGTCCGTGCCCAGGAGCCTGCTGGCTCTCGGACAGCCCCATCCCAGCGTCGCCGCGGCCGTGTGATGGGGTGGGTGGCTCGTCCCCAAGGCGGGACACTTTGTCCACTCAGCTTCCCTCACCGTCACGCTCATCTTCCCGCAAGCCACGTCTGTCCTCCACCCCCGCTGGCCATCCCCAGGGCATCGCCTGCGGCCCGGGCCCCGTAGGAGAGCAGGATGTGCCGGTCCGGGCGGGGGTGGGCTGGCCGGCGGGCCCGCTGCCTGTGTGAGCCTCGGGCCTCCCGGGACTCCAGGCCGGCGGCCGCACGTTCCCTGCTTCTGTCGGACGCCACGACTCGCAGCCAGAACGTGACCCTGGCCACAACCGAATCCCATGGGGACCTCGGTTTCCTCCCCGTGGCTCAGCGCAGCTCCTGGGCCTCACCGCACACGACCTTCTGGTACTTCCGAGAACACCTGCCAGGCTCCGGCTCGGCCTCAGGCCCCAGGCAGGGGCAGCCGGGGCGGGGGTGGTAGGCGCGGTCGCCCTCTCGCCACCTCAGCGTGCCTCCCCGCAAAGTCGGTGGGGCTCCTGGCCCCTGCCCGTGAGGCACCCTCCCAGGGACAGGCTGGAGGGAGTGGGGTGCCCTCGGGGGCGCACAGCCGGGAGAGGCACCTGGCGGCCGGCCTGCGAGGGTTCGCGAGTCTCCCGGTCAGTCGTCCCCTACAAGCCCTGCACAGAGCCCGGCCAGCCTCCGAGGGACGTCCTGTCTCTCAGCCAAGATGTGCTGGGGACGCAGGTGGGCGTGAGTCCCGCACAAACGGGGCGGGTGGGCACCGCCGCCCGAGGAGCCCTTTCCTCCCGTGAGAGCCGGTGCTCCTTGGCGGCCCGCTGGGGCTCGCGGGCGGTGATAAGGGCTCCGCGTCCCTGGTGGCCGATCGCCGCTAGCAGCGCATGGCCTCTGCTTCCCCACTCCCCGCCGGTCCCCTTCTTCCTTCCTTGGCCCCACAGTCCAGGGGCCTGTGACTTTCTGGGCCTCAGGGCAGGGCGGGGCTCTCGGCCTGAGTGGGCAGGAAGGCAGGGAGGCCCAGGGATGGGGGTTGCCCAAGGCCCACTCTGTGCTGGATGGCGGTGTTGGAGCCCATGGTGCAGGGGTGGGGGGACCCCAAGGGAGGTCCTGGAGCCCGCCTGCCCAGCACGGCCCACGCGGCAACCCCTGTCCTTCGGTGGTTGCGGCAGGCTGTCGGGGACTCTCCAGTGCTCCCCTTGAGGGGGCATCCGGAGGTGCAAGGGAAGGCGATCCCAGGGAGGCAAGTCACCCTCGGTTCCTTGGAGGGTCACAGCCTTTCCCCAAACCCAAGCGCACTGTAGCCGCCCTGGAAACCGTCGCGCTGTCTGGAACGCCCGGAGCCAGAAGCACGGCCGCAGCCCCGTCTCGCCCCAAACGGCCCCAGTCAGCCCGGCCAGCAGGTGGAGGGACCGCCCCCAAGCACAGGGCCAGCGGCCGCCTCCTCCCTCTCACCGCAGACCGTGCATGCGAGTGTGCGTGTGTGTTCAAGTGTGAGTGTTCAGGCATGAGTGTGCATGTGTACACACACGAGCGTGAGTCTGAGTGTGTGCGTGTGTTCAAGCATGGATGTGCGAGCGAGAGGAGCCCACGCTGCCTTCGGAAAGCCAAGCTCATGGCGCCGACACGGTCGTAAGTGTTTAGGGAACAGCCTAACCCCAGAGCCCGGTGTCCCTGGGGCCGCAGCCAGGCCGTCGGTGAGGTCAGCAGTGCCCAGAGTCAGGCCAGGTTCTGGGGTGTGGGGGTGCCAGGACGGCCAGTCGCTGCTGCTCCCACCTTTGGGGAAGGGCTAACGTGTCCCCAGCCCCCGCGGAGGGGGCCCTGGTGGGTAAGGCGCCGGGTACATGGACCCCGTTGGATCAGGGGACCTGTCTCAGGCTTGGAGCTTTGGGACTCAGAAGAGAGTGACCAGAGGGGCAGGACCAGGGTCACAGGGCCATCCCCATCTCCCCTGTCACCCCTGGGGCATGTGGCTTTCAGTGCCCCCCACACCATGCCACGTAGACAGGGCCCCAGCCCCTGATGAACCATGTCCAGGATCTGGGGGGTTCATCCCGTCTGGCGGGGGCCATGGCCTAGCCGGGGTGTTTGAGAACCGAGCCCTCGGAGCCCCCGCTGACCTTTCAGACGCCAAGACACGTGGGGGCAAGACAGACACACCATGGGCTCCACCTGCCTTCCAGCCCCCCTGCCTGTCTCGCGTCCTACTTGGAGCTCCAGCCCCCTATCCCCTGAGGTCCAGGCCTGGTCTCGTCCCCCTGCTCCCCACTTAGTGTCCCGGGGGAGAGGGTGGGTCTCAGGGAACTGGCAGGCCTCCTCGGACCTGGTTTTCTTACTGTCAGTGTTGCTCCGGGGCCAGGAGAGCCCGGCCAGGGTTGACAGGTCCCACTTCCAGCTCTGTCTCTGCTGCTGGACGTCCCTGTGCCATGGCATCCTCCCCACGGGGGCTGCTGGAGAAGGCAGTCAGCACCATCGAGATGTCCTAGGGACACGAGGCTGTGGTGGGCAGCACAGGCCGACGGGGAGGCCCGCACGGCCCGGCCCAGCCAGGTGGGCCCCATCCCAGCAGGTGCAGGGCGCCCACCCAGGGGGTGTTCAAGGGGGCTTCCCTGGGAAGCCGGGGCCGAGGTTCGGGGAGCAGGCGGTGATCCACAGTCCCCGAAGGGTCCCCAGTGATCCCACATCCCAGGGCTTGAACCTGGTGTGACCCCTTCTCTGCACGTGTGGGCAGAAGGCGGGGGATGTGATTTCTGTGGTCAGCAAACACAGCCTGTGGTTTCCTTCCCGGACATTCCGTCTGAGTCTCCCTGCCTCTCTGCTTCTGTCTCTCCGTGTCTGTGTCTGTCTCTGTCTCTGCAGGTCCTAGTCTCTGTCTCGCTGTCTTGCTCTCTCTCTGTCTCTCTGCATGTCTCTCAGTCCTATCTCTCTATCTCTGTCTCTCTCTCACCGCCTCCCCGGCCCTGGGGGACCAGCTGTCACGGCACAAGGCCACCCTGCGGGGAGGCCCATGTGACCAGGAACTGAGGTCTCCGGCCAGCAGCCAGGGAGACCTGGGGCCACCAGGAGGCAGGTGAGGGGGCCCGGAAGCGGGCACCCCGCCGAGCCCTCAGCTGCCACTGCCCCGGGGACATATGGCCACCCCTGGGGCCTGAGGGTGGATGCCACGAGGTGGGAGCTGTTCTCAGCTGGGCGGCGCAGGGTGACTGGGACGCAGCAGCCAATGACCTGCCCAGGCCACAGGTTGTGTCCGCCTGGGGCAGGCCCGCTCCTGGGGACAGCAGGAGCCCCAGCACTGACCTCCTCGTGCAGGACGCGGCTGGGGTAGGGGCTGAGCTAGCCTGACCCTTTCGTCCCAGAGCCATGCCTGCGCCTTTACTGTCCCCCTCCTCCGTCCACACTCCTGGTACCTCTCTGGGCTTGGCCAAGCGGCAGAGGGAAGCCGATGCGGGGCGACGGTTTGCGGGCCACACGCCGCGCCTCCGGCAGCCCCCGCGGCGATTTGCTTGATCTGGGCCGGCTACCATGACAAACGCCGCTATTAGCACGGGAACGACGTGATTACACAGATAATCAGCCTGCAGACGCCTCCGCCTGCCTCGCTGAAGGGGAGCGCCCGGGCACAGTCTGCAGGCGGCTTCTACCCCAGTATTTCATCCCTGACGAGCGGAGCTGCCTTCTCCCGGAAGGCGCCGGAGCGAGGCCACCGGGGACCCCGCCGCTCTGGGTGACCCAGGAGCACAGCGGCATGGCCGGGGGCCCCTGCTCACCGACCCGTCCTGCTGCAGGGCTGTCCCAGCGCCCCCGGTCCCTGGATCATTCCACCTGCCCATGGGCTCTGGAGTGACAACAGCCTGTGCTCCCGGGGACCAACTCTGTGAACCCTCCTTCCTGGTGTGCTGGGCACCCGCCTGGAGGGGCCGTGCTCTCGCAGCCGAGGTCTCCTGCTTTCCCTCCCCGAGGCCCTGAACATCTGATTTGCCAGATGCATTCATCACATGAACCATGAGACCCAGGACCAGGAGGAACAGCCACATTTCAGGGACAAAGGGACGTGTAGTCGGCGGGTGTTGGGGGGGATGCAGAGAGCGATAGGCACGGTAGTGCAGGGGACCCTGTGACCACAAAACACATGACTGTCAGCCAACGCGGGGACAGCCGGGGGCCCCAAACATCAGTGTCCGCGTCACCCAACACTAAGCCTGTAACTGCGGCCTGACCAGGACAGAGGATCTCTGTGGATGTGATTAAGGTAAAGACCCCAAGATGAGATCATGCAGCCACTAAACCCAATGACAAGTGTCCTTGTAAGAGACACACGTGCAGAGGCAGCCGCGTGAGGACAGAGAAGTTGGAGGGAGGCGACCACAAACCCGAGACATGGGGCGGGGGGTGGGGGTGGGCAGCGGCTGGCAGAGGCAGGAGGGACCGTCTCCTGGAGCCTCAGGAGGCAGCAGCCGGCAGCATCCGCATCCCGGATTCCTGCCTCTAGTGTGTCAGGGACGCCAGGTGTGTCTTGTCCCACTTAGTGGTCCGACAGGGCAGAGGCTCCAGGGGCCGGCACCACCAGCGGGAAGCTGGCTGGGTGCGTGGACCCTCTGTCCCCTCCCACTGGGGCCCCGCAGCTCGGGCGATCCACCGCCCTCCCGGTTATAAGCAGCAGGTGCGCTCTTGGAGCACTTCCCACGGCGCGTGGGGCCTCAGAGGGCGACCTCCCGTTGCCGTAATGACGTGAGCCCTGCGGAAATGTCCTCTAATGGAGCCAGGGTCAAGGCTTCAGGACTTCCTGACTGCATGTCCGGCTCCAGTCCCTCAAAGTCCACATGTGTGAGGAACTCCGGCGAGACCCCCAGTTAAACGGCTTGTGACGAAAATATGAGGTGTATCATGACCACAGGACGTGGGCCCCTCACCTGGAGACACGCGTAGGTCTGTTGGAGAAGAGGTCTCACAGCGTCGCGGTTAGCCACCAAGCTACTCAGTATAACTTCCGCCCAATTTTGCAAATCATTATTTTCACAGTCAACAGGCAGGCGGTGATTAATGACGGGCGGCGAAGCTGCTGCCGGTGGCGTTGGGAACACCGGTGAACAGCACCAGGGAGAGCGCGAGGGCGGCTGCGCTCCGCTGCAGGCTCGCGGGGGACGGCAGGCCAGGGCCGCGGAGGACACAGCCCTCCGGCGCCCCGACCTCGTGGCTGGTCAGTCACCCACGAATCCAAGAGCGAGTCCTAGGGACCCTCGGGCCTCCACTCTCTTGCTTTGCAGGACATCCTGTCTTCCGTGTCTTCTCTTACTTGCTCCCCACACGCCCTGTTCTGGGCCGGCGTCAGAGGGAGAGCTCGGACCAGGGCCCCGGGCAGGACAGGCTGCTGCTTCTTCACGGCCGCTGGAGCCCCTTCCCAGAGGTGGCCTGGGCTGCATCCCTGGGAGCTGGGACTGTGACTTGACACGGAAGAAGGAGCTTTGCAGATGGGGTTACATCAAGGAGCGTGAAATGGGGACACCGTCCTGGATGATTAGGGCCTGTGTCCTTATAAGAGGGAGAACAGGAGGGGGATCTGACCAGAGGACAGAGGACAGAGGAGAGAGGACAGACCCAGGCAGCAGTGAGGAGGCCCCAGGAGCCGTGGACTTTTCCCCAGAGCCTCTGGAAGGAGCACAGTCCTGTCGACGCCTTCATCTCCACCTGGAGAACCCATTTTGGACTTCTGACTGAGGATTGCGGGAGAAGAATTCCTGGGGTTTAAAGCTAACACACTGGTGGGAATTTTGTACAGCAGCGATCGGAAGCCAATACACTCCTGAAACACCAGGTCTGGAGGTGGGCAGCCCCAGCGTTGGGAGGGAGGTGATGATGCCATCAGGGACCTAGGCTCCTTCTCTCTTTTCTTCCCCTTCTCTCTTCTCTCTCCTTTCCCCCGGCCATCCCTGAGCCAGGCTCTTTGCCCCTGGCTTGTCACCTCATGGCCGCAAACTGGTTGCCACAGCTCCAGGCATCGCACACTCAACAGACACCATCCGAAGCAGGAAAGGATGAAGGGTGAGGCGGGGGCTGGGGGCTTCACCTTCTGTGGTTCTTTCATCCAAGGGAAAATCTCCAGGCACTTCGCAGGCTAGCTCCAGTCAAGTTCCCGTGGCTACTTGGGGCCAGTTCGTAACAGAAAGAACAGATTCCTCGGATTGACTTGGACCAATCGTAAGTCGTGTCCTGAGCTGGTCACAAGTTTCCCCTGGGTAAATGGGTTCTGCCGAAGGAGGTGATGGTGACTGAGTGATCGGCCATCTGAGATGGTGGGGGGCAAGGCGGGCTCAGGGCATGAACTCCTCGATCCCCCCACCATCCAGCTGCCTCCCTTGGGAACCCACGATTGCCTGTCTCTGGAGGGTCACCCCCCGGGATGTCCTCAGTCCCAGCCTGGCGGCACGCTCCCGCATCCCTTTCAGCACACTGCACCTGACTTCCCCAGCTGAGGGTCAGGGTCCAGGCGTGCTCAGCCCCTGCCCCACCTCTGCCAGGGCACCTCTGGGCAGCTAGCACGTCTGGTGGGGGGCTTCGGCTCCCAAGCCCTCCCCACTCACAATGTCAGGGGAGAGTCCCAGGGAGTGGGGAGGGCAGCCTTGGGGAGGAACGCTGTCCTGCGGCGGTGGGTGTCGTACCACTGACCCGCCCACTGGTGCAGGCCCTGGCACGTGCCGGGCACAAACGTGCACTTGCTCTGTCCAGCCGCGGGCTCTGGAGGCCGGGCTGAGCATCCGATCGCCTCTGCCTTTGTCGCACGGGGGTCCCCTTCCCTGCATGTCCGACGATAGCCTGGTGCCGGGTGCTCTGGGGGTCCGGCCTGGCTGGAGGCCAAGGGCGCACAGCAGAGGGCCCGGGTGTGCTGGGACACTGTCTCTCCGCCGCGGCGACTCCCTGCTCTCAGAGCCTACGTCCACCTAGTTTCTCGTGGGCTCTGAGCCCCGCATGCCATGGCCAGGCTGCCCCGCACCCTCCTGACCCCACCCAGCCTCCTGCGATGTCCTCCCCGATCCGGGACGTGGCTCCCGTGCTCGCACAGGCCCCCAACCCGCACACGCCGCAGCCCGCATGGATCCCGGCCCGCCGAGGGTTCGCGCCCGCCTGGTCCGCAGCGGCTCGCGAGCCCGGCACCCCCCGATGTTCTTTTTATTTATGTACCTGAGCACTCTACGGCAGCTGCTTTATTGGGAGTCGTCCGTCACAGGCGTAATTAAAATAGCGCCGAGCATCTAACTGGGCGCGGATCACCAGAGCAAATGTTTGTTTTGCTGCCATCAATTAAGGCCTGCTGGGGAGCCGCCGCCCCGGCAGGAAAGCAGGCAGCCGGGTCGCTCCCGCGCCCTCCCAGCAGATCCCGGGGACCCGGCAGGCGCGGGCCCCGTGGGGGCTGGGAAGGCAACAGGGATGGGGGGGCTGGGAAGGCAACAGGGGTGGGGGGGGCTGCTGGGGGGCGAGGCAGCCTCAGGGCTTTCCTACAAACTTTCCACTGCAGAGCAACGCTCCCTTCCGACCCTACGGTCTGGCGGTCCACAGTCTCCCTGGGCTGAGGTCAGGATGCCAGGGGGCTTCCTTCTCAAAGCCCCCGGGAGTCATCTTTACCCCTTTCCCGGCTCCGGAGGCCATGAGCATCCATTAGGGTTTGGCAGCCCTCCCACTGACGCAGGTGCCCTGCTCTGCCCTCCTCCTGAGCACCTAATCCTTGCAGGGTCCTGCGCTCCCAAGGGGCGGGGATTAGAAGAGGGGTGTCTCTGGGCCCACAGCCTGCTGCACCCCCTAAATGAGAAGGACTGTGGTTGGCAGGGGACGGAGTGTGTGGGTGGAGGGCCAGCGGAGTCTCAGGTCAGAGGGTCTGGGAAGGGGTCAGGGCGCCCACCCCTGATGTGTGGCCGGCGGTGGGGTGGGGGGCCAGGCACAGGGTGCAGAGTCAGGCCTCATGGGGACAGGGATAGGGGCCACTCCCAGACCTGGGTCCCACTGTTCCCGAGCAGGGTAGGGAGCTGGACGGGGCAGGGATGAGGGGAGTCATACTGGAACAGAGGGGGTCATGGTCCAGCTTGGGGCAGGGGGGTCGAAGGCACCTGTTGGGGGCAGGGAGCCCCGATTCCCAGTCTGTGCACATGGCCTGGGGTGGGTAGGGACGGGTGAGCTCCTCGACGTCCCGAGCTGTCCGAGCCCGTCCCGCGCTGGCACCTGGCCGGCAACTGAGAGCGGCTAGCGGTTCCGGGGCGGCGGGGGCTCCAAAGCTGTGTGCGGCGGGGGCACCCGGGGCCAGCTGTCTGAGCTGAGCACAGCGCGTCCTCCCGGAGCTCGCAGGAGGCAAGGGGAGCAGCACTAGGAAGAGGGGTCCCCTTCTAGGCCAGGGGCGCCTGGAAAGAGCGGAGCACACGGGGCAGAGGAAGGCAAAGCCCTTATGATGCAGGACACGGCTTCATTCAGGTCCATTCTCTCCCTTGGATTTGTCCGGTCATACACTGCCTGATGTAATTAGATTATTTGCATGATTTTGAGCCCTGGTCCTGTCTGATCTCCCAGCCGGGTCCCAGGGCTGCAGGACAGGGGCTCCGGGGGCCAGCCCTGCTCACAAGGGGTCTCCTGTCGTACCCCTTCTCACCATCTGCCCTGTGGTCCTCCACTGGGCCTGGACGTCTGTCTACCTGGACATCCGTCTGTCTGGATGTCCATCCCCCAAGTGTCCTTCTGCTTGGGCATCCATCTGCCTGGGCGTCTGTCTGCCTGGGCACCCATCTGCCCGGGTGTCCGTCTGGCCGGGTGTCTACCCGGGCGTCGTCTGTGGTGCGGCTAACAGGGCTCTCCGCTAACACTGGCTTTCAAACTCGTCTTCAACTACACGTCCACTGCCCCCTGTGACTGCCTGTCCCGTGGCCCTCGTCCTCTCCTGTTTCTCTCACCATGGAGCCATGGTCCTCCTGCTTCCCCCGGCGTCCCATTAGGACACAGGGCTGCCACGGGACCCCAGAGGTGGTGGGACCCAGAGCCCAAAGCAGGGGTTCAGGACGTGCTCGGCCCTCTGGGTACAGAGACCCCCTTCACCACCTGCCTCGGCCTTGAGAGTGATCAGGGCACTTACAAGACCCACAGGACGGCAGGTGCCCCGGGGGGGCACCCCAGCAAACTGGGGTGCTCCCTGTCCACGCTCTGCTGTTTGGGGCCTCTCTCCTTTGCCAGCTGGGGGACCCTTTCCTGGGGCCCCTTCCGTTCTTCCAGCCCCCTCTTTAGGGCTGCGGTCCCTCCTCCCCAGCATTGCCTGCTCCGAGCCTCCTCCCCCTCCTCCAGGATTTGCCCCCCCAGCCTCTGCAGCCCTGAGCCCAGGTCCCACCCTGCCTCCTCCCCCAGGAGCTTGTTCTGGCCGGCGCTGGCATCCCCAGGGACCGTCCCCTTCCTCCCAGGGACCCACACCGCCGTGTGCCGTGTGCCTGACTCCGTGGGTGGTGATGACGTCATCAGAGGTGGTTCCTAGGCAACCGGGCTCTGTAGTCAGGGGTGCGTGCGGGCTCTATGGTTCCAAGGGCTCTGCCAGTTTCTTAAAACGTCAGACCTCCGAGCAGTCGGTCCCGCAGAAGGGAGGAAAATCCAGCCTCGCGGCGCTGGTAAGCTCCCCTCAGTGCTGCTCTCCGACTACATGGGTTTTCCGAGAGGCGACCGTGTGAGACTAACCTCATTTTCTTTTCTTGTCATGGTCCTTAGCCCGGCGGCTGGGGGCCCGTTATTGTTGTGATTTGAGCGGGCATTTGCCAAGTCTTCCGTGTTATCCTTGAGGATGAGATGGGAAGTGCATCCCAGATGAACTGTTAGACGCGTTTGGTCTGTTCTAGAGAATTACAGACAGAGCTTAGCTAATGGCCTGGCGCCGCCCCGCAGGGAGGGCGCGGCGGGCTCCCCCAGGACCTGACGTCAGTCCTGCGCTGTCGAAGGTTCTTATCAATGATTTATGGGGAGAAGGGAAAGACCTGCCTGTCACACACAGGGCTGCCGAAACAAAGGACAGGGGGAAGAGTCGTCATTCAGAATCAGCGCCGTGTGGACACGGTTGAGCATCCGCAGGGACAGGGCTCTCCATCTGGGAGGTAGCTGCTCGGCTGGGCCACAGCCCTGCAAGGCCACGGCCCCGCGAGGCCACAGCCCCGCGAAGAGCTCTGTTCACCGGAGGAGCCACCGAGGAGGGCGTCCGTGACACGCGTGCCTGACGAAAGACACTGCCAGATACAACCCTCCAGCACCCGCTGTTTTTTAAAAAGGGGTCAAGCAAATGGGCTAAAAATTAGGCCAACTATGTAAACCGCTGTTTCACGCACAGGATGCCCAAATGTCCCCCAAGCACAGGAAAAACACAGGCTCCATTTCACCGGGAAGCAGGGGGACGCGACCGTTACACAACCTGCTGTTGCCTCCCCCACAAATGGCCCACGGGAAGGCGAGGGAGGGCTGAGCCCTGGCGAGCCGGGGTGCGATGGGAGGCCTGGCAGAGCCCCTGGGCAGTGTCCGTGGAAGCCAAACACATGTGCGTTCCGTGGTCCCGTGCCCACCTTGGGTGTGGACGACAGAGCGGCCCACGCGCTTCTGCAGAAGAGACACAGAAGAGACACGGGAGAGACACGGGAGAGACACGGGAGAGACACGGGAGAGCGCCTACAGCGGCCAGTGCACAACGCGAGTCTGGAGACGAGGAAAGCCAGCGGCCGACTTTGCTGCATGACACAGCAGCGTGAGTGAAGTTCACCGACAGAGAGAGAACCGGGCGCGAGACGGCGCGTGCTGGGGGTCTGGGCCCGGAGGCACGAGCTGCAGGGCCGGAGGTCGAAGGAGCGTCTGCCTTGGAGGTTGGGATGCGGGGCGCCTGGAGCGTGGAGCTGTGTCCTTCCCACTCGGGCTCCGGCTGCAAGCGGGCTTTCCCCGTGCGATCTGCCTCACGTCCCATCTCTGCTTTGCGTGTGCGTGGCTCTCGAGGTTCAGGGATGGCCCACGTGACTCCCGCTTTGACCCTGGCAGATGAGGCAGTGGGACTCGGCCTCATGCAAACAGTCGTGAAACCAAAGTGTATAAACAACTGCTTCCAGATTGCACCGCAGGCCACGTAGGGCCACGACCCCGAGGGAGGGGAGACAGGACGTGAGCCCGGCGGGTGCATGCCCTGTTTTCTGCTTGAAGGCAGGTCCCTGCCGGGCACAGCCCTCTGCTGAGACGAGGTGTGCACAGGGGCTCAGGGAGGCTAAGAGGCTGGGGTTCCCAGGGGGAGGAGAGCCATGGAAGAGGGGCCGTCCATAGGACTGCTCTAGCAATCTGGGCACATTCAAGTTCGGACCAGCCAGAGAGAGAAAACCCTTTCAACACTGGTGTGAGCAGCTTGGGCTGCCACGACACACCACCATGGACCGTGGGGTGTAGACAACAGACGTTTGCTTCTCACGGCATCAGCGTGCTGGCGGGGCTGGGTCCTGGAGAGGGCTCTCTGCCTGGTTTGCAGATGGCAGCCTTCTCCCCAGGTCCTCACATGGTGGGGCCAGGGGAGAGCAAACACTCTCCTCCTTTCCCTGTAGGACTGCATTCCGCAGGATCAGGGTCCCACACTTAGGACTCCATTTAGCCTCAGTCACTCCCGAAGGCCGTACCCCCAGAGCTGTCCGCACTGGGGCTCATGGCGTCAGGCTCCAGGACTTCAGGGGACATGATTCAGCCCGAGCAACACCCCAGGCCTTCAGTCCAGATTCTGGAAGGGCCATCATCTCAGGAGGAGGACTGACTTAGCCCGGGGCAAAGGCTACTCTGCACAGGCACTAACCAAGGCTTGTTTTAAACAAGCCTCGAAGTTCTGACTGTGGTCGTAGCCAAGTCGGTCCTGTTGGGCTGAGTCTCCCAGAGACAAGAACTGTGCACACTGGACCCAAACCATAATGGAACACGAGCTAATGTCCCCGGGAAACAATGGGAAGTGGGCAGAGTCAGGGTGGGAGTCAGCCTTTAGGAGAACAGGCCGGAACCGAGAAGATCCCCGTTTTAACAGTGTCCCGCTGGAGGGCACCCCCAAGTCTGCACCACGCAGGTCACAAACATCATCCAAAGTGTGCCACGTTCATGGCTTGAAATCTAGAGAACCACATTTAAGGCCACCTCAGCCACAGAAGGGTAAGAGATGATCCCAGAAAGGATAGATTCAAGAATCTGGGTATAAAGCCTGTGTGGTCTCTGGATGGCTGTTGAACCCCGCTGGGGCGGGGAGGACCCCAAACAGCCCAGCCACGGCCAGAAACCCAGCCGAGACGTGCGACCCACCCTGGAGGGACATCTGTTCGAATCACACTGGACAAATTGCCTGTGAAAATGATGAAAATCGATGCACTTCAATCCAGAGGCTCCACAACAGGACGTCTACAAAATCCAGGATGAAATCCAGAATTATGAACGGGAGGAGAGGAGAAAATGCAGCCCATTCTCAAAAAGTAAAAGATAAGACTAGAAAAGACAATGCATAAAGACCAACCCTGGATCCCCAAGATGCTGAACGGAGCAGAGGAGACTTTCAAAGTGGTTATTGTCACTGTGCCCAGGAAATAAAAGAAAATATGTTCATAATGAATGAAATGATTGGGTATTGAAATAGAAAATAGAAATTGTAAGAAAGAGCTAAATGGAAATTCTGCAACTAAAAAATGTAAATCCGAAATGAAAAGTTCACAGGATGGGCTTAACACCGGAATGAAGGCAGCAGAAGAAAAGGTCAGGGAACTTGAGGAGACATGGGTAGAAAGTACTCAATTTGAAGAAGAGGGAGAAAAAAAAGAGAAAAAATCCAATTAAAAAAAGAGAGCTTCGGGGCCCTGTGGAAGGGAAGTCTGAGGTATCAGTGTGCTGGGAGACAAACGAAAGGGGAGCAGAAATGTTTACATTTTAATTAATTTTTGAAGGAATTGGGGTTTAAAAAATACCTGAATTTGATGAGCGACACCGGCTCGGACTCCGAGAGCTCTGAAAACCGCGCCCGACTAAGCACCGGGCAGCCACACCAACGCACGTTCCAGTCAAACTGCGAGACGGAGAGAAAGTTTTGAAAGCAGCCGCAGAGAAGCAGCGCGGCACTCGGGGGAGCGATCATTTAGGTAGACGCTCCTTTCTCGTGAGAAACCAAGAGGGCCAGAGGCGGTGGGAAATATGTTAAATGTACTAAAAGGGGAAAAAAATCCTATCAACAGAAAAACGATTCTTCGAGAACAAAGGTGACAGGCTGTCTCAGATTAAAAAAAAAGAACTTTTCACCGACACGGATGCTCCAGGAAGCTCTGCACACGGAAGAGACGACGCCGGTGGGGGGACCGGGGGCCTCAGGCCCCAGGAGGGACGTCACACGTGCCCACGGGCTGAGACCACAGGCACAGGCTCCGGGGGGACCTGCTCTCTCTCGCCTCACACAGCACGTGCGGCCTGGGCACACGGCGGCTCCTGCTGCCACACTTTAAGCCTGTGTCACCTGCTCCTGGCGCGAGGGGAGGGGAGGATGAGGGGGCCAGACCCCAGGCCGACCTCCGAGCCTGGCTTTGATGCAGCGAGAGTCGAGAGTCGGGCTGGTCACGCCGAGGCTCATGGCCGCGGGGGGTCGGGGCGGGGCTTGGGCTCCCAGCGAGGGGAAGGGGGAGCTACATGGTGGCCCAGCTGTGCCCCACAAGCCAGCGGACTCGCCTCCGTGTGTCGATTACGGGGACCAGATGGCGACTCGGGACCCAGGGCAGCTCTAGCACAGGAGGTCTGGGAATGGCTTCTTCGGGGTTCTGGAGCTCCCTGGCTCTCGGATCCCGCAGGAGATGAGGAACCGAGGAAGGGAGGCTCTGGGCAGCCGTGGTTCCCACGTCTGAGCCCTCGTCTCATCCCCGGAGCAAGAAGACCGGTTCTCTGCCCCTGCCGCAGACCCCATTCTCAGACCGGGTTTGTGGGGTCCCGGCTACCAGGTTTCCTCCCTGTGTCTGGGCCCAAGGCTCTGGCATCAGAGGCCAGTTTCTCTGCTCCCTGCGCACAGGCTTCCCCTCGTAGTTCCCACCCTGTGGGACCGGACACGCCCGTCTCCATGCTCAGACCGGCCTTCCTTCTGCCTCGTTGACTCCTGATATATTCAGCCCTAACGTCCAAGCCCGCCTAACTCAAGGGCACTGGCCTGCAGGAAGCCGGCCTAGGGCCAGGCCCAGGCCCAGTGTGGGGCAGCCTCTCCCAGCCTTGCTGGGCGCAGAACACAGCTACCGGGACTGTGGACCGGAGAGCACTCAGCTCCTGGCCCCCTGCTGCCCCGCAGCCTCCCTCCTGGACTCAGCCTTTCTGGCGCCCCACCCACAGCCTGCACCGGCCCCTCCTCTTTGAGCCCGTGGCCACTAGGAGCAGGGGTCTTCCTGGGCAGAGAGAGAGAGAGGGACACTAATGTTGCAGCTGGAGGCCGGGAATGGGAGGCACGTGCGTGGGGGCTCCCGCCTCTCCTCACACCCTGTCCCAGGAAGGGCCTCGCCGCCCCAGCACGTGAATATGGATTTGTGCCTAAGGACAGGAGGTGGCAGGCTCCGGCCCTAATTAGTGCGTGATGACTGCCTCCCGCAGCCCCTGGGATCTGGGGGGCGGGCATCAAAGGGGAGCAGCCTGCTAATCCCCCTCTTCCAAGGGCAGCATCTGCTTCCTCCCCTCCCCCAGGCGCGGTTCTGACAGCAGGCCACGAGAGTCTTGGCTATTTAATTAGGACGGAAATCTCCCCCAACCCTGGGAAGTGATTGCATTTCAATATTTCCTTTGCTGCTGTGACGCCCTCCCCCATCCTCAAAGAACTTTCATCTGCAGCGCAGCCCGTCCCCCTCAGCACTGCCCGCCGTCCCCTCCCATTCTGTGCCAGAGTCCGAGGGACCACGCAGGGCTGGGCGGCGTGCGGAAGCATCTCGGCGAGGCCTGGCCCCTCGCTGCTGGGCCGGCTCCGGCTGGGATCCAGCGCTCCCCACTGCTCCGGCCTTCCGCCCACGTGCCCCTGGTCCTACCCTGTGACCTTAGCCAAGCAGTTCCCTCTCTGGCACCCACCTGGCCAGATCCAGGCCCCGCGAGGAGCTGCCCAGGAGACATGACGTCAGACAACACCTCCGTCCTTCCCTCGACGTGTCAGCCTAAGCTGACGGGGCCTTTAGGGGCCCTAGTCCAGCCTGCCCTGCTCCGCACCTGGTGCGTGCATGTGTGTGTGCACACCTGGTGTGAGTGTGCACGCGTGCGAGGGTGTGCGAATGAGCATGCTATGTACATGCCCACCTGTGCCTGTTTGTGTAACTGTGTGTGCACACACATTTCACACGTGTGCCAGTGTGCACGTGTGGGGGTGTGTCTGTGAGCGAGGATTTGTGTGCCTGTGTCTGTGTGTGCGCGTGTAGACATGTCTGTGTGAGTGAGTGTGAACATGTCCGCGTCTGCACACGAGCACACGAGTCTGTGTGCGTGTCTGTGTGCGCGCGTGTAGACATGTCTGTGTGAGTGAGTGTGAACATGTCCGCGTCTGCACACGAGTACACGAGTCTGTGTGCGTGTCTGTGTGTGCGCGTGTAGACATGTCTGTGTGAGTGAGTGTGAACATGTCCGCGTCTGCACACGAGCACACGAGTCTGTGTGCGCGCGTGTAGACATGTCTGTGTGAGTGAGTGTGAACATGTCCGCGTCTGCACACGAGTACACGAGTCTGTGTGCGTGTCTGTGTGTGCGCGTGTAGACATGTACGTGTGTGAGTGTGAACATGTCCGCGTCTGCACACGAGCACACGAGTCTGTGTGCGTGTCTGTGTGTGCGCGTGTAGACATGTACGTGTGTGTGAGTGTGAACATGTCCGCGTCTGCACACGAGTACACGAGTCTGCGTGCGTGTCTGTGTGTGCGCGTGTAGACATGTCTGTGTGAGTGAGTGTGAACATGTCCGCGTCTGCACACGAGCACACGAGTCTGTGTGCGTGTCTGTGTGCGCGCGTGTAGACATGTACGTGTGTGTGAGTGTGAACATGTCCGCGTCTGCACACGAGCACACGAGTCTGCGTGTGTGTCTGTGTGTGCGCGTGTAGACATGTACGTGTGTGTGAGTGTGAACATGTCCGCGTCTGCACACCGGTGCGTGTCTGTGTGCGTCTCTGTGTGCGCGTGTAGACATGTAGGTGCATTGGCTCTGCTCAGTGGGGAGCCCCTGAGGTCAGCGCCTCGTTCTTCTCATTTCTCTTTAAACAAGTGGGCGCTCAGGTCCTCGGCTGACCCTCCAGGGTCAGCGCCCAGCCGGGCTGCAGCGCGAACAAACACACGTGGCCGGAGCTGGGAGCCAGGGTGAGGGGCAGGTCAGGGACTGACTAGGGGGGTTCTTGGCTCCCTTGGCTCTCTCTAGATTCGGTCTCTGCCATTGTACCAACATGTCCACCCCCAAGACCAGCACCCAGGGCACAGCCAGAGGCGTGCAGGTGAGGCCGACTTTGCCTCTGGGAGTCAGCACCCGCCCCACACTCCCCCACCTGCCTGGTCCCAGGGCCCCCCCCGCATGTCCCCACCCATCTCTGTCCTCCTGCACTTCGGACCGGAGAGGCCCGCCAGGAGGCGGCTAACGAGAGGTGTCAGCTGGCCGCTCTCCCCAGAAGCTGTGCCCTGAGCCACCTCTTAAAAGGGAAATCCTAACCTCACGGTGTCCTTTGAACACATCCGCACGAGCCAGGAAGGCGGCGGAGGCGGCTTCTCGGAACAACCTGGGCTGGAGAGAGAGAAAGGAAGATTGATTTCCACCGGCCTCCCGAACGCACGAAGAAGCTGTTCATCACGCCTGTCCTGCCGGCGAGGTGGGGCCTGCTAACAGATGACGACCATTGTTATTCTGCCTCCCTTCCCATCCCCCACGCCAGAATTTATGCCTTTTCCAGACAAAAACGCTCTCATGGACGGGTGTCCCGCATCTCCGCCGCAGCAGGTATGGGCAGCACGGATCACGCCGGCCGCGCGACACGTCGGTGGAGAGCCCCACGGCCCACGGAGGGACACACTCGGGCCTCCAGGGACCCCCGCCCCCCACCGTGCCCCCACTCCTCAGGGAGCCACATGTGTCTTCCGGGCTGCTGGGCGGCCAGGCCCGGCTCACAGTGGTGGCTCTGTAGAGCTCTGGTGCGGGAACGGGCGAGTGTGCGACTGTGACGGAAATGGAGCCGGGGACGAGAAACCGGGAGCTCCCGAGTCAGAGACGGACAGGCGGGGTCTCAGGGCGAGACCTCTGCTTGCTCAGCTGGGGTCCCCCTCGGAGGTTCCTCTCTCTGCCCCCTCTGTGGACGCCCTGGCAGGCCTCGGGGCCCCTGGAGATGGTGACGCAGGGGGGCTGCTGTCTTGTGAGGGCTTGGAAAGCAGATGTGGACGGAACTCGGTGAATTGCCGTCTGTCCCGTTTTATGAGATGCTTCTCGAAATGCCTGCGGATGACCCTCCGGAGGGATGGAGGGAGAAAAATAGCAATTAAAGTCTTGTCATCTGACTTGTTTGGGCCGTTAAGTTGTCCCACCTGGCAGAAAGGGCTGGCGGGCGTGCGTCACGTGGAGACGGCACCTGGACGCGCGGCGGTGAACATGAATCAAGACCTAATGACGCGCTCCCGCCCCCGGGCTCGCGGCTCCCAGGGCTGCTGGCGGCTGGGGCAGGCGCGGGCCCAGTATGGCCCAGGACGCAGGGACAGAGAATAGCTCACGGGCTGTCGCTGGGGCTCAAAGCCAGGAAGCTGCCGTCATGCCTGGGAAGGCCACTCCCTGGGCCTTCTGCTTGGACAAACACGGGCACATGCAGGCCGGTGTTGCTATGGCTCTCAGGCCACGCCAGGCTGCCAGGCGGCCACCGTGGGGCCAGTGGGTCCTGAGATCAGGCCCCGGCTCCAGCGGGAGGTGAAGCCAGCTGTGGGCTTGGTGTGCCTGCTCGTCCCCGGGCGGCCAGGGCAGACCCGCATCGTCCTGTGTTCCAGGTGAGGAAGGAAATCCGGAAGCAGGCACCTGCCTGGCATCCCCGGATGGGCCCCCCGCACCGCCCCTTGCAGCCCGGGAGACCTTGTTCTCACTGACATCCTCGTGTTACCGTGTCTCGGGAGAAAGACGGCTCGGAGGGCGCAGAGCCACTCCACTCTGTGAGAGGTGCGTTGACTTCCGCACACGTGGTTGGTCTCAGTCCTTTACCGTAACGCTGCAGGGGCTCCACGAAGGCGCCGAAGTGTGTTTGGCCGCAGCCACGGCACGGTGACAGGAGCAGCGGGTGCCTGGGGCCCGGCAGGGGAGCGGGCCCGGGCGGGGCCAGGGTCCGGCTGCCACGCAGGCGGTGATGGAGAGGCCACACTCCGCCGCGCTCAGAAATACCATCTTGGGGGCACCTGGGTGGCTCTGCCTTTGGCTCAGGTCATGATCCCAGGGTCCTGGGATCGAGCCTCACATCAGGCTCTCTGCTCAGCGGGGAGCCTGCTTCCCCCTCTCTCTCTGCCTGCCTCTCTGCCTACTTGTGATCTCTGCCTACTTGTGAATAAGTAGAATCTTAAAAAAAAAAAAAAAAGAAATGCCATCTTGTTCTAGCGCTGTCTGAGCAGCCCCGGGAAGTGCGGAGCTGGCCACGGGCTTGGGAGAGGGAGCTCGCTTCCTGCTTTTAAATCGCCTGGGGCTGGAGGGGAAGCAGGGTGGCCGAGCTCCTCGGGTTTGTCGAGGTTCCCCAGCCTGGTAACCCAGCCGGCCAGCTGTCCTGTGCACCTGTCCATCCGTCCATCCACTCTGCGGCAGGTCTCCCGTGGGGGTGCGTGAAGCTGAGGTGCGTCAGACCAGGCACTGCCCAGGGGAGCCCTCAACCGGGGAACGACAGGCACCGTCAGTGACGAGGTGGCCACTACAGGGCCTGTCCTTGGGCTCTCTGTGCAGGAGCACGTTGGGGCCCCCAGGCTGGGTGAAGGAGCCACGGCTGACCAGCCGAGAGGCAGAGGGGCTGAGGGCCTGTGTCCGGCTGTCTGTCCTGGGAGCAGTCCCCCCGACCTCAGTCCTGAGGCCATGCCACCTGCCCCTCCCGTGGCTTGCACCCTAACTGCGAGGTATGGGGATGTGCACGTTCAGAGCACACGAAACCCTTCCCTGGGCCACGGCAGCCCTGGGTGGACAGTAGGTCGGGGAAGAACTAGTAGGTCTGGTAGGATAACAAGCCAGTGCGTTCTGCCTCACGCTGGGCGCTGGCCAATCTGCTTCCAGAACGCAGAAACCTGGAGGGAGACAGGCCTGCAGGACCGCCTGCAGTGGCTCCGGAGACGAAGACCGCCCAGGGCACACGGCAAGGGACACATCGCGGCCATTGGCTGCTTCTGTCCCTGGCATGGCCTGGGGCATGGAAAGGACCCTTGCTTCCTGGCCCATTGATGTCCGAAACAAACCGCGAGGAACGATTCCCCAGTCGTTACATGTCCAGGAAACAGCCACGCCCTGACCAGCCGCCCGGGGTGGCCCCTGCCCCCCAGCTAAGAGGGCTGTGTCTGAGTCACGGCCGGTTTCGGTTTGGGATTCTGCAAGGTTGTCTCTGCACCCCAGCCCACCACTCATTTACACCACCGGAGTGTGAATTCCACGAATAAATTGTATTATCTCGGGGGCCGCGGGATGACAAAAACATGAAAGCCGCTCCATCCTGAACCGCCTGTCTGTCCTCATTAACACGGCCAGGGCCAGGGGAGCAGGCCCTCCTGGGAGGCTCATTTAGATTTTAATTAAACTGGCTTTCCCAAACAATTTGCAATAAATTAGCGACAACCAGGCTTGCCACGTCCAAGCGCAGGCACCCCAGGCTCTGAGGATGCTTGCCGGCCCGTACCTGGGGTCTCCGGCACGCCAGGATCCGACTCGGGTGGCCTCCCGGCCAGCCCTGGCCTGGGCTCAGGCCTCCTGTGCCGCAGCGCGGGGGGGAGGGGGCGCCAGCAGCCACATCAGAGCAGAGACCAGCAGCCCCCCACGCAGCCCCTGGCCTCTCGGGCCCGGCCCCCGCCCAGCCACCCGTGCCACCACTCAGGCTGCAGGGGGACCGAGGTGGCAGGAGAGGGGCGGACCTCAGCCTCCGCACACGCCAGCAGCCGTGCTCCGGGACCCGGCTCCGAGGGGTCACCCCCGGATTGCGGGTCACTCAGGCACCACAGAGCTGTGGTTGGGCCTGGCGTCCTCGGCCCCGGCGTCCTCGACCCTGGCTGGATTTGCCGGGCACCTGTGCCACACTCCAGAAGGCCACGTGGGCCTGGGCTATGGCCCATCCCTGGGAGGTTTGTGGCAAGAAGGGGCCCTGGCGGGGTTCGGATGAACCGGTGTGGCCGTGGTCCCTGCGGCACTTTGCAGCCTTTCTCCAGAAAGCTCTGGGTGAGCGGACGCCTTCCCCGGAAAGGGATGCTCAGGCCAGCGGTCAGATGCCTATGGGGGTCTCCCCCGGATGGGCCAGCTGGGCTTCGGGGCACTGGGGCCCCAGGATGCAGATACCCTGCAGACCCGGCCTCCTGGCGGGGGGAGGGGCGAGGGTTGGGGGTGCCTTCCCTCCTGTGCATCCCGGCTGCCGCCTCCCCGCCGCGTGGTTTGGTGACTTACTTCAGACCCCACCGGCCCCGCCTCTAAACAGGGCTGGAGCGCAGCAGCCTCGTGGCAGGAGCACCACGTCCGCACAGGGGAGACAGCACGTGGCAGCTGGGGCAGAGCTGCGGCTTCTGGAAATGTCTGGGAGGCCTTGCGTCTGCCTCGAACAGGAGGCTGGGTTCCTGGGGCGGCAGCTTCTGTGACTGCGACTGAGGGAGTGAGTCAGGGACGGGAGCCCAGGTCGCCCATGTGAATAAGGCCACAGCGGGCTTCCCACAGGAGGCTCATCGCGTGGTCTAGAAAGAACACAGCCTGATCCCCGCCTCGGGGGCCGTCACAACACTCTGCTCTCCACACGGGGTCACCATCAGGGCGGGCATGGGGGCAACACCTGTGGGGTTTTGCTCGCAAGCCGTCCGGCCTGCTGGGCCCACAGAAGCCTCCGGCGGGCACTCCTCATGGGGAGGGCCAGCTGCACTGTGCACCCCACACTCGGAGGAACACCCCCAGGGCTCCCGGGCCGATGACGTGGGAGCACCATTCTGGACAAGCACCTCTTTGTACCCAGCGGGCTGTTCTTGCCTGTTTTGTGGCTGCGCTGGGCGCTGAGGGGAAGGGGCGGCCCGTCAGCTGGTACATGTCTGTCTGTGCCTGGGGGGGGGGGCGGGGGAGGTGCTGGCCTCCGTCCACCCTTAGAGCGACTTCCTGGAACTCCGGAAGGTTTAAGAGCAACCAGAGATGACCCAAATGTGCAGTGGCTGGAGAGCACTGGGGGCTCGGAAAGACACAGGCCTGCAGGGGAGGCAGGGGCTGGGCCAGGGCCAGGACCCACAGCGGGACCGCCTGTCCCTGCAGACAGACATGCCTGAGCAGGGCCATCTTCCCGGGCATGTGACCAGGGCAGGCGCCCCGGGTCCCGCTCTCAGACAGGAGACAGCAACTCGAAATTCTTGGTAATTTTATCCCCCGGGTTTGAGTTTTCCTAGCGAAGTTCGATGGGACAATGGAGAAGGTACTGGGAGCTTGGATCCCGATCCCGGCCTCATTCAGGGTCCCCCTCCCCGTCTCTGGGACGGTTCCCCCAGTGGTGGCCCCAGGCCTGCCCACACCTGGCAGCTGGGGCCTGTTGGGAGTGGGAGGTCCGTGTCCCACTGTCACCCCAGTTCCCTCTTGGGTCCCCAGGCTACTGAGGAGGGGGAGGGGGTCACAGTCTAAAGGGGAAAGTGAGCAAGGTTTCTTGCCAGCATGAGCTCTGAGGAGCCAGGTTGGGTCCTGGGACGGAGTGCACGGACCCGAGCAGGGCAGGGCTCAGGACCGCCTCTGCGAGCAAGTGATCCGGTTGGAGGCCCGCAGGCAGAGAACATTCTAGGCAGCAGAAGTAGCCGTGCAGCCCCTGGGGTGTTGAGGGGTTCCTGAGCAGGGGGTAGGCTCCCTTCTGGGTGCAGAAGGAAGCTGGGGTGAGCGGGAAACACTGTGCTCCTCGAAAAGGACTAGGAGGTCTGGGGTGCACCTTGGACCATGGGGCACGCTGGGAATGCGGCCCTGGAGGGGGGACCTTGGGGTACCCCTAGGCCTTGGAGGAGTTCTGGGGGTGCAACCCAGGCCATGAGGGATGTGGGGGTGCAACTTGGGCCATGGGGTCCTCTAGGGGTAACGTCTGGGCCGTGGGAGAACTCTAGGGGTACAGTCACGTCATGGGGAGCCCTGGGGGTACAACCTGGACCAGAGCCGGATCTGAGTAAGGTCCACCTCAGCTCTGATGTTCTGATCCCCTGATCAAGGTGACCTTCAGCAGACCCTTCTGGCTCCTAGCCTCCATAACGTCCACACCAGAACCTTCTGGTGGTGCAGCTGGGGGGTCCGTCTGGGTAAGCAGGCAGGAGGGGCTGTGGGGAGAGGCGGGGCCAGGGGCGTGGCTCCAGGAGGCGGGTTGGGGTCTTGGGTACACCCCTCCAACCTCACAGCCAGCTTCGTTGACTCGCAGGGCCTGTGCCAGCCCCTAGCTGGCCTGGCCTGGTTTTCCACGTTGCTGAAAGGCACAGACCCTACTGTGTGTCCACCGCTTGCCCCAGAGTTCATGGAGCCCACATGCCGTTTCCCTCCTGCCTGACGGGACCCCGGTACCAGCACAGCCTCCAGCGTCATTCTCCCCCATCACGGGCCCCAGCAGCAGGAGGAAGGAGGGCTTTGGGGCGTGTAGGGGCCGAGCTTGGCCAGGCAGCTCTCCTCTGTGAGCCACGTTCTGTGGGGGAAGAGCCCGGGGGGTGCCCCGCCCGAAGAGCCAGCCGCAGCCCCCACTCCTGCCAGGTCCCGCACACAGGGCCCCCTTCTGAGGAGCCTGGGGCGCCCTCCATGCCCCATGCCGGCATCCTGAGCAGCCACGGGGGCCTGAGCCCCAAGACTTGAGTGTCCGCAAGAAGCCCGTCCTGTCTTGACCTCGCTGTCAGGACTGGCCTTTGGCGGGCGCTCTGCTGGGCGTCAGCGGGAGCACCCGGGCTGGAAGTCTGCTTCTGGGCCCAGGAGCTGCGCCCTCAGACCTGCTCCCGTCCCCTGAGTGACTCCTGCCCCAGGTCCCCGCAGGCCAGGCTCCAGCCACAGGAGGTGGGGCTTCGGTGCCACGGCGAGCACCACGAAGCCTCGAGGCGCGGCTGGTCCACATACAGGCGAGGGCTGGAGACCAGGGCTGGACCCGAGCTCTTGACCCAGCCCCCGGCTGCCAGGAGCCGAGCACACGGTGTGACCTCAGCCTCTGGGCAGCCGGGCTGATAGCATGTCCAGGGCCAAGTGCCCTTCCCTTCCCGAACTCAGACCCCTCCTTCCCAGAGGTGTGCGGAGGGTCTTCAGAGACCCCCTCTCAGAAGCACCCCTCCATGGCCTCCCTCTCCGTGGCCTCCCGGGGATCTCTTCCCACCCCTCCCCTCCCCTCTCAGCTTAGCCCTGCTCAGGATTCTCGGTTGGCCCTTGGGGCCCTCCCACCCCTCCAGCTCTGGGATGTGCCTTCGGGCCTCCAGGTCCTGGCAGCATCACCCATCTCACAGCCATTGCTCCTGCAGGGGAGGGGACCTGGGACTCCGCTGTCTGCGCTCGGAAGGGCAGGCCCTCAGGTCACAGCAGAGCTGGGTTCCAGGTGGCCTCAGGTCACAGGTGGGCGCAGGTCACAGGTAGCTTCAGTCCCATGTGTCAGACCCTCCACAGCCAGAGGCCGGTCCTCTGACCTGCCAGTGCTTTCCCCCCATGCCTGGCCAGGTGAGAAAGGGTTATCCCTGGAAACAGGGCAAGCGGATGACCCTGGAGGGTCCCTGGAAATACTGACCTCTGAAATTTTCTGGCAAATTCTGCATCCCAGATTCCCTCCCCTGACTCCAGGAAATGGTGCGTAGCCTAAAATGATTAATAAAAGTCACCGCCCCACAAGACAAAGCTAATTTAAAAACTTGCTTGTTCCTAGTGGAAAAAATGGGATTAACGTCTAAAATATCTGCAAATTAGCTGGAAACAACCTGCCAACTAAGTCCCCACAATCAGCAGCTCAGGGAGCATGTGCAGGTTTTAGGGTCTGTGATTTTCAAGCCCAAAGTGGCTCAGCATTGTCCAGTTGGGGTGGGTCACCCCCACCCCCCGACCGGCCAAGGGCACAGGGGTCACTGTTGTGGTCCAGGAAGGTCAGCCTCTGGGGGACTGGAGAGGGTGGAGAGGGGTAAGTAGGTCTGGAGAACCACACAGAAGTTTCCAGCATATCACACTATTTAAATGCTCCCCTTTTTCCGTCTCTCCTCTCAAATGTGGGTTCTGATTAACCCTGCATCAGAGACAACTCTCCTGGGCTGTGGTCTTTCTTAGCAAAGCCCAGATGAGCTGTTCATTCCTTCTAAATATGCTTTTTGTTCCACCAATGCCAAGGGAGCTCCTACTCGTGCCGGGCACCCTCCCGGGCCCAGGGAGCGCTGCGGCCAAGTGCAGACAGGCTGTGCTCAAGGGGGCGGGGGTGGGGCAATGTTCTGGGGGGCGAGGGGAGGGGCCCGGCAAGTAGAGTGTGTGAAGAGGAAGGAGAATGGAAGAGAATGGAACGGATGGGAACGGTATTGACAAAGATGACGAGGGAAAGTGAAGCAAGGCAAGGACGTGGAGCGGTGGGGGGACAGGAGGGGCTCTAGATCTGGGAAGCTCTCTTGGGAGGTGATAAAGGAGCGAAGACTGAAGGGCAGGAGGGCAGCTTGTGAAAGGGCAGATAGAGAAGGACATGGGCGGGGCAAACAGCAAGTGCGAAGGCCCCGGGGTGGTAGGAGTTCAGCACTTGGAAGCAGGAGACCCATGCGGCTGGCACGGGGAGTGATGGCTGCTGCGTGGTGCTCTCGGAGGCCTGGGCGGGGCCCGGTCTGCAGGGTCTGCTGCGCGGGAGGGATGAGGGTTGGGTCCCACTGAGAGGCCCGCTTTGGCGGCTGAGTGCAGAGTCGACTGAACAGGATTGGGACTGCAGCCCAGTGAGGGCACTGCGGAGGTCGCCCAGGGGCAGGGCTGGGCCCAGGGACAACGGTGGGGCTGGGGAGCCGTGGTGAGATCCTGCAACGGGGGGTACCTGCGGGAGTGAGCCGGCGTCCTGGCGGGGGTTCAGAGATGGTCTTTACGCTGCCAGAGACATGCTGCTGTTGGTGGTGACGGCAGGTGTGGATGTCTTGGGCGTGGGGAAGACTGTGACTCTGGCAGTGAGGAGGCTGAGGGGAGCGTGGCTGGTCCACGCGGGGGCTCCTGTGGCCTAGCACGGTGTCTGCGGTGTCACCGACACCCACGTCCCGGCTCTGACCTCCCTTCTCCCCGCGCTTCTCCGATGCTCCGCTCAGTGAACGTACTCATCCCAGCGTGGCCCGCCGCTCATCGTCTGAAACCACGTTCACGGGGTTTGCACAGATGTCCCCCGCGGTACATCTGCCTCGGGGACAGCATTCATCCAAGCCGCGTGACCTCCGCGGGCAGGGCCACCCCACAGCACTTACTCATCCTGCTGCTTTCCTTCGTGCTGTTTTTCCGCATTAAAGACAAAGGCATGTTCGCCCAGTGTTGGCTCCCTTACGGCCAGCCGCCCCCCACGCCGCCGGGTCGCAACGGAGCAGGCCCAGGCTTGTCTGCGCCCGCGTCGCATCCCCAAGCCTGGGAGCGCTCCTTGGCCATCTGGCCTCGGCAGTGCCTTAGGACGGGTTGAACGAAATGAGGACTGGGTGAGCGTGTTCGTCCCTTTGGGCTGCTCCCCAAACTATCCCAGACGAGGCCCCAAGTGACAGCCCGTGTTTCTCACAGTTCCGGAGGCCGGACGTCCAGGAGGAAGGTGCTGGCCGATCGGGTGTCTGGGTGTCTCTCCCTGGCTAGCCCATGGTCCCTTCGCACTGTCATCGAGTGGCGCAGAGAGAACTCCGGAGTCTCCCCCTCTCCTTACCAGGGCGCCAATCCACCATGCCCCCCCCAACCTCATCTCACCCCAACCACCTCCCATGGGCCCTCCAGCCAATCCCCCCCGCAGAGGGCTGGGGCCTGGACGAGTGGGTCGGGGGGCGTTCAGTGCACAGCGGCAAACAGACTTGTTGCTACGGTGCCCCGAGGAGGCCACACGTGTCCAAGCGGTCAGTGCCACGGAAGCATCCAGGCGGAGACAATTCAGTGTTTGTATTTCTTCTATGGCTCTTTTGTTCCAGCAAACAAAATGAGACGAAACACAAAACCAGACAAACACAAGGGGTCCGTTCATTGTTAAAGTGACCTTTCAATAAAGTTGTCTCCCTTTTCCTCCCTGAAGATGAGCAACAGAGGCGGGAGTTCCAGCCCCCTGGAAAGCAGGACACGGGGCAGCTCCCAGCCGGCCTGGGTCATCAGGCTGGCGGTGTGGATGGACCCCCCTGGGCTGGGGGCTTTGGCCCCAAACGACTGGCCTCATTTCTGCAAATGGCTGGTTTAGGGAGAAAGGAGCCAAAGGACCTGTTAAAAACCCTGCTAGGAAAAAGAGGGACGGCCAGGACAGCCGGTGTCAGGGGCTCTAGGGCAGAGACCCTGCCCCAGGGAGGCCAACATTTGGTTTTGCTGTTTAAATCAGGACCTTAAAGATCTAAATGAAAACATGTCTTCTGTGAGACAAAAGCCAGAACAGGCTTGAAGAAGACGCGTCGGACCAGGGGTGATGAAGCATGGGCTCAAGCAAAGAGGCGGGAGAACAAAACCCCCAAGGAGGGCCAGCCCAAGCCAGCGGGAGGGGAACCAGGTGCCAGCAGCGGGACACAAAAACAGAAAGAGCCAGAGTCCAACAGATTAAAGAGAAGGGACAGAAGAGAAAACAGGGAAATAACACACATAACTCGTGGCTCCCCCCAAGACCACAGAATGGACAGAAAAGGAAAAATTCAAGGGACGCCTGGGGGGCTCTGGCGGTTACCCGGTTGCCTTCATGATCCCGGAGTCCCTGGATCCAGTCGCGCCATGGGGATCCCCACGCGGATGGGAGTCTGGTTCTCGTCTGCCTGCCGCTCCCCCGGCTTGTGCTCCCTCTCTCTCTCTGACAAATAAATAAATAAAATCTTTCTTTAAAATGAACAATTTGAATAATTCCCAAGGCCTAAATCTTGGACAGGGCAGCCGTAGGAGGGAGGCTGGGGCCCCTGCTCAGCCCCGGGCCTGCGGAGTGGGGGTGGGGCAGGGTCCCCAGCGGGAGCCACGCGGGCGCAGCGCGGGGCCCAGAGAGCAGCGGACCCTGAGCTGGCCGGGGTCTGCCGCTGCCGCTGCGGTCCCCGGCGACAGCCTCGCCAGGCCCAGCAATCCTGGAAGAGAGGCGGAGCCAGGAATTCCGTCCCAGAATAAGATTTTACAACCACGCCTGAAATCCAACCATACACAGACACTTCTGACTGTCCACGAGTGGAGGGACCCTCGTCGACCCGGGTCCTCCGTGAAGAAAGGGACAGACACCTGGTGGCAGTCGGCTCGGAGGGGACAGAGCCGAGGGGCGCGTCCCCCCCGTAGCTCAGCCCAGGGGCGCCGCGGGGTGGGGGCTCCGACATCGCGCCCCCTGCCCCGACCTGCGGGCCCGGCTCCGCCCACTGGGTCGCCCCTTTGACCCTGCGCTGCCTTTGCTCTTTGCTCCTTCTTTGGCCGACGGGTGGGGACGCTCGTGGCGCCGGGAGTCCCGGACCTGGGCCCTGGGGCGTGGGAGCTCCGCGAGCTGAGCCCCGAGTTGGTACTGCGGACCCGCCCAGGGCTCCTTCGCACTCAGGCAGGGCTGGACAGTGCTGGCCGCTGCCCGCCTCACCCCCACCCCGGGAGTAGTTTCTTAAGAAATCAGGTGCGCGCATGCTTAGCTCGGGGCCTGCTCCAAAGCCCTTGGCCCCAAGGGACGTCTAGGATCCACAGGGCTAGGCTCAGGGCCCCGGAAGACCTCCGCGTGGCTGGAGGGGTGCGCGCAGGGCCCTGGCGTCTGCACTGGGAACACGGAGCCCAGAGACCCTGCCCACCCGTGCGTGGGGTGACCCCCGCCCCGGCTGCTCCTGCCCAGCCCGGCCCGTCCAGGGTTCAACCGCCTGCCACTCCCGGCAACAAAGGCCCCACCCCCATGCAAGCCCCGCTCAGGCCCTCAGGGCAGGGCTGGTCTGCGCACCCGCAGCTGTGGGAGGACCAGGTTCCTTATCTAGAGAACGAGGCGGGAGGCAGTCAGCCCTCGGGACCACGAGGACACAGCGTGTGTGGCTGCGGGAGGACCGGCTCTGAGGCCCAGTCAGCCTCTGCGTCACTCAGGCGTGGACCCGAGCAAGCTGTCGCGGACCTCCGCGGACGGCGAGCGGCCAGCAGGGTCGTTCTCTCCCGAGAGCGGTGAAGTGAAGTGGATTTACTGGAAACAGTCTGTTCACACTCTCGGTTGGACCCCTAGTCTCTTCAGCCACCAGCGTGTCAGTAGTAGTAATCATAGGAAAATGAGGACATGTCACCCTTAGGGGCACGTAGTCACTGGGCATTTGCAGGAATGGAGAGGATGGAATTGTGTCCCTATTTATTGATGAACGAGAGGGGTGCGGGAGCAGTGACTTGCCCAAGGTCCAGAGTTCTGAGATGGCGGAGCCAAGATTCACGCCCACGCACGTGCCCCCTGCTTGCCCTGGGACTGCTCGGCGGGCTGGGGTCTGTAGGCTGGCCCCGAGCTGTGGGGGCCGCAGGGAGGGAGGCCGCTCAGCATGGATGGGGGCTCAGGGATGGAGATGGGGCTGTGCTCCTCGTGTCCGTGGTTCTGCACAGGGTGAGGGGGACCCGGGAAAGACAGCCACAAAGCAGCTTGGGGGTTCTGGTGCAGGGACTCAACACCAGGTGAGCGGGGACCCAGGACACCCACCCGACGCAGCAGGGCAATGACTTGGGCCACGTTTAAAAATCAAGCCCGTCACAGATTAGGCGCGGGGCCTGGTGCCCTGGAGCGTGGTTTAAAGCAAATACATCCAGGCCGGCATCTACAAGGGCAGACGCCCCCAGAACAACACAGGAGTGATTGTAGCCACCTGGAGAATACTTGGGAGAACCCAGCCTTTAAGGAGACAAAGGCCATCGTGGGTTAATAAGGATGTTATACCCAAGAAGCCGGAACGACCTTGAGCCTTGATGTGCAACATCCAACCTCGGAACGTAGGAAGGGACAGGGACAAGACCGAGAGTGTTGGAAACTTCAGCTCAGCAGCCTTCTTGTGCACCGGGCCAAGCCCCCAGATGAGTAAGGGTCCGGAGGCTGTGGCTTGTGGAGTTCGTGAAGGATCCGCATGCGCACTCCATGCTGTGGGGATGGAGTCGCGAAACACCGCTCACTGGTCCAGAAGTCAGTGGAATACCAAAGACGCATGAATCACCACGGCGTCCCATTCACTAGGGAAATACAATATTTTAAGAAATGAGATGTTCAACTGCCAGATTAGCGAGATTAAAGGTATTTTAAATAACAATTGTGGTGAGAAAGGGGAGAACAATAAGTTTACATCTTTGGAGAGCTGGGTAGGCTGTGATACGGATCACAGATGTCGGTTTCCCGGTGTGGCCCCTGATGCGGTCTAATCAGGGAGAGTGAGCGGCAGGGACAGGTGCAGAAGCCCCAAGAGCCAGCATGCTGTCCACCGTGCTGGCCTGGCCTCTGCCACCGTGACTAATGGTGACCCAGGGAGAGGGCCCTGCACCCTCCTGGCACCCACAGTGAGAGGAGCATGGAGTAGAAATGAGCCAGGCGCAGTGGATATGAAGAATGCTGAGGAATGAGCCCTCACTGACACGACCACTGAGATCTGGGGGCCATTTGCTAGCATGGCACAGCCCAGCCCTTCATGACGGATCGAGCGGACAATTTGGTAATAATTCTTACTAACGAGTTAAATGCTCGTGAAGCGTGGCTCAGCAAATGCACTTCTTAGCAGTTACCTTTAAAAATACCCAACGCGGGGCGCCTGGGTGGCTCAGTGGGTTAAAGCCTCTGCCTTCGGCTCAGGTCGTGATCTCAGGGTCCTGAGATCGAGCCCCACATCGGGTTCTCTGCTCCGCAGGGAGCCTGCTTCCTTTCCTCTCTCTCTGCCTGCCTCTCTGCCTAGTTGTGATTTCTCTCTGTCAAATAAATAAAATATTAAAAAAAAAATACCCAACGCAATTCTCTTTCTGAGCAATCGACTAACATTTCAGGCTGGGAGCAAATGGAAAAGCTGGATGGAGTGCAAAAGCTGTCTGTTTGAAGCTCTCAGGCCACTCTGGAAGCAGCAGGGAGGAGAGGGGCTGGGAGTCCCAGAGAGAGAATCATCCCCGAGAGGGGAGGTAAGGGTCTGGATGTGTTTCGTTTGGGCCTTTGCTGTCCCTCCTGGGCTGGACGGTAGGGTAGAGGCTCAGTCCGAGCAGAACAGGGATCAGGCAGATTCAGAGATGGGACCGCAACACGCAGCCAGCAAGACATTTCTCAGTTCTAAAGCTGCCTGGTGTGGAGAGGCAAAATCTGAGTTTGAAAACTCTGAAAAACAGAGCAGAATGTGCTGAGCACTGTCCCCTGGGGCAGGCCCCTGGGAGCCCGCCCGGCCCATGTTTGAACTGTCTGAAGGTGCTGCCCTCCTGAGATAGGTGAACCTGCGAATGGTCAAAACCGCAGCCCAGCCCTGACTGTGCGCAGTTCCCTGTGCCGGGGCGTCTCTCCCCACTCTCTGCAGAGAACGGGCGAACAGTTTCTGGTGGCAGTCACTCTGTGTACCTTCTACAGACTTCCTTCACACAAGATGTCTAGCAGCCAGCTAACTAACTAACCAACCAAAAGGCTACCAGGGAGGCCAAGACACACATGACTGGAAACCAAGAAGGAAAAACGGGAACAGAAGCAGACGCCTCTGGCAGGAACGTTGGAATCTGCAGATGAGGACTTTAAAAGCCCTGTGGTACATGTGTTCAAGAAAACAGAGGATTGTGTCGAAGACGTAGAATACAGAAAAAGACCTAAAAGGAATTCTAAAACTGGAAAACATAATGTCTGGAATTGAGAAGCCAGGGAGTTGATTTAATGGCATTTCAGACACAGCAGGACTCTGGGTTAAAGCACTGAGAGAGAAGTGAATTAGAGCTGTCCAAGGTGAAGCAGACAGCCGTGGCAAGCAGGAAAGAGACAGGCACTCGGTGAAAACACCCGTCCTGGGTGCAGGTGCAGCCCCGAAAGGAGGAGCGGTGATGGACAACTTTCTGAAACTGATGGCAGGTGTCCACCTGCAGATCTTGGAAACTCTGCCAGCCCCAAGCAGGATAAATGCAAAGGAAGCCACACCTGGTCACAGAGAAACCCCCAAAACCAAGAAGAAAAGGGCAAACTTTAGAGGTGACCAGGGGAAAATCATGCGTTATCTTACAAAAGAAAAGAAAAGAAAGCACAAAAGAGATTGAAGTCTGAGTTCCTGCCAGAATGAAGGAAGCCGGAAGGCAGCGGAATGACAGCTTTACAGCGCTGAAATAAAAAAAGAACTGCCGGTCTAGAATTCTGCAATCAGTGAAAAGACACTTTGGAAATGAAGACGTTTCAGGCAGGGAAGTACTGGGAGAATTCATCACCACCAGGCTGGAACTAAAGAAATTTTAAAATGAGTTCTTCTGATGGGGAGAAAATCATGTCAGCAGAAGCATAAATGTCACAGGCACCGAAAGCTGTGGGTGGAAAAGTTAAATACTTGGGAAATGTGAACAGGTTTCCGTGGCGTGTAGCAGCAACAGTCGTGGGTTCTGGCGTATACAATGTATGTTACCTTTGCATGCAAAGAACCAACGAAGCAGAAAGCTGCAGAAGTGAATGGAGAAAAGAGTGCCCGCTCCCCGCCCCTCGCAGAGCAGGAACTCAGCATAGTCCCCGTTCATCCTGAACTGTTACCTATGAGTCAAGAATGATGCTGAATTTCTCACATTATCACCCCAAATAGGAACAGAACGGATGACTAGCAAGGTAAGAGAAGGAAAGTGGGATGATACAAAGGTGGCATGAGTCTGAGACAGAGCAAGAAATAAGAGGGAAACGGGACTTAAAACACGTGGGCATCTAGAAAACAGACAACAAACCAACAATCTAGAAATTACACAGAATGGGTGAAATATCGCAAGTGAAAGACCAACAGTGTCAGACAGGTTATCAAACAATTAAACCCAATTATAAGCCACTTAAAAAAAAAAAGACACTCCTAATCTGAGAGCACAAGACAGGTTGAAAGAAAAAAAAAAAGAGAGAGAGAGAAAAGGTAGACCATGCCACCAGCAGGCAGGAGAAAGCCAGAGGGTCCCTAGTACTGCTAGAGGGGGCACCAAGGAAAGATGCCATGCTGGAGACGAGTATAGATGTCTGCTGAAAGGATCAACATTTAAGGAAGATATTACAACCCTAGATAAGCACCAACACAATGTAAAAGGTAGGAAACAAAAGTTGACCAAACTGAAGGAGAAATCCATAATACTCACAGAGGGAGAATTTACCCACCACTCTTGCAGACAAACGCAAAAAAAAAAAATCAGAAAAGATATGGAAGTTCTGAACAATACAGTTGACCGACAGGTGTACTGACCACTGGTCCAGACAGCGGCCGCATGATCGTTCTTCTCATCAGCACATGGTGCTCGCTGGCATGACCGCAAAGGCTAGAAATCAGAGGACTGTGTTCTCTGGCCACTGTAGAATTAAGTTGGAAGCAAAAACATAAATACAACTGGAAAACCCCCAGCTGCTTGGAAATGAAGCCATAGACCTTTAAATCATAGGTCAGAGAGAAGGTATCAGAAAGGAAAAGAAAAGGCAAAACAAGTGGATTGCCAATGGAGACACAATACGTCAAAACAGAATTCAGTTAAAGCCGTGCTCAGAGGGAAATGTATAGTCCAATGTGTGTATATTTAAAAAGAAGAAGGGCGGGGGCGCCTGGTGGCTCAGTGGGTTAAAGCCTCTGCCTTCCGCTCAGGTCATGATCTCAGGGTCCTGGGATCGAGTCCCGCATCGGGCTCTCTGCTCAGCAGGGAGCCTGCTTTCCTCCTCTCTCTCTCTGCCTGCCTCTCTGCCTACTTGTGATTTCTGTCTGTCAAATAAATAAACAGAATCTTTAAAAAAAATAAAAAGAAGAAGGGCGAAAATCCCTTTCATTTTCAGGAAACTGAAAAAAAGCTAAGCCCAGTGAAAGAAGAAGAAATAAAATGATAAAGACATGACCAACGCCCCCCCAAAGAAATAGAAAACACCAGAGAAAACCCACCATGCCAAATTTGATTCTTTAAAAAAATGAATAAAATGGATATGTCTCTAGCAAAAATGATCAAAGTGGGGAAAAGGAGAGGAAGCATAAATAATAGCAGGAATGGGGCGCAAACAAAATTAGGAGGGGATATTATGAATACCTTTGTTAGCAAATTCCGTGATGTAGATTCAAGGGGCATATTCTCCCTTCAAAATACAACTTATCAGGATTGACATATGATATTTGATTTGATCCAAAGAGTCTGATATTTATTAACTAAATTGTATCTATTATTAAAATGTTCAAGAAAATCCAAATCTCAAATGATTACATGGTGTATTTCCTGAAACATTTAAGGGAGAAATAACACTGACTTTACACTAACCATCCTAAATAGTAGGAAAGGAAAACATGTCCTAAGCCTTTTTATGGCCAGTATGACCTTGCTATCAAAACTCCACATGAGAAGGGATGCCTGGGTGGCTCGGTTGGTTCAGCTGCTGCCTTCAGCTCAGGTCATGATCCCAGGTTCCTGGAATCAAGTCTTGCATCGGGCTCCTTGCTCAGTGGGGAGCCTGCTTCTCTCTTTGCCTCTGCCTGCCACTCTGACTGCTTGTTGTCTCTTTCTCTCTCTCTCTGACAAATAAATAAATAAAATCTTAAAAAAAAAAACAAAAAAACTCCACATGAAAAGAAAGGAAAATAATAGACTGATTTCCTTCATGAACATGGGAAATTTGACAAATTGAATCCAGTGATATATAAGGATAATAATCATGTATTGGGACCATTTGGGGTTCATTCTAGGGATGTAAAATCAAGTAATATAATACAAAAGCTAATGTATAAAAAAGAGACATTTGTTCATCTCAGTTGATACAGGATTTTAAAAATTCCAAAGATACACATTGATAAAAAGCTCTCAGTGATTTGAGAGAGAAGTGAGTGGTCTTCCTTAAATGGTAAGGACACAGAGTAAGCATCAGAAGCAGGAACTGGATGGATGCTCACTGTCGGTATTTCTACCCAACATGATATCGTCATTTATGGGAAATTCATTCAGGCAAGAAAAACAAATGTCAGTATAGGAAAGAAAGAAAACCAAACTGTCATTATTTGCAGATGCCTTGACTACTAGTACAAGAAAAGCCAAATCAATCTAACCATAAACTCCTAGAACTAAGAAGGGAATTTAGCAAAATCACCAATTATATTTTTATATATCAGCAAGCCAATTCTGAAAAACAAAAATTTAAACCCATACTATTTACAGTAGCGTGAAAATATCCAACATCTAGATACCGCCTTTGCTGCTTTTGTTGCCAAAGACATTTAAGGCTTCCATACTGAAAATTACAACCTATCTTTTAAAGGAGTCAGCGAAGACCTGGATAAATGGGAAATAACACTGTGCTCATAGATTGGAAGACTAAATATTGATGTTTTAATGTCAGTTCTCAAAATAACCAATAGTGGGTACAAATTATGCCAAAATCCAAGCGGTCTTTCACCAATGGATGAGAATAAAACAATCTTGGAGAAGAACAGAACTGGAGGATTTGCTCTGTCAGATAAAGTGGCCAACCTACTTATGTGATTTTTTTTCTGAGGGGGAGATTAGAACCAGAGTGGAGGGCAAGTGTGTTTTATGTTCGAATACGTTAGCTACTTTTGCTAAGACAATGTAATCATGATTACTTTGAGTAGGCAAAAATGATATTTCAAGCAATCAATGGAAGGTTTCCAAAAAGCACATTTCCTGGCAAATAAATAAAACTTCAATATATTAAAAAAGTTAATATTATTACAAATGATATTTTTTATGTTAAAGGATGAAAACTTGAAATTATTAACAAAGTTCTAAACAAAACATTCTTACCAACTGGTAATTAAAAATTATCCCCCTATACATTTGAGGAAAAAAAGGGAAAAAAGAAATATTACTTAAATTCCAGACAAAGCTGTCCTCAAAGATAAAGTCACATCTGTAAATGCTTTCATTATCCAGTGAGGAAAAAAAGATCAAAACTTTGAAGTCAATGAGTTTTTTTTTTAAAAGCCCTTCCAAGGAAGATTAAAATAGAGGAGATAACAGCAGAAAATATTAAATTAGAAAAGAGAAAAATAAGACTTGATAAGTAGATTAAGACCTATGAGGTAAGTAAATTAAAGAGTTAAGTCTTTGAAGAATTCAACACAACAGACCAAACTCTGTCTCATCTAGTTATTACAAAGGAAGGGAGGGAGGATGAGAAATATCAATTAAACAAAATTTTATATCATGTAATAAATAAAACAAATATGCAGACAGTTTTAAAAATTAACAAGGAATTACTTGCACTGTTGTATGCTAATAAATCTGAATGAAACAGATAAATGATCAAAGTTGACATTAAAAGAACTAAACAATGTGAGTAAGTCACTCTCCCTTAGAAAAAGTGTTGAAAATAGGAAAGAATTTCCTCCAGACTCAGGCACTCCTATTGAAGAGATACTGTAAACTTTTAAGGCATGATTAATTCCAAAATTATGTACTCAGTTTTAGATATTTATAGATTTGGAAAACTTGCTAAGTAATTTTGACAAATATATAACTCACCATGTGTTCTTCAAACTATATTAAATAGGCATAATGTAAAAAAAGAAGAATCCATGAGCTCATGAGGGTTAAAAAAAAAAGATCAGGTTCACTAAAGTCAACACAATCTTTAATGAAGAACAGCTCAAAGCCTTAAACATGCAAAAAATAAATTTTAAGAAGGTCAGGAATACAATCTGTAGCATGTCCTAATCTTATTTGTCAACCAAAGAACCATTTCAGTCTGGAAGCATCTCTTGGGGGTGGTGGTCTGGGGAACATCGTTCAGGAAAGTCTGCTATCAAATATAAAAACTCAGGCAAAATAAAAAATGAAATCGTAACCAACAAAATTCAGCTGTATATTAAATTAACCATCTCTGAAGGTTTGATATAGGAAGGAAAGAATGAATTAATGTAATACAAATATTTAACAACATACAATACATTAATAAGCTTCCAAACTATGTGCATAAATGTTGAAATATTATATAGGAAATTTTAAAATGTATTCTTAATAAAAACACTCAGTAATTGTAAAGGCTTTTATATGCATAAAAACATAAAATGCCCATGCAACTACTTAATAATTCTATGTATTAAAAATATAATAAACAAGATTAAAAATCAAACAACAAATTTCGAAAATGTTTACAACAAATGTAACAAACAAAAAAAAAGATTTTTTAAAAAAAATCCTCCACAAAGGGGCACCTGGGGGACTCAGTCAGTTAAGTGTCCAACTCTTGGTTTGGCTCAGGTCATGATCTCAGGATCATGAGATGGAGCTCTGTGTCAGGTTTCTAGCTCAGCTTGGAGTCTGCTTCTCCCTCTCCCTCTCCTTCTTCTCCTGCTCTCTCTCTCCTCTCTCTCTATCTCATAAATAAATAAACCTTTTTAAAGAAGTTCTCCACAAAGAGAGATCATTTCAAACAAAATTGACAAAGGACACCTCATACATGAAGCATTACAAATGACAAAAATGATTTAAAAAGTGTCCAACCATACCACAATCAAAGAAATCCAAAATAAATACATTACCAGTTTTATCTGTAAGTTGCAATAACACATTCATTGAAAAGCACCAGAAGGAACTTGTCTCAGATTAATCCTCTTACAAATAGCAAATATAAACTTAGATAAAGTATAAAAGAACAATTATTTGAGGAAACCAGAGGATAGCCAAAAGCAAACTGAAAGTGCAGAGGATTGGCTTTTGAGGGAGAGCTGCATTGGAAGAGATTCAGGTTTATACAACCTTTTGCTAGAGAAATCCCCAATCCTCGTGGTTTAGGAGAGCTAAAACTGAAGCCGAAAATGGTAAGTGTTGTGGTTTGAGGGATTAGAGAAGAGTTTGGGAGTGCCAGGGAAGTTAGAAATAGAGGTGGAATCCTGGAGAGGAGAACTGCAGAGAAAGAAGCCTTCAAATAGGCAGGAGAATGTGGTCACATGGGTGGACGGTCTCAGAGGAAGCACTGAGCAGACCTGCACAAAACTCGAGCTGAAAGGCCGAGATAACCACGCAGTCATGACAGCTGATATCCACAGCAGGAGAGGCAGAATTTGGAGTTTTGTCAAGAAAAACAGATAGCTCCCAAGAACAAATATCAACATGCTTTAGAGGATAACAGGATCCAGATATTCTGCAACATAAGGTACATGATGTCCAACATGAAATAGAAATTACTTGAGTTATGAGAATAAATAGTCAATAGAAATTGGCCTGAAGATGACCTGAATGTTGAAGATAGGAGAAATAAATTTTATAATAGTAGCTATTAGAGGTATGGTCAAGGACTTACAAGGAGATACAGACATAATGATGAAACGGATAAGGAATCTCAGCAAAAAAGTGGAAAATACATCGAAGAATCAAGTGAAAATCCAAAAACAAAAAAAAAAAGTAGTTGAAATGGAAAACACAATGGAGGGCACGACAGTGGGAGGGAAAAGGTAAGAGAGGACTGTGAGCTTGAAGTCAGTAAAAACTTTCCAACCTGAAGAACGGAGAAGAAAGCAATTTTCTAAAATGAATATCCCCTCAATGCCCCGCGAGGCGATAGAAGACAGTGTGACACAAGCATGACGGGGTCCAGCAGTACAGAAACGAGGGAATGGGGCAAAAAAACAAAGAATGACAAAAATAGCCCAAGTCAACTAAAGATATCAGCTTACAGAATGAAAACCTTGGAAAATTCCAAGCCAGAAGAATACAAAGAGAACCACCATGGGGAAACTATACTCAAATTGCTAAAAGTCCACAGTGAAATGTGATTTTGAAAGGAGCCCGAGGAAAATGACAGAGTACGGACAGAACTGTGGTGTGAATGGTGGCACTGACTTCTCATCACGAGCACTAGAGACCAGACGACAATGGACCAACATCTTTAAGTGCCGAAGGAAAAGAAAAAAAATCCAGAATTCTGTTAGAGAACTTATCCATCAAAAATGAAAGAAAAGGTATTTTCAGATAATGGAGCTGAGAGGATTTGTCCCTAGCAGACCGTTACTCTACCAAATGATGAAGGACACTTAGGGCAGAGGGAAAATAGCACCGAAGGGGACCTCAGGTGGGCCAGGAGTGATTAGAAGGAATAAAAATGGCAGGATTATGGGTAAATACAAAATAGTGTCTTCCCGCTTTTCAATTTCTATAAACTATATATTTTTTAAAGATTTTATTCTAGAGTAATCTCTGCACCCAACATGGGGTTCGAACCTACGACCATGAGATCAAGAGTTATATGCTCCACTGACTGAGCCAGCCAGGAGCCCCTCAATTTCCGTGAATTTTCAAGGAAAATTGCACTGTCGGGTTAACGACATATACAGATACAAGGTCTGTGATGATAATCAAGGTCACACAAACCGCAGGGGAGTGGGAATGACACAAACATACCGTAGTAACTGGCAGTCAACTGGCAAACTGAGGATGTATACTGAAGTCCCTGGAGCGAACTCCAACACAATACGAAGAGGTCTAGCTAAAACTCAAAGATAAAGACCACACAAAATGCAGTGAATTAAGTGGACATTAAAGAAAATTTGATTAACTCCAAAGAGGGAGGAACACAGAACATAAAAAAATGAGACAAAAAGAAAACGGAACAAAAAGGCAAACTAAGTCCAACCACATGAACAGCGACATCTGGGGTAAATGGACAACGTTCTGACTAAAAGGCAGAGATTGTCAGGATAAAATGAAGACCCAGCTACAGGCTGAGTGCAAGAAATCCACATCAGATATAAAAACACATATCGATCGAAACGAAAACATTGGGAAACAATACAACATGAAAAAAATAGCCATAAGAGAGTTGAGGGACCCTTAAGAACATGGGACAGGGGGTACCGGGGGGCTCAGTGGGTTAAGCGTCTGCCTTTGGCTCAGGTCATATCCCAGGGTCCTGGAATCGAGCTCCGCATTGGTCTCCCTGCTCGGTGGGAAGCCTGCTTCCTCCTCTCTCTGCCCCTCCTCCCTTCTTGTGCTCTCTTTCTCTCTCTTAAATGAATAAATAAAGTCTTTTTAAAAAAAAATATGGGATGAACTGGAATTCAAGACCAGACTACTAGGAAAATGAAGAGGGACATTTCATGATGCTAAAGGGTCAGCTCATCAAGAAGACATCCCGGTCAAAGTGTGTATGCCCCCGGCAAGAGCTCGAGACACATGGGGTGAATACCCATGAAACTAACTTGAGAAACGGACACCCCCACAACAGGTTTCAACCCTTCCCTCTAAGAATGTGGCAGAAGCAGACAAGAAAATCGGGAAGCATGTGGAGGACCCACAATGCTTCCAACCTCCTCGAACTATCTGAAAATTTGCGAGCCCTCCTGCCAGCAGCTGCAGAAGATACATTGTCTTCGAGTGCGCCTGGGAAATTCATTAGGACAAACCCTGTGAAGGGACATATAATAGAACAGTTCCCAACAAATTTTCAAAAGATCACAAGCCTACGATCTGGTCTCTGCTTGTAAGGATACAATTTAATAAAATTAAATTAGAAATAAGGAATAATATTATTGCATCTACAGAGGCCCCAAATACATGGAAATTAAGTAACATCGTTCAAAAGTAATCCACTGCTCGAAAAGAAATCAGGAGAAGAATTGTGAAATATCTCAAACAGGATAATAACAAAAATACTGAGTTTTCTGGGATCCGGCTAAAGCCATGCGTAGGGGGACGCTGAAAGTTCTAAATTTTTAAATCAGGGAAGAGGATGTGGTGAAAGTCAGTGAAGTCAGTCAGGAGCTGGCAGACTGTGTCTTGTGGGCCAACCACACATTTTTAAAAATAAAGCTTTATTGGAACCCAGCCATGCTCATACATTTATGTATTATCTTTGCTGCTTTCACACTACAGAGGCAGAGAGGAGCTGTTGCAACAGACGATATGGTCCACAAAGTCTAAAATATTTACTATTTGGCCGTGTGATGTAGAGGGAAACAAATATTTTGTCTTTGTCCTGGTTCCTGGCCCACAGCTCCTAAAGCCCGTGTGATCTCCGGAGTGATAAGCGTCTTTTGGATGCTCCTGAGAGGACTGGAAGCCGGGGGCCCTAGGAAGCTTCGGGCTGGGGGCTGGTCCACAGAAGGACTGAAACACCATTAGAGGTTTGGGATTTTAGCCCGCACCCCCAGCCTGCGGGGAGGAGAGAGGGACAGGAGTTTGAGTTCAACAGCCAGTGGCCAATAATTTAACCAATCACATCTACTTAATGGATCCTCCATAGGAAATCCCTAAACAAGAAGATCAGAGACCTTACGTCCCAGCTGGCAAACGCATCTCCATGCCAGGAATCTGACACACCTCAAACCCACGGGTCCGGAAAGCCCCGCACCCAAGCACCCCTTCATCTGGCTGTTCATTTACTGCTTTCATAACGAAGAGCTGGGAAAGAAACACCTTCTTCAATTCTGCGAGCTGTTCTGGTGAATTATGGAGCCTGAGGCCCGGGTCCCGGGAACCCCTGCCTTGCAGGCAGGTGGCCAAAAGTTCAGGCGACAGCTGGGTGGTCTAGGGGGACCAAGCGCCTAGCCTGTGGGATCTGCTGCTGGCTCCAGCAGACAGTGTCAGAACCAAATGGAATGCGGGACGCCGCGTATTTGGTGCTAAGAGGGGAAAACCCTCCTCCTTTGCAGAAAAGAATTGCAGTAAATCTTTCAGAAGCTAGCAAAAGCAGAGTCACTTAAGCCCAGAGAAGGACGGAAACAATAAAGATATGAGCGTAAGTAAATGAAAGGGAAAAAAAAAATAGAGAACGTAGAGCCAAAAATTGGTTCTTTGAAAAGGTTAATAAAATAGATAAACTCCTCCCTCCTCCAGTAATCAAAGGAAAAAGAAAAGCAAACGACTAAGATCAGGAATTAAGAAGGGAACGTCACCAAGGATACAGCAGATAACGAGATGTCACGAGCAACTTAATGCAACAATGTAGTGAAACAGACATATTTTTTGGAAACTGCATCACAACTGACATAAGGTAAAATAAAATCTGAATAGCTCTATATGTATTTTAATCCTTGAATTCATCATCAAAAACCTTCCCACAAAGAAAACTCCAGGCTCACATGTTTTCTCAGATCAATTCTATGGAACGTTTTTTAAAAATTAACACCAATTTTGCAGAAGCTCTTTCAGAAATTAGAAGAGGAGGGAACACTTCCAAATTCATTTAATGAGGCCAACATTATCCTGACACCAAAATCTGACAAAGGCATTACAAAAAACCAAAAAACAAAAAACAGCATATTCTTTATGAACATAGATGCGTGTCTTTAATTAAATAAGCAAAATGAATATAAGCCATTATATACTAGCAAATTATATTAATTATATAGTAGCAAATGGATAGTAAAATATTTCAAAAAAGAGATTACATTGTGATCAAGTGAGATTTATTCCAGGAATGAAAGGTTGGTTTATATTTAAAGACCTATCCAGTGTAATTCACTTTGCTCACTCCAAGGAAAGAACAACTCTATGATCATCTCGGTAAGAGTGGGTAAAGCATTTGACAAAATTCAACACCTACTCAGGATAAAATGAAAAACTCTGGACAGACTGCAAATAGGAAAAATTTCTTCAGGCTGACAAAGAACACTTACTAAAAACCTAGAGATAACAAACATCATTCCTAATAGTGAAATATTGGACAATTTCTCCCTGAAGCTGGAATGACTATTATTCATTATTGTACTAGAGGTCCTAGCAGGGCAATAAAACCAGGAAAAAAATAGAAGTCACACAGATTGGAAAGAAAGAAGTGCAATGTTATTTAATCACAGATCATTTTTTATGTAAGATATTGCAAAGAATCTGCAAAACCATAACTAGGACTAACCGGCGAATTTTGTAAGATGCAGATTCAATATCACAATACAAAAAGGAGTTTATGAGGATAGATTTTCAACTTATAAGATTAGGACAATGATGTTAGCATAACAGTTCCATTTGTAATGGAAAGTTTAAATTTAAAATCAGGAGGTTAGGAGTTGACTGAAAGTTAAAAAAGACCTCTATACTATACATTTAAAGGTAATACTACTGTAAATCTTAAGAGAACTTAAAGAAAGCCTGAACGAACAGGAAAATGTACATGGCACAGATTGGAGGTTTGGTGTTGTGAAGAGGTTAATTCTCCCCAAATTGGACCATAGATTTAATGCCATCCCAGTCAATATCCCAGAAGTATTCTTGTGGAAATTGTCAAGTTAATCTTAAAATTATGTGTAAGCGCAAAGGACCAAGACTAGGAGAGCAATTCTGAATGAGAAGAATCCCTCCAATTCCGGAGGAGTGGCAACATCTGATTTCAGACTCACTCTTAGGCTGAAATAACGGAGACCGTGATGTGTTTTGGCGTAAATGTAGACAAATCGTTCAATGGAACCAAAGAGAGAGTCCTGAAACAGACCCGGATCTGCCCGATCCGTTGAATTTTGAATGATTTATCCCAGCAAGTCAATGTGGAGAGGATGGCATTGTCAACAAATAATGTTGAACAATGTAGATGAGTGTATGGGAAGAAATGAGCCTCCATCACTAGGTTGGGCCCCATACAGAGATTATTTTGGAATGAGCTAACTATGTAAACCTGAGAGCCAAGTGTAGAGCTTCTAGGAAAAAATCCCCCATGAGACTGATTTGATGACCTTGGAGAGGCAAAGCTTTCTCAAGCATAAAACAAAACAAAACAAAACAAAACAAAACAAAACCCCAAGATATAATTAAGGAACTAAAAGTGCAAGGGTCATGCCTAGGGAAAAACTTGCAGTTCATGAATCGGCCAAGGGACTTGTATCCAGAACATATAAGAAAGTCCTACAAACCACTAATAAAAAGATAGAGAATAATATAATAGGCAAAATACTTTAACAAACGCTTCAGCAAACACAAAATACAAAGGGCCAATAATGACAGGAAAGAAAGGCGCTCGACACCATCTGTCATCAGGAGGGTCGAGTGGGAGCCACGATAACACAAGATGACACTCACATGACCCAGGCTCAGTAACCGTGAAAAGACCAAGTGTTGCGGAGGACAGAGCAACCAGGACTCATACCCTCCTGCCCCCACGGTGGAAGGGAAATGGAAACCATTCTGGAAAACAGCCTGGCATCTCTAACAAAGTGGAGCATGGACCTAGCCTCTGACTCAGCTAGTCCACTCCCCAGGGTGTCCCGGGATGTCCCCACAGCCAAGAAAAATGAAAATACGTGTCCCCCAAAAGACTGTGTAAGGGCGCTGACCACAGCTCTTGGAAGCGGCCCAGGGGCCCACCACCAGGAGAGTGGATACGCACGCGCTCAGCACCAGACGTGAGAGTTGTGACCATGTGCAACAACACAGAAGTGTCTCGTAAGCATCACGTTGGCCCAGAGCAGCCAGAAAGAGAAGTGCTATTGTGACCTTCAAACCAAGTTCAGGAACAGACAAAACTCACCCATGGCAATAGCGAATTCCAGAATGGTGGTTGCATAAGGACTGGGTCTTTTCTGGAGGGGCCACGAGAGAATGTGTTGGGCTGATGGACGTGTTTGCTACCTTAATTAGGATGAGGACAACATGGGAATATATGTTTGACCAAACTCATCAAATTTTGCCCTTAAAATCCATGCATTGCACTGGGTGTAAATCTTCCTCTTTCCTCTCCTGATTCACTTCCCCTTCTTCTTCCTTTTCTTCCTTTCCTTTCTCCTCCGCCCTCCCTCCTCCTCCTTCTCCTCCTTCCATCTCTCTCATACAACCTGAAAACAAATACTGAACCCCAGTCCCTAGGGTTCTTCCCTCATTTCACATCTGAAACTATTTTCTGTATACTAGGCTTGAGAGAAAGAATCGATGTCCTGGGGATCATGTGAGCCAAGTTTCTCCCACTGGAGTGCAAGCTACAGCTATGAGAAGTTAGAGAACAAGGACGGACCCCCAGAGCATTGCCCTGGAACACAGTCATCAGGTATGATGTCTGAGAGGGCATTTGGAAGCAGGCTTGTCCTTCTGCACATAGTATGTGGAAAAGCAAATTAGCCAGTCCTGCTGGTGGAGAGATCCCAGGAGCAAAGAGTCCCCCCATGTGCTGAGCACTCTTAGGGCCCAGATCTTGGCTTCTAAGTACCCTTCTCCACTAAAGAAGCCAGGACTCCTCATATAGTGCTTTCCAGGGAAGGTGAAAATTAGCCTGAAACACCTTTGGTGCCAGAAGGCAAGAATGTGCCTAAAGAATGGGGGACATGTCGTGAAGGACCCTGGCGGTAGCTTCCTGGAGCTCCCACAGCCAAATGGAGGACAACGCAAACATCCGAACAAGAGTGGTATCTGTGGGTAGGAACTGCACAGACTAGGAACGTGCGAATCCTGACAAGCAGATAAAAAATGAACAGATGAATTGCTTACACTAGCAAGCCAACTAGCACTGGAAAGTGCAGGAATAATGTGAGAGAGCGCCACACACACACGAACCAGCAGAAAGAAATGTGTCAAATTTGATCTGAATGATGCCTTACAAGGGATTTGAACTTTCTCCTGAGTCTCACCCAGAATTTCAAAGTGTTCTTCAATAACATGTAATGATTTTCTGATCCAACAGAATGGTTGTCAGCAAAATGAAAAGTAAATAGGACCCAGTCATGTCAGAAGGAGAAGTCATCCCGCTGCCTCGCCTCCTGTGCCACTGGCTCAGCCACCAGCATGTGGGCCGGGTGTGGTCTGAGGGGAGGCACCGTGAGGGGGGCCTGCTGAAGAAAATGTCTCCCAGGCCAGGTCTGGGAAGACCAAGGCCCGCATCTGCTTGCCTGGTAGCCTATCACCTCGCTGACCCTCAGACTCGTCTTCTGTGAAATTGAGATGAGTTTCACACCTACTTCCTGGATTTCCACAGAGACAAGATGAGTTGTCATGGACCTCAGGAGCTCCCACATCTCTCAGGGCAACAGAGCCCCTGGGAGGCCTTTAAAACCCCGATCCCCAGGCCATGCTCAGAGGTGGTCAGTCAGGAGGCTGGGGAGGGTGGCGGGAGGGGAAGCTTGAAGGCACTACTTCTGACTTGCTGCAGAAAGGCCAGAGCTCAGCGCACAGCCTGACCAAGAGCCCCGCAGCTGCCCTGCCCATGGCACCCTGCGCCCACCATGGCTACTGGCCTGCTGCCAGCCCCTCCAGGCCTGTAGGTTTCGGGGCCGTTTGGGTCCAAGCTGCTCACTTCCTTCCCTGGGCTGGGCTTTCCCTCCTCCTGCTGCTGGTCTCGTCTGTAGAGCTCAGAATTTTGATCCCACGTTCCTGCACCCAGAGCGAGGGGAAGGACAGGTGAGCACTGGCAGCCCCTCGGGCACAGGGAGCTAGCTGAGACTCTGTGTTTAACTTCCTAAAGATATTTCTGAGTTATAGAGAGACATGGGTCATGATAGCCAGGCTGTACCTCTCCACACCCAGCTTGGTGGCCTCAGATCATAGGCAGAAGTACTGGGTATGGTGTGCGGGTTGTGCACTGAGCAACTCTGGGAGGCTCTGCCCGGAGGTTCTATAGCACAGCCTGTGGGCTGTTCATGATGCCCAATGAGGATGGCAGCCCGCCATCAGGAAAGCATGTGCCGGAACGAGGGTGTGGAAATTCTTCCACGGCTTGGCGAGGACACAGGCGGTACTGAGAGGGTCTGCTCCCTCATGCCCCGGGCCTTGGCTGAAACTGGTAAGTCCACCTGGGGGAGAATCAGAGACTCTCACTCTAGACCCTGCACACCCAGGGTCAGGCTGCAGAGGCTGACGTGGGGTCTGGAGCGGAGGGTCCCCTGAAACCTCAGATGCCATCCCCGCCCTGGGGCCCCTGCCAGGTGTCTGGAGGAATGGCTCTCTGGGGAGTCAGCTCAGTGACGCAGCAGGAGGCAGGTGTTATTAATAGGGACACTGAGTGTAGCACCCATGGGATTGGAGATGGGGGAAGGGGACCCCAAAACCCAAACAGAGCTGAGTGAGGTTGAGGTCTTGAGGGAGGCTTGGACTTCGGCCAGCCCCACTGCCCTCCATGTCCCCAGACACCCATCTGTGCCCCTGGGCTCACGGGCACCTGAGCTTCCAAGCCCCCGCTTGCTGACACAGAGCAGCGGCAGGGCCCTGAGACAGCCCCGGGGCCCCTGGGGTGCGGGCTGTACAGCAGCCAGAGCTGATCACAGGCAGAGCTGCCTGGCAGGCTCTGGGGCACCCGGGGACATCAGCGAGCATCACCAGGGTCCCCAGGTTGGAATGAGGGAGTGGGGGGCTGGCCGTACCTCTGTCAGAAGAGGAGCCCCAGGGTCTCCCACAGGTGAGCTCTGGCGGGTCTGAGCTCCCCTCCCCCATGACTCTGTGTCCCCAGAGATGACCGGGCAGCCTGCACCCCTCGGCCACCTTGGCTCACAGTGCTGCCTGGTCCCAGAGGCCATCCTGCATCCTCTGGGGCTCCCCGCAACCCACCAGGTTCTGCTCACTGGGAGTCCTCCTGGCCACCCTCCTCACTGTCTCCGTACGGTCCCACCAACTGATCCCATCCTGGTCAATGAGGCTCAGGGACCCAGGAGCCATCCAGCCACCAGGCCCCATGGGCTCCAGCTCCCTCCCTGTCTGTCCCCAGCTCTGGAGTGCAGTCACTGCCGAGGGGATGCCGAGGGGATGCCCCCACCCCACACTCCAACCAGCCTGGGCCATCTGGGGGACCCCCCTACCTCAGACCTCTGACCGCTGTCCTGATTTGGGGGACATTTTATTCCACTCAAGAAAACCCACCCATTAGTAGTATAAGTGAGTGGGCCCCCTGCACGGGCGGCTCCCCATCCTGCCCTTCCCCATAGCCTTCCGCTGCCTCCCCGAGCTGGCCCTGCCCGCATTGGGTCCCCTGGTCTCAGAGAGGCCGCCATGGCTTCGGGCCCACGGCCCCCAAATGAGAAGATTGATGAGCACAGGGAGCCCTGAATGCAGCTGCCGGGGGCGCTCTGGTCTCGCCCAGCGAGGGAGACCATTTAATTGCCATTTTGCGGGGCTCTTTGAAGTGGAACAATTCTCCAGGAGGAAATTATACGCAGGAAAGAGTCGAGAAACGTCTAGCTCTTTTGGGCAATAACATGATCGCGCCGCCAAGACCCTCGTCAGAGCCCGCTCTGATCTCTTAATTGCTCGTAGCCCGCGCGGGTGGGAAGCTACACGGGGACAGACGGAGCCGCAGGTGCCTGTCTGACGTCTGCTCGCGTGGGAGGCCGATGCCGGCGCTTCCAGAAGGGCCCGGAAGCCTTGTCCTCCAAGACCCTGCTCAAGGACCATGCTGGGGACTCCATAAAATTTTATTGAGTGGACGAGCTGGCGGAGTTTGGCGGGAGCAGTCGCCAGGGCCGACTTCCGAGCTCCGAGGTCCTGGTAAAGGATGCGTGGGCGGACGGGCTCTTGTGGGGGAAGCGGCCACAGCGGCACAGGCCCAGAGCCCCCGTCCTTTGGCCGGGGTTCCCACCTCACCAGGAGAGCTGCGCACCCGCGGACCCCGAGCCCGCCAGGCTCTGCCGCCGCGCGGAGGGGAGGACGCGTCTGCCAGCTGTCCAGACTTGCGTCCCCCCAGACACAAGCGGGCCTCGGTCTGACCCCTCGGAAAGCAGCTCTCTCTCCCGCACCCCCTTCCTCTAGCTTCTTAGGCTTCAGGCAAGGGCAGGGCCTCCATGTGTTGGGACAGCTGCTCCACCTGTCCTTGTCCCTCCCCGGACGGCTGACCCCGGCCCCCACCCAAATCCCCGCGGGTCCACACCCTCTGGGTCCCTGCCCGCATCTCCCAGGGCTTCCCAGACCCCAGGCCCAGGCACCGTCCAGGAGCCCCACCGCCCAGGTCACCCCTGCCCTGCTGCTTCTGTCCCCCGGATGCCCACGGACAGGCTCTGCCCACCCCCTCACGCTCCACGTGTGAAAGGGGTGCACAGCGTGGGTTCTGTTCCCTGACTGACGGCCCTGCCTACCAGGGATCAGAGCAGGAGTCTGGGGGTTGGAAGACACTCAGGAGGCTGGGCCAGCTGGAGGAGGAGGGCTGGGAAGGGCACAGGGTGCAGGCAGGGAACCGGCGGCGGGGGGGGGGGGTGGTCAGGAATCCATCTGTGAGGATCCAGAGCATCTGGGAGCTGAGGGGGGGCCGAGGGAGAGCTGAGGGGAGCCGGTGGGGGGAGCTGAGGTCATCTGAGGCCAAGGGCAGCGGGAGGGCGGGTAGCCCAACAACTGGAGTCCACGTTCCCAAGCAGAGCCTGGAGGCGCAGCCAGGTCAGCTGAGGCCGGGCCCGCATGTCGGGGGGACAGGCTGCGGGCCAGGGGTCCCACTTGGCTTCCACACGCCAGCCTTCTTTTCCCTCCCGGGGCATTTGCAGAAGGAGCTCGGCTGCAGAGCCCCCCCCCCCCCCCCCCCCGCCCAGAAAAGCTGTTTGAGATGGAAGAGAGGAAGGTGGGGAAGACAGGGCCTGCAGGGCTGGGGGTGGGCTGGGGGTGTCCACCGGCTGTGAAGGGAGGAGGTTTAGGGCCTCCCCCGGCCGCCCCTCACCCCAGAGCAGTCCAACTCTGCTTTTCCTCCTCAAGGACTGCAGCCCCGGGGGCGGGGGACGGGTGTCGCTCCACATGGCAGGGTCTGCGCCTGGCCTGGAGGGCTCTGGGGCAGCTCGGCTCTGCTCCGGGGGGGCCTCAGCTCAGCCGTGGCAGGCCCGTCCCCGCTGGCCCCTGCGCTCCTGGCTGGAGCATTCCCTCCACGCTCTGGGATCCTTCCTCCGCCTCCCCAGCACCCACCCTGCCAGCCCCTTGGCCCATCCCCATGAGGGGCTCAGACCGGTGCCCCCGGTCCCCAGGACAGAACCCGTGCAGCCCTGACATAGGGTCCAGGCCCCTGTCTTAGGGGACAGTGCAGGTGGCCTCAGTGGCGTGGTGGGACAGTGGGCAGCGCCATGGCGGTGTGGGGCCCAGCGGCCCCTTCTGTGCCCAAGCAGTGTGGTCAGGGGCTGGTCCTGCGGCGGTCGGCTGGGTGACCGTGACCTACAGGGATGATCGGACGTGAAGCCACACTAGACCCTCCACCCCCCAGCCCTCCCTTCATCTCTGGGGTGGGTCTGAGACAGGTTTGCTCTTCAACACTTCCTGGTGTTGGGGCGCAGCCCTGGGCACAGCCCCGGCTCCTGGGGGGTGTGGAAAGGGGACGAGGAGCCCAAGACGGGAGGCGGACGCCCTGGCTGGGACGGGCTCCTCACCCCTCAGCTGGCCCCTTGCCATCTCACATCCCAGCCCAGAAATGGGGGGGACGCCCACCTTGGGGGCACTGTGAGGACACCCAAGCTGTGTCTGGGCATGAGGCCCTTCCCAGGTCTCTCCTGTGCCTCAGTTTCCCCTGCTGCAGAATGGGGGTGTAGTGCCCGGCCCGAGGAGGTGGAGAGCGGTCAAGGCCCCGGTATGAGCCAAGGGCCAGGCTGGGGGAAGCAGCAGCAGGGTGCCCCGAACCGGACCATCCTCCCTGTCCGGGACAGAGGTCAGCCCAAATAGCCTGCGTGCCACCTGGCCGAGCACGCGTCTCTCCAACAGCGCAGCCCAGGTGTGCGGCTGGGCCTGGGCTGCAAGGGACAGCACCCGCAGGACGCCTTCCTCACCCTCCCTCTACCCAGCCCAACCCTCTCCTCCTCTAGGCAGCCTTCCGTGTTCTCCCCAGGCCTGGAGGTGAGCAGAGGCGGTCTCGGACAACCGCGAAGGACCCCAGCCCTGTGAAGCCGCCTGGGCTCGGCCTCCTCTGTCAGGCAGGGGACTCGTAGATGGTGCCTCCCTTATGGCCACGTGCAGAGGAGACAAGGTGCACATCGGAGTGGAGGAGGGAGGCGGGATGCCACCGTGCCAGGCTCTGCCCGAACCGGGGAGGGGCCCGGAGTGCCCGGCCCGCCCTGACCTGCCTGCTCGGGGAGGAAGCAGCCTCTTCCAGCTGCCCTGGCGCCCATGCCCCCCCACTGGGCACACTGGACAAGTTGCTAGCCAGCTGGCTCAGGGGCACGGCTTGTCTCAGCGAGGGCCACCCCCAGCGTCAGCAGGGGCCTGCCGGTACCCATCCCGGGGTACGGCTCTTCTGCACCCAGGCAGCATGGACGGCAGTCCCTGGGGCAGCCTGAGGAGGACAGCTAGGCAGGGACTGAGGGGGTGTTTGGGCCACACTGTGCCAGAGTTCGAGCCAAGAAAAACGCCCATCCTGCCGAGGATGACTGTCTGGCCAGCCCGTGCGCTTCTGGCTGGTGGGCCGAGCCCCGTGAGATGCCGGCCCTCCTCGGTGTGGACACTGTAGAGGGGACCAGGTCCTGCTTGGGCCACACAGTGGCCAGGAGGCCAGAAAGACCTGGAAATGGGACAGCACCTCTGGATCACAGGGGGTCAGCCCTGCACATGTCCCCAGAGGTGCTCCAGCGAGCCCCTTACCCAACAGTGTGGAGGCCAGGCTGAGAAGGACGGGGAGGGGGACAGGGGGAGCCAAGAGCAAGGAGACGGAGAGCACCAGGCAGACAGCTCTGGCCTCTGCCCCTCTCGCTGCCGAGGGTAGGGACTGGTGGGGAGGGTCTCTCTAAGGTCAGTGTCCCCTCCTTGCTGTCTGTCTCTCTGCCGAGGTCATGTTTTCAAACCCCAGGCCTGAACAGACACGCCTCAGTCCCTAGGCCATTCTGGGCAGCTGTCCCTCTGCAGCCCGGGATGGCTCGGGTAGGCCCCAGACGAGCTGGCCGGTGGCTCCCACCTAGAGGGCAGGGCCCGCAGGTCCCAGAGGCTCTCATAGTCAGCCACCCGCCGTCCCCCCCAACCCCGCCCCTGGTTGCAGGGCCCCGCCCCAGCCACCTGTCCACGGTGTCCCCAGCTTCTGGGAGAGCAGAGCTCAGCATCGGCTTTCTAGCAAAGCCCCACTCCGACACTGGCATCGAGGGACCAGAGAAATTACTGCCCTGGCGGCCAAGGACCCCAGCCCTGGCTGTCCCAGGGGCTGGGTGGCCCCCCCTAGTCGGCACAGCCTAGGCCTCTCTCCTGCGTCCCCATCTTCTGTGGCCCTGGTCTCTGACAGCAGGGATGGCGGGTCCATGTTTCTCCTCCCCACGGCCCATGGGCCCCCTAAGGATGTGACCGCGGTGGGCCCACGTCAGGGGCGGAGCCCTCCCTCGAGAGCAACCCCCCGGCCCGAGCAAAGCCTGGCTGATTGAGTGATGGGGCTTCCTGAACGCTCGGTGAAACCAAGCACGGTCGCTCCCCACCGGGCCCACAGCAGAGGGTCTGGGCTTGGGGTCAGGTGGAAAGACACACGAGCATCAGCGGCACCGAGGCCACCGGCAGTTCCTGGGGGTCCTACTGTGTGCTCCGTGCCGTGCGCGGGCTCCCAGGGCGAGGCCTCGGTGCCATAGCCCAAGGCAGGTGCGCCGGGAGGCCATGGGTAGTGAGTGTACACAGCAGGCTTTAGGGAGTTGGCAGCGGCTCGGCGGACCTCCCGTGGCCTCTGGAGCACAGCGGACAGGACCTGGCGGATGGTCACTTCCCTACACGCACCTCAGGAGACCCGGGACACTCCATGGAGTGAGGTGTGGTGGTGTGAGGGGCCCCATGCGTGTCTGCTGTCTCTGCAGGCTTTCTCTCCTCCTGGGGCTGCAGAGTAGGGACTGGGGCGGGACCTGGGGCAGGCGTTGGGGCAGGCGTTGGGGTGGTGCTGGGCGGGGCAGGGCAGGAGTGCCAGGACAGTGGGCTGACCGGGACGTGTGGGCGGGTTTGGATCTGTTTGGGGGTCCCGTGCCACAGAGGACGTTGCACTCGTATGTGCACATGTGTTGTGTGTGAGCAGGGTTGTGCGCAGCGGGGGGCGGACCACAGCAGCCCGCAGGGCGGCCTGTGCTCCCAGTAACGGGGTTGCAATTCGGTCTGAACAGGGACCGTGCCTGGGGCCTAGTGGCCTTTGTAGGTCCTGTTTCCACTGAAGCAAACTCCCCCCAGAGGGGGGTGTCTCAGCCGCCAGGGCCAAGGCTGGCCATGCGAGGGACCCCTGTAGAGAGGACCAGGCTCGGGGACCCCAGGGCAGGGAAGGATGGGTGAGGGCACAGGGGGGCCAGAGTTCACGTCTCACTCCCAATCAGGACTCCTCGTTGCCCCCTACCGTGCTTTCCAAAATGAAACTTCCAGGCCCAAGGGAGTGGGGGGTGTGGACCAGGAGCCCATCTGAGCACATCATCCTCCCTCATGTTTCCTGGGCCTGGCTGGCCACAGGAGGGCTGGGAAGCTTCTAGAAATACACTGTGCCCCTCATCTCTGTGCAAGGCGGAAGCTGAGGCCCTGGGGCTGACTGGCCGTATGCCAGCAGGTGGATGGGCAGGAGTTCGTGCAGGGCAGGCTGGCCCCTCTCACACCCTCATTACCCGCCGTCTTGTGCACCTGCCAGTCCATGGCCCCCACACCTGCCCCTGAGGAGGACAATGTCCTGCCCCCTCTGGGTGGCCGCTGGGGCTCCCAGCTTTGGAGGGCCCACGGGGAAGTGGCAGAGACTGGGTTGGAGCCAGCTGGGTCTGACCCTCTTGCTTCTCCCTTTGATGCTCAACGGAAGGGGCAGTCAGTCTGGAGGCCGTGGTCCTGACCGCCCGCCGCCTGCTGGGCACCATGAGCCAGCCCCTGCTCTGCACCCAGGGCCGCCTCAGACAAGTTCTGGGGCCTTCCCACTGGGAGAACCGTGGTCCAGGCCCTGAGGGCTGCAGAGGGGATCCCTGTGCCCTCAGATCTGCGCTGAGAGGGGCCTGGCCCCACACAGGAACCTGTCCCTTCGTGCAAATGTGGCTCATCAGAGGGTCAACAGGTCTGGGGTGCTGGCATGACCTGGCTGAGCCTCGGGGCCCTACCTGGAGAAGGGGGCAGGTGTGCATTGTCTCTCCGTCCCAGACAGATCCATCTCCAGCAGGAGGGCCCCACATCCCAGACAGACTGCAGGAGCCCCGATCGGCTGCACTGCCCCGCTGTGTGACCTGGTGAGCTGCTTCCCCTCTCTGTGCCGTGCTCCCTCACAGTAGCCTCAGTGTGCTGGGACTCCGCTTTGTTGTGTTAGGGCTGAGCTAGTGTGAACCACTATTTCTAGGGCAGGTGGGTCAGCGGGGAGGGGAGGTCGGGGCCCCGGGCAGGGGCTGTGGTCTGTGCCCGAGGACTCTGTAGGTCTGGGAATGACCCGCAGGGGGTAAGTAGCGCAGGGAAACTCCCCAGGCAGGAAACCCCGGGGAGGGGGCTCCCGGGCCAAGCCCCCCCTCGCAGACCCAGCCCTTGGGCGAGTGCCCCTGGGAAGACAAGCAGAAGGTGCCCAGTCAGCACAGGCTGCATGAATATTCATGATGGCGGGGGGGGGGCAGAGGGGAATGAGGCCACTGGGAGGGAAGCAAGCCTGCAAGCCAGCCATATTTTAAAATATCAACCTTATTAGCGGTGCCCCGGCCTCTACTCCAGGGCTGCTCAGCTGTGTGCACGGCCTTCTCCTGTTCCCAGGCCCCGAGTGGCCACCAGGGGCCACCTCAGCCGCCCACTGCACACGGGGAAGGCTGGGCGCCCCGGGGGCAGGGAGCAGGGGACTGGGGCGGGCACCAGCCTGGGCAGTCATGGGCAGGGCTGCCAGTGCCCAGGGGGCGGCGCAGGTGGTCGGAGGCAGCTGGAAGACAGACGCTCAGGATAGACCCTGGAGAAGGGTCCCCTCCGACCCCAAGGAGGGGGAGAATTCCTGGGGCAGGTACTTGGGGAGCCCTTGGCACCCCCAGCTTAGAAGGGCAGCCCAACGGCGAGTGACAGGCACCCAGGACCCCACAGCCCGTCCCTTGCAACCCCAGGCCTCGACTCCACCCATGTCCATGGAAGCAGAACCCCCGGGGCCTTCCTGAGGACCTTCCTGCTGAACGAGAGTGGTCCGAGCGGTCCGAGCTGTCCGTCTCTGTCCCTGAGTCCCTACCTTGTACCTCCCTGACCTGCAGGTTCATCCCCAGACTGCCCTGCCCCCACTCCATGCCAAAGAGCCTGAGCACGTAGGGTACAGCCCCGGCCCGCTCTGTTCTCTCCCTGCAGCACTGGTGTTATTCCCCTGGGGATGCCCGGGCCAGGAGAGTCGATTCCAGAAATCCGGGCTGGGGCCGGGGCCGGGGCCAGAGCACGGGGTCGGAGCATGGGGTACGTGAGACAGCGGACTGACCCAGAGGCACCAGGTTGGTGGGATCTGTAGCCTTCCCCACCCCTGCGGGCATCTGCTCCCTGTTTGTGTGTCCCGCCAGACTGGTCTGCTGTTCCCCATCCTGAAGGCCACTGTTCCCATCCCCTCCAGGGGGCCAGGGGCCTCAGTGACCCATCCCCTCCCCTCCCCGCCCCAGCCCTGCAGCCCGAGGCACTTGGAGCTCAGGGAGCAGAGGCAGCTGCTGTCTGCGGGCTGGGGGGGGGCGCCCACCAGCGGTGTAACACCTGCCCCCCCCCCACCCAAACAGCTGGATCCCCAGGAAGGGAGCATGTTTCCCACGGCAGCGGCCGTGTAGACCTGGAGTCCTTCTAGAAGCTGACGGAGCACCAAGCGGAAGATGAGTCACCGGCTGCCTCTGGGATGGATGGGGCCCTGGGTGGGACACGGCGTGGCCACAAGCCACAGCACCCGGTGGGGAGGTCGCTGCGGGGCACCCCGGCTGGGAGCCACGGAGCCCAGCCCCTCCCCGGTGCTCCCTGCTCTGGCCACCACCCTCTGTGGCCTCGTGGCCCTGCCTGACTTCAGGTGGAGAGTGGTCACTGCCCACCTGTCCCTGACCTTGTGTCATGGCCTAGGGGTGACGTCAGAGTCCGCACTCCTGGAGCTCCAGCCCGGCCCCTTGTTCTTTCAGAGGCTCCTGGATGTGTGGCCCCGGGAAGTGGCCTGAGGGAAAGGAGCTGTGAGCCCAGAAGCCACTCAGGCTTGTAGGAGCCAGAGACCAGATCCGCCTTCGCGGACAAAGCCAGCTCGGTCGTCCGTGCCTGTGGGCAGCCACCGCCGTGTCCTCTGCCGCCCTGGCCCTGCGTAGAGGGCACAGCTGCCTGCGGAGGGAAGGAAGGCCCAGGGGGGCTGGTCTGGTCTGGGAGCTCCCGGCCAGAGGCCAGATTCCAGCCCCTGGAGGGCAGGGGGATGGGCAGGTGGGTGGTGAGGCCCCAGGCCCGGCCAGCTTGGGATGGATGCTGCTCCGGCAGGGACAGCGGGGTCCTCCAGGGGCACCTGGCTGTCGTCCCTTATGAAGATGCCCCCAGGGCAGGCAGAGGAAGCGGGAGACGCCAGGAACCCGTGAAGGCAGAGGTGGTGGGCTGCGACAGACAACGTGAACAGCACAGGAACCCCGCCAGCGAAGCCCCTGCTCGTGGGGCCTCTGTCTCCCCGCGGGAGCCCCACCCAGGCCTGCTGAGAAGGGAGCATGGGAGCAAGGCCGTCTAGATGGGGGACGGGGCGCCCTGCTGAGCGTTGTCGGCTGGGGGGGGGGGGCGCGGGCGGCTGAGGGGCGGGGAAGGTCCCTGGCCTGCCTCTCTCACCCCTCCACTGTGAGGGAGGCCCAGCCATACCTTCCCCTGGAAGTCTCCCAGGATTGCCAGGCAGAGGGGCCCCCGGGCTCCCGTCATCATCGCCTCTATAGCCCAGCACGTAGCCGTCCTCACGCCTGAGCCTTCCCTCCCAGGCTGGATACTCCTGGGGACAGGTGCCGCAGACACGAGACGCCCCCAGGCCCCATCCGGCTGCTCCCTGTGCCCCTGTGGGCGCCCCTGGCCGCTCCGGGCCCCTCCACGTTTGGGTGACCCCGGGCTGGCCACAGCGGTGCTCCCTGCATGTCAGCCCCAGGATACAGTCAATCCCCAAGGAGCCTCTCATTACAGGCTATTAATTATTCAGCGTGGACTCCAGGAGGCCGAGTGTGTGCCCTGCACACCCGCCCCCACACTGGGCTGGGGCGCAGCATACACTGACCCCGGGATGTGGAGGAGGCTAGAACCCCTGGGGTTAGCTGTGGAGGGAGAGCAGTGGCGCCCTGGCGTGGGGAGGGGTGCCCAGGGTGCTAGGGGAGCTCTGAGGCAGGAAGCCAGCAGGGGATGGGGGGCCTGCCCTGCCCCCCCCCCACCCCCAGGCAGGCCCAAGGTCACCTGAGTGCCTCAGCGGCACTACAGTCCCTGAGGGCCCCAGCTGGTCAATGCCTCCACCGGCGGGGGACAAAGACCTCAGGCAGGCCCCTGAGATCAGACCAGGAGGGCCAGCAGGGGGCCACTGTGGTCCCTGAGGGTGTCAGGGGATCCTCCCTGGCCCCAAGCCCCTACTGCTCTGGGCTCACACTGGTGGAGACGGAGGCTCCCGGGTGTGGGCCTCACCAGGTCGCCCGGTGCCAAGCGCGCCCATCAGCCCTGGGGTAGGAGTCCCTCTCTTCCTCACACACAGACCCTCTTTTGTCTGTAAAACCCCAGCTCTGTGTCTCCCAGCCAGGAACGCCTGCCTGGACCTGGACCCTTGAGGTGAGCCGAGACAGCTCTGTCCATCTACTGCCCGCTCGCAGGACATGGTCCCTCCCCCGCTGGAGTCTGGGTTTCTGCCCGGACCACTTGGAGATGTCAAGGCCTGTGGCCAGTGTGGGGTGGACAGTGCTAGCCGAAATGCCCAGTGGCCAAGGCAATGTCTCCAGATGCTATGGGCTGAGTCAGGTGCCCCCCAAATCCGAACGTTTAGATACTAATACCCGATACCTCCAAGGGAACCTTATTTGGAAGTAGGCTTGTCGCAGGTACACTCGGGTAAGTGAGGGTGAGCTCATGGGAAGGGAGCGGTGTCCTTGTAAAAGGGGAATAGGGCCACGGACACGTAGTGACGGAGGCAGAGAGCGGGCACCAAGGACTCCAAGCTGGGGAATAGCCAGGAATGGACACCCCCACAGCCCCAGAAGGAGCCAGCCCTAGGGCACCCTGACCTTGACCTTCTGGCCTCCAAGACTGTGGCTGACCTGCTCCTGCGGTTCAAAGCTCCCAGTCAGTGGCACTCTGTTGGGCAGCCCAAGCAAACGAGCCCTCCAGACCGGGGATGGGGACGTGGGGTTTCAAGCAGCACTTTCCGGGATGTGTGCCTCCAGGCCCCCCTTTCTGAACACACAGAGTTCCAGTGGCCATTAGGGAAACCGAGGCTTCGAGATGGGAGGGGATTTGCTCACAATACCCACAGGTCTGTGGTGGGGGTGGCCTGAGCCCCAGCGCCCCGACTCCCACCGACGCCCCACCCAATACCCAGTCCTTCCTCCCAGCTGCACTGTGAGGGCCTCTCCCACCCGACAGATGAAGGACTGAACCCCAGAGTCACCTGGGGCCGGGCACAGAGGGAGGGGCCGCCGGGCCACTGCCAGGGAGTTAGACACCCCAGGCCATGGTCTCAGGTGAGGCTCTGAGCAGGGTGGGACAGGAGGGAGCCCCACGAGCTATCAGGAGGTCTTCCTGGAGGAGGTGTTCCTGTTGGGATGGGGGATGGGCAGGGTTGGGCAGCATTTCTGGGGCAGAGACGGCAGTGAGCGGAGCAGGGGCGAGGGCGGGCCGGCACAGGCGCGGGCAACAGGACGCCTCCGGTGACGATGGGCGGCAGGACGGCAGTGAGACACTTGCCCGAGGCCCTGTCTGCCGGAGCGGGGCTGGCACGCAGGCTCCATACCGGGATGAACGCCCCAGGCCGTTAATTCATGTTTTTAATTACAGAATACAGAGCGCGTTATCAACAACCTGTTTCACATGAAAGCACGAAGGCTTTTGCGGAAGTGGGGCCCAGCCAGGCCCAGGCCGGGCGCCATCCGCAGCAAATGGGGTCTTTCTGCTCTTGACAAAGAGCCATGTCCTCGAGGGCCTCTTTTCATTCCTGCGCCTTTCAGCAGCGACAGCTCCTTCTGTGAGAAACGCCAAGGTGGGTGCTCCCCCTCCCCCGTGGCCCGCTGCCAGCGCCCTGCAGGCTTTGTCCCCCCCTCGCACTCCCCACGCCCCTGTGAGCAGCCCCCCACGGGGCCACCCGGTCCCCCCCAGGTTCCCCGCCCTCCCCAGCCTGCACCCACCTCTCCGGCAACCCAGACATCCACGGGGAGCCCCAGGGCCCCAAGTGCCGCCCGCACGCCTGGGAGCGCCCCTCCCCCCACCAACACCGCCAAGTACACAGGGCACCTGTGATGAGAAGGTCAGGCCAGGACTGTGGAACCTTCTGGAGTCAGGCCTGTCCCGGGAATGGAGATGAACACTGACCTCCCAGCTGTGTGGCTTTCGGCCATCGCCCTCTTGGAGCCTGTTTACTGCTCCGTGAAATGGGCCCAGGGTGCGTGAGCCTCTCCCTCCGGGCTCTGGATTCCGTCGGCTCCAGAGCCCAGCAGCATCGCATGGACCGGCTAAGGAACAGATACGCAAACCCGTGAGTCAACGGACGAGCAAACGAGCTGCAGCATGGGGTGAGGACCAGCGTCCTCCCGGCCCTGCGGGAGGACAACGCGGAGGAGGTGAGTCTAGGAGAGAACCAGGTGGAAGGTCCCAGTGGCCAGGGCCCGTGGGGCCATTTGCATGGCTAAGTGAATTCGGGTAGTTGTTATTCAGGAATTACAGAGTGTACGGGGGTGAGGGGTCACAGGGCAGGCCCCGGGGGAGCCCCTTCTGCTGAGGTCTGCAGATTGAGACCCGTGGATGGCTTAATACAATTGCCTGCTCTGTCCCCACAGCAGGACCCCCACCCCCCCGCGCCCGGCCCTCACTCAGTGTCCTTCGAGCAGGGAGAGTGGGGTGCTGTTCAGGGTCAAGCCTGCCTACCCCAGAGTCACGGCTGACTCGGCAGGGACTGTGAGATGCCTGCCGGACTCCGTACTCCAGCTGGGGAAACTGAGGCCAGGCCTGTCTCCCGCCACCCCCCCACCCCCCCCGCATAGCACATTGCGAAGAAAGCCCCGAGGAAAACCTGGATGTTCTTCTCTCAGTTCCAGGACAGACCCTGCCTCACCGTCCCCCCAATGAGTCATCAGGGGTCAGAGCTCAGTCCCAGCCAGCCCTTGAGACCTCCGCCCCTCTGGGCTCCAAGAATTACCCATTGGCTCTTCTCCGGCTGGTGGGCCTCCCCAAGGCAGGCCTGGACCACTCTCCCCGGGGGCCTGGACCCAGTAGCAGACCAGGGGCTTAGGCTCAGGCTCAGAGACTGAGGAACTCACCTGCTGAAAGGTAACTCACTCCCTAACTCATGGGCTCCTGGCCGCCCCCGTCCATCCCGGCTCCTGGCCTCCCCTACCCCTCGCTCCACATTCTCTGTCCCTTCCGGCTTTGCCCAGAACCCTCCATGTTCCCAGCTCTCTGGCTTTCCCTACAAGCTGCCCTTCTCCCTCCAAGACCCAGACCCGCTATTTAAGTCCCAGCTGAGATGCCCCTCCATGAAGAGGCCCTCTTTTTGCTCCCCGGTGCCTGTTTCCTCTGCAGCCGCATCCCCACGGGGGCCGGGCTGTGCTGGGTGCCTCCAGGCTGACCCTGGCTGGTCTGGTGGCCTCGGCCTCCGGCAGCACGTTTCCCTGTGCCCCACGCATGGGGGTCTTCGCAGGGACAGCCGTCAGGGTCCCTCGGAACCTACGCCTGTTGGTATTGGGACAGCATCCCTTCATTCGTTTATGCGGGAGGAGGTCGCTCTGATCAGGGAGGGCAGAGGGAGAAGCACCCCCAGGGCAGAGGAGCCTGGGCCTCCGGCAGCGCGTGCAGGGTCAGCTCAGGAGGAACCGGCCACACACGGGTCCCAGGGCCACCCAGACCCCAGCCTCCTCCTCTTCCCTTGGCACAGAGCCCAGCCACATGCACCTGCCTCCCCGCCACGTCACGTCACATGAAATATCGATCAGTTCGCACCAGCCTTGGGTTGTGGGAGGAAAGGACAGGGAGAATTGTGCATGTAAATGAGACGTGTTCCATACTTCCTTAACCCTCCCCTGCCCAGGCAGCTTGGACACCTCCTCCGGTCTCCCAGGGAAGCGGGCGGGACGCACGGGTGGATGCGGGGCAGACCAGGCGTGTGGGATCCAGGCACGGCCATGACGGGCGCCCTGTCTCTGCCGCGGCAGGCCGCCTGGGTGTTCCTCTCTTCAGTGCAGAGACTTGCAGCTCCCCCGCCCGGGGCCAGGGCCAGGCGACGCTTCTCTCAGCGGCTTCCAGCCAGGGCTTGGCACCACGTCATCGTCATGGGGAGAGGAGCTTCCGTCTTGACTTTTAAATGTCATAATCCTATCTTGAGAATCACGCTGGTATCAAAGAGGCCTCTTCAGATCTGGTTCCAGGGCCCAGGGCTCTGCTCACCGGGGAAGGGGCGGGATTGGAACGGGCACCGGTTGCCTGCGCCTCCACACTTGTAAAATGGTGAGGTCACCATACCTGCCCCTAAAATTGTGGTCAGGAGGAAGTGGGGCCGTGGATGGCTAGCGCAGTGCCCAGCCACGACAAACGGCCAAAAAGCAGCCTCCTTCCTTACTGAACACGGATGGAGGGAGGGATAATGAGTGAGTGAACGAGTGAGTGGTGAATGAACGAGTGAACGAGTGAGCGGTGAACAGACAAGTTATAATGGTCCTGCCGATACTCAGCTGTCCTACAGGGTCTGACGTCCCTCCCAGAGGGGCCTGGACCTCCCAGAAGGCTGTACCCACCAGAGGCTCTGGCTCTCAGGGTCCTTGGAGGGTGGAGCCCCCTCTCCGGCCCTGAGCTTCCCCCGTACTCCTGACCTCACTTTGCTTGGCTCTGTCCCCCAGGTCTGCATGCCACTCCGTGCCCTGCCATTCTTGGGGCCCCTTCCCCAGCCAGGGTTTTCCAGAACCGTCTGCCCCTCCGACTTCTGATGCCCACTCTAATGCCAGCGTGGCCCCCAGAGCATTTCAGTACCGTGTAAATACTGAGCAGTGTGGTACCACAGAGTGGCAGGGACTGGACGTCCTCTCCCATTTGAAGGACTGAGAAAACACGGTAAAACACATGACGCAATAGTTTGGAGACATTGAAAACCAGGCAGTGCAGAGTGGATTTCTAAAGGAAAGGAAACAAATCACATGACTGCGGCAGGGTCACGACTCGCTGTCTGGACACAGTGCCCAGGGGCCTCCTGAGTTGAAGAGACGGAATTGAGAAGCGAGAGCAGCTCAGTGTCTAGAGTCTGGAGAACAGAACAATCTGAGCGCAGAGAATTGCACTGGGAGGAGGGAGCCGCGCACAGAGGGCTGCAGACTGTGCACAGACCTCCCCCAGGGGCTCCCGCTGGGCACTGCTCAGTGTGCACAGATGAAGAAGCAGATAGAAAACCGGCAAAGAGAGAAGACGTGGAACAACACTATCAGCTACCTTGATGTGCTGGATTTTTGTAGATCACTGCACACCACAACAGCAGCAGAACCAACCTTCTCAAGTGCACGCATACCGTTCACCAAAACTGACCATATTCTGGGCCATAAAATAAGTCTCAATAAATGTAAAAGAATTTGGATTATACACATCACTTTCTCAGCCCAAACAGATGTAAATGAGAAATCAACAATTGAAAGATATCTGGAAAATCCCCAATATTTGGAAACTGAACAGAACACATATCTAAATAATCAAGAAACAAGAATGAAAATTTGAATGCTTTTGAGCTGAATGAAAATGAAAACATGACACATCACAATGGGGGGGTAACTGATGTGGGGCTTAGAGGAAATTTTAGTAAGAAGAACCTACATTTTATTTATTTATTTGACAGACAGAGATCACAAGCAGGCAGAGGGGCAGAGAGAGAGGAGGAAGCAGGCTCCCCGCTGAGCACAGAGCCCGATGCGGGGCTCCATCCCAGGACCCTGAGATCATGACCCGAGCTGAAGGCAGAGGCTTAACCCACTGAGCCACCCAGGAGCCCCAGAAAATAAAGGTTTTAAATCAATCATCAAAATTTCCAAGTTAAAAAACTGGAAAAAGGAGAGCAAAGTAAACCCTACAGTAAGTGTAAGAAAGAAAATAATAAAGAGAATAAATCAATGAAAGAATAAAAGGGAAACTATAAAGAAAAACCAGTGAATAAAAGCCAGTTCTGTAAAAAGACGAATAACACCAATATACTTGTTTCCCCAAGTGATCAAGAAAAATGAAAAAAGTGACACCACCTACTATTCTACAGGTGTTGTAAGGAAAAAATGCAATATTTTGAACTTCTTGTCAATAAATTTGACAACACAGAGAAGTGAAAAAAAATCTTCGAAGATATAAATTACCAAAGTTCATCTAAGAAGAAAACAGAGGGTCTAAATAGTCTTATCTGTCACAGAAACTAAATTTGTGGTTAAAACCCTTACAACAAGGAAAACTATATGTCCAAATGGTTTCAATGTAAAATCTACTCCTATTTAAGGAAGAAGTGATACCAATTCTACATAAACTTTTCCAGATAATAAAAGATGAGGGACGCTTCTATTATCATTTGATGGAGCTGGTCTTATTCTGATTTTTAATCAAAGACATTATAAGAAATGATAACAGTAAACAATATCTCTAATAACAAAGATGCAAAATTTCTTACCAAAAGTTTAATAAATCAAATCTACCTATCTATCAAATAGTGTATCATGATGCAGTGAAGTTTATTTCAGGCAAACAAAATGGACTTAACTTTGAAAATCAATGAATTTCATAGTATTAATATCCTAAAAAGGAAAAACATAAGATCATCTCAATAGAAGCACTTAACAACATCCAACATTTATTCATGATTAAAAACAACCTCAGAAAACTAGAAATAAAACTAACTTCCTTCACCTGATAAAGTCATCTGTGAAAAACTACATTTACCTAAGACTGAGACCATAGTAAAGATGACTGTTCTCACCTGAGACCATAGTAAAGATGACTGTTCTCACCTTTTATTTTTAATCACTTTTAATCAACATTTTCCTGGAGTTTCTGTCTAGTGCCATAAGACAAAAAAAGAAAAAAAAAGCATCCAAATTATAAGTAAAACTTTCCTATGTAGGAAAAAATCTTATGGAGTCCATAAAATAAAAGCTACTAAACTAGTAAGTGCATCAGCAACATGGCAGGGCTCAAGGTCAACATAAAAAATCAACTGTGTATGTATATAGTCACAGCAAATAGAACTTGGAATTTTATTAACAATGCCATGTGAAATACCATGAACAAACATGCTCAGGCATGAATCTGACAAAAGATACATGAGACCCACACACTGAAAACAGCAAGCATTGCTGAAAGACCTTACTGGATGAAGACCTTACTGAATGAAGACATATACCATGTTCATGGATGGAAAAAGTCAAAGTTGCTAAGATGTTGATTTTCCCCACATTGATCTACAGATCGATGGAATCTGAATCAAAATTCCAGCAGGTTTTTCCTGTAGGAACTGACAAACTCTAAAATTAATGATTCTAAAAATTCATATGGAAGTGGGAAAGACCTGGAGTAGTCTCAGCAACTTAAAAAGAGGAAGGTTGGAGGGCTTACTCTGATGGGCTAATTAATCAGAACAACATGGTATTGATATAAACATTGAGCACAATAGAGATCCCAGAAAAGGTCCAAATGTAAGTAGTCAATTGATTTTTGACAAAAGTACAAAGACAATTAAATGGAGAAAAGATGGTCTTTCCAACAAATGGTGCTAGATTTATCAAAAAAAAAAAAAAAAGAAGAATTTGGATCCATTTGTCACTGCATATACAAAAATTAATTTAAAATGGATCATAAGACTTCTAGAAGAAAATAGAGCAGGAAATCTTCATGACCTTGGATTGATTACACAGGTTTTTAGATGTGACATCAAAAACAATTCAGATAAGAACAGACTGACAGAGGTACTTCAACAAAACTAAAAAGTGCTGCTTTTAGAATACACTGTTAAGAGAAATAAAAGGTGGGAAACAGATTAGGAGAACCTATTTCCAAATCAAGTATCTGTAAAGGACATCTTTCCAGCATATGTAGAAGCCCCCCAGCTCTGAGTTCCAGGGCTTCCGTGCACCACACAGAGATGGTGGGCTGGTGTGACTAGATTTTAAAGCTAGTGCACTGTCTACTTTCCAGGTTCCGGGTGGGTTCCATGTTACTGAGTGGGGACCACTCTGGCATTAGAGTGGGCATCAGAGGGGAGGGAGGGAGGGGTAGGAGGTTCTGGAAGACCCCTGGCTGGGGGAAGGATCCCCAGGGCATGGAGTGGCATGCAGACCTGGGGGACAGAGCCAAGCAAAGTGAGGTCAGGAGTACAGGGGGAGCTCAGGGCTGAAGAGGGGGCTGCACCCACAAAGCACCCTGAGAGCCAGAGCCTCTGGTGGGTACAGCCTTCTGGGAGGTCCAGGCCCCTCTGGGAGGGACGTCAGACCCTGTAGGACAGCTGAGTATCGGCAGGACCATTATGCACTTGTCTGTTCACCCACCCACTCACTCGTTCACTCACTCATTCATTCCCTCATTCATTCACTCACCTGTTCCTTGTCCCTCCCTCCATCTGTGCTCAATAAGGAAGGATGCTGTTTTTTGACCAGTTGTCACTGCTGGGTACTGTGCTAGCCAAACACAACCCCATTTCATCCTCTCAAACTTCAACAAAAAGACACCAAGTAGTCGATTAAAATGGGGACAACTATGTAAGCAGACACTTCGGTCCAATCATAGACGGCTGATAAGATCATGAAATGACCCTGTGAGTCACGGGACAGAGGCAAACCACAGGAGATCCCATCACACCCGCTCGAATGTCTAAAATTAAAGACTGACCCACCAAGTGTTGGCAAGGAGATGAAGCAACTGGGACCCCCAAGCCTTGCTGGTGGGAATGTAAAGATGGTGCAGCCAGGTTGGAAACAGAGTGGCGGTCTGTTAAATAATTGCATGTACACCTGCTGTAGGACCCAGCCATTCCACTCGCGGAGAAACAAAAGACATGCCTATATAAAAGACTTCCATGCCGGGAAGTTTGCAGCAGCTTTATCTGGAATCACCCAAAACTAAAAACAATCCAAATGTTCATCAACTTGTGGATGCCTAAGCCAACTGCATATGTTCAATCAAGTGAATACCCTTCCCCCATAAAAAGGAATGAACTGTTGATACTGGCAGCAACACGGATCATAGAGTAACTTTCCTGAGGGAAAAAACGAGGATATATTCTATGTTACCATTTATATAAGATCTTAAAAGATACACACTGACCTATAGTGACTGAAAGTGTCTCCATGTTTGCCTGGGGATACGGCTGGGGGGGGTGGGTGGGAAGTAGGATGGATTATTAGGGGCACAGGAAGTTTGGGGAGTGACAGATATGTGCTTAATTGTAGCTATGGTTTCACAAGTATCAAATGCATCAAATTTTACTTTTTTAAAAAATTGCTTATTTTTAGAGAGAGAGAGTGGAGGAAGGGGCAGAGAGAGAATCCCAAGCAGTGCCATGCTGAGCATAGACCCTGACCCAGGGCTCGATCTCATGACCCTGGGATCATGACCTGAGCTGAAATCAAGAGTCAGATGCTTAACCGCCTGAGCCACACAGACGCCCCCCAGGAAGATCTCTTTACCCTGATAAGGATGATCAAGCCCAATGGAAAACAGATTCTGTGATGAGAAAATTCTGCACCTCCCTTTAGACCAGTTCCATCGTTATGTCTCAGGTACTAGTGGGAAGCACATGTGAGAGAAAAAAGAAATATATTTTAGAGTCTAGATAGGGAAAAACTATCACTACGTGCAAACCATTTTCAAAGAGAAAATTCAGGGTAATTTACAGACAGCTATGAAAATGAGGGACTTCTATGACTTGTAGAATAGAAATTCAGCATAAAAAACGACTGGCAAAAATTAGAGAAAGTAATATAATAAGATGCCATTAATAGTTATTTAGAAAGTACAGTTCCTAGGGTTCTGTGTCATAAATATTGTGCAAGACCTTTCTAATAGGAAGTTTATTGGTTAAACTTTGTGGGAAGGCATGAAAGATGATTGGAATAAATAGATATACCATATTCATGAATGGGAAGATTCGATAACAACCAACATTCTCTTTAAATCGTTCTGAAGATCAAATGTGTTTCCAACCTGTATCCAAAATGGGCTTTTCAAGCTGACTTACAAAACTAAGACACATGAGCAATGAACCCCAAATCACCAAGACAGACCTGCAGAAGAAGGGGAGGGAGAATTACCCGCCGGGGAACAAGACCTGTTTTATAAAGCTACCATTCTTTCGAGGATGATGTGGTGCAGGCAGGGACGGACCCGTAAGATAATTAAACTCCTGCAAGAGCGAGAGCCACAGCCATTACCTGCGTGCACCTGGAATGTGGTCGAGGCGGCGGGCAGGGGCGAGCCGGCTGGAATGTGGTCGAGGCGGCGGGTAGGGGCGAGCCGGCCCTGTCTGAGAGCACCGTGGAGAACAGACGCCTCACGTCATAGAGAGAGAATAAAGGGCAGGTGGGTGAAAGCTCGCACACGGCTCTGCCGGACTGCCAAAGGCGACGCAGTGTCTTGTAGCAATAGCACTAAACAGGAGGGAAGGTTGGGCGCATCAGACACGTGAACATGTAAAATTCTGTTCCGCAAAAAGACACCATCAATAAAGCAAGAAATACAAGCTTCCGCCACCCACACAACCAATAAAGGATCACCATCCAGATACATAAATAATTCCTGAAAATCAATAAGAGAAAGGCAGGCAACCCCATAGAAGAAATGAGCAAATGATAGGAAACTATAAATACGAGGAGAAAACAATGTGCCATAAATATGTTCAAAAGGCAGCTCGACTTCACAGCCGACACTGGGAAGCACAAATTAGAACAACAAGACGCCGTTTCTCACCCCTTAGAGGGTAAAAAATTAATAAGTCTGAGACCACAGAGCGCTGCCGTGAATCTGTGGAAGCGGGAGCTCCGTCCACGGCTGGCGGGCGTGTAAACCGGCACAGACACTTCAGACGGCGACTTGTCCGTACTTACTGGTGACGGCGATGGTGGTGGTTAATACTGGCTTAGCACTCAGCGCTCCAGGCGCCGTCAGAAGCTCCCTGCTCCGAAGCCTTCACGAGAGCGGAGACACTCGCCCTACGAGCCGGCGGTGAGTGGGGATCTCCTCGTGCGCCGGCCGCCCGCAGGCACAGACGAGGCCGCTGGTGGGATCGCAGCGAGGGTAAGTGGAAAGGCTCTGGGATTTCCTTAGGGGAGAGGGGTCAGTCCACCGTGCCTCCTTCCCACCACCGAACACACAACGGCCATTCGAAGGAACACACGGAGGTTGCCTCAGTCGACACGGATAAATTTCAAAAGCTTGATGTGGAGCGAGAAGAATCAGGTTGCAAGTATTTCCACACTATTGCACGGGCGATACACACTTCACAGCACCTGAACTACGGGTTGCGGGTATGTGCACGCGATATAAATGTGGGCGTATGTACGGGGACGGGTACTGCTCAGGCCTCTGGGGGCGGTCCCTCTGTCTGCAGGAGCCAGGCTCCCCAGGAAGGGAATGGTCGAGCCCAGGGCGAGTCTCCTCCGTGACGTCCTGGACATTCCACGTTCGAAATCTACCAGTGTACTTCATGGTAGTTCATAGAAGCAGAATCAACGTGGGCTTAACGCGATGCACGCCAGAAAGCATCCTTGCAGACGTCCCCTCCTCCCAGGCAGAAGCAGGCGCTCTCAGGCTCCCACTGAACTCTGCAGCAAGACGAAGATGTCCGTGCTCCCACTCCAGGCGCCCTGCCGCCCCACGGGACACGCACCATGGTTTGTAAGAGCTCCGAGAAGAAAGAAAGTGGCGGAATTGTGGTTTGCTAGCAATGTAATCGAGTATGGCAAATCCGGGGGGGAAGCAGTCGGAAACTAGCAAGAGAGTTTAGTAGGACGGTCAGAGACAAGGCCTGCATCGAACATCCTGAGCTTTCCCACGCCCCCTGGGAACAACCCTGGAGAAGAAGCCGTCCCCACGTACACTAACGGAAAACCTGCAAAATGTCTTGGGGGAGAACCCAGCAGAAATGCACACAAAGCCTGTGTGAGGAAAACCGTAAACTCTCCTGGCAGACGCAGAAGAAAGTCAGGGTACTGGGGAGAGAGACCCTATCCCTTGATGAGGAACGTGAGCCCGAGAACGCCGGTGCTCTGTCCCCGAGCGATCCCTGCATGCGGCCCGACGGCGGCCACTGCCACTCCCCTGGAGAAGAACACGCTTGAGCCGAGCCCGCCCACGCGTGGGACAGACGGCGGGGACCGTGGAGGAGCGCGGCGCGCGTCTGGGGCAGGGAGGACGAGGATCCCCGGCTGGCTGGTGTGTGGAGCGGGCTGCCCCAGGGACGAATTGCACGGAGGTTTCTGAGTTGTGAGCAGATAACTGTGTGGGTCGAAGACACGGACATGAAGACACGGAATCGCAGGTGACCAGTGGTTGGTTTCATCGGCTGTCAGGGGTGCCAACGACACAACCGAGAGGCGCTGTTTCCCCCATGGACTGGGAAGCAAGGTCAGGGATAGGTCCTTTCCAGCGCCGCTAAAGGCAGAGAGGATCAGGCATCCCCCGTGCACAGGAGGGGGTCCTCCTTGTGGCCTTGGCAGGACACGACTCCGAACATTCATGAGAAACATCCCTGGGCCTCCACCCTGAGCCTCCCCCCGCCCTGGCCGGGTCTGCTCCAGGGACGAGCGCCACGGAAGGATCCGGAAGAACTGCGGCCGCCTGCAGACGGGAACAAACAGCGGAAGAGACGCGGACAGAAGTAGCTTCTCCTTCAGCCGCAGAGAAGCGCTCATGACCCGGGAGCACCGGCCCCAGGGTGGAGAGCACCGTCCCCCGCAGAGTGGGCAGCTGTGCGGCCGGGGCGGGACCCCCGAGACACGGCGCTCGACCGGGAAGCCCAGAGATACGCGCGATCCCGCTTCTGCTGCGGTTACGCGTTCACACGTGTGCGCACTGGCCCGCGGGAACCAGCCCGGCCGCTCTGTGCCGCCATGGGGAGGGGAGCCCTGCGGGTGCTCTGGTCCCCAGCACGCGCGGCGCGCGGCGTGTGACCTGGGAGATTTGCGGAACTGACTATGCGAGAGGAGGACTTGGGGAGAGGCCACGGGCTCTCTGGGTGCGGCGCTCAGGAGAACGGCTGCTGGAGCTGCAGGTGGGGGCAGGTGTCAGGGAAGAGGAAGGGGGACACCGCGGTCGGGAGGGCCCCTGGGCTTGAGGAGAGACAGGAGCCGCCGGGTGAACCAGGGAGCAGTGACAGACAGACGGCCCGTGGATGCCCGGCGGGAGGGGCAGAGAAATCAGGGGCAGCCTGAGCCTCACTGATGAGCTGAGGAGAGAAGTGAGAGAGGACGGGGTCCCTGAGACGGGGCAGGGAAGTTCAGGTCCAAGCCCTGGAAGCAGCAAGTGGAGTTGGGGAGGTGAAGGGGCAGGCAGGCAGGGAGGTGGCAGGGGCAAGGTCCACGTTTGGGATGGGAGGGAAGGGGCGGGGAGGGCCGGGTCTTGTGCCTCCCTTTGCCTCCGTAAAGCTGAGCACCATAAGCCCTGGGGCGGAGAGGAGGGGTGAGGGTGGGGGAGAAGGGGGGCATGTCCTCCTCCGGAGGTGGCAAGAGCCCCTCCATCAAGAAGGGAGGCGGAGGACGGGGGCGGAACAGCATCCCATGGGTCCACGGACAGCGCGTGAGATGCCCTGAAACGGGGTGCGACTGCCGAGCAGCGTTTGGGGCCGCAGGGTCAGGCGGGCGTGAAGGTGGAGACGCCGGCCGCCCTGGCGGGAAGCACTCTCCCTGGTGCTGGGCAGAGGGCAGGGCTGATCTTGGGGGGCCCTCCAGGCAGCCCTGAGGGGAGTGCGGTGCGGGAGGGAAGGGTACTTCCGAGCTGGTGAATGAGGGGCCCCTGACCGCGGGCTGCATGACGGTGAGGGCCCCCAGCGGGACGGGTGGGAGGAGGAACGTGGGGGAGGGTGGTCGGGGTCTGGATGGGGTCAGAGGGCATGGCGCAGCCGCTTGGCCAAAGCTGGACGCACAGAGGTCATCCCTGTGGAGAGATGGTGGATCCGTACTGGGGGCGCCCTCGCCAGCTCACGGGAAGGGGCGCCACCGAAATCGGGTGTCCCCGGGCCGCTCAGTCCCACCAGAAGCACGCGGGTCCCTCCCGTGAGGAGGCGTTGAGGCATGCGCACAGGTGGAGCCCCAGGACCCCCCGCCCCCCCCAACCCACACACGCACGTGCGAGCTGCCAGCCCTCGGTCGGCCTCTGCTGACGGGCTCGGGGACTGCCTGCCCAGCCGCTCAGGCCGCCCACCCTGGCCAACGCGTATGCGTCCAAGCCATGCAGGAGGGCAAGCAGGGCACCGTGTGGCCAAGTGAGGGGCTTGGCGGCGTCCCCGCGTGTGCAGGCGTGAGTGCGGCGGACCTCAGCCTGAAGCGCCGGCCAGGGGAAGGGACGCAGAGGTCCCACCGGCCGCCCGAGGCTGGGCACGCATCACGGTCTGAAGCACCATCTCAGAGCCAGACCCCAAAGCGGACTCCCCACGCCTGGTTGTAGGAAGAAACTTCAGGGTCCAGAGTGACCAGAGAGAAGCCCTGTTTTCCACAGTCAGGGTGTCTGCCGCAGCATGGGGGGACACCAGGGATGAGAACTTGGGTTTGGTGCGGGCACGCAAGGAGCGGATGGAAGTGAAGAGTGGGGCCGCCCTTGGGGGCTACACCCCAGGCCCCAGCCAAATTCTTGCTCCTCGGCGGGATCGACTCCCCGGAACCGAGAAGGAACCTTCTGTAACTCACGGCCCAGCTTCTCCACGCTCCGCTCCGTCGAGAAGGCAGACGGAGTCCCTGGGCTCCCCACTCCTCACCACGAACAGTAATTAGAATGCAAGGTCATCTCCGTATAATGCATTATGACCTTAATATCAGTAAACTCCCCTTACATATTAGATGCACTGAGGAAATATTAGTTAAATTATCACAGACTAACGTGATCAGTTTCCTCTAGGATAAAATGTGATAAATGGGTTTAATAAACTGAGGAGAATTATATGCGTCATATTCGTGGTTCCTGTCAATTTTATTTAGAGTAAAATGCCATTGTGATAATTAGTTGGGTTTTACTGTGTTCATTAAAAGCTTTTCTAATGACCGCTTGGAGGAATAAGTGAAATTAATTTCTTTCTTGAACATCGGAAGAATTCATCAAACAAACAAAAAGCGAACTCCAGAGCAGGGCGTGACAGGGCGGGGGCAGCGGACTCGGGGGTGGGGGATGGAGGTGGGGATGGCGTTTCTCTGCGTGTCCCCTGCTGAGCCTGTCCCAGAGCTGCGCCCCCAGAAAGGGACGAGGCCTGGGAAGAGGTCGTGGCCAGAAGCCTCCTCCTCCAGGCAGCACTCCTTGACTGTCCAACCGTGGCACCCTCCCGCCTGGCCTGTGCTCCGTCCAGAGTCCCAGCTCTTTGGTCCCCAGGAGCGGGCGCCGTGCCTCCTTCATTCCTGTGGCCTGGAGGGATCCAGCTCAGGGATGGGCATTCTGGAGGGCACAGGGGCCAGAAACTGGGTTCTTGGGCCCACTGTGTGCCCGAGCATGGAGCACGTGCTGTCCCTGAGCGGGCGCTGTGGCCAGAAGGGCTTCCAGGGGAGCCCCGGGGGTGGGACAGTGGGCCATGCAGGGGGAGCGCAGCGCAGGTGGAGGACAGCTGGCTGGGCTTGGAGAGGATACGCCACCGGACGGAGGCCACGCAGGAGTGAAGCCGGAGACTGAACCCGAGGCCGCGCGTGGTGCTGACATCCAAGATCTTTCCCACCCACCTGCGCCGAGTGTGCACGTGTCCAGCTGGGGGCCTGGACACTCGCGGTGTTGGGAAGGGGCCGAGACCCTTGCTGGTGAGCACGCGCACATACACACCGCGTCCGCGCACGCACGGGCTCAGTCACATGGCCTCGCATCTCCGCCAGCTGTGGGCGTCACGGTCCATACCTCGGCCCTGGATGGCTCTCCGGTCGCGCGTGGCCTACCCAGGACCATTGCATCGGCTTCCCCCACCCTGGGGCCCCTGAGAGCAGCTGCAGAGCCTGGGGGCTGGACAGGTGGCCGTGTGCCCCTACAAGAGGACCGTTTGTGTCTGAGTCTCACTGGAAGGTGAGGGGGCCCTCTGACCCCAGGGACTTAAGGGAGGTCTTTGGGGCAGGCCCGCCTGGCTGGCCTCACCCTCTCCCTCACTCCTGGCTCCAGGCTGTGGTTCCGCCGCGAGCACAGACGTGAGGGGCTCCTTCCAGAACGCCCCATGTGACGGCAGAGCCGCCTGTGGGGTCCTTTCTGAACGCCGTCCTCACCCAATGCCGTGATATTCAGCCCCTTGGGACGTGGGTATGGTGTCCCTGCAGGATTTATGGGCTGGCCTGGCCTCTGCCTCGGCTCCCCATCTATGGCTTGTCACTCGTCGCCCTTGCCCTCTAGACCGGTCTGGCAGGGTGGCACCCTGGGCTCCCACTGGGGCACTGGGCAGGGTGGCGCCCGGATGCTCCCTTGGCCACTGGCTTTCCAGAGCCTTCTCTGTGGGCCTGCATGGAGGCTCTTCCCGGCTCCCAGCCAGCTCCAGCCCCAGCCAACCCCACCTCACGGCCCTGCCCCTGAGCAGCCCCCCTGCAGCCACACAAGACCCCCAGGGCTGCTCAGAGAGGCCAGGGGACAAACAAGCCACCAGCAGCTCTGGGGGGCACAGGCTCCCCACCTTCACCTGGGAAGCCTCCCTCTCCTTCCAGGGGGTCCTGGGCCCTCCCACTCCAGCCCCTCATTTGCCCGTGGTTGGGGGGCAGCTGAAGGGCGGGGCCGCTTCACCCCTGCTGCGCTGCCCCGGGACGGAGACGGGGGGTCAGCGCCTTTGTGCCCTGCCGGCAGCTCGTCCTCCCACACCTGCAGGACCAGCACTCACCCCCTCCCCATCGCAGGCACGGCTCCGCCCTGTGTTTGCTTCCCTGCCCGTCTGCCCGTGGGTGCCGCGGATGCCCGGGCCCTTATGAGGAGTCCCAGCCCCTATGAGAGGCCCCAGAAAGCGCCCCACTCTCCCCCCATGGGAGGACCCAGGGGAAGGCTCTGCCTGGGAACCAGGATGTGGGCACTTGCCTCCTGCACCCGGTCCGGGCTCCCAGCCACCTCGTAGCCCCCTCGGAGATAAGAACACCTGATCACTCTCAGAGGAACTTGGTTCTTCCAAGGAACGTCTTAGCTAACCAGCGGACGCCGCGGTGCAGGAGGCTGGTCGCCAGAGGGCCTGGCCGGCCGGCACATGGAAAACCCAGGGGTCAGTAACTCTGAGAAGTCGGGATGCTGGTCACAGCCGCAGCTCGCTGCCCCAGCCATGGCAGACCCCCCCTCGTTGCCCTAGAGCCTGGCCTGGGGATGCCTCAGGACTGAGGGGCTCTGCTGGGAGGCAGGAAGGGCTTTTTATGCAAGAGGACTTTGCCGGAGCGACTCCAGCACGTGGGTAATGTAGCTGGTCATTCATCACCAGGAGCGGGACCTCCTCGCCGGCTGGAGCGAGGGCAGACACGGCCCATTAGTGGGGGGAGAGCGGCGCGTGCACGGCTGGAACTGGGGCCCGGAGACCAGGTAGAGCCCACGAGAAGGCGCCGTGCGGGCGAGTCCATCAGGGTGCCCTAACTGGAAAGCGGTAATAAAAAGTAATTGAGTTTAATACATAATTTAGATCATTACCTGTTAAGTTAATGCCTCCCACTTAGGTGTGGGGAGAAGATTATTTATCTGGTGGACAGGGAGGATTTCATTTGTTTTTATAATGGGAAGCTCCTCAATCGACTTTAATAAGAGCGGTTTGTTAAATCGGAATTTGAATTGGTGCGTGGAGAATTGGTGCGTGGATCGGAAGTTCATATGTTAATTTCTGACGTGATAAACTTAGCATTTCCTCCTCCGTTGGAAGCGGCTGGTGTGCCCTCCCGCGAGAATCCCCGCCCCGGCCCTGCTGTCCACAACGACGGAAATTAAATCGGGTCCCACAGGTGTCTTGGCAGAAGGCGATCTCGCTCCAGACTTCCTCCTTATTCTCTCTTAAAGCGGAGACGTGCGTGGGGCTCAGCTGCTTCTCCGAAGGGTCTTTTTCTTCTTGCCGGGGGCAGGAGGCTGCAGACAAATGCTTCCACTGAACACCAAGGGGGACTCGTCGTCTTCCCTCACGTGGCTCTTGCTCTCTGACACTCCCTCACGCACGTGTCTGGGCCAGTCCCGACTCCTCCTGGTTCCCTCGACAGCCTCGAGGCGGGAGGCCCGGGTGCACACGGCCTGTACCTGGGGTCCCCCCCAGGTCCCCAGAAGAGCCCCTCCAGCTCAACCCTCCGTGCCCCACCAGGACGCACGTCCACAGCCGGGCGCTGCTTTGGCCACATCCTGCTTCCCTTGGGAAGAGCCTCTGGCAGGGAGGGGTCACGGATTCGGGGAACGGGCTTCCACGCTGGGAGACAGATGGGCGCTGTGGCCCCCACAAGGAGCGGGGCCCCCTAAGAACCATGGGAGCTGGGAGCCGTGGAGTCCCGGGGACATTCCCCCCAGTGCAATATCAGGGTCAGTGAGTTAAGCTGGGAAATCTGTGCTTTACCTAAAGTTATAAAGATAATGGGTACAATTGATTTTTTTTAAACCTGCGCCTCTTTAAACATAAATACCTTATTGCTAACAGTGCCCTCTGCCCCCTTCTCCCCACTGAGGCCCTGGACACAGGCGATGGAGAGATGCACACCCTGTCCTTAAGGAGGCGGGACAGCTGTGGGGGAGGCTGTCCTTCCACTCTCCGGAAGAACCTGCTGCTGCAGAAGCTTCCGGAACAGTCATCCCCGGAGGCTCTACAAGCCCAGGCAGTCATGACCTTGGCAAAGCCTCCCTGAAACCCGGGCCCCCGACGCGAACGGGCCGGGCTCTGGGTACACAGCCGAGCCAGGGGTCTGTCTTGGAGGAAGGTCCAGGAAAACAGAGAAGGACGCGCCCCCAGGTTGCGGCAGTGGGAAGACCAGCAGGAGTGGCTCTGGCCCAGGCTGGCCCCGACCTGAGGCTTTCCCGGGGATGGGGAGCACCGAAGAGCCAGAGTGCAGGCTGTGGGGGGCAGTGCGGGGCCTCCCCGGCCTGAGGACAGGCTCTGCCCCAGCCCACAGCGCAGCCCCAGCCCCAGACTCCCAGGACCTCCGCAGCCCACGGCCTTCCCCCTAGTCTCGCTGGGCCCGTGGCCCTGCCCTGGGGGCTTTGGACTCAGGCGTGTCTGCATCCGTAAGTCTGACCACGGCATGGTGCACCGTGGCCCCTGCCCAGCTCCCACGCTCCTGAGGATGACTGAGGGTTTGGGAGAGAAACCTGTCCTCACTGTGCTCCGTCCATCTCTCTGGGTCCTGCTGCGTGTCAGGCACAGGCCTCGGGCCACCGAGGCACCCGAGTGGGGTCACTCGGCAGTTAGGAAACAGGGCGGGCAGGCCTCCAGCTGGGCACAGCGGGGCCTCCGAGCCCTTCCCGGCAGGGCCAGGAGTCACTAAGGCACAGGGATGGGGAAGGAGCCTCCCTCCAGGCCCTCTGGCCACACGGGGCAGCAGCAGCTCGCCTGGCCTTAGCCGCCTTTCCTGCCCGTCCACGCAAGCAGCCACGTGTGCGGCCCGCCCCGGAGCCGCGGACACAAGGTCAGAGCCAGGCCTGGCAGGCTGACCCGGGAGGGGCCGCCGGCGCTCGGGGCTGCTGGGCCGTGGCCACCGCTCCGGAACAAAGGGAGGAACATGTTTACAAATTGTCTGTGGAAATTTAAGTTGCCAACATTGGCATCAGGCCTTGCCTGCCAGGCCGCCCGGATTGGAGGGTAATTTATGAAGATTGCTTCACCTGGGGCCGCGCGGGGCTGTGCCGGCGAGTAATTCACACCAGGCTCATTTCGGATGCAGTCCAAGCCCCCGTATGTCACTGTGACAATGTAATCACAGAGCCACATTAAAAAGTCATTATTGTTTAGAATCCAGCTTGGTTTGAAAAACACTTACTATAAAATTCAACAGCCTTTGTAAATTACCAAAAGGTTTACTCAAGAAGACTAGGCGCCCTGATTTAGACGCGGAACTTACCACCTTATTGATTCTGTGGGATTTTGTCGGTTCCCGCATTTATGGGGAATGATTAGTGAGTAATCAGAGTAATAAACTCGTCCGTGTCGCTTCATAAATAATGATGAATTGAGTTTGCGCCCTCAGATTCCCCGGCAAGTTGCTCCTACTCCAAGAGTCTGAGAGTCAACTTTGGGGTCGCTCTGCGGAGCCGTATGTAGAAATCGGCCGCCGCAAGGCAAGGAGAGGTGAGTTCGTTTCTCGGCTTGTTGTGCGTTGAGTCTCCCCGGGGAACTGGCCACCGCGGCCGCGGCCCTTGCGAGGAGCTCACGGCACACGGGAACAGGTTGGCATCTCCGCGGAGGCTTGCAGCGAAGAACCGGGCTTCCTGAGTCCCGTCCTGTCGCCCGCGGGCTCAGACGCGCCCTTACCCACAGGCACCTGCCCACCTGCCGTGCCCCAGGCACACCGCGGGGATCCTGCCCCACACGTGGTCTTGCCCCGTGGATGGGACAGGCCCTCGCGGCCTCCACCCTCCGTCCGCCCCCCGCCGGCCTCTTCCTGCTGCCGTCCAGGTGGGACCCTCCCCGCGTCGCTACCCCTGGCTCTCGGCCGGCCGCCAAGCGCAGGAATCAGATGAAACAGAAGTTGAGTTCGACTGAGCTGACAATGGGCAGGAAGGAATGGAGGCCGCACCACACGGAACGAACTGAGTCAAGTTGGGAGTGACTTAAAGTCCACTGAACTGTAACCCAGACGCCGGATGGTGCTGGAGACAGGTAAGGAGGGCGGAGGAGAGACCCAGGCCCCCGCTCCCTGCCCTCGCCGGGGTCAGCACTGGGAGCAGGACCCGAGGAGTCTACGCCGCTGGCTGCTCGTCTGCCCTAAGCCCCGCAGCCACATACAAGGGTGTTTCTGGAGAAACATTCCAGGCCCTGGAAGGCAGTGCAGTCACCGCTGGGGAACCGAGGGGGCCGTCCACTGTGAATAAGTCGCCTCGCGCCTGGGCGTCCGGCCACCCCACTGTCCCGCCGGGGACAAAGCCTCCAGCACGCGGGGACGGGATGCCTGAGAGGGGCTGACCATCTGGACGCACACACTCGGTGCGGAGGGCCACCAGCGTCGGAGACAGGGTCCCACCGGTCCTGAGACCGCCACCAGGAGGGAACACGGCGCAGTCCACCCAGCGCGTGCCAGGTGTCTGTGGCCGGATCCCAGGGCTCTGGGCCCAGCGCTGGGACCGGCCATGACGACTCGTGGGGCACAGCCGTGAACTCAAGCCGCTGGAATCCACGGGCTGCCAGCCGGCAACATGGGCAGGTGAGGACGCGCCGGAGAACCGACATCTGCGGGTAACCCCCACTCCCCGGTGGCGAAAAAACTCCGTCCTGCGGAGCAGCCTCCCTGCCTCTGATGGGGACATTGGACTACAGCTCCGGCTTCCTCGGGGAAGCTGTGAGGACAGCAGCTGTCTCATAAGCCCCAAGTCTCACCGCCCGCCCGGCCCACCCGGCCTTCCCTTGGCCCTGGAGCACGGTGTGTGCTGTGACCGTCCTGCCCCCACGGGCCGGCCCGGGACCCCCTCCCCGTGGAAATAGCATCACTGGCCCCGAAGGCCCTCCCCACCCCCTCCCTGGATTGGGGAACTTCCTCATGGAGCTTTTCTGGGACATGGACGCTCCCAGGGAGCCCAGTTCTCAGATGGGCATGGGAGGATCCACGTGAACACCGGCCAGTGCACCGAGGGGACGCTGGCCTGGCTGTGCTCCAACCCAGCTGTGGGACACTGCCGTCCCGTCTGGAACCACGTGACATGCTTCCCTTTCTGCCGTGATGAGCATCCACAGCCACGGGGAAGTGCACACACGTGCCGCGGAGATCACCTGTGGTCGCCGTTCCGCCACGTTTCCTGTGCCCCCTCTGCCACCTGTGGCCGGAGAAGCGTGCCCGACCTCGTGTCTGGGATGTGCGCAGAGGCCACTGCACGTGGGGACGGGGCCTCTGGAGGTGGAACAGTTGGGCCCCATCTGGTCGGCACCATCAAGTCACACGAGCTCTTCATGGGGACGGCTGACCTCAGAGTCGGCGGAGGAAGGGGCAGGATGGCCTGAGTGTGAGCACCTGACCTGGCCTTGCTGGCTTTGGGGATGGAGCCAGGCCGCTGTGGGCCGAGGGCTGTGGGAAGCTTCTAGAAGCTTAGAGCCATCTTCACCTGGCTGCCATGGGGAGCGTGGGGGCGTCTGTCCAGAAACACCTGGAACTGAATTCTGCCCACAGCTGCACAAGCCTGGGGGTGGACGGTTCTCCCAGACCTTCCGGAAGGGACCGCAGTGGGCACTAAGGTCTGACTCCCCGTCCCCGCACCTGCAAGACTGGGGCACATCTGCTCTCCTGATGCTCACGCACTCCTGCGGGATACCCTTCTGCTCTGCTCCTCCTCCCCGTCCCTCGCTTCCTTCCCCACAGCGGGGAGGCCACCAGGGCCAGCAGACCCCCTCCTCCTCCTGCGCCCTCCATCCCGCCCCCTGCCTGCACACCAGGCCTCACACCATCACCGCCTCCAGCCCACCGCATCAGGGCCCCGCCGTCCACTGAGCCGAGCACCGGGCCCCGATCCTGGCTGGGAGGACATGGCCTCCCGACCCACGTGCCGGCCGCCACGCTGTCCCCGGACCCCGGGCCTCCTTCTCTCCCGAGCACTCCTGCACCCACTCGTGCGTTCATGCCCCCTGCCCGGGACCCCACACCCCCAGCCCCGCCGCGGCCCTCCGAAGCCTCCCCCTGACTCACGCGCCGCGGCTGCCCCGCGCTCCGGGTGGGGGTGGGGCGTCCCGAGTGCCCGGCCGGCTCTCGCAGGTGTTCGTTATTATCTGTGGACGGAACAAGTGTCCTTGAGGCGGATTCAGCCGTCCGGCCGGCGCGTCTCTGACGGCCTCTTCCTCTTCCATCTCCCCCAGCGCGGGGCTCGCCGCCTGCAAGGGGTCTGCTTCCTCAGGGCCTTTGCTGTCTCCTGCTTCTCCGCAGCTCTTTTTCCTTTCCGTCAGGACCCCCCTTCTTTGTCCCCTGCGTGTTTTTGATGGCGTGGCCGGGGCATTCAGAGTCATGTCGCAGGAGGACGCGTGCCCACACCAGGACCCGGGCTGTGTTACTGTTCCGCCACGCCCCCCTCGCCCTCTCCTCTGTATCGTTTCAGCAAAGATCCGTGCTTCCCATCGTCACTCAAACGGCATCGTGCTCCGTGGTCCCATGCCGTCACCCCCCTGCTGGCCCAGCTCCGTGCGCAGCTGTTCCAGCCCCTGGGTCTGTCCCCCCGCCCCCCGCCCCGGGCCCGGCCACTGCCCCCGTTGCTTCTGTCAGGTCCCTGATTACTAGGGACAGGGGTCTTGCCTCCCCTGGGGGATATTCCGTTTCCACTTCTGTTAACTGAAAGTTCCTATTTTTGGTTCGTTCCCCTTCTGTATCATCTTCTTGATTAGGCCACGCTCTTTCTCTATGAGGCACAATGACCACGGGCCTCTTACGTGTATGGAAGACATCTCCTGATCTGCGGCTTGTTTCACTTTCGACTTGGTCTGTGGTGCCTTCCGTGGCACGTGGGTCCGCATGCCCAAGAGAACAGTCGAATGTGTCCGACTTCAGTTACGATTGCGCGTCTTGCTTTAGAACCTTGTCTTAAAGCCATAACGCCACTTCTTCGAATGCCTCCGATCCAGTTTCCCGCGGAGGCCTTCCACACGTCCATCCTGGCTCCCAGCGGAGTCTCCGGGTTCGGCGGAACCAGTCCCTCTACGTCCTGCCCCACCTTCAAACTTGACTCTTCCCGGTCCTTCTGCATCTGCGCGAAGCAGTAACGACCTGATCAGGGGCCCCAAGGAACGCTGTTAGGATTATAAATGAAACTGTGTTTCATTTATAGGATTTTACAGGGAAAAAAATGAACATTTAAAATGGAGTCTTCCTATTCATGGTCGTTCTCTCCAATAGTTAAAATTTCATCTCCATCCCCCAATAAAATTTTAATATTTTCTCGTTTGAGGTGCTGTGCGAGTTGATTTACTGCTAAGCAGGGTTCTGTCGCTGTGGTGAGCGCTGTGGTTTTTCTCTATTGCATTTTCCAATTAGTGTTGGCGATTGGGTAGCAGAGCTGTGGTTTTTATATCTCCTTATATCAAACCTTATCAGTTTTAACTGTAAAGTTTCTTGGGAAATGGGCCTATGTAGAGACGTACGTGGTCCCCACAGACGAGTCTGCGTCTCGCTCCTGCTCTTACCCGTCTCTTTGCTCCTAGTCCTGGGACACCGGCCCGACCATCAGGCTGTGAGAGCGGTCACACCCGCCCAGGGTCCCCGACTTCAACGCGCAGCCGGGAATCTGAGGTGGCTTCACAGTAGTTGTCCTTCGTGAATGGGGGCAGGCCTCGTACCCCTGAGTTCCCAGAACAAAGGGGTGGAATCAGATCCCATCTGCCTCCTCTGAAACGACCACCAGCTTCTCTCCTGAGACTTGCCCACGACGTGAATTACACGCAGGGACCTCCCAGCAGTAGTTTCTATACTTATGTTCCTGGAACGAAACGTGCGTGGTCCTAGTGACTCCCTCGGCCGTCACTCCTGGTGTGTGTGCGCCCGCCCTCTGCGGCCCACCGGCCAGCCCCGCAAGACCCCTGGGGCTCGGGTTGCCCTGCCTTGCCCTCTGCCCAGACAGCTCACCGGACAAACTCCAGGAGGAGAGCAGACCCACTCTCCAGGTATGTATTGCCAAAGACGCTCCTGCATCGAGATCAAACTACTTATTTCGGTTCAGAGCAAAAGGTTGGTAGAGATTCGTCTGGTCTCCCAGGAAGCATCCCGTTACGATGGGCTCAGAGTCTAAGGATCCCAGGGTCCTTCTGGGTCCTCAGCTGCCCTCGTCCCCTCGTCCCCGGCCCCAGGGCTCACCTGCTCTGAGCTGCTGTCTCGGCACTTTCTTTAGGATGACGCATCTCCAGCGCATGGGGCCCCCTCCCCAGCTGCCCTAAAAGGGCTCATTTCCCAGACGACAGTCCACAAGGAACAGAGTCTAGCAACGTCTGGGGTTGGAACTATCTTCTGGAGCTTCCCGGGTGCTATCTTCTTTCTCTGCTCAATGCCACCCCTCCCCACACAAGGAAGAGGTACGGTCCAGGGTCGAGGATGTGAGTCAAATTCACACAGTGTTTTGGGGTGCCCGGCTCCACCAGTGGAGAGCTGGTCGGAAGCACTCAGGGGTCCGCAGCTCACTAAAGATATTTGGAAGTCATCAGTAGGAGGATGGCAGCAAGGCCATAGAAGGATGTCTTACCCACACAATGATTACAGGTTAAGGGTGAGTTGGTGAAGGAAGACAGGAAGGAGATAGTCAATGAATCAGTTATTTAAAAAAAAAAAAAAACCCTACAGTATTGTGATTAATGGCTATTCCCTGAGCCTCTGCCCGTCTCTGCTTGGCACTGCGGCCCTTCTCTGAAGGTGTTCGGACCGTGTCCCAGGAGGTGGATCCCAGCATCCCTGCGTTTCTCATTATTCTGCTCCAATGGTCCCTGACAGGTCACTGCTGTGGGGACAGAAAAGCTATTCCTCCGTGGCACTTTGTTTCAGAATTTGTGACTCACAAGACATTAACTGACTGATGTTCAGAACATGTCGTCCTTGATGGAATCCAAGATGCACCCTCCTTTGCCACATCGGACACAGGTGACTTTGGCCTCCACCCTCGTAACGGCAATCTCACCTTTTGATCTCAAGCCAAGGGCATAGACTTTGGGTGTCTGAGAGAGGTGTGATGTGACTTCCCAGGTTAGACGGGGGCAGGGGGTTCTGGAAGCTTGGTCTTGTCCCTCCCACTCTGCCTGCTCCCTTCGCCTGTCGTGGGTGCTGACTTCGGGTCCCCTGGGGCAACAGGAGGAGACCGAACAACTTGGAAGACCCCCAAGAGGCCGGATGCCCATCGTTCTGTTACTGGAGTTAAAAAGAATAATTTCAGTAGATAGACTGAAGGACGTGATGATCACTGGTTAGACCCAAATTGATGGCCTGGAAGATGAAGTATAAAAAATAGGAGCAAAGAGCGAAAGTATGACATGGAAAAATTTAGAGATATTTTATAGAACAACTCTTAACTAAAATTTGCCTGGTGTGTTTCTAATGACAGACCATGGGTTCTGGGTGAAGATCCCCTTTCAGTGCATTACAGGAAGGTGCAGGCAATCATCATGAATGATCACTGTTGCGTTGGCCCTGAGGAACTGGTTGGGGCCTCTTTGGCGGGCCTCTCCCCTGCTCTACCTTGACCTTTACTCTTCTTCCCATTTTTCCAACTTCGCTCCTTGGAGGGAAGCCACCGGGAGCAGCCCACACTCAAGGGGAAAGGAAGAGGGAGTATGTACATATTTCCTTGGAACTCTTCTCCAGGGGACCTTTGGTTCTTCTCCCCAGTGTAGGCATTTACTCAGTCACTTGCGTAGATCAGCACGGACTCACAGGTATTTATTTTATGCTTTGGTCTATAATCTTGTGCCACTTTATCTTAATGCTCAAAGTATTCCAGCTTTGGCCGTCAGAAGCTCTGTAAATTTGGCTCCCGTGTCCCTTTGGCAAAATTCCATCTCTGTGGGGTTCTTCCCTACTTCTTTACTTTCTGCACTACAGCATGTCCCAGACGTCTCTTGTGTCATCGCTGACACAGCTCTGCAGTCAGCTGTTTCCCCAAGATCTCAGGTGCCTTTTACTGGAGAATTGTACTAGAAACCAAGATCCAGGTGTTAAGTGTGGTTATGGTGACTGGGACATCCCTGGAGTTGAAAAGTACATTAAGTAAAATGAAGAACTCACGAGAGGGAGTTAACAGCATATTTCAGCTGGCAGAGGAATCCACGAACTTCATGCTAGGTCAATAGAGATCACATGATCTGAAGAATAGAAAGGAAAAAATGAAAAGATATGAACAGAGCCACAAGGAAATGTAAAATACCATTAAGCACACCAATGTCCATGCAATGAGAGTACAAGATGGAGTAGAAAAAATACATGAAAAGTATTGGCTGGAAATTTCCCAAACCTGATGAAAAATATTAACTTCATATCCAAGAAACTCAATATTCCAAGTAGGATAAACACAAAGGCACACGCCAAAACACATGCTAATTGAAACATCGAAGACAAAGACAGAATCTTGAAAACGGCAGGAGAAAAACAACTCATCACATACAAAGGAACCCCAATAAAATTAACAGCTGACTTAGAAACATTGGAGACCAGATGGCCAAGAGATGAAATGTTCAAAGTGTTGAAAGGAAAAATCTGCCAACTAAAAATCTCGTATCCAGCAATAGTATCTTTAAAATACAAGGGAGAAATAAAAGTATCCCTAAATAAAAAGACAATTGGTTGCTAGCAAATCTGCCTCACGAGAAATACTAAAGGAAAGTAGCACAAGATGATAATATGGTCATTCAAATCCGCACAGATAAACAAAGTGTCCATAGAGGTAGTCAAGTAGGTAATTACAAAACACTGTAACTGCATATTTCTTCTTCCTCCTCTTGACTTACTTAAAAAGCAGTTTCATAAAATAATATTTTGTACTTGAAAGCCTATGTCATACACATGTAATATATTTGCTAATAACAGCACAAAAGTGATGGGGAAAGCTCTACTGGAGGAAGGAAATGACAAGAGATATGAGTTCAAGTCCACAGGAAGAAAGGAAGATGATAAAGGAGGGTCAACAGGGTTAAACTAAGAAGCCCCCCAAATATATACTCACCTTCCCCTCTTCCCTCAGCTTCTTTAGAAGACATGATTGTACAAAATGATTTAACAATGTGCTGTTGGGTTTGTGACAGAGGCAGGGGCAAGATGTGTAATGATAGACTACAACGCTGGAGTGAATGGAGCAATCTCAGAGCAAAGTTTCAGCATTTTGTTGGAACTAAGTCAACATAGATCCGAGCTAGACCCTGACACTCTAATAAGAGGTATATATGGAAGTCCTAGGGAAACCACTAAAAATAATTTAAATATATAATTTTATTGTTAAAGAAATTAATGAGTCTTCATGTTGCATTAGAAAACATCTACTTAATTTTTTGAAATTTTATTTTACCTTTTCAGTGTTCCAGAATTCATTGTTTATGCACCACACCCAGTGCTCCATGCAGTACGTGCCCTCCATAATACGCACCGCCATGCCCTCCCAACCCCCCACCCCTCACCCCTCCAAAATCCTCAGATTGTTTCTCAGAGTCCACAGTCTCTTATGTTTCATCTCCCTCTCCAATTTCCCCCAACTCCCTTCTCCTCTCCTTCAAAAACATCTACTTTAAGCAAAGTCAAGCAGCAATAGAAGAAGAGAAGAGTGAAAATGACATGAGACATAGAAAGCAAAAAGCAGCGAGTCAGGTGTAAATCTAATTATATCGACAATAACTCCAAATATGAATGGATCAAACAATCCAATCAAAAAGCAGAGATTGATCATCTGAAAAATAAACCAAGAGCCAACTATGTGGTGTCTACAACAGACACATTTTGGACTCAAAGATACAAGTAGTTTGAAAGAAATATGAAAATGGATAAAAGTGTGAGTGGCTACACTACGATCAGACAAAATCCACTTAAACACACACACACACACACACACACACATCATAAAGAGGGCTACACAAAAAGAGGACCATTCCCCAGCAATAAAAGGGCCAGTTCATCAGAGAACTATAAACAAGCATGTTCCCATTTAAATGTGTATGCAGGAGGAGAGTTGAGATGGGGACCATCTCAGGAGATGGGGAGGAGAAGAAGACCATAATTTCACCTGGTCCCTGGAATTCAGATAGATGGTTATCAAATCATTCTGAACACCTGCGAAATAAGTCAGATCTGGGAGAAGAACTGCTCCAATTCTACAAACAGAAAAATGAATGCTTTTTGGAAGGTAGCAGGCACGGAGATGTGAATCTGTGGGAATGCGTCTGAAGGTTGGATGGAGGGGCAGGACCTTGCTTAAGAGCCCCTGCAAGGTATTATAAGCAGCAGAGCACAAAATCAGAACTTTTAGAGGTCTGCTATGGGAGGTGACGTCCCCACTGCTCAGGTGGTGAAGTGCGGCGGAATCCCAGGTAGGACAGCATGGATTCAGGACCCCCCGGGTGGGGGTGGGGGCGTCACAAGAAGAACAGGAGTGACTGAGTGAAGCAGAGTTCCCAGGCATTGGAATGGGGAAGCTCGTTGCAAACAGCAAGTCCAGGTGCCAGCTTTCTTCTCGATGTTGCCATGAATGGTGAACCATAGCATGATGCGGTTGCCGTTCTCGGGGCGGGCGCCCAGGAAGAGGCAGAACCAAGGTGAGATCTCTCACCTACCCTTGGTGGAGTGGTGTGGCATGGGTGTGAGCTGCAGGACTCCATAAAGTGTGGAGACTCCAAACGGGGGGGTCGTGTGCCTGAGATAAAAATGCTTGGTCACAGACTGGGTGAGCACAGAGTGTGGATGGAGACCAGGGAGATGAGAGTCATTGACTGCTTTTCTCTGGGGGTGCACTGAAGAGTGGGGGCACAAACTTTCAGCTCCAGGGCTAGAAATGGGACACGGCAATTTTCATCCCCCAAATCGGTGCTGAAAGACTTCAGGCAGCAAAACAACCACAGAGAGCAATCTGGAGCCCTTACACTAAGCCCAGCTCCCTGGCAAGGTGGCTGCACTTCCACTTGGGCAAAGACACCTGAGAATCAGTGGAACAGCCTCCTCCCACACCAGCAGGGACATCTGGCTAACACCAAGTTACCAATCCTAGAGGACTGCAAAACATCAGCTCTTGGGGAAAACTGTATATAGCATTTGCAGATTGTTTTTATGATTCTTTAGTCTTTCAGTTTTAGTTTTCTACAGTTGTTTTCTAATTTTTTCAATTATTTTTTATTTTATATATACATTATGAATACATACATATATTATTTTTTGTTTCCTCTCATTGATTTTAGTGTGTGTGTGTGTGTGTGTGTGTGTGTGTGTGTGTATATATATATATATATATATATATATATTCTTCTTTCTTTCCTATTTTGAGATCTGGTTTCTTTTATCAAACAAACCAAAATACACCCAGGGTCTAATTTATTGTTTTGTTCTGGTTTACTTCTTGTTTGATTTCATCTTGTTTGTTTCTGTTGTGTTTTTTTTTTCTGGTTTTGTTTGTATTTTTCTGGTGTTTTTATTTTTGTCTTTTCTCTCTTCTATTCTTCTCCAGACATAATGATGAGATGGAGACACTGACCCCAAAATAAAGAACAAGAAGAAGTGCTCACTGCCAGGGATTTAGTCAATATGGATATAAGTAAGATGCCAGAACTAGAATTCAAAACAGTGATTATAAAGATACTAGCTGGGCTTGACAAAAACATAGAAGACACTAGAGAATCCCTTACTGTAGAAATAAACGAACTAAAATCCAATCAGGCTGAAATTAAAAATGCTTTAACTGAGATTCAGTAAAAAATGAGGGTCTCACAGTTAGGATAAATGAGGCTGAAGAAAAGTCAGCAATATAGAAGGCAAAATAATGGAAAACAAGGGAGCTGAGAAAAAGAGAAAAAAAAATTACTGTTTCACAGAGGGAGAATTCAAGAAATCAGCAATACCACAAAGTGAAATAATATTTGAATAATAGGGGTCCCAGAAGATGAAGAGAGAGAGGGGGACAGAAGGTTGATTTGAACAAATTATAGCTGAGAACTTCCCTAATCTGAGGAAGGAAATGGACATTCAATTTCAGGAATTACAAAAGAAGGTCCCTCAAAACCAATAAAAATAGGTCAACAACTTGGCATAGAATAGTGATGCTTGCAAATTTCAGAAATAAAGAGAAAATCCTATAAACAACTCAGGAAAAGAGGTCTTTAAACTACAAGAGCAGGACATATAGGGCTGGCAGGAGACCTGTCCACAGAGATCTGGCAGGCCAGAAAGGACTGGCAGGATATATTCAGGGTGCTGAATGGGAAAAAACACACAGCCATGAATACTTTATCCAGCAAGGCTGTCATTCAGAATAGAAGGAGAGAGAAAGAGTTTCCAGGACAAATGAAAACTAACAGAATTCTTGAACACTAAACCAGTCCTGTGAGAAATATTAAAGGGAATCCTTCAAATGAAGAGACAGCCCAAAAGTAACAAAGATCAGAAAAGAACAGAGATGATCTACAGAAACAGCAACTTTACAGGTAATCTAACGGCATTAAATTCATATCTTTCAATAATTACTCTGAATGTAAGTGGACTAAGTGCACCAATCAAAAGGCACAGGGTATCAGGCTTGATTAAAAAAAAAAAAAAAAAGACCCAGGGCACCTGAGTGGCTCAGTGGGTTAAGCCTCTGCCTTCGGCTCAGGTCATGATCTCAGGGTCCTGGGATCGAGCTCTGCATCAGGCTCTCTGCTCAGCGGGAGCCTGCTTCCCTCTCTCTCTCTCTGCCTACTTGTGATTTCTCTCTGTGTCAATTAAATAAATAAATAATCTTAAAAAACAAAAACAAGACCCATCGATATGCTATCTAAAAGAAACTCATTTTAGACCCAAAGACATCTCCAGACTGAAAGTGAGGGGGCTGGAGAACTATTTATCATGCTTGTGTACATCAAAAGAAAGCTGGGGTGACAATCCTTATATCAGACAAACTAGATTTTAAACCAAAGACTGTAATAAGAGATGAGGAAGGACACCCTATCATAATAAAAGAGTCTATCCAACAAGAAGATCTAACAGTTGTAAATATATATGCCCCTAAACAGGGAGCAGCCAACTATATAAACCAAATAATAAAATTAAAGAAACAGATTGATAATGGCACAATAATGGTAGGGTACATTAACATCCCACTCACAGCAACAGACATATCATCTAAGCAGAAGATCAACAAGGAAACAAGGGTTTTAAGTGACACACTGAACCAGAGGGACATCACAGATACATCCAGAGCATTTCATCTTAAATCAACAGAATACAGATTCTTCTCTAGTGCACATGATCCAGAACATGCTCCAGAATAGATGAGATTCTGGATCACAAATCAGGTCTTAACTGGTACAAAAATATTGAGATTATACCATCCATAACTTCAGACCACAATGCTTAAAAACTTGAACTCAATTACAATTTGGGAGAAACGCAAATACATAGAGGTTAAAGAGCATCCTGTTAAAGAATGAATGGGTCAGGGGTGCCTGGGTGGCTCAGTGGGTTAAAGCCTCTGCCTTCGGCTCAGGTCATGGTCCCAGGGTCCTAGGATCGAGCCCTGTGTCAGGCTCTCTGCTCAGCAGGGAGCCTGCTTCCCTTCCTTTCTCTCTGCCTGCTTCTCTGCCTACTTGTGATCTCTGTCTGTCAAATGAATAAATAAAATCTTTAAAAAAAAAAAAAAGAATGAATGGGTCATCCAGGAAATTAAAGAAAAAAATTTTTTAAAAATACATGGACAAAAATGAAAATGAAAACGCAATAGTTCAGAATCTTTGGGATGTAACAATACAGACCTTTCTCAAGAAACACGAAAAGTCCCAAACACACAAGCTGACCTTGCACCTGAAGGAGCTGTAGAAAGAACAGCAAATAAAGTCTAAATCCAGGAGGAGAAGAGAAATAATAAAGATTAGAGCAGAAATCCATGAAATCATGTAAACACAGTTGAACAGATCAGTGTAACTAGGAGCTGTTACTTTGAAAGAATTAATAAGATTGATAAACCCCTGGCCAGACTTATCAAAAAGAAAAGAGAAAGGACCCAAATTAATAAAATCATGAATGAAGAGGAGAAATTACAACCAACACCAAGGAAATACAATTATAAGATAATATTATTAGCAATTAAATGCTAACAAATTAGGCAATCTGGAAGAAATGTATATATTCCTAGAGACATATAAACTACCAAAACTGAAACAGGAAGAGACAGAAAACATGAACAGACCCATAATCAGCAAAGAAATTGAAGCAGTCATCAAAAAGCTCCCAATGAACAAGAGGCCAGGGTCAGATAGCCTCCCAGCAAAATTCTACCAAACATTTAAAGAAGAATTAATACCTTTTATTCTGAAGCTGGTAGAAAAAAATAGAAATAGAAGGAAAACTTCCAAACTTGTTCTATGAGGCCAGCATTATCTTGAGCCAAAAACCAGACAAAGACCCCACCAAAAAAGGATAATTATAGACCAATATCCTTGATTACACGGATGCAAAAATTCTCACCAAAATGCTAGCCAATAAGATCCAATGGTACATTAAAAGGTTTATTCACCACAACCAAGCAGGCTTTATTCCTGGGTTGTAAGTTTAGTTCAACATCCGCAAGTCAATCAATGTAATACAATACATTAATAGAAGAAAAGACAAGAACCATATGATCCTCTGAACAGATGTAGAAAAAGCATTTGACAAAATACAACATTCTTTCTTCTTAAAAAATCTCTGCAGTGTAAGGATAGAAGGAACATACTTCAATATCATAAAAGCCATATACAAAACCCCAAAGCAAACATCATCCTCAATGGGGAAAAACTGAGAACTTTTCCCCTAAGGTCAGAAACACAACAGGTATGTCTACTCTCACCACTGTTATTCAACATAGTACTGGAAACCTAGCCTCAAGAATCAAACAACAAAAAGAAATAAAATGCTTCCAAATCGGCAAAGAATTGAACTTTCACTCGTCCCAGATGACATAATATCTATGTAGAAAACCCAAAATATTCTATCTTAAAATTGCTAGAACTGATATAAGAATTCAGCAAAGTCACAGGGTATAATATCAATGCACAGAAGTCAATTGCATTTCTATACAATAATAATAAGGCAGAAGAAAGAGAAATCAAGGAATCAATCCCATTTGCAATTGCACCAAAACCATAAGATACCCAGGAATAAGCCTAAACAAAAAGGTAAAGGATCTGTACTCTGAAAACTATAAAACACTCATGAAAGAAATTGAGGAAGACACAAAAAAGTGGAAAAACATTCTATGCTCATGGATTGGAAGAACAAATATTGTTAAAATGTCTATGCTACCCAAACCAATCTACACATTCAAAGCAATCCCTATCAAAATACCATCAACATTTTTCACAGAGTCGGAACAAACAATCCTAAAAATTGTATGGAACCAGAAAAGACCCCGAATAGTCAAAGGAATGTTGAAAAAGAAAATGAAAGTGGAGGCATCACAATTCTGGACTTCAGTCTCTATTACAAAGCTGTAATCATCAAGACCGTATGGTACTGGCACGAAAACACATAGATCAGTGGAACAGAATAGAGAGCCCAGAAATGGACCCTCAGCTCTACAGTCAACTAATCTTCAACAAAGCGGGAAGGAATGTCCAGTGGAAAAAAGACAGTCTCTTCAACAAATGGTGTTGGGAAAATTGGACAGCCACATGCAGAAGAATGAAACTGGACCCCTTTCTTACATTATACATAAATTCAAAATGGATGAAAGACCTAAATGTGAGACAGGAATCCATCAAAATCCTAGAGGAGAACACAGACAACAACCTCTTTGACCTTGGCCACAGCAACTTCTTGCTCGAAACAACTTCAAAGGCAAGAGAAACAAAAGCAAAATGAACTATTAGGACTTCATCAAGGAAGAAGGCTTCTACACAGCAAAGGAAACTAATAGGCAACCTACAGAATGGGAGAAGATGTTTGCAAATACGTTATCAGGGCTAGTATCCAAAATCTATATATATTCAACCCCCAAAGAATAAATAATCCAATCAAGAAATGGGCAGAAGACATGAACAGACATTTCTGCAAAGAAGACATCCAAATGTCCAACAGACCCATGAAAAAGTGCTCCACATCACTATCATCAGGGAAATACAAATCAAAACCACAATGAGATACCACCTCACACCAGTCAGAATGGCTAAAATTAACCAGTCAGGAAACAGCAGATATAGGTGAGGACATGGAGAAAGGGGAACTCTCCTACACTGTTGGTGGGAATGAAAGCCGGTACAGCCACTCTGGAAAACAGTATGGAGGATCCTTAAAAAGTTGAAAATAGAGCTACCCTATGACCCAGCAATCACACTGCCAGGTATTTACCCTAAAGATACAAATGTAGTGATCCAAAGGGACACATGTACCCGAATGTTTATAGCAGCAATGTCCACAATAGTCAAACTATGGAAAGAGCCCAGATGTCCTTTGACATATGATTGGATAAAGAAGATGTGGTGTAGGGGCACCTGGGTAGCTCAGTTGGTTAAGTGGCTGCCTTTGGCTCAGGTCATGATCCCAGGCTCATAGGATTGAGCCCCACATCAGGCTCCCTGCTCAGCAGAGAGCCTGCTTCTCCCTCTCCCTCTGCCTGCTGCTTGGCCTACTTGTGCTGTCTCTCTCTATCAAATAAAGAAATAAAATCTTAAAAAAGAAAAAAAAAGATGTGGTGTATACAATGGACTATTACTCAGCCATCAAAAAGAATGAAATCTGGGGGTGCCTGAGTGGTGTAGTCAGTTGAGCATTTGCCTTCAGCTCAAGTCATGATCTTGAGGTCCTGGGATCAAGCCCCACCTCAGGCAGGGAGTCTCTGCTTCTCTCTCTCCCTCTGCCCCTCCCCACTCATGTTTTCTCTCTCTCTCTCTCTCTAAGTAAGTAAATAAAATCGTAAAAACGAAAAGAAATGAAATCTTGGCATTTACAATGATGTGGATGGAACTAGAGGGTATCATGTTAAGAGAAGCAAGTCAGTCAGAGGAAGACAAATACTGTATGATTTCACTCATACATGGAATTCAAGAAACAAACCAGATGAACATAGAGGAAGGGAAGGAAAAATAAAATAAAATGATAATTGAGAGGGAGGCAAACCACAGGAGAACACTAGTAAAAAAACTGAGGTTTGCTGGAAGGGAAGGGAGTAGAGGGATGGGGTAACTGGGTGACAGGCATTAAGGAGAGCACATGTTGTGATGAGCACTGGGTGTTATATGCAACTGACGAATTTCTAAATTCTACTCTGAAACTAATAATACGCATGTTAATTAAATTGAATTTAAATTAAAAAAAATTTTAAAGTATATGTAAGTAGCAACAGACTCCAAAAATACATAAGGAAACACTATACATGCCGTATGACAACAAATTGGATAACTCAGATGAACTAGGAAAAAACCTAGAAAAAGAACAACTACCAAAATTAACTCCAGCTGAAGTGGAAATCTTGATCATCTTTGAAGAAAAGATCAGATTAGAAATTAGGAACTTCCCAGGTTCAGTGGGTTCACTGGTGAATTCTACCAAATGGAACGTGAATCCTTCACATACTCTTCCAAGAAACGGAAAAGGAAAGAACATTTTCCAATTCATCTTTGAGGCCAGTGTTGAGTTTCTATAAAAACCTCATAAAGACATCACAAGAAACTAAATTACAGACCCATATCCCTGGTGAATTCTCTTGTCAATACAGGAAGAAAATCCTCAACAAAATAATAGCAAATTGAATCCAACAACATGTAACAAGGATTGTATACCATGGCCAGGTGGGGTTTATACCAGGAATGCAAGGTTGATTTGCCATACAAAAATCAATTAATATTAACAGAAGCAAGGGCAAAAACCACATAATCATCTCAAAAGATACAGAAAAAAGTAGGTAACAAAATCCAACACTCCTTTGTGATAAAAACACTCCATAAACTAGGAATAAAGGAACTTCCTCAACCTGATAAAAACACCCACAAAGAAACACAGAGCTCACTTCATAATTAATGGTGGAAGCCTGAAAACCTTGCCCCCTAAGATCAGGAACAAGACAAAGGTCTCTGCTGTTGCCACTTCTATTCGACATTGACTGAAGTTTCCAGCCAGAGCAACTGGGCAAGAAATGAAATAAAAGCCATTTGACTTAGAAAAGAAGCAAAATTATCTTTATTTGCAGATGACAGTGTTGTGTATATTAAAAGTCACAAGGGGGTACCCGGATGGCTCAGTGGGTTAAGTGTCTGACTCTTGATTTCAGCCCAGGACATGATCTCAGGGTCCTGGGATAGAGTCCCACATCAGGCTCTGTGCTCAGTGGGGAGTCTGCTTCTCCCTCTGCCCCTTCTCCTGCTTGTGTGCACTTGCATTCTCTCTCTCTCAAATAAATAAACAAAATCTTTTTAAAAAAAGGGGGAAGGACTGAAGTGCCCACTAACACTAGAAGGATGTGTATAAGGATGATTCTTGAAAACATTTATTCCAAGTGGAGGAAACCAAGTAAAAACAATCACATATTGTGAGACTGCATTTATACTGAAGTGTGCAAACCAGGCAAATCCATAGACAGGGAGCAGGTGAGCAGTGGCCTGGAGTTAGAAGGGAGTGGGGAAGAACAGGAAAGGCTCCTACAGGAATGGGGTTTCCTTAATGGGGGATGGAAATCTCTGAAACTAGAACGTGGGGATGGCTCACAGCCTAGTGAGTGCTCTGAACACAGTCTCTCGCACAATTAAATGGGTGGTTTACATTGTATGAAATTCTATCTCAGTAAAAATGTTTCTTAAAAAGCACCAGGACTAGAGACATCAGAGCCACTTTGTCCATCATAATGGTACAGATAATTCCAATATTATTTTGAACACACTGGACATGAAAGAGGATGGGAAACTTGTTTAATTCATAAGGGCAGTGAACCTTAATTATTTAATTAAGAGAGAACAGAAAACTGTTCTGAACTGAATCACTTCACTGAATCACTGTTAGTTCTGAACAGAACTGAATCACTTACAAATATACTTACAAACTAGTTCTAAATAAAATATTAGCAAATTAAATATTGAAAAACATTTTAAAATGGCAACTATGACCATGTACATTCTGTTCCAGGAATGCAAGGATGGTTCAATACCAGGAAATCCAGGATTTCAATCAAATTTTGTCTATCAATCAAGCATATAACGTCACCAATAGATAAACAAACAGCGTTTGATGAAACTTGTCCATCAGTCTGACAAAGAAGTCCTGAACAAAATAATACTAAGAGGAAAGAATTTAATTCACAGACAGAGATCTTGAAAACCAGCAGCTAATTGTAGGGAGTGGCCCCACGGCAGAGCAACCTACCACTCATACAAGCCACTCTGTCTGCCCAGCTCAGCGTCTTCTGTGGGATTAGGGAGAACAGGTTGCTGACACTGTGCTGCTCCTCCTCCGCCGGGTAAGGAAGTGAGTCCAGCTGGGCACGCCATTCCCTCGCCAGCAGGTGTACGAGAATGTGGCCAGTGGACCTCGCGGCCACCACCACGCTGCCATTTAAGGACAGAGTGACTGCTTCACACAGATGAGGTTCACGTGGTGAAGACCACTTCAGGTAAACCCAGAACTTCTCCAGGGAGGCCCACGACCAGGGTTCGATATTGTTAGACATTCCAGCCTACCAAGGAGACAAGAAGATGAAACACATGGTAGAGAAGTGCTGGAAGAGAAAGCAGTGGGTTCTTACGACATTGTGTTTACGGAGTAGAATTAACAGGAAGATGTGTGATAGAGAGGATCTCGTACACCTACATGAGATCAGTAACATCCTTTCTCTTCAGACAATGAGCATCTAGGAATGGAGGGGAGAAGAAAATCATCTCTTCATCATAGTGGGGAAACCATAAGCTACTCAGGGAGAAGGGCAAGAAAGGAAGAAGGTAGGACTGTGAGCAGACCTGCTGTCTGTGCTCAGAGCTTGGCTGATCCCCTGGGGCTCTGCTCCATGTCCCAAGCCCCCTGTCCTCTGCCCTCCTGGCAGGCTTGGCCAGAGGCAGGTGCTGACCAAGACTGAAGATGGGGGACACATGAAGGTGTTTCTTTCCTGTTCTGTTCCCAGCAGCTGGGTCTCCTCCATGGCCTTGGCTGAAGAGCCCGGGAAAGCCCCCTCTGTTGTGGTCGCAGGCAGGGCTAGGTCGCACCCACAGGTCAGGGCCCTCTCCAAACTGCTGGGCTGCCACTTCTCCCTCGTCCCTCCAGTTCCAGCCCTGGGGTAGCCATGACCTTCTGCCCCTTCTTCACCACTCTCCCATGGCTTCTCCCCTCTTCCGGCTCACAGACCAGCCCTCCGCATTCCACTCCCTCTGCATGGAAGACCTCGAGTGGTTTCTGCTCTCCCAAGAAGACCCTAACTGCATTGGGGTGAAGAGGACTGTGGCGTCTTATTTAGGGACACTGAATAGACATCCCGTTTCCAGGACAGGGTCTCTGAAGACCAGAAACAATGTGGTTCTACTGAAATGTAGTAGACGTTTAAATGTAAGATGATTTTGTGAGATTCCCAACAGGGTCTCAGGTAAAATTACTGTGATGTTTACGTGAGAGCTGGTATGGAATGAAAGTTAGTGCCCCTCCCCATACGCTGAGGCCCCGATGCCCAGCATGATGGTGTTTGGAGGAAGGGCCCTTCCAGGGTATCTTAGATGAGTCCCTGAGGGTGGGGCACCGTGTCAGGAGGGGAGAGTGGGGGGTCTCCGTGTCCACCACGCGAGGACGCAGTGAGAAGGTGGACGTCTACAGCCAGGAGAGGGTGTCCTCACCCGAAGCCGACCGAGCTGGCACCCTGACCCCGGACGTCTGAGTCCAGGACTGTGTGAAATAAATGTGTCTCATTGAGGCACACCCCCACCCCTGCACACGTCCCCCGTCCCCCGGGCTTCACAGTGGCAGCATGTGTGGACTGGACCAGGAGTGACCAGCGTAGAAGCAGAAACACACACCCAGAACGGGGACAGAACAGCAAGAACGGCCTCAGGGAGGACTAGGACGTAGGACAGGGCCAACGGCTTTGTTCCAGGGGCGCCCATCTCATGGTGGGGGCCAGAACCGCTCCCTACAACCAGAACATCCGAGTGGGGCTACCCTTACAACCTAATCAAAATAAATTCGGAATGGACTCGATGCAAACGTCACGTAAACTAAGCGAAACTAAACCTGCCAGAAAATTCGGAGAGCTGCGTGCCGTGCGGAAGGAGTCCTGACAGACGAGGGGAGAGTCGGGAGCGCTTCAGAGAATTTGCAGGTACCGGGCTCTCAGCGGGAGGCGCAGCCGTGACCGACCCCTAGCGCGCAGCCCATGGACGGAGCGTGAGTCTGGAGAAACCGGAAGCTGCTTCGGATGAAACTGACTGTCGCGCAGGACGGTCTCTAACAGGAATTCACAAAAGAGTCCATTCAAACGGCTAACATCCCGTGGAAAAGGCTCAAGATTGCTGACAGGGGGACGTGCACATTCAAGGAACGGGGAGCTATCGGTTGCCTAAAAGCCACCCAGCAGCGACAGAGGACCAGGGAAGGGAGACACGGCCCCCTGCAAATGGGGAGGCAAAGAAGAGCTCGCTCAGACGCTGTTGGCGGGAAATGGGCATTTCCAGCCTTCACAGGAAGTAATCCCGTAACATCAGTCGGGGACAGCTGGTATCAGCCTGTGGTGACACGGGGGTCACCCTGGACTCGGTGGAGACCCTGTCCTCCCCTCAGCTGCAGGCGGGGCTGCCCAGACTCTGGCAAACGTACCAGACAGCCCCCTGCCGCTCTGCACGGACAGGTGCGGGCTGCAAGGTGCGGCTGGGGTGGCCGAGCGGGGTCCGGGCCCAGCCCCCCCGGGCCTCTCCCAGCCATCCTTCCCTTCCAAGCTGGGGGGGGGACCCCTGGTCCCAGAGCAGCCTAACCCTGCTGCCCTCCTGCCCCGTCTGCAGCTCCGTTAGTCCAGACCTTTGTGAGCCCCTGCCCTGGCTGCCGGCTCTGCTACCCGGCGACGCCGGCTGCATGGATCAGACACTGTTCACGCTGGGAACCGGGTGCGGGTCCGCTAGACTGCTCAGCCCAGAAGTCCGCTGCCGCCGTCTGTCCTGCAGGCCACGGTCCTCCCTGGAGCTCATGGAGCTCAGGCGGTTCTGTGGAGCTGCTGGACGCCAGACGAGTCCGCTCTTTGCTTTCATGTGGGCCGCGGGCTGGGCTGGGGACCACACTTGGCTCCCAGAGGCTGCCGCCACTTTGCCACGTGGCTTCTGTGGGCAGTTCACAGCAGGCTCACTGGCTCTGTCCGCGGCGGGAGGACAGCTGGTTCTTTCCCTTCTATGAAGGCCCACCTGGGGAGGCCAAGCCCCCAGGACAAGCTCCCCCGGACTCCATGACCCACTCATCGGAGTGAGAGCGGGCCCCTCCCAGGTGCCCCCGGAGGCGTGCACACCAGAGCTTTGGGGAGCCCTGAGAATGCTGCCGACCACAGTGGGAGGAGAAGCAATGGGAGGGAAGGGAAAGGGGACAAGGACAGCCCCAAAGAAAGAAGCGGAGTTCGGGGATGCCCCTTCCTCTGACACTTTGGGCCTGGGAGGGGTCTTCTGCCCCACCCCCACCTTGGATGCCCCCCTCCCCACCCTGCGTAGGGGAGAGGCGGGGCTGCCAGCGGGCCTTCTGGAACACGGTGCGGACTGTGTTGCCCTCTGTCCTCAGGAAGACGGCCAGACCCCTGAGCCCAGCAGACAGGCCCCGGGCCTTCCCTCACAACCCCGTCCCGTTCCCAGGAGCCTGTGTCCGCGGGGGGGCCCAGGGTCTCAGCCCCCAGCGCCAGACTCGGGCCCCAGGTCAGACAGGCCCTCCGTCTGCAAGGCCTCTGACGGGCATCTCGTCCCCTGCCCAGGAGGGCACGTGAGAGGCTTTGCTCACTGCTCTCCCCGCTGGCCCCTTCCCAATCCCCTGTGTGCGGGGAAACGCCCACTGCTCTCAGGGTGGGGCGGGGGGGGGGCTCTGGCCGCCACAGGTCCCCAGTCACACCCTCAGCCCACAGGAGGTCCGCCCGTGCCCACCCCGGCACCCTGGACAGGCCGCGGCCGGCCCTTCAGGACGCCCAGGAGGCCTCGAGCTGCTGTTGGGACCACCCTCCTTCCAGGACCCTGCCTGTCCCACCGGCTCCCTCCCCGGGGATGTCCCATCTGCCGGCTCCTGGTGTGGGGCCCTCACTGGCCTCCCAGCCAGCAGGCCCCTTCCGAGAGACAGGCACGGGGCTGGGAGTGAATCAAAGGAAGCCGAGTCCTTCCGCTGCCCGAGGAAGAGGGCACGGGGGTGTTGGGCCCACAGCTGTTTGCTTCGTCTGCGGGGAACGAGGGGGGCTCTTGCTCCTTGGGCCAGAGGTCAGCACTCAGGCCAGGCCACGGGGTCCCCGGCACGGCTCACCCCACAGTTCTGGGGGCCCCACACCCAGCTGCGTGACTTCGGGCAGCGTGTTCGGCCTCTCTATACCCCGTTTGTCTTGCGGGAAGTGGTACCGCCGGCCCAGCAGGGCTGAGACTGGTGTGCACGTGGGAGTCGTGAGTGGCAGCCCACGTGCTGACCGGGGACCACAGGGCAGGGACTCCTGGAGCCCAGAAGCTCTGTCTCACTGAGTGCGACCCTGGGTGGGCCTCCCCGCCCCCACCCCCTCCCCGAGAAGGCCCCGCTGGCTGGCGGCCGTGGTGCCTTGGAGAGGGCGCAGGGATGGGCTTCCCAGAAGCGGTTCAGGCCACAAGATGTGGCTTCTGGGACCGCTCAGCCCCACGTAGTGCCCCCAGGCCATCACCCCCAGCTGCTCCTGCGCGCCTCTGCAGACCCCAGAAACAGAAAGGCCACCCGCCCCACTGGCACAGACCCAGAGCCGAGTCCCCCCTGTGGCCCCGGGGGCCTGTGAGGAAGCGGATTTCCCGTGTGAGCGAGGCCGGCAGGTGCGAGCAAGAGAGGCCGGGGCGTCAGGCGCACAGGCTCCCACAGCCCATCCGAGGCAGGTTCGGCGTCAGTCGGCCCTCGACGCGTCCCTCCGGCTGCTCTGCCCTGAGCTGCTTTTCAGGTTGACTCGGGTTGTCCCCTCCACGGAGAGCCCGGGGCAGAGCGGCCCCCACGCAGACAGGGAGCACGGGTGCGGAGGGACGTGTGTCTGGCCGGCAGCCGCCCTGCGGGGACCCAGTCCTGCCCCTCCTGAAGAGCGACCAGAGAGGAGAGGAGGCTTCCTGGAGGCCGGGCCCGGAGGCCCTGGGAGCAGGGGCAGAGGAGGCCCCGAGGGGCACGCGACCCTCTCACGCGGTCTCCCAGACTCTGGAGCCACAACCTGCAGGGGAAGGACAAGCAGCAGGCCGGCGCCGGGCACCCACAGGCCCTTCTCCAGGCGAGCGGAGCAAAAGGCCAGCGGGGCTGCGGGAAGACGGTCCCCCACGGAGCCGTCGAAAGGCGAGTGGAAAGTGGGCTGAGGCTCTGCCCGGCACCCACGAGGATGGGCATCATCAGAACAACCAGACAAAACCAGAGAACCACCAGGGTTGGAGGGGTGTGGAGAGACGGGGTCACTCCCACGTCGCTGGCGGCAATGCAGGGGGCGCTGGGGCCACCATGGGAGCCAGCGCAGGGGGGGAGAGGGGACAGGGTCACCCCGGGACCCAGCTCCGGCAGCCCCAGGCAGAAACCCAGGCCGGCATGTATACCCGTTCGGGAAAGCCCGCAGCATCTCCGTCCAGAACGGCCCTGGGGCAGGAACAACCCTCCGTGGGAGCGGGAACAGAAAGGGACCTCTCTGGACCCTGGAGTGTTTTTCCCAATCAAGGGCTGCAGGGCCGACACGGACCAGCACACGGCTTGAAAGCCGCTCCATGGAGGAAGCCCGGCACAAAGGCCACGCGGTAGGCGACCGCTTTTCTAGGAAGCGTGTGGCGCAGGGAAATCTGTAAAGATGGAACGGGGATGAGTGGCTGCCAAGGTCAGGGCTGTGGGGGGCGGTGACGGGTAGCAGACACGGGGATTCTTTTCGGGGTGGCGAAACTGTCCTCAGGTTAGACTGCGGCTGTGGTTTGGTTGCCCAACTCTGTAAACACAGCAAAACTCTTTACCTGTGCAGATAAGAAAAACTACCAGACAGCACGAAATAATAGAACCCCATTTTACTAACGAGGAAGCCGAGACCCCGCGATGCCCAGTGGGAAAGCTGCCCTGCCCTCTGCCTGACACAGAGGCCACGGCCATACCCCCGGGGCCCGCGACAGGCCTGGGTCACGTCCCTAGGCAGGCAGGTGGCCCTGGAGGACACGGGCAGGGACAGGCCTGCGGACCCTGGGCCAACCCAGGGCCGTCACCAACCTGACTCTGCATCTTCTCTTTGGAAGAGTGTCGTGGAGGGACGCCTGGGGGGTTCAGTAGGTCGAGAGTCTGCTTTCGGCTCAGGTCATGATCCCGGGGTCCTGGGATCGAGCCCCACATCAGGCTCCTTGCTTAGTGGGCAGTTGGCTTCTTCCTCTGTCCCTCCTCCTGCTCGTGCTCTCTCTCTCTTTCCCTCTCAAATAAATAAAAAAATCTTTTTTAAAAAGTCTCACGGAGACAGCACCCTTTCCAGGCACGGGAGCAGGGGCAGGATGGGGACTACCGGATGGAAAAACAAACAAGCCCTAAAATATGGAGCCAGGACCACCCTGGGCACCTTATGCCAAAGTCCTTGATTTTTTTCAGTTTTATTTGCTCACTTTTAGGCAAATGGGCAGGATGCCTGTGGGCCCCCAGAGCCAGGGTCTGGCCTCACCTTGCCGGAATGGCAAGTCCGGGGGGGTTGGCCCAGGGCTCCCCACCTGACTGCCATGGGCAGGACCAGGGCCTGATGCTCCCACTTGCGTGTCCCCGGGGGCCGGGAGAGCAGCATAATGTCCAGGATGGCCAAATCCTGCCATGGCCTCAGCGAAGACACTGGTTCTCGGGATCGGACAGAACACCCCCCTCCCAGGGAGAGATGGCTCCCGAGAGCCCTGGGGGGCCTGCCTCCGCACAGACAGACAGACAGACAGACGGCCCTACCTCAGCTCCCTGAGATACACGGAGACGAGACATTTCCTGCCATCGCTGAAGCTCGTTCCTCTCCTAGGCTCACCGGCAGGTGTCATGGGCCTGGACAGGCGCCTGCGAGCCTCTGCCCTGTCTGCCCCAGGAAGGCAGGAGGATTCGTGCCACCACGTAAGGCCGTGGTGCGTGCCAGGCGCGGCAGCAGGGGTCCCACAGGCTCCCACGGCCCCAACTCCCCGCAGCCCCACACCCAACAGGGAATCCGAGAAGATGGCAACAGACGGAAGCCTAGGGATTGGGGGGTACCAGGGAGCTCTCAAGCTCACGTTCATCCCTGCTTGGGCATCTAAGAGCCTGCCCCCAGGGGGTGGGCTGGAGCAGGAGGAGCCCCAGGGCCAGGAACACGGATGTGGCAGACACGAGGCCCGGGCCAGGAGGTGGGGCAGGCAGGGGAGGCGGCTGTGGGCAGAGCCTCACACACCGAAAGGAGCAGCTCCTGGCCACGAGTGCATTCAGAATTCTTCCTCCATAGGGTCCAGGGCCTTCCCTCTGCTCTGAGGAGCTCTCAGACGAAGAGCGGCATGCTGGCCCGGGTGGGCATCCCACGTTCAGCGAGTCCTCCCCGGCTCTGTCTGGTGAAGGGGGAGCCAGGAGACGCTCTGAAGGAGCGAGGACCACCTGACGGCCCCTGTTTCTTCCTCTCCTGCCTGGCACTGGTCCCTCCACATCTCCCTGCCCTGCCCCTGGTCCTTTCCCGGGGCAGTGCTGCAGGCACTCAGCCCTCCAGGGCCGCAAGCACAGGCCTGGGTCCTCCTTCTGGGCTACGGCTGGAGACTCAGACGGCCTTGCCACGCTACCCTCCCCGCTGTGAGTTTCTGCGTCTGTAGACAGAAGCAGGTAGACCAGAGGTCCCCAAGGTCCTACAGGGGTTCCCTAGTCCAAGAGGAGAGACCCTCCTTGGCACTTCAAGGGACATCCTGGGGCACAGACACGAGGCCCAAAGAAGCCTTCCAGCAGGGCCGGGCGATCTTTCTGGAGGAGGCCTCTAGGTCTGTCCACACTACAGGGAGCGACCTGGTGAGGAGAGACCCGGGAGCCGCAGGATCTGTGCTCATCCAGCTCGCCATGACCTTCCGGGTGTGATCTGTGTGGCTGAGTACTGATGCCCACTCACTCGCAGGTTCCCGTGGGATCGCACAGCCCGACCCCCTGCCCACGGCCGATGGGCCCAGCACGGCCCACGGATGAGACAGGCTTCCTACCTCTTCAAACGTGGGCTCTCGGGGTGCTACACACTTATGGATTAACTTGTTTAATGATCACCAGTACCGTAATTAGATATTAAAAATCTCACTGTGCCATCATAAAATAACATGGAACGAATAATAAAGTATCATAGTTATAAAGTCATCAAAATGTAATAAAGTGGTGTTATTACAAAGGCTTAAAATTTAACGATGGTTTTTTAGTGTGCCGCTTACTATATAATTAAGGTTACAGAATAGGCTAAAGTAATTAAAATACAGACTTGAGGCTGTGCAGGGGGGCCCAACCTGCCCTCAGTGAGGGCGGGAGATGCAGTCCTGCTTCCCAGGGGCTGCAGCCCTGGCCAGCGGTCTGCCTGCGTCTGGCCTGACCTGCCGCTGCGTGGGAGGCACCGGCTTCAGAGGCCGAGGGCTGGGGGCTGGCAGGGTCCGTCTGCATCCCCTCCGTGCACACCTGGACCTCCCACCGCCGGCCCCCACATTCCTTCGCCAAATGCCCCAGAACGTTCTACTGTCCTTACCTTGCGAGCTAGTACTGACCTCAGCCAGGGGCTCCTGGATCGGCGGTGACTATTCCAGCTCCCCGACCCGTTGGGCGGCAACTCTGAGGCTCCCAGACAACCCTGGGGGCTTCCACTCCCTTCTCACAGGCTGGCCACAAGCCCTTTCTTGGCTGCCTGCCTTGTCTTGATTCCTGTCCCCCACCCCCGAGGAAACCTGTGACCTGACCTCAGAGTCCTGGGGGCCCAGGACCACTAGTGGACTGTGAGGATGGAACTCAGGTCCCTGAGCCTGCTGTGTGCCGGCTGCGCTGGACACGGGGCCCGCGGGTGACCAGATCTGGTCCAGGTTCAGGCAAACCACAGGCAGGAGATGCTGGGTCAAGGACATGATAACGGACAGACGCCCCCACTCAGCCCGGGGTCGGGAGAGGAGTGGAGGAAGACGGCCGGCCGTGGGACAACATGTGTGAGGGCTCAGAGGAGCAAGTTCAAGGAGCTCGGAGTCATTCCACAAGGCAGAGCCGTAGTGTCTTGGGCTGAGTAACGGTCAGCTCAGTTCACAGTGAGAACTGAGCCCACGGTGGGAGTGTGGGGGCCGGCCAGCCCTGCAGACTGTCCTGTGCCCACCTCCAGTCCCCACCCCTCTGGGAGCCTCAGCCCAGGGTGGGAGTGTGGGGGCCGGCCAGCCCTGCAGACGCGGCCCAGAGCCAACCCCTGCCGAGGGGTCCTCAGGGCCCTGAGAGGCAGAAGGCGCGTGTGGGCTTTCTAGGAAACGGGGGCCTGTTGCCTCACTGTAGATCATCCTTAAAAAAGAAACCAGAGACACCCCGGGTGCCTCCCTGCGGCCCCATAAATCTGGAGAGGAGGGAGCTGGGCTCAGAGAACACAGGCTTTTGAATTGTAAATGGCCAATTTGGTCAATGAATCAATTTCACTGGGCCGAGGCCAGCGTGCGGATGAAAGCGGTTTTAAGACCTGTTTGAAGCGGTGAGAGCCTCTTTGTTCACGCTTTTCTCATACTGCCGTCCTCTAATATTTCATCTGTATTCATTTTTATGGCTTTCCAAATTACAGATGTCAGCTAAAAACTGAAAAAGAGAGGTACGGGGAGGAGGAAGAGGGAACGCGCCGCTGTCGAGAGGAGAGGCTGAGTTGGACCCAACTCACAGCAGACCCCTGGGTCTCCGGTCATGCTCCCACATCCACTCAAGGGCCTTGCAACGCCGTGGGGTGGGGGATGAGGCAGACGTCCCCCTGCAGCAGGGCTCACATCCTGGGGGGAGGAGAGAGAGCCCCTAGGAGCCAGCAGGACAAAGACCCCGGCACTCAGGGCAGCACAGGCTTCTGGCCACCTGCTCCTGCCCACGTCCCTTCCACCGCGCCCAAAAAGCACCCCGAGTTCACAGTTCCCATCTCTGAGAACTCGTGCTTGGCTGATTCTGAATCACTCTGACCCAACTCACTGAAAATCAGTGTGTGCGTTATCTAGTGCACAGTAGCTCATTCGTTAGTTTACGTGCGTCACCTCCGAGAACCAAGGTTTGTTCTACAACTGATAACGTGAAGACGTCACAAGTCAAATGCTTGAAACCACAAATATTTGACGTCACTGAGCGTTTCCTGTGAAGCCCAGACAGTTGGCCTCTGTGGGCCATGCCATGCCGGCTGCGGCCACTCAGCTCCGATGCGGTGGGGTGACACCCTGTCGCGGCACACAGCAGATGGGACGGCGCCAACCGAGCAGGTACTCATAAATCCGGGCGGCCGGCCGTGGGCTGCTAACTCCTGCTCCAGACCTGAGAGAACCGTGGGTTCTCCTGCAGCGCCCGGTCCGTCCACCGAAATGCCCCCTCCTGACTCTGTATTTTCCGTCTCTGCTGTAATTTACAGGGGGGGTGTCTGTGTCTTCTTCCTCACTCTGTCCGCGTCTTCCTTCGAGTCCTTTCGCCGACAGAGCAGATCTATAACCTGTGCGTAACATCCTTTTCCACCATCTCTGTCATTCTGGGTCGGCCTCCGTGGGCTGATTTTTCTCCTGTGTGTGGGTCACGTCACTCTACGCCTTCGCTTGTCTAGTGATTTTTGATCGGATGCGGGACATTCCCTTGACTGCTGTAGCTGAGAGCTGGAGTCTGTTCCCATCCTTTAGGGGTATGGCCTCTTTCTGGCAGGCTGGGAAGCCACCTTGGATTGGTTGGGTCCCGTGAGGCTTGTTGTGGTTAGTTCCGCTCACTACGACGGCCAGACTCTTGGGGGGTCCCTACTGAATAATTTCCTCCCACACCTGCTGGTGGAACATAAATGGTCCAGGCCTGGAAACCCTTCGCCTTGCAGCAGTCTATGATCCCGAACTCTGCAAAGTCGCTTGGAGTTTACGTCCTGTGCATGGGACAGCTGGTACCGGGGCAAAGACCCATGGGACCCCCTGCAGAATTCTGCCCCTTCCCTGCTTCCCTCCCTCTCCGCTGGTTTTCTGCTCTGCAAACTCTACACATCTCAGCTTCCCGGGTCTCTGGCTCGGTGACCACTGTCTGCGGGTCCCTCCTCCCTGCCCTGCTTCCGGAAGCGACCTTCAGGCCGACTCCAGAGCATTGGAGGGCTCACGTCCTTTGTTAGGGATCTCGGGTCCACACCACTCACTCTCTGGTACCTGCAGAACAGTCTTTCCATACTTTCTGTCTGGTTTTTGAGGTGTTTACACCAGGAGCATAAGCCAAGGTCCTACTGTACAGACACAATCAATTTTTTCCCACATTTTTTATAGTGAGAAGATCTACATGACATAAACCTAGCGTCTCAGCTGTACTCACGGGCACAGGTCAAGGGCGTCAGGTACAGGTCAAGGGCGTCAGGCACAGGTCAAGGGTGTCAGGCACAGGTCAAGGGTGTCAGGCACAGGTCAAGGGCGTCAGGCACAGGTCAAGGGCGTCAGGTACAGGTCAAGGGCGTCAGGCACAGGTCAAGGGCGTCAGGCACAGGTCAAGGGCGTCAGGTACAGGTCAAGGGCGTCAGGCACAGGTCAAGGGCGTCAGGTACAGGTCAAGGGCGTCAGGCACAGGTCAAGGGCATCAGGCACAGGTCAAGGGCGTCAGGTACGTTCACATCATCGTGTGACCATCACCAGCACCTTTTCCTGAACCTTTTTCTTCTCTCCACACAGCCTCAGTCCCACTGAACGCTCACCCCTCAGGCCTCTTTCTACTCTCTGACTCTGGATTTATCTCCTCTCAGGGAAGTGAGGGTTCATATAAGTGACATCATAAAGCATTTGTCCTGTTTTTTTAGCTTATTCCCCTCAGCATCATGTCCTCAAGGTTCATTCATGGGGTAGCAAGTTGCAAAGTTCCCTTCCTTTCGGAGGCTCCGAGAGTCTCCGTTGTATTTGCTTGTCCGTTCGCCCGCTGAAGAACACGTGGGGGCTTCCGTGGCGCGGCTGTTGCGGACGCCGCTGCTGTAACGCGCCGAACAAACATCCCTTGAGATCCTGCTCTCAGTCCTTCGGGGTCCACCCTGGGGAGCGGCACCCCTGGTTTTTAACACTGGAGAAGCGCTCGTCTCTACTGGGTCGCTCCTTTAGCAGAATCCCGGTGATGTGGCGGCGTCACGGAGTCTAGGCTGGCCCAGCCTGCCGACCTCCGGCTCACGCCCTCGCACTTCAGCAGGAGAGAGGGAGACCTGAGAGTGGCAGGGCACGCCCGCAGCAGCTGGTGGCCAGACCGCGCCAGCGCAGGCCCTGCCCCCGGACCACTCTCAGTGCGGCCCCCGTCTGCCTCCCCAGCCCGGACACACACACTCATGCACCAACGGCAGCCCCCGCCCCGCTTGTCCATGGGCCAGGACACTGCATCCAGAGAAGCTCTGTCCACTCCGCACTCCTCAAAGCACTGTGGTGCTGTGCCCAGACCCCAGGGCAGCCCTGTCCCTCCTCCAAGCCACCAGAGGGGGTCTAAAAGGCTGACCTTCCCAGATGAGGCTCTGGAGCTCACCACCCTTTGGCACAGCACAGGATGCAGCCTGCGACGTAGGCCGTGACGTAGGCCGCCTTCCTTCTCCGTCCTGGAGGACCAAGGCAGGGCTACTCAGTGGAATGACCTCTTGTCACCAAGTCAGCCTGGGCTCTGCCTCCCAGTGGCTGCCGTCAGCCAGCCAGAGCCCCACACTGAACACAAGACACCTCCAGGAGGCAGGAGGACCTGCAGGCAGGCTGTCGGCCGTCGGGTGCCCGGCTGACCGCTGATAAAACACTCACTCATTCACTCCTTCGAGACTTCTGGACTGTCTGTCTGCCCAGAGCCAGGCTTGGTCCTGGGAGTGGCACTGCCCTCATTCCAGGAGCCCCTAGTGTGGGGCTCCACCCCAGCCCAGGACGGTGACCCACGCTCCCGTTTGCCCAGCACCGAGGGTTTCTGGGAAGTGAGACGTTGCCAAAATAGGAAAGTTACAAGCAAACACGGACAACGTTTCCCCTCCTCCAGCGTGGCCAGCTCGGAGACATCCCCATCCTGGGCCCTGGAGTCTGTGAAAACAGGACCCTACATGGCAAAAGAAACTGTAAGGGTCCCCAGGCAGGCCCTCAAAGCCGTCACAAGGGTCCTTAAAAGAGAGGCAGGTGGGCGCACGGCGGACCCAGCACAGACCGGCATGACCTCAGCCACACTCCGGGTGGCACTCAGAGTCTGTTTCCTCACTTGGAAAATGGGGACGGAAACAATATTCACGCCAGCCCCGGGCTGCTATGAAAGTTCTACATAACCAGGCCGGATAGTGCCCTGAGACCTGGCGAGCCTCGGGGTGCGGGTGGTGTGGCAGGTCCTGGGCTACCAGGCCTGCATCCCTGCCCTCCCGTGGTGCCTGCCCCATGGCCCCCGCAGCCCCCGCGGCCCCCCCCCGCCCCCCCCAGCCCTTCGTCCCCTGCAGCTCTGTCCCAGAGGGTGACCGGCGTGGGCAGGGCAGCTGCCAGCTCGGAAGCTCCGCGGAGCCCGTCTGCTGTCCCTGGGCCACGTGCCCCCTCCTCAGAGCAGCAAATCCATCTCACACCCCCTCCCCCAGGCCGGCCTGCACGAACGCAGCCAGTGCTCACTGCCTACTCGCCGACGAAAAGAAGAGAGAGAAAAGGAAGCATTTCTGCGTGGCGATGAGCGGTGTTTGCTGTAATTTCTCCAACAATTTCTTTATCACAATGCAGTCACGGGCCCTGGCACGTGGGACCTCCGCCGGCGCTGACAAAGGAAGGAGGCGCGCTGCCGAGCAGCCGGGACCCCGTACCGCGGCCCCAGCCAGGCGGCCAGGGAGAGCCGGGGTGCCCTGGGGCTGGGCCCCTCTCTCTGTCTGACGAGGCTGCGGTCCCCCCAGAGACCACTCGGACCTAACTCAGCACTGGAGAGCCCCGCCTGACGCGGGGGGACCTGAGGGACCTTGACTCCCACCTGCAGAGTCAGGCCTCTGGGGGGGACAACCCTAAACCCGAGGACACAAGGAGATAGGACATGAGTTTCTCAACAGAAGCCCACTGCACTGACCGCCTCTACGCCCCCACAGCGCTCTCCTGCCCACCCCTCCGCCTTCTCCCCTGGACAGCGTCTCCCGTCAAAGGCACTGCGCACGGTCGGCTCTCTGTTCTCGTCCCTCGACCCAGCAGCAGGGTTTGGTGGGGTCTGGGTCACCCTCCTGCCCCCCTTCCTTGGCTTCCTGGTCTCAGCCTCCTCACTGTCCTCCTGTCCGTCCCAGCCCAGGACTGGCTTTCTACCTCCTGCCCCTCCCTGCTCTCTCGTTCCAGGGCCCTCGCCCAGGTTTGTGGTGTTCCGTGCCCTCAGGAGGGTGACCCCCCCAAATCCTTGTCTCAGCCCAGACCCTCCCCCTCCCACAGTCTGGAATCTCTCTTCACTCTTGGGGGTGTCTCCTCCTCCCAGAAGCTCCCCTTGGGGCACCTGTCCCACATCCAGACCCATTTCTTCCTGCCCCTTTCTCCAGCCCCAGGTTCAGAGCTACCCCCTCAAATAGGGTGCCATGAAGGTCAGCCGGTCAAGGTCATCTTGGCTGTGTTAGGCCATTGTTGTCGCTGGTGGGACCTTGACACCTTATCCAAAAGCAAGAGAAGTGTTCGGCTGCCTGCTTGATGTCTCCCCACGTGGCTGGGGACCCTCCATCCACACACTCAAGGCAGTCTCTGTGCTCTTCACCATAGCACGTCCCCTCTCATGAGGGCATCCCCCTCTCCAGTGCTTAGACCCCAAGCCTCTGTCTCTTATGCCCCGTGCCCCCTCAGGAAGAAGAGGGAGACCTTGCCCATGAGGGATGAATACGTGGACGGCAGGGTCTGGAGTCCCCTTGGGTCCTTGGGTCCAGAAGAGGAAGGTGCAGAGGCCCACCAGGTCGGAGGCAAGTGGGCTCCTCGGCGGACCTCAGCTGTGTGGGCACCGCCCAGGCCCTGCCTGCTCTTGGGTCTGTGCCTTCCTGAGAACAAGTCAGACACTCTTCTCTGCAGGGCCCGGGTGGTGTTAGGGGCTGGGACCAAACTGATTCTGTGGCCAGTGAACCCCCAACAGCAAGGAAATCTGCTTGTCACCCGGCTCCCAGACCAGAGGCTCTGGACGTCACACTGACCTCACCCTTCCTTCTCCACCCCTTCTCCCGACAGCTCTGGCCAGGTCTGTGGACAGGTGGGTGTCACCCAGAGAGTGTGTCCCCAGGCAGCGGGCTCCTGACGATGCGTGGGCAGCCTCCGTGCAGGAAGTCAGTGGCTACGGTGCCGGCTTCACTCCCCACACTCAGGTCCCCCAGGCTTTCCGATCTCTTGTGATGCAAACCAGCGTTTCGGAGAGAACAAGGTGAAGGCAATTTTGCAACTATAATAAACCAGAAAAGTGACCTCTGATGGCTGTTAATGAGCTCCGTTCTAGCCCCCCAGCTGAGCAGGCGGACTGTGACCCCACACACGAGGTCAGAATGGGAGCCGCGCCATCCCTGCCAGACAAGTGGAGCAACGCCGCAGTCTCCTGATCGCCTCCTGTGTCCGACAGAAGCGATCGGAAGATACCTCACAGGAAATTATTTCCCTCCTCGTAACCATAGCAACAGATGAGCACAGGTCTGGCTCAACTTTCCAAGGGAGGGTCTTTGACAACGTGGAACCGAACCCTGAGAGCAGAAGCAGAGACCAGGTCCAGCCCCATCCCGGACACGCTGTGGAGAGAAAAGGAGGAAGAAGACACGTGTGAAGAGTGGGCAGGTCGTGGGTGGAGGGCCGTTGTGGCTGAGATGCCGGGCATCTCAAGGGGTCCCATCAGAACCCCAGCTGGTGGGTTCTGGAATCCATCTGGCAGTGCCAAGGACCTGGAAAAGGAATGGCCACCTTGGAAAAGACAGGCAGATTTGGACTTGTACCACCTGACGCAAGAGGTCCTGCAAAGCCACAGACATCGGGGCAGCAAGGTTGTGGCCGAGGGGGAACCTGGACCATGAGCAGGAGAGACTCCATGACCAGATCCCCAAATACAAGGCCCATGGATTGTGGACAAAGGCTCCAAGGCAATTGCATAAGGAAATGAGTGTTTCTTCCAGACAAATGCGTGAAAAAATAAACACCAACCCCTTCCTCACACCGTATACAAAAACTAGTTCGAGATGGACGCAGATGTAAGTACGAAAGACGGACAAGGGAGCACCCAGAAGGACACACGGGGGCAGACTTGGCGACCTCGGGGCAGGCAAGTTTTCCTTGGAGACCACACAAAAGGGACCGGTCAGGAGAAAAAAAAATGACAAATGGAAGTTCATCAAAATGGAAAACTTGCCATCTTCGAGACGTGGCTAAGAAAGGGCACTCCACAGACTGGGAAGAACAGAATATGTCTATGCGTCCATATACACGCACACGTCTTATATCCAGATATGCAAAAAATTCTTACGAAGAAAGGTAAAATGACAAATAACCCAATTTAACCTGCAAAAGACTGAACAGACACTTCCCGAAAGAAGCCGTGCAAATGGCCAACGTGCATGTGAAAAGACGCTCAACATCGTTAGTCACCAGGGAAATGCAGATTAAAACCTCAGGGACACAGCACTTCTGCCCGCCAGGCTGACAGGGCCAAGCGCCTGCGGGGGGTTGGGGGCGGGAGGCTCCCAGGCAGCTCGCGGGGGCGCGGGGCTCCAGACACCCGGAAAACGCCACCGCGGCTTCTTCCATCGGAAACGCTGCGACCCAGCCCCTCGGCTCCGGGGGGTTTACCCCAAAGACAAGCAAACACGGGTCCCCAAAAACACTCGGGTGAGAATGCTCAGAGCCGTGTCCTTCCCGGCAGTCGAGCCCGGAAGCTGCAGACCATGTGTCGGCAGGACAAGCGCACATTCGGGTGTTAAGTGGGACACGAGTCAACAAAGAAAGTCAATAAACTCCGTGAGGCCAACTCAGAGGCTCAATAAACTCCGTGAGGCCAACTCAGAGGCATCACAGCGAGTGACAGGAGCCGGGAACAGACAGACACAGGCCGTGCCATCCCATCTGTGGGACCCTTCAGAGCAGACCAAACCCAGCCGGGGAGGCGTCGAGTCTGGCCTCGGCCCGGGCCCAATCTCGCGGTTGTGGATCGAGCCCTGCGCGGGGTCTGTGCTCCCTGCGGGGTCTGCTTCAGAGTGTCTGTCCCTCTCCCTCTCATTCACGCTCTCTCTCAAATAAATACATAAAATCTTTAAAAAAAAGAAAAGAAATCAGAGCGGTGGCTGCCTGTGCGGGGTGGGAGGGGCTCTCCTGCCTGGGAAACGGGGGTGTCCGGCCGCCTAATGGGGTGTCGGTCCCACGGGCCACGTTGACGCTTAGATGTCAGCGTTGCACACTGACCTAAGTTTGATTTCAGAACAAACAAGACCGGCCCAGAAAGCCCGTGACAGCTGCAGGGAAGGGCTGCCCATCCCCTGGGGCCGGGCCGAGGCCAGGAGCCACACTCTGCCCCCAGCTGGTGGAGATTCCTGGCCTTGAGATCCCCGGCTGCCCAGCGGTGCCCAGGGGTGCCCCGGGGCCCAGCCGCACGCGTGTCTTTGCTCGGTGCCCTAGAGTGGTGGGCTTGAGAGTCATCGGGACCTAAGTGTGAACATAGTCACTGGCATGTGGCCTCCGCTGAGTGCCCCCTGAGCCGCGGCTCCCATCTGTAACTGGGGACCACAGCTCCCCTCCCAGGGCTGGTGCCGGGGGCTCGGGGCAGCACACAGAGCCCTTAGCCCTGCGTCTGGCCTCTGGAGGACTTCGAGAAGGCGGTGGCCTGCAGCAAACCACTCCGTCCCCGCTTCTCCAAGACGCCCCATGCCTGCGCTCCCTGCAGCCTTGCCGGGCGGGCTGGGCCCCAGAATCAACAGCCGCCCCCGGGGAGGGGCCCGCACGGCTCGGTCTTGCCACCACTTCTGATCTTTTGCGAATACACAGCTTCTCCAAGCCTCTAGCAGTGTGTCCCGTCGCCTCCAGCGCCCTCGAACCCCTGAGTCCGGCCGGGCACAGGTGCTGTCTGCCCTCCGCCCTCGGAGCCCTCCCTGCCTCTGGGGCTCCCGGGCCCCTGCTGCAGGGAACCTGCCTCCTGGGCTTCCCAGAGTCACGCTGCATGGGGGGGGCGGGGGGGGGGGTCCGGCTGCATCCGCCTCGAGCCACACGCCCCGCCCCTCTCGCCTGGTGGGCCCTGGCCCCGGCCAGATGAGGACGCAGCAATTTTCTCCTGAAACAAACGGAGAGAAATCGCTCTCCCTGGCGCGCGGCCTTTGCTTCAAGCTAATTTCCACATAAGAGAATCAAACGACTTCCCTCCCTTTCCGCCAGTTCCGCCGGATCCAGCGAATGGCAAAAGCGATTTGATTCCGGGGCTCACGCAGGGGCAGGAGCGGATTCTTGTGAACAGTCAGAACGGATGGCAAGGGGAGGGTGGGGGGAGGTGGAGGGCGCCCACAGAGGGACGCCACCCCCGGGAGGACAGCTCAGGGCTCCCCGAGGCTCCTCCACAGCCGGCCCTGGGGAGGCAGGCGCCCAGCACATTCCACCACCGCGTCCCCGCTGGTGAGCACAGGCCCATCTGGGAAGGCTGCCCGCCACGTGTTTGGTGCGCAATATGTCCTGTGGGGCTTGCCAGTGGGCGCTTGGCTCTGAGCGGCGCTTGGCACCTCCAGCCCCGTGCCCGGCCAAGACTTCAGCGCGTGCTTGCGCTGCCGATCCTGCCACGTGGTGAGAAAGAAGGCGCTGGCACCCGGGTGCCCACCCGCGGAGGCCGCCAGACCCCGCCAGCTCTGCCCGCGCTCAGCCCGGTTCGTGCCACCCATGGTGCTCGCGACCCTGCCCCGCCCAGCCTCCGCCTGGCTCACAGTGCCGCTGGGCTGGGGCTGTCCCCCACGTGCACCCCACTCTGGTGTGCAAGTCACAGAGAGCGAAGGGGAACGGGGACACGACTGAGCGCCTCCCGCCGTTCAAGGCGCTGCTGTGAAATTAAGGGAATATTTGTTTTAACAATATTTATTTTAAATTATACCAAAGCCACAGGAAGCAGCTATTTCAGGGTGAGAACCTCCCACCCCTGTGCCCTCCCCAGAGGGATCCCTGCTTGGGGTGGGTGAACACCTCCCCAGCTTCCCAGGCATTTTCATGCAAACGTGCATGTAAGAACGAATCCCTCAGGGCGGCTTCCAGGCGGTCCGCTTATCCCTCCCTGAGGCTGGTATTTGCTCTTAACACACTTCCACTCAGATGAGCAGAGTCGCTTCTAACTCAGGAAATGCTATTTCCTAAGGTCCCTGGAGGGGAGAGTCTGCTTCCTAGGCGGGCTCTCCAGGGGACTGGGGCCCTCCTTAGTCGCCCAGAGCAGCCGACAGTCTGCACTGTGCACGATCCAGGATGACCCGACCCACCAGCATCCCCTGAGGGCTGTGGGGCTCGGGATCAGTCACCCACCGCCCCAGCCGGGGGCGGAGGAGACCCGGCAGCAGGAGTCTGCGGGCAGGAGATGCCCAGAAGAACGGTGGGTTAGCTCTGGTCACGGAGGGCTTTCAGGGGTTCTCAGGGGAGCGGAGGATGTCAGGGGAGAAAGACGAAAAGCACTGCAAGCCCAGGACCTGGATGAGAGCTGGTGCTGGGGGTCCCCAAGGGCAGCACTGTGGAGGAAAGGGGAGGGGGGTGGCATGTGGGCCAGCAGGCAGGCTGAGCCATGAACGCCAGGTGGAGGTCCAGGGGCCTCCCCGACACCCTGTGGGCCTCAGGGACAGAGGACAGGGACAGGGAGCCCAGGCGGGGCGGCTCCCGCATCTTCCGGGCCCCCAGTGAGGAGGGCTGGAACAGACATCCTCCGGAGATGGAGACATGCTGGAGGCAGGCATATGCTCGGGGAATGCCAACTGGTTGAATTATCAGCCCGAGAGAGACAGGATTGAGAAGGGAGACAAGTTGCCAAAACATCTAACGTGTTTCGAAGCCAAAAATAAATGGTCGGGGGACAGTCTGCTCCTTGGTAACTCGGCCCCTCCAGGGCGGCTAACAGGAAGCCACGTGCTCAGCCGGTCCGTCAGTCCTCAGCAGGCACAGGCACGCCCGCGAGGCTGCTGGGGGCGGCCAGAAGGACACACTCCAAGTCCCCGCTGCTACTGAGACCACACCCGCAGGGGCTACAGCGTGCACACCAAGGACTGGCCATGGGGGGCGCTGGAATGTTCTGGAAGGCCTGCTTGAGGCTGGAGAGCAGTCCCAGGAACATGAGGACTGGGTACAGCGGGGGAACTAGGAAGTGTATGTTTTGGGGAAGGCATGGGAAGTGCAGAAACCCAGATCCCTCAGCAGGTCCCTGGGACTCAGATGCCACCAGGACTGCAGCAAGGTCAGCTGGGGCTGGCCGGACAGCACAGATCTGGGGGTTCCGTTTTGTCCTAGACCACCCAGCCCCTGGCAGCTCCCTGGCCTGCACTTGGCCCATGCCCAGGACTCGGACAGGCGGTGGATGGTGGGCCCTTCTGTGGGGCACCCAGACCAGACACCCAGGAACTCCTGCCCACGGGAGCTTCTTGGCCACATCCCCCGCACTAGGTAAGATGAAGTCACGAAAACATCACCCTCTTGGCAGACAAGGAGTTAATTCAGCCATGTAAGTGCTGGCGGCAGCCCCGCGAATGATTTATTGATTTTTTAAATAAGAATATGTCGTATTCGCTGGTGTGGATATAGACCAATTGTGTGCACGGGCCAGCTGGATGCAAACCTCGTAGCTGACACCAGATGCCAGCTCCGATCCGACGCCAAGCCCGACCGGCGCTACGGTGATCAAACTCCTTCCACCTCTCTCGAGTCGGCCTCCGGGCCGCAGTGAGCACCGAGCTCCGGCGCTGGCCCCGCCCTCGGACAGGATGGGCCGGGGGCGCCAAGGCCATGCAGACCTGTCTGTGCCCCGCGTGGGCTCGAGGCTGCAGAGGCTGCAGGATCACCGGCCAGGAGGCTCCGATGCGGGGAGGGGGCGGCTCGGCCCGGGGCTGGGGGACGGCGTCCCGAAGGAGCAGATCCACACAGGGACTCAGAGGGTGAGGACCACCAGTCAGGGAAAAGGCAGAGGGATCCAGCGGGACCTTGAGAGCCGTGTGCTGAAGAAAGGCGGCACAAAGCCCAGTGGGTTAGGACCGGGAAGACGGTCAGGGGTAAGGAGCCCACAAGGACAAGGGCGAGGGGCTCAGAGGGTCCCTGGGGCTAAGGCACTGGGGCTCTGTGGCCCCCGGAGGGTTTAAGCAGGCGCGACCTCACCACCCACCGCGTGTGAAGAAGCTCCTCCCAGCCTCTGTGCGGGTCCGCAGAGGCGCGAGCCGGCAGCCACGGGCCAGCCACGCGCTGGAACATTGCGGCCGTGAAAGGGCAGGGAGTTCTGGCACCTGCTGCGATGCCCGGCAACCTGGATAACAGTCTTCTGGTTGGTTGTGTCTGCGTGTTTGCATAATTTACTTGTTTACGAGAGAGAGAGAGAGAGAGAGAGAGAGAGAGAGAGAGAAGCGCCCCTGAGTGGGGAGGGGGACTGCGGAGGGGGAGAGAGAAGCAGGCTCCCCATTGCACAGGGAGGCCGAGGTAGGGCTGGATCCCAGGACCCCTGGACCACGACCTGAGCCCAAGGCAGACAGGCTCAGCCACCCAGGCGCCCCGGCGTGTGCCCCATCGCCACGGCCCACGTCAGCACAAAGGCGCACGGCCCAGCAGCTCTGTCTGGACTACGTGGTTGGTTTCAAAAGGGGCCCACGTGGGGGTGTGTAAGCCCGTGGGGCAGCCCCCCGCCCCACTGCAGTCTGCCTGCCAGTGCCAGACGCCTTTGGGAAGGGGACAGGCTCCTCCAGAAAAACACCAGCTGCGCCACGACTTCCCTGCTCGGAGCCTTAGCACCGTCCCTATTACAGAGGCACGTGCGGTGCCCACAAGTCCTTGAAAGCCTGGCTGGGTGAGGCAGGCCTTCCTCCCAAGTCTTCCTGCAGAGGTGAGGGGAGGGTCTCCTCTGCCCCCTCCCCCAGCTCACCTGCCCCAGGTGGCTCACCAGGTCCCCCGCCCCACAGCCGGGGACTGCCCAGGGAGACTCTAGTTCGGCGCGTGCAGGCCGCTCCGGCTTCTCCCCAGTGTGGCTACTGCTCATGGGGGCCGCCCCCACATTCAGGGATCCTCATCGGCCGGAGGGGCACAAGGGGGTATGGGGTTCTTACTACTCAGCACGACGTCCCTCCTCTCAGAGCAAGGAAGGGTAGGGCTTCTGTCCCAGGTGGGAGCCAGGCCCGGCGCCCGGGTCCAGAACTGGGCCCAGCTGGGGGGCAGGAGACCCCCGGGGCCCTTCCACACCTGGGGTGGCAGAGGCAGTCTCCCTCCGCCCTCCCCTCGAGGAACACAGGCGGGGACCCCAGCCCGCACTGGCCTCCCCTGCCCCGTCCTGGCCGGGAACCCACCCGGTGTCCGACCTGTCCAGGGCAAACCGCAGCCTGGGTCCCAGCCTTCGGCCCCACAGCCTGTTCTACGCAGTTTTGAAATCCCAGGTCTTCGTTGGATGGGCCCTGAGCCATCGCTGGGGAGTTAAGCAACAGCCCGGCTGCAGCTCAGACGAGGGAGGCTTGGCTCCTGCTGGGCTGGGGTGGATGCCCGCCCTTCCCCCGAGGACCCAGCTGGGGGATGGCAAACGGCATCCCGTGGGACCCTCTGGACTGGCTCCTTTTTTTTTTTTTTTAAGATTTTATTTATTTATTTGACAGAGAGAGATCACAAGTAGGCAGAGAGGCAGGCAGAGAGAGGAGGAAGCAGGCTCCCCGCCGAGCAGAGAGCCCGATGCGGGGCTCCGTCCTAGGACCCTGAGACCATGACCTGAGCCGAAGGCAGAGGCTTTAACCTACTGAACCACCCAGGCGCCCCTGGACTGACTCATGAGATGACTTGTTTGGTGGCACCCACGTCTTTCCACCCTGCTCCCCTGTGAGCTGAGCTCTGCCGGAGGGGGACCCAGTGTGGGGGGCCCCGGGACAGCTCCAGGCCTGTGGTCTCCATAGAGCGCGCCTTGATGCCAGGTCCAACTTACCAGGAAAAGAACAACAACCGTTCACCATGCCAGAGTAGAACACTGAGGCCCAGAGTGGTTATGCCACTTGGGAAGGCTCACATAGCATGGTTGGGCCATAAACCGGTTCCAGCCGGCTCCCAGGCCTGGGGAGGGCTGGTGTCACAGGTGGCCTCCTAGCTATGTTGGCTTTGCCCTTCTGCCCCTTCACCAGGGACCCTCCCTCCTATCTGCCACATCCCCTGCTGGCCAGGGGTGGCTCCTTCACGATGGGCCTGCCGGCTCTCGGTTCAGCCATCTTCTGAGACCCACTCCGGTTCCTATAAACGCACCCGGAGAAGTGAGCAGAAGGAGCCTGAGCCAGGAGCTGGGACGGGAGACACACCTGGTCCGGCCGCGGCCCCCAGGATGCTCACACGGCATCAGGGGACAAGAGGTGAGCAGGGGCCATACACCGCCCTTGGGGCATAACAAGGGGATGTTCAGAGGGCTCTGGGGTCCTAAGGAGACTTCTGATCTCCTGGAGGAAGCAGCCCGTGGACACAGAGCTGGGGCTCAGGGAACAGGACTCGCCTCATGAGCGGCATGGTGAGGGGCGGGGCTCCCTACCTGGGGAGACACCCACACCCCCACTCATGGGTCCGTCTCCACAAATCCCCACGAGACCGCTGTGTGCCAGCAGCTCAGGCACCGGGGACAGGAGGTTTTGCAAAATGCTGAGCAGCATTTGAAAGCAAGCCGAAAGCCATCAGCTCCCCGGACCACGCCGAACAGTAGCAGGGTTTCCAGATTTGGGGTTGGGGAGTCGGAGCTCCAAGAGAGTCACTAGCTTTGTGGTCGTGAGCATCTCCGCAGCGCAGTCCGCATGCTGGGTCCCGCCCTAGGCCTCCAGGAGCAGCCGCTCCTTCGGGCTTTGCTCCGATGCCAGATGAGGGCTTCTGCAGACTCGAGCGGCCGGGCCCACAGCGGCCTCCGTCCCCTGACGAGGTGATGAACTCCCCAGCCTCTGTGACCCCAGGCGCTGGCTTCAGCACGTCGCGGCAGAACCGGCACCGCTGAGCCCGGGAAGCCAGCCGTGGAGATCTCCGCGGGCGGGAGTGCCTCCTCTGCCCACCCCGCCCCCCAGGCCGTGCTTCCCTGGAGGCCCGGCAGCCCCTGCGGCTGTCGACATGCACACTGCCTGGCAGTGTGTCCCAGAATGGGGCTTGGCCAGGCTAGGCCGGGCCCAGTCTGCACCGTGTCTGGAGCACAGAGGCCTCAGGGGGCTAAGTCCCAGAACAAGGGAGCAGGGAGCAGGACCGCAGCCAGGAAGTGGCCGAGAGCGTCCCTCGTCCACCAGCGCTTGGGTCATCACTGGTGCAGAGAATGGAGGAGCAGAGGCCAGGGGTACTGCCTTTCTGAGGCTGGGAAATAGGATGAAACAGGTTCCACTGGGTCCCAAACAGATCTCGGGGGCTGTGTCCAGGCAGAAGGGTTTGGGAGGAGGAGCTAGAAAGGCTGAGGGGAAGGTGGGGCCCAGGGCATCCCTGGATCCCTCTCGCTCACCCTCCAGCCGAGTGCCTGCCGTCCCCTCTGACCCTCCCGGCTGGACCCGCTGCAGCGCCTGCCCCTCCCCAGGAATCTCGAAGCCCAGGGCTATTGCAGAAACCCCAGTGTGACCCTGTTTCTTGTTGGGCCCATCACGTGGGGCTCCAGTGTGGGCCTGGGACTCCCAGGGCCATCTCCCAGGCACCAGCATGCGGACTGCCCCTGCGGCACACCTCGCCCCTACTCCCTATCCCGGCTGCAGCAAGGGGCCCACGGGACCTCATCCAGATCCGCTCCTGTGTGGGGACCTGTTGCTCCCTGTCCCCGTGTGCCCTGTGTCCGTCTGTCACGGTGGCCCCAGCCGATATTTCCTTCTGTCACACCCCCTCCTGGCCTCTGCCGTGCCGTTTCTGGCTCCCAGCAGGGCCCAGCTGGCAGAACCGGCACCAGAGCGGGCCCGGGGAGCGGCCACCAAGCAGGGCCACAGGCTCTGTCCGCGGGGCTCGCGCCTCCCGCAGCGCACACAGCTCCCTGCCTGTGGAAAGGGGTCAGACAGCCGTGCCGCAGGGCCAGGGCCAGCCCCCCGCTGCTCCCGCCCCGTGTGATCGCGAGGAGCCCACGGCCCCGTGCGCAGCTCTGACGAGCACTGGGTGCGGGAAATGTGCTGGCAAACTGGGAGAGGAGGGACCTGCACCCCTTCCTACGCGGGCCTGGGCCTGGTCTGAACCGCTGCCCCCGAGTCCTCCCGGCAGCTCTCCAGTGAGCACTGCTAGAAACCAAGACACGTGCAGCGCCAGACAGTGAGGGAGTGCTCCAGACACACAGACACACAGACACACACAGACACAGAGACACAGAGAAACACAGATATACACAGACACAGACAGATACACACAGACACACAGACACACACAGACACACACACACACACAGACACACAGATACACACAGACACACAGACACACAGACAGATACACAGACACACAGACACACACAGACACACAGACACACACAGACACACAGACACACAGACAGATACACAGACACACAGACACACACAGACACACACAGACACACAGAGACACAGAGACACACAGATACACACAGACACACAGACAGATACACAGACACACAGACACACAGACACACAGAGACACACAGACACACAGATATACACAGACACACAGACAGATACACACAGACACACAGACACACATAGACACACACAGACACACACAGACACACAGACACACAGACAGATACACAGACACACAGACACACACAGACACAGAGACACAGACACACACAGACACAGACATACAGACACACAGAGACACACAGACACACACAGACACACAGACAGATACACACAGACACACAGACACACACAGACACAGAGACACAGACACACACAGACACAGACACACACAGACACACAGACACACAGAGACACACAGACACACACAGACACACAGACAGATACACACAGACACACAGACACACACAGACACACACACACACACAGACACAGAGACACACAGATACACACAGACACACACAGACACACAGACACACAGAGACACACAGACACACACAGACACACAGACAGATACACACAGACACACAGACACACACAGACACACACACACACAGACACAGAGACACACAGATACACACAGACACACACAGACACACAGACAAACAGATACACACAGACACACAGACACACACAAACACACAAACACACAGCCACACAGACACACACAGACACACAGACACACACAAACACACAGCCACACAGACACACACACAGACACACACAGACACACAGACACACAGACACACGCAGTGGAACTGTCAAGGATCCACAGGAACCAACACAGAAACCTGCCAATGGCTGAAACTAGAACAATCTGAGTCACAAAATATGGTCCTGAATTTTAACCCACAGCGTAGCAAAAATTCAGAAACTTCCCATTGATATAAACAGGTGACAAGCAGGTGACCACACACCGAGGGGTGCAGAGACAGACGTCTCTGCAGAAGACTCCGAGGTCCCACGTGGATGCCCCCTCGGGGAGGACCACAGTCGCCAGCAGGCAGGTGTGGGCTGCGCAGAGACTTCCTTCCAGGGCACGGGGTGGCAGGCGGGAGGGCGGCAGTGCCCCTCAGCTCGGCAGCCAAGCCCAACGCCGCAGCACACGTCACCCCGTTCGGGGCACCTTCAAGGAGATGAGAAGGGACTTCGCCTCTGTGTTCTTCCTCCTAAAATCACACGTCAGAGTCCAATCATGAGAGAAACATCAGACAAGTTCCACCTGGGGTCATGCCACGAACACCTGCCCAGCTCTTCTCAAAACTCAGGGTCATCGGGGAGGAGCAAGATGGCAGCTGACTAGGAAACCTAGACATCGCCGGTCCCAGGAGTTGAGCCAGACAGTGATCAAACCACCCTGAACACTGACAGACTTAACAGGAGAGAAGAGAAGAAGAGCAGCCATTCTAGGAACAGAAAACCACTACTTTCTGAAAGGTAGGATGTGCGGAGAGGTGACTTCGAGGCGAAGGGAAGATAGACCGTGTGGGGAGGGGCTGGCTCCTGGCAAGTGGTGGAGCAGCTGAGCACAAAATTGAAACTTTTAGGAATCTGCTCCACTGGGGGACATCGCTCCAGAGGCTACGCGGGGGCGGAGCCCTCATGGGGACAGTGTGGTCTAAGGACCCACAGAGTCACAGAAGGATCGGGGGCGTCTGAGTGTGGCAGAGCTTGCGGGTATCAGAGCAGGGAAACCGGCTGCAGAGACGGCGCCGAGGAGGGGTTCTCAGCTCGGGGTGACCTTAGACTGTGATCCAAGGCACAGTCAGGCCACTGCTCTTCGAGCAGAGACCCCACAAGTGGTAGATCTGAGGAGACGCCCCTGGAAGAGCGGCGGGGTCCTCTGGGTTTGGAGACTCCAGACGGGGCCACGCACCAGAGACAGACACTCGGTCACAGGCTGGGTGATCTCGGAGCACGGCCAGAGACCAGGGAGACGAGAGTGACTGAGCACTTTTCTCCAAGGGCGCACTGAGTAGTGGGGCTCTGAGCTCTCAGCTCCTCCGGGTCAGAGATTGGGAGGCCGCCACATTCATTCCTGTCCTCCAGAGCAGTACAGAAAGCGTTCAGGGAACGAAAGTCCAAGAGTGAACCCAAGCAGATTACTCAGCCCAGGCACCTGGCAAGGGAGGCACAATTCCACCTTGGATGAGGACATTTGAGAATTGTGGCAACAGGCCCCTCCCCCAGAAGATCAGCAAGAATATCCAGCCAAGACCAAGCTCAGCCGATCAAGGAGAAAAACAGAACGCCAGAGCTAGGGGAAAACAACCCATAGAATTCATGGCTTTTTCCCCATGATCCTTTAGTCTTTCAAAGTTAAATTTTGTTAATTTTATTTTTCCTTAATCTATGTTTTAAAATTTTTCCTCTTTCCTATTTAAACATTTTTTAGTGATTTTAACTTATCAATACCTTTTAAAAAATCTTTTTAAATTTTCATTGTCATATTCTCTCCCTTCATTGTATTTAACCTTATTTTTTGTATACATACAGGTTTTTCTTTCTTTAAAATTTTGGGATACAGTTTCTTCTAATAGATCAGAATATACCCTAAGCCTAGCACATGGTTTTCTTCTCATCTCCAGCCTGATCACATTCTTTTCTCTTTTGTTTCTTTTTTCAACCGACTTCTTATCAATTCCTTTTTTAGAATCTTTTTAAATTTTCATCTTTATAGTCATATTCCATCCCTTCATTGTTTTTACCCTTATTTTTGTATATATATGTTTTCCTTCCTTTAAGATTTTGGGAGGCAGTTTGTTCTAACAGACCAAAATACACTCAAAATCAAAAGTGTGACTCTGTTCTCTTCACCCGTCCAATATTTTTTTTCTTTCTTTCCTCCTTTCTTCTCCCCCCCGGAGAACAAGAAAAATATGCAGGAAAGAATACTAAATCCAGCTAGGCTCTCATTGAAAATAGAAGGAGAGATTAAAAGCTTCCAGGACAAACAAACAAACAAAAAAAAAAAAAAAAGAAAAGAAAGAAACAAACAAAAGAAAGAAACCAACACTATACGAAATATTGAAAGGGGCCCTTAAGCAAAGACAGAGCCTAAAAGTAACAGACCAGAAAGGAATAGAGGCAATATACAGTAACAGTCACCTTACAAGCAATACAATGGCAATAAATTCATATCTTTCAATAGTTACTCTGAATGTAAATGGGCTAAATGCCCCAATAGAAAGACACAGGGTATCAGAATGGATTGAAAAAACAAGACCCATCAATATGCTGTCTGTAAGAAACTTAGACCCAAGGACACTTCCTGATTTAAAGTGAGGGGGTGGAAAACAATCTACTGAACTAATGGACATCAAAAGAAAGCTGGGGTGGCAATCCTTATATCAGATCAATTAGATTTTAAGCCAAAGACTATAATAAGAGATGAGGAAGGACACTATATCATTTAGGGTCTGTCCGACAAGAAGATCTAATAATTTTAAATATCTATGCGCCTAACATGGGAGCAGCCAACTATATAAACCAATTAATAACAAAATCAAAGAAACACATCAACAATAATATAATAATAGTAGGGGACTTTAACACACCCCTCACTGAAATGGACAGATTGTCCAAGCAAAAGATCTACAAGGAAATAAAGGCTTTAAATGGCACACTGGACCAGATGGACATCACAGATATATTCAGAACATTCCATCCCAAAGCAACAGAACACACATTCTTCTCCAGTGCACATGGAACATTCTCCAGAATAGATCACATCCTGGGTCACAAATCAGGTCTCAACTGGTATCAAAAGATTGGGATCATTCCCCGCAAATTTTCAGACCACAATGCTTTGAAACTAGAACTCAACCACAAGTGGAAAGTTGGAAAGAACCCAAATACATGGAGGCTAAAGAACATCCTCCTAAAGAATGAATGGGTCAACCAGGAAATTAAAGAAGAATTGAAAAAATTCATGGAAACAAATGAAAATGAAAACACAACTGTTCAAAATCTGTGGGACACAGCAAAGGCAGTCCTGAGAGGAAAATATATAGCGTTACAAACCTTTCTCAAGAAACAAGAAAGGTCTCAAATACACAACCTAACCCTACACCTAAAGGAGCTGGAGAAAGAACAGCAAAGAAAGCCAAAACCCAGCAGGAGAAGAGAAATTATAAAGATCAGAGCAGAAATCAATGAAATAGAAACCAAAAGAACAGTAGAACAGATCAACAAAACTAGGAGCTGATTCTTTGGAAGAACTAATAAGACTGATAAACCCCTGGCCAGACTTATCAAAAAGAAAAGGGAAAGGACCCAAATAAATAAAATCATGAAAGAAAGAAGAGACATCACAACCAACATCAAAGAAATACAAACAATTACAAGAACATATTATGAGCAACTAAACGTCAGCAAATTTGACAATCTGGAAGAAATGGATGCATTCCTAGAGACATATAAACTACCACACTGAACCAAGAAGAAATTGAAAACCTGAACAGACCCATAACCAGTAAAGAGATTGAAGCAGTCATCAAAAATCTCCCAACCAACAAGAGCCCAGGGCCAGACGGCTTCCCAGGGGAATTCTACCAAACACTTAAAGATGAATTAATACCCATTCTCCTGAAACTGTTCCAAAAAATAGAAATGGAAGGAAAACTTCCAAACTCATTTTATGAGGCCAGCATTACCTTGAGCCCAAAACCAGACAAAGACCCTGCCAAAAAGGAGAATTATGGATCAATGTCCTTGATGAACACAAATGTGAAAATTCTCACCAAAATACTAACCAATAGGATCCAACAGTATATTAAAAGGCTTATTCACCACGACCAAGTGGGATTTATTCCAGGGCTACAAGGTTGGTTCAACATCCGCAAATCAATCAATGTGATACAACACATTAATAAAAGAAAGAACAAGAACCATATGATACTCTCAGTAGATGCTGAAAAAGCATTTGACAAAGTACAGCATCCTTTCTTGATCAAAACTCTTCAAAGTGTAGGGATATAGGGTATATACCTCAATATTATCAAAGCCATCTATGAAAAACCCACTGCAAATATCATTCTCAATGGAGAAAAACTGAGCTTTTCCATTAGGGTCAGGATCATAGCAGGGATGTCCACTATCACCACTGCTATTCAACATAGTACTAGAAGTCCTAGCCTCAGCCATCAGACAACAAAAAGAAATAAAAGGTATCCGAATCAGCAAAGAAGAAGTCAAACTCTCATTCTTTGCAGATGATATGATACTATATGTGGAAAACCCAAAAGACTCCACTCAAAACTGCTAGAAATCATACAGGATTTCAGTAAACTGTCAAGATATAAAATCAATGTGCAGAAATCAGTTGCATTTCTATACATCAACAGCAAGACAGAGAAATTAAGGAGTCGATCCCATTTATAATTGCACCCAAACCCATAAGATATCTAGGAATAAACCTAACCAAAGAGGCAAAGAATCTATACTCAGAAAACTATAAAGTACTCATAAAAGAAATGGAGGATGACACAAAGAAATGGAAAAACATTCCATGCTCATGGACTGGAAGAACAAATATTGTGAAAATGTCTATGCTACCTAAAGCAATCTACACATTTAATGCAATCCTTATTAAAATATCATCAATTTTTAAGGAAACAGAACAAATAATCCTAAAATTTATATGGAACCATAAAGACCCTGAATAGCCAGAGGAATATTGAAAAAGAAAACCAAAGTTGGTGGCATCACAATTCCAGACTTCAAGCTCTATTACAAAGCTGTCTTCATCAAGACAGCATGGTACTGACACAAAAACAGACACATAGATCAGTGGAACAGAATAGAGAGCCCAGAAATAGACTCTCAACCCTATGGTCAACTAATCTTCAACAAAGTTGGAAAGAATGTCCAGTGGAAAAAAGACAGTCTCTTCAACAAATGGTGTTGGGACAATTGGACAGCCACATGCAGAAGAATGAAACCGGACCATTTCCTCACACCACACCAAGAAAATAGAATCAAAAAGGAGGAAAGACCTCAATGTGAGACAGGAATCCATCGAAATTCTTGAGGAGAACACAGGCAACAACATCTTTGACCTCAGCTGCAGCAACTTCTTCCTAGGAACATCACCAAAGGCAAGGGAAGCAAGGGCACAAATGAACTATTGGGACTTCATCAAGATAAAAAGGTTTTGCACAGCAAAGGAAACAGTCCACAAAACCAAAAGACAACTGACAGGATGGGAGAAGATATTTGCAAATGACATATCAGATAAAGAGCTAGTATCCAAAATCTATATTTATCCAATTCAACACCCAAAGAACAAATAATCCAACTGAGAAATGGGCAGAGGACATGAACAGACATTTCTGCAAAGAAGACATCCAGATGGCCAAAAGACCCATGAAAAAGTGCTCAGCATCACTCGGCATCAGGGAAATACAAATCAAAACCACAACGAGATACTGCCTCACACCAGTCAGAATAGCTAAAATTATCAAGTCAGGAAACGACAGATGCTGGCGAGGATAGGGAGAAAGGGGAGCCCTCCTACACTGTTGGTGGGAATGCAAGCTGGTGCAGCCACTCTGGAAAACAGCATGGAGGTTCCTCAGAAAGTAAAGTTTATAGCAGCAATGTCCACAATAGCCAAACTATAGGAAGAACGTAGATGTCCATCAACAGATGAATGGATAAGGAAGATGTGGGATATATACACAATGGAATACTATGCAGCCATCAAAAAACCCAAAATCTTGCCTTTTGCAAAAACATGAATGGAACTAGAGGGTATTAGTCTGAGCAAAATAAGTCAATCAGAGAAAGACAATTATCATATGATCTCCCTGATATGAGGAATTTGAGAGGCAGTGCGGGGGGTTGTGGGGGGAAGGGAGGGAAAAAATGAAACCAGATGGGACCCAGGAAAGAGATCAATCATAAGAGACTCTTAATCTCAGAAAACAAACTGAGGGCTGCTGGGGGTGGAGGAGGGTAGGGGTGGGGTGGCGGGGTGATGGACACTGGGGAAGGTGTGTGCTATGGTGAGTGCTGTGAATTGTGTAAGCCTGGTCATTCACAGACCTGTACCCCTGAAACAAATAATACATTATATGTTAATTTTTTAAAAACCTCAAGGTCATCAAAAACAAGGGAAATCTGGGGCACCCGAAGGGCTCAGTTTGTTAACTTCTGTGTTCGGCTCAGGTCATGATCCCAGGGTCCTGGGATCAAGTCTTGCATCGGGTTCTCTGCTCAGTGGGGGCCTGCTTCTCCCGCTGCCCCTCCCCCTGCTCATGCTCTCTCTCAAATACATAAAATCTTAAAAAACAAACAAACAAGGAAAATCCAAGAAACTGTCAGCCTGGACGAATGTGGGAGAGCGGATTAGCTGTGACATGATGTTCTGAGAGGTCCCTGGAACAGGAAAGAGACACGAGGGGAGAAGTCGGGAATCTGAACACGGTGAGGGCTTCGGTTAACGAGGACGGACTGATTCCGTTCGGCAGCAAAGATGTCAGCACCGGCTGGACTGTCTTCAGAATTTTTCTGTAAATCTAAACCTGTTCTACATAAAAAGTTGATTTTTTTTTAAAAAAATCAAATCAACTTGCATATGCAGATTTCTGGGGGTTGGGGAGGCCCCTTTTAGGATCAGTGAGCACCGGCATTGAACCGCTGGTCATCCTGGGAAGGGGAAGGCCTGGAGGTCAGGCAGTTGGAGGCGTCTTCGCGGGTCAGACTCGGTCTGGTGCTGGGGTGTGAAACTGGCCCCTACTTTGGTTACTTCCCCAGTTCCAAACTGCTGACCTTGGAAAGGATGTCCTTCGTAACAGGCAGAATGAAGAGGCTATGGTTTCTCTGACCCGTGGATTGGGGGCCTCACAGCCATTCCTTTATTCCTTCAGGGCCGAATGGAAATCCTGGACTTCCTGCATTAAGATAGAAAGCCAGAAGCAAAACCACATCTGTGGAGAGACTGCAGAAATCCCTGCCCCCTTTGGGGCTGAAAGACGGCAGTGAGGGGGCCTGCACCTGCCCCGGCCAGCTCACCACCTTGGAGAACAGCAGGGCTCCCGGAAACCCAACCAGACGGTGACCCTCCGCACCTGCTGCCCAGCGTGTGCGATCACACGCAGCGGACGGCTCCGGGGGTCTGCCCTGTCCGGGATTCAGACAGTCCCCGCACATCCGGTAGTTCTCTAGACAAACCGCCCCGTGCCCAGCGGCGGAGCCCCGGCGGCACTCGGCCGTGACTCCGTCCCACCACAGGGTCCTCACTCCTCTTCCTTCCAACCCAGGTCCTTCCCCGAGGGTCCAGGCCCTCACGGTGTCCCTTCGTGAAGGAAGCCTGATCTGTCTGAGAACGTGTTTTATCACCCGCATTCACAGAGCGTGGGCTCCTGGAGAGAAGTCAGGATTTTGGGTTGTTTCCTCACAGTGGAAACACAGCACCTCACGGTCCCCCGGGTTCCCGCGTCTCTCTGGGACGGCCGAGGTGCGTCTGCAGCGCCGCGGAAGACAGCTCGTCCCGTCACAGCTCGCCCCGTCTGGCAACTGCAGGGATTTCTCCTTGTCTTTTGTTTTCCACATTTTAACAGGAGGAGCCTAGAGGGCTTGTGGCTGTTTGTTTTCAGTGGGTGTGGGGCCGGTGGCCTCTTCCAGCTCCGGCTGGATGCTGTCCCTGGGGCCCAGCAATCAGAAATCTCAATCCACGGCCCACGGCCCCAGGCCCTGCCTTTAAAGGAAAAGCTTGCAGGGCCCACCACAGAACCGTGAGCGCATCCTAGGGGCGGTGTGTAGAGCGAACCTCTCCCACCCCAGGACCATGCTAGGGCCAGACGAAATGGGGCATGGGCTGCTCGGTGTCCTCCCCCTGGAGCAGCTGAGGCCTGTGTCCCAAGGTGAGAGACGTCCTAGCCCCCAACCCCAGGCTCCTCGTTCCCTCCCTGGCTGGGGGCCTCTGACCCCTTGAGGCTTCTGGCCTGCAGCCACCTGGTCTTTCCCCTCTGGTCCCCAAGAGCCCCTTCTCTGAGGACTCTGGGCCCTCACAGTCTCTGCCTTCACCCCTCCCCCTGCATGCCTGCGCTTAGGACAAACCGTCCTGCTGAGATCTGTCGGTCAAGTATGGCCTTGGTGGGCTGGGGTCCCCTCGGGGGCAGGGGTTCCCTGAGCAAACACTGGCAACAGAGACACTTAAATGGGCAGCAGACTCTGCAGCTGATGCAGCTTAGGATGGAGACCAGGTGTGACTTCTGCCCTCCCCCATCCCTCGCCCCTCCTCAGTCCCGCTCGTGGGCTTCTCACACAGCGGCCTGGACGGGGAGCCATAACCAGCAGCTGACCTGCCAAGCTGCCTGCTGCCTGCTATGTTATTCTGACATTCTCTCTGAGCCACAGTGAATCAGAGCAAATGTCCTGTGGTCACATGTGGCCCTGGAAATGATGAGCAGCAGCTGTGGTGCCCAAAATATAGGCAGTCCTGGGTCTTCCCAGCCCACCTGAGCTCCCTCAAGACCAGATGAATCCCTTTTCCACTCCCCGTCTCGGGCTCTGTGGGACTCTGGTGGTCATTCCCCGTTATCTGCAGGGCCTCTCCATCAACTGGCTCTAGAGAGGCCACTCCCAGGACCCACGGCTCATCAGCTCCTCTGAGGTCTGCAGAGGGCAGCCAGGACCACAGGGCGGGCCAGCTCTGTCAGTGATGGCCAAGGTCTGGGTCAGAGCCCTGCGTCAGCCCAGTGACCCCATGCTGCAAGTCCGGTCACCGCTATGGGACCTCTTTCTGGTAAGGTCAGCTCTGCTTCTTAGCCCTCCTTGAGGGTCGAGAGCAGAAAGACCCCGATGCTTCCTCTTCTCCCTGGGACCGTCGTGGGCAGAGATACTCTGCCAGCCCAGGTTTCTCCGCTGCAGCTCAGGGACAGCTCTGAACCCTGGGGACGCATCTCCCCGTGGGCCCCAGGAGAGCCACTCCTCAGCGGGAAGGGGTGACAGAGATGGGACCTGGCAGGTGGGGAGAGACTGGTCACCCACGTAGGGGGTTATTCTCCCCTGTGGGAAGGAGTTACTCGCACCCGTCCTGTCGTCTCGGGCACCTGGGAGAGTCGGACACCATCTCTGTACAATTTCGCGGGTCCCCACATGCACCGCTCGCTGACTGAGGCCCCCGTGACCGTGAACCTCTCAGATGAGGCTTGGGGGTACCGAGGTTCAGGACGTGCCCAGTCACGGCCGCGGGTGGCAGGGCTGGGACTGTCCCCCTTCCTCACAAGCCTTCCAGGGAGTGACAAGCCCTCGCTGGGCGACGTGGGAGCGTCCCTGCGCCGAGCAGCAGGACGGTGCGGGGCCCTCGCGGACGGCTCACACTCCCAGGCTTGGCTGGCCGGCGGGCTCTTCCCGGAACGAGGACTGTGTACCAACAGCAACAACAAAACACGCAGATAGCTTCAAGCTGTTGGTTCAGAGTGGCGGAGGCCGTGGGAAACAAGCAAACACACGCTCGAGAGCCTCATGGCACCTCGTGGCAACTCAAGCAAATGATGCCACGTGCTCCGCGGGCGACACGTGGGTGGCAGGTGAACAGCCCTTCCCCCACCACGGTGTGCGCCCAGCCACCCCGACACCACACCAGCCATGACCTCAGATGGCTCACTCTCACCCTCAGAGCCCAGAAGGCAGGTGGGGCGAGAGCCTTGTCCCAGGTGGGGCCCTTGCCCCTCCAGGAGCCCCCAACCACGAACTGGGGGGGAGCTGTGGCTGGTCGCCCACAGCTCGGGACCCAATCACCTGGGCACCTTGCCCGGCTCTGCCCCGGCGCCTGGGGCCGCAGGAACAAATGACCCCACAGTGGGGGGCTTCCCACAACAGAGCTGTGTTGCTCCTGGATCTGGAAGCCAGAGGTCCAAATCCAGGTGTTGGAGGACGGTGCTTCCTGGAGAGGCTGCGGGAAGGGGGTGTCCTTCCTGCCTCTTCCAGCTCCTGGGGGCTGCCGGCGTCCTGGGCTGGGGCACTGCCTTTGTCTTCACCCGGGCCCGTCTGTCTGTCCGGCCTCTTATGTGACAAGGACAGCTGTCATTGGATTTGGGACCTCTGTCTTTGAAGGCCTGTCCCGCCATGGCCGGAGGCAGATGTCCACGGATGTCCCTGTACGGTGGGAAGTTGCGTCGACCCCCGACGTGATGGTATTCACAGCCACACGGCCTCCCCGGAGCCCACCCACAGACACCATCACGTGGGGGGTTAGGAGTCACCCTAGAAAGGGGGGACGCAAATATGCAGGCCGTAGCGGACACTGTCCCTAGACATGGGCCTGAGTCATGTGCTTGCCCTGAGGGCCGAAGACGTGCGTGTCCACAGGGGTGGGCGGGGGCCGGGGGTGGGCTGCAGAGCAACCCCGTGGTGGCCTCCAGCTCTCCCATGGACAGCCCTTCGCAGCGGGGACGCAGCTTCCCACCTGCGCAGGGTCACCTCCCTCTGGTCGCGGGACCTCACGTAGAAGAGGAGGAATAGCCCGCAAGACGGGAAGGTTCCACCACGCAAGCCCACCTGGCCTCCCAGGGGAAGGGGCGCTGCGCGGAGAGACGGGGAAATCCGGCAGGAGATGACCGCCGGGTCAGCGGAGGAGAAAACCGGCCATGGCGGGACAGGCCTTTTGCGACAGGGGGTTTGCGCGTGAGGGAATCACAGAAGACGGAATGAAAACTGCCGCGTGGAAGCAGTCGGGGAAGAGCGGCGGGACTCCCGCCGGGCAGCTCTACGGTGTGCGCTCTTGACGTTTCCGAGGAAGAAAGCGGGTCACACAGGACAGGAAAAGGCAGTCTGGCGACCCAGGATACATGTTGCTGACCTTAAAACAGAACCTACAGTTGCAAAGAGCCGGCCTCCAGGCGCGGAGGTCCGGGGTCCAGCCGGGCTGGCCGGACCCTCGTAGTAGCCGGTGTGGCCCCGGGAGCCTGTACCGTCCGTCTGCAGGTGCAGGAGGCAGGTGTTCTGGCCTGGAGGACCCGGAGGCGGTGGGGCAGCGGCCCACCTGGAGTCCCCTGGCCCCCGCATAGGTCATCAGCTCATCAGCACACCCTCCGGGGGGATCAGTGTGTCCAGGACGTCCCAGGACCTGACAGAAGTGCACTGTGGGTGCTGCTGACCGTGGGTGCTGCGTGAGGGCCCGACGTGAATGTGAATGGACGAGCCGGGGGCCGTGCTGAGGTCCTGGAGAAGAGTCGAGGCCCCCACTCCCAGGAGGCCCACACGGAAATACTTTCTAAAGGTCCCGCTATGGGTACCTTACCCCCGGGGTGTCCGGACGTCTTAGGGGTGTTTGTGGGCGGGAGCGCAGAGGCCGGAGCGAACAGAGTTAAGTAACGGGTGAATCTGGTAAAGGTATCCGGCGGCCCCTGGGCTGTTTCTGCTTGTACCACTTTGGAGTAAGTTCGACATCACTTCTGCATGGAAGAGGAAGAGCCTGGAAAGGGGAAGCCCAGAGCTCCAGGCTGGACCGCCAGTAAGGCCAGCCAGCCGCGCGCGGCCCCGCAGCCCCCAGCGGCGAGACCCAGCGGCGAGACCCAGCGGCGGAGCGCGGTCGCGGAGCGGGAGGTGGGCTTCCCGGGAAATGGTTGTCCCGAGCCCGGCGCAGCCATGGAAGCCACGCGCCCGACTTCGGGCCTGCAAACACCGCAGAAACCCAGAACTCAGTTACTGAACCGGGGGTGCGGGAGGGCTGGGAGTTGAAAAACGACGTCCACGCTGGAGACACCTGGTTTGGGAGAGCGATGACTCCTCTTACCGGCTTTCACAGTTGTCCTCGGTGGGGTCCGGTGGCCTCCGTCCCTGCTGGTGACAACACTTTCAACTGAAGAGTTACTTCAACCGCATGTCGGTTCACTTGGGGACGCTCGTGCGTCACGCCCTTTCCTGTACCTCGCAACCCTGTGGCTCATCTCCATGTGCATCTCCTGCCGTGTGTCCCTGCAGGGCCACGTGGAGAGCGGTCCTGCGGGGTGTGGAGAAAGTCCACTCTCCGGGGTCTGTTTCAGCTTCCTCTTCGGTTCCCACACCGCTCGACCCCTTGACGAGGATGTGGCTTTCTTTCCAAAACTAAAGGGGAGAAGGGGAGAAGGCAAGTGCCCTCCCACCCTCCATCCCAGATCAGGGAGGTCAGGGCATGGCCGAGCCTCTCGGGGGCTCCGGGGCCACGGGGTCCCTGCCGCTGAGCACCTGTTCTCCCACCGAGGGTGGGGCCTGCAGCTGCAACCCCGGCATCCTAGAAGCGATGTGGGCAGACGGCGGGGCCCACTAGGGCTTCGGGTCCCAAGAAAGGTGTGCGGTTCCCCAACACCGCATTCTCAATGCAGACCCTCGCGTGGCTCGCACGGCTCTGAAGTCCACAGCACACATGAAGGGCCGTCGCAGGGGCTGCCCTCACTCCGCCACGCGGCCCCCACGGGCAGCAGCACGTCTTCAAGATCTTTTCCAGTAGACTATGGTTTTTGGAAGAGTCTGACTGACAGAAAACCCGAGAAGAAGACAGAACAGAGCCCTCCCTTCCTGTGACCCACACGCGGCTGAAAACTTACCTTCATCTCGGGCTGCAGCCACAATGAATGAACCACGTGAACGAACCACGCCCAATGCGTTCGTGTGAACTAAAGTCGTCCTTTATCCCGATTTCCTCGGTCGCCCCCTGCCTTCCTCGGCCCCAGGCTCCCATGTCTCCATTAGTCCATGAGCCTCACTGGGCTCCCCTCGGCTGTGACGGTGAAGCTGGGATTCCAGAAATGTTCTAGTCCACCTCCGGTTCCTGGCACGGTGCTCCCGAAACCCACGTAAATTCCTGGGTGGCGGGGCTGAGAGGTAAACAAACCCCCTCCCATCCTACCTGAGTCTGTGCTACTGCGGTGACTCTGGGGTCCCTAGAGAGCTAGGATGGGGGACTGCTGGGAACCATGTGTCACCTCCAACCTCCGACATCTGGGAGGAGAGAGGGAGCAGGGATTGAGTCAGTCACCAATGGGCAGTGACTGAATCAATCGTGCCCCATGTTGGAACTTCTAGGAAAACCCCGAAGAATGGATTCGGAGATTTCCCTGTTGGTGAATGCGTCTGTGTGCTGAGCGAGGGGTGCACCCCAAACTCCATGGGGACAGAAGCGGCCGCACTTGAGGCCCGCGTGTGTCTTGTCCTCGGGACCGTCATCAAGCCGTCCACTCGCATTTGTGATGACCTTTCCAGCAAACCAGTAAACACAAGTGACTTGCTTCTCTGAACCTTTTGAACTGTTTTTAGCAAATGGTCGACCCGAGGATGTAGTGGGAATCCCCGTCTTGTATCTGGTCGGAAGTATGGGTGGCCCAGAGTGGCGAACGCGGTCTGGGGTGGGGAGACATTGTGGGACTGAAACCGTGACCCTCGGGGTCTGTGCCAAGGCTGGGTTGTTGGTGTCGGACAGGACACCCTTCAGAGTCTGCAGAGAATTATGTAGTTGCTTGTATGGAAAACCCCATGTGTTTGGTGCTGGAAGTGTTCTGTGTGTCTGAAACGACACCCTGGCCTTGGAGATGTTGATCTCCTCTCCGTTCCAATGACCTTGACAACACTGAGGAACACTGGCCAGGCATTCTGTCAGGTTTTTCCAAGTTCTGTTGGGATCTGGTGTCTTCCTCGTGGTCGACCGGTGGTGTGGGACTGGGAGGTGATCCCAGAGAGGGAGCACATAATCCGCATGACATGTCACCTCGGGCATTGGCCTTGGTCCCCAGGTGGAGAGGTGTGTTTGTCGGGTCTCTCCACTGCAGAGTAACTCTTTCCCGCCCCACCCACACTGTCTTCCGGAAGGAAGTCGCTCCGTGCAGCCCACACCTAAGGGACGGGGCCACCTATCAATGGGGGGAGAAGCACCTTGAGGGGGAAACGTCTACGTAAATTACTTAGAATTCCCGTGCATGGAGATTTCTCTCCTCTCCCATTCACCCGTTCAGTCATTTGAACCGCTTAGACCCACATTTATTTTCTTGTTACGATTATAACCCAGCACTCTTTATTTTGTTGCTCACATTGTTCCAGCCCCGTCCCCTGGGTCCCTCATCACAGAGCATGTCCTCATCAAGGCAAAGCTGTGGGTTCAAGCCCTCCCTCACTCCAGGCTCGTCTTGCGTGTTCCTGGCCCCGGTCCCGGGATTTCTCCAAGGAGCCATTTCTCCAAGGACCCCTTGGAGAGGAGAACGGTGGTGTTAGACACCAAGAATTGGGCATTGGGTGTGCTCATTGCTAGGGGGATCGCATTGCCTCTCAGCGTCTCGCCAACAGAGATAAGCATATGAGCTACTGCGTATGGCTACGTCTCTGTAATAAATCCATATGTAATCATCTGCAGCTGTATGATGCTAAGCATGAGTCCACGCTGACACTCCCACCTCTAAGCTACACCACGTGAGTCATTCCTCCTGTTTCTGTGTAAATTCCCAGTCCAGTGGTGTGAAGTCTGACCCCTGCCTGCCTGCCAAGTGCTTATCGTTCCATTCTAGTATACATGCATCGTGACATCAGACTGGGACTCCCCGACCCCCATGGAAAGCAACTTTATCAACCAGAGTCCAGTGCGTGGGGACACTTCCTTCTGCCTTTAGTCTTGCTGATTCCACTCCTTCCCGAAGTCACCAGCCCAGCACCTTCTCTCCCATTCTCTTTCACTGAGGCTTTCTCACACATTTGTATCACAGCTAAATTCTCTCATCACAGAGTGCATCCCTCCCTGGGAAACTTGAGACCTAAATTGTAGGTTTTTAATTGGTGTATATTAAGGGTCTCCCTGGCCTGTAAAGTTCTATGGGTTTTGACAAATGCATGATGTCCTATGTCCTATTGTTACAGCATCTCACAGAATGTTTTCACTGCCCATACTCCGTGTATTAGCCCTTCCCCCCCTCCCTGAGCACTTGGTATGCCCTGACCTTTTTAGTGACCACAGTTTTGCCTTCTCCAGAGTGTCATATAATTGGAATCATACAGTCTACAACCTTTCCAGACTGGTTTCTTTCACTTAGTGATATACATTTAAGATTCATCCATATCTTTTCATGACTTGATAGCTCATTTCTTTTCACTGCTGAATAATATTCCCTTGTCTGGGATTTACCTGTTCACTGACTGAAGGAAACCTTAATTGCCTCCCAGTTTGGGGTGATGGTGATGATGAAGGAAACTGCCGTAAACATTCAGGTGCAGGTTTGTGTGGACATATGTTTTCCTATCGGTTGGATAAATACTGAGGAGAGCAATTGTTGGCTTGTATTATAACATTATGTTTAGCTTGTAAGAAAGTGCAGAACTGTTTTTCCAAAGTGACTGCACCATTCTGCATTCCCACCAGGAACAAATGAACGTTCTTGTTGCACCTTATCCTTGCCAGCACTCAGTGTTGCCAGTATCTTTTTTTATTTTAGCCGTTCTAATGGATATGTAGTGGTATCTCTTTGTTTTTTTTAATTTGCAATTCCATTATAAGAAATGGATCTGCCTTTTTTTTTTTTCTGCCATCTGCATTTCTTCTTTGGTGAGCTGCCTGTTTAGCTCTTTTGCCCATTTTTAATTGGGGTATTTGTTTTCTGGTTGCTGAGTAAGATTTCTGTATATTTTTGGACAAAATTGAGAGGCCGAATAAACAAATGGACAGACATTATGAACACAGGACTCTGACCCACACCCAGCAGCTGCCATTGTCCACAGTAGCCAGCCTGCTGTAAGCTGGACTCACAGGAAGTCAGACCATCATAGCCAGCAACAATCCAGGAAACCAAACTTAACCTCTGTAGCAATGAACCCAAAATAGCCAGGACTTCATTTATAACTGACACATCCTTAATTTTGGTCCCCACTTCCAACTTAGGACCAGTTGGAGAATGCCAAATATGCTTCCCTAAGCAACCACATGGGACGCCCACTTCCAAGAACCCAGCTTCCCAGGCTCGGTCAGCATCCATCTGAGCTGTGCTCTCCCACAATAAACTTTTCCCCCTCTTCTGCTTGTCTTGGGTCTCCGCCGGCGAACACGAGTCATGGTGGCCAACTCCCTTGCTATAGCAAACTTTGAACAAATAGGTTTTGCCTCTTCTCATCTGTTTGTCTTCATTTATTTCCACAAAGCACTTTATCAGAGATGTGCTTTGCAAAGATTTCTTTTCTCAGTCTTCAGCTTGTTGGTTGGTTCTCTTAACAGTGTCTCTCAGAGAGCATAAGCTTTGACTTTTAATGAAGCCCAACTTATATTTTCTTTCATGGATCCTGCTTCTGGTGTTTTATCTAAAAACTGATCCCAAGTTCACTTAGACTCCCCTACATACTCTTGTAGGATTTCTAAAGTAGTACACTTTATATTTAGGTCTACGACCCATTTTGAGCTAATTTTTGTGAAGGATGTAAGACCCGTGTCCAGATTTTCTTGAACGTCCAGTAGTTCCGACACCATGTGTTGGAACGACTACCCTTTTCCCATTGTACTGCGTTTGTGCCCCTGTGACAGATTAGTTACTTATATTTCTACGGTCAGTTCCTGAGATCTCTAGTCCCTTCCATTTATAGTTTATATTTTGCTGTATTTCGTTGACTAATATTCTGTTGAGGATATTTGCCTCTATGTTCATGAGCTATTGGTTTATAGTTTACTTGTTTTGTCTTTATCTGGTGTTGGCATTAGGGTAATGTTGGCTTCATAGAATAAATTAGGAAGTGTTCCCCCTGTTCCTATTTTCTAGAAGAAATTGTATAAAATTGGTACCACTTCTTCCTTAATTGTTTGGTAGATTTCACCAGTCAAGCTACCTGGTGCTTTATTTTCCACAAGACTATTAATCATGGATTCATCTCTTTAACAGACATAGGCCTAATCAGATTATCTGTGCCTCCTTGTGTGAATTTAGGTGGTTTGTGTCCTTTAAGGAATTGGTCCATTTCATCTAAGTTATCAAATTTGTGAGCATAGAGTTGACCATAGTATCCTCTTATTATCCTGTTAATCAATGTGGGATCAGAAGTGAAGTCAGTCTGGCTCAGAAATCCTTAGAATTAACAGATTGGGACCCACCTGAGGCCACCTTTCCAAAGCCTGGCATGGGTTACTGGCTGTGCTCTGAACTTGCCTTGTTATTAAGTATATTTCTGACCACAGCCTCCTTGCTTTGAATTACCTTCTTGTATAGAGCTGGCTTCAAGCCTTCCCTTTCAGTCTCACCCAGATCAAGGTGCTATACTGGCATCCAGTGGTTCTACTTTGAATCAGAACCATCCTCAGGATGGGGGACCACAGCCAGGAGCATGGAGATCGGGGTCAGCGAGGTGGTAGGGCTTGTCTGTGCCCCAACTAAGCCTGCAGGGGCCTTAAAGGAGGCTGTTCTGCTTTAGTGGGGTCACGGGCAGGTAGGACGCTAGGAGAGCAGGCAGCCCCACCTGATGGAGAGTGACCGAGCTTGTAGCAGTGGCTTTCAAACTTGTCTGCATATTGGAACGTCAGGAAAATTCTGATGTCCAGGCTCTGTGCCAGAGACACTTAATTGGTCTGGGGTGCAGCCTGCATCCAGATACCTTGGCTAAATGTTCAAGCACAGGCACTGACTTCGTCTTGGAACATTTCACCCACGTATGTCACGAAATAATGGGAAGGATGGAAGGAAGGAATGTGTGGGGCCCCTTGGGTGGTCACACCTCAGGAAGCCAAAGGGCTTCAACTACCATGTGACAATGCTGACTTCTTCACCTGTGAAGTCATAGTGCTGTCACCAGAGAGACTGGAAGAGCCTGGTGTAGACCGTTCCAGCCCTGTGAGGTCACTGATCTAAGTTGTAACATGCTAAAGAGAACAAAGCAAGTCTGAAGGCTCCCACTCAGCCTGAGGAACATTTACGCCCCTAAACTTCTCACTAGAAATTAAAGAAAGCCTCTGCCTGAAGGCGCTGAATGAGAAAGCAGTCCTTGAATGTCATTGCTCTCAGTCTGCTTGGGTGTAAAAGAAAGATTGCCTGCAGGAAGGGGAGGCTATGGCTGGGTTGTTTGTACAGGGCTTGAGTGCGGAGACACCTGGTTTTGCCTTTTCCTGCCTGGAGTATGGTCTGGCTTCAATCCCAGGTAAATGTCAGAAGGAAGCAAGAACAAGCTCTAGAGTGCCTAAATGCAGCCAGACAGACAGAAACACTACTATGAGATCTAGAGAAATAACAGAATGCATGAGCTTGTCTGACTGAAAAGTCCAGCTGTGATGACTTCAGGTATAGCTGAATCAAGGTGCTCCGTGGTTTGCTCTCAGTCTGCCTCCATCTTTGCTTTCTACTGTCCTCTCCTTTGGCCACCTCCTCTCACAGGCTTTCCGTTCATGGTAGCAAATGGTTTCTGCCCAAGGGAAAGGGAATATATAAACTGCTTCTTACTTCCTGTGGCCACTTCCCCTTCTCCCATTGGGATGGAATTTTGAGCAAAGCCCACAAACCCAGATACCTATTGACTATCTACCTAGGTCTGCTGGAATTTTCTGTGAGTTCCTCTGAATCTATCTGCTATACATCTCCACCCTGCTGTCTGCCTGGGAAGGCTGCCCTGCATGAACAACAGCCACAGACTCCCTTGCATTCTCTATTCTGAAGCGATCTGGCCAATGAGAAGCTCTGGCAGGAAACGTGGCCATATTATTTATTCCTCCAGCTCCCTCTTGTTAGCATTGCCTCAAGCTGGCCATGTCACTTCTGCAGAGTTCACATTTCCTTTCACGGCAGCCCTGGGCACCCAATTTTCCCTATTCTGCTTCCTTTCCTTGCCCTTCAGGCAGGAGTGGTAACAGTCCTAGCTTGTTACTAGTTTGGGGCACAGCACTATTGCTCAAGGGCTCCTATATCCCACCCATAATTAGAATGTGCTCTCTGGATCTTCGCTGAATGCTAACAAAGGCGCTGGATGGGATGCAGGAAAAGGCTCTAGCCAGCTGGATATGCGCAGAAATGATGTGGGAAACTTCCAGGTCACACCCTGACAGGAAGAGGTGTGCCTCCTCACCATTGTTTCACCCTCCTCGCTGTCTGGAAAGCAGATTAAAAGCCATCTTGGATGCATGGACACAAGCAACTTCCTAGGGGTGGTGCAGCAAAAAGACAGCAAGAGTCGGGACTCCACATGCTCCACAGCAGAGCTGCCGAGCCGAGTCCGACAAAACTACTGTTGGGGTGTTTCAACCACGGTGACTTAGAGCCCTTGTCCCTGCAGCTGAACCCATGTTCAACCACACAGTGACCCTCCCTTTCTCAAGAGTTCCTGTCAGTGTTCCAGAACCAAACATAGCTAACATAATTTATTAATGGATACACAATGTGAAAAGATATAATTGTGACATCAAAAATATAAAATGTGGGGAGTATAAATGTAGAGTTTTTGTATGTGATTGCAGTTAAACTGTTACCAGCTTAAAATAGTCTGTTACATTTCATGCAGGTGTCACGGCAACCACAAAGCGAAAATCTATATTAGATACACAAAAGGTAGAGAAAGGAATCAAAACTTGCCCCTGCAGTAGATTCTCAAATCATGAGGTAAAATAAGAAGAAAGGAACTACAAAACATCCAGAAAAAGTTAACAAAATGACAATAACAAGTCTTTACCTGCTATCTATAATTATTTTCAGTGTAAATAATTAAAGTCCCCAATCAAAGGACGCAAAGTAGCTGAACTGACTTGTTTTAAAAACTGAACTATACGCTTCCTATAACAGACTCAATTCAGCTTCCAGGACACACGTAGGCTCCAGTGAAGGGATGGGAAAAGATATTCTATACAAATGAAAACCAGATGAGAGCAGGGATAGCTATACTTATTTTAGACAAAATAGACTTTAAGTCAAAAACTGCAACGAGACGAAGAAAGTCATATAGTGATTAAGTGTTCAATTTAGCAGGGCGCCTGGGTGGCTCAGTTGGTGAAAGGTCTGCCTTCAGCTCAGGTCATGATCTCGGGGTCCTGGGATGGAGCCCCATGTTGAGGTTCCTTCTCAGCAGGAAGTCTGCTTTTCCCTCTTCCTCCCCCTGCTCCTGCACTCCCTCTCTCAAATAAATAGATTTTTTAAAGTTCGATTCACCAAAAGTTTCTAACAATTGTAAACACATATGCACCTAATAATGGAGTGCCTAAGCACGTAAAGCAAATGGCAGATCTGAAAGAAATAAGTAGCAATGTAAGAGCAGTGGGGACTGTCAATACTTCACTTTCAATCATAGCTCATCGAGACAGAAGATAGACTTGGACTTAAACTACGCTCTAGACCAAATGGACCTGACAGATGAGACCTTCCGTCCAACAGCAGCAGAACACCCATTCTTCTCGGGTATACGCTTGTCCTCCAGGGTAGATCAGGTGTTAGGTCACTAAACAAGTCTTAACAAATTCGAGAAGATTGAAATAATATTCAGTTATCTTTTCTGACCATAATTGTATGAAACCAGAAATCAATAACAAGAAAAAGGTGGGCAATTCACAGATGTTTAGAAACCACAGAATCTAGGGAATGGTAGAAAATATTTGCAGACCACATAGGTGTTAGGGAGTTGCTATCTAAAATATATAAGAAAATCATGCAACTCAACAGAAAATAAAATCCAGTTTTAAAATGAGCAAAGAACCTAAACAGACAATTTTCCAAGGACGTACAAATGGCCAACAGGAAAAGTGCTCAATATCACTAATCATCAAGGAAATGCATACAAATAAAAACCATAATGAGAAGGGCACCTGGGGAGCTCAGTGGGTTGAGCCTCTGCCTTCGGCTCGGGTCATAACCTCAGGGTCCTGGGGTAGAGCCCACGTTGGGCTCTCTGCTCAGTGGGGAGTCTGCTTCCCCCTCTCTCTGCCTGCCTCTCTGCCTACTTGTGATCTGTCTGTCAAATAAATAAATAAAGTCCTTTTTTTCTTTTTTTAACTTTATTTTTTCAGTGCTTTTCTTTAATTTTATTTTTTCAGTGTTCCAAGATTCATTGTTTATGCACCACACCCAGAGTTCCATGCAATACATGTCCTCCTTAATACCCATCACCAGGCTCACCCAACCCCCCACCCCATCTCCTCCAAAACCCTCAGTTTGTTACTCAGAGTCCACAGTGTTTCATGGTTCATCTCCCCCCCCCCCTCAATTTACCTCAGTTCACTTTTCCTTTCCTTCTAATGGTCTCCATGTTATTCCTTATGCTCCACAAGTAAGTGAAACCATATAATTGACTTTCTCTGCTTGACTTATTTCACTCAGCATCATCTCCTCCAGTCCCATCCATGTTGATACAAAAGTTGGGTATTCATCCTTTCTGATGGAGGCATAGTACTCCACTGTTTAAATCTTTAAAAAAAAAACCATAATGAGATACACTTCACAACTACTAGGATGGCTAGTATCAAAAAGACAAGTCGTAACAAGTGTTGGTGTGGATGTGGAGAAAAGGGAATCCTGGTGCACTGTGGGTAATGTAAGTTGGTGCAGCCACTATGGGAAACAGTATGAAGGTTCCTCAAACAACTCAGCAATCTCCTTCTAAGTATATATCCGAAGGAAATCAGCGTCCCCAAGAGACAGCTGCACACTACACCGACTGCCACATTATTTACAACCACCACGATATGGAAACAACCTAAATGTCTGTCAGCTGATGAATGGATAGAGAAAACATGATATACAGTGGACTATTATTGGCCATTAAAAAGAAAGTGAAATCTTGCCATTTGTGACAACATGGATAACCCTGAAGGACACTCTGCTAAGTGAAATAGGACAGAAAAAGAAAGGTACTGTGTGATCTCATCGTATGTGGGATCCAAAAACAACAAAAAGTCAAACTCATAGAAACAAAGAAGAATGGTGGCTGCTAGCGGTTTCACGGGGAGGGGAAATGGGCAGGTGTTGGGCAAAGGGTACAAACTTCCAGGTATGAGATGAGTACGTTCTGGGAGCTCATGGACAGCACGGTGACTGTGTTTAATAACGCTGCATTGTAGATTTGAAGTTCGCTGGGAGAATAGACGTGGAATGTTCTCACCACATATGCACAAAAATGGTAACTACGTGACTTGATGTGTTCATTTGGTTGTAGTAATCATCTCACAATGCATATGTGTATCAAATCATCACATTGTAGACTTAAATGAATATAATTTCATCAGCTCAATAATGGAAAAAAAGTAATAAAATGACTAATACTATTAAATCGACCTGCATACTCTATTCTTATCCCATCACCCTGCCTCCCTCCACCCTGTGCCCCTGGATAAGTAACTACCATCCTGTATATTGTGTTTATCATTCCCTTGTTTTCTGTAGAACTTTATTCCAAATGTTTCCCTAAATACACATTGAATTATTTTGTTTTATCTTGAGCTCTATAAAAATTGTATCATGCCATGTATATTACACAGAAACGTCCTGTTTTTACTGGACATTGTGTCTAAGACAATACTGGACAGGGCTATATTTCATTTTTTATTACTATATAATATTCCATTGTATTAATGCATCACAATTTATCCATTCTTTTGCTTATGGGAATATGAGTTATTGCCAGGTTTTTTTCTCTTGTGCACAATACTGCTTTTAATATTCTTGGACATCTCTCCTGGCACCCATATGCCAAAATGCCTCCAAGCTCTACTAACTAGGTCTGGAAGTGATGAGTCATAAGTATGCATTACCTTTAACTCCACAGGATATATCATTTTTTAAGAAGATTTGTATTTTTTATTTATTTGAGAGAGAGAGAGAGAATGGCAGAGGGAAAGGGAGAAGCAGACTCCCTGCTGATCAGGTAGTCCAACACAGGGCTCAATCCCAGGACCTTGAGATCATGGCCTGAGCTGAAGGCAGACACTTAACTGAGCCACTCAGGCACCCCTCGAATGATTTTCTAAAGTATTGAACTGACCCTGACCCAATGGGCAGGGTGGGTCTTACATTCCTGGGTCAAGCAGTGCTCAAGAAGGACAATCATATTGGGCATAAGCCCCCAAGCTGCGGTGACTTGGGATGAGGTTCCTGCTAGGTGGGTGACCCTCTCTTGCAGCCGATAAACACTCCTTGATGTCAAGCTTTGGCAAATCACAGTGCCTGACTTAATCATTTATCGTGGAGGCATCCAGTTCAAAGACAGCTATCTCCAGAAAGCACATTGCTATCCCAATGACAAGATAAAGTGCATGGCCACCTCCAAAAGATGCTGGTTAATTTTGACAACTGACCACTTGCATCACTTGCTTTTTCTTGTCCAACGCTTCCACTTCCCACTCTTATGTTTTTGGGAAGTCCCTCTCTCTTGCTCTCTCTCTCCCTCTCCCTCCCTCCAACCCCCACCATTGACCATGTTTTGTGGCCACACCTGTGCTGTGTAATTTCCAGGTCTTGTATTTTAAAAATTTTTCAAAATTTCCTGGTAGTTATAGCTGAAGGTCTTCTGGCGATCATAATATAAATCATCAGGCTAGATCTAACCACAACAATGATTATTAATAAGCTGAGACCTGCACAAAAACAGGTAAAGGGGTAGGGAGAGTTCCATGCTAAGAAAGCTCCCCCTACTGCCTCAGGCTCCTCTCACTCTGCCCTGATGCTCCTGAGTCATTGGTCCACCTTCCTGGTACCCAGCCAGTTCACCAGCTTTGTAAATGCCAGATAACAGAAACTTTGGAGAAATCCAAGCTACTTGGAAAGGGTGGGCCCAGAGCACTGTCCTGCACCTGGACCACAGCTGCTCCACCTCACACCACGAACCACAATTCCCAGCCCTTCTTCCTGTTGACTACACTGGCATCCCCAAACTATGAGAGGCTCAAGGAGGAGCTCAAAGGAGCTATACTCAGGCAGGGCACCCCAGAGCTCGCCTCCCATGGGGACCACCATGATCAACATTCCTAGTGAGACCACCATGCCCAACCACATGGTCTGGTCCCTGTTCAACACAATCTTTCTGAACTAGTGCTACCTGGGCTTTGTGGCATTCACCCACTCCATGAAATCTAGGGACCAGATGGTAGTAGGTGACATGATGGGGACCCAGGTCTAAGCTTCCATTCCAAGTGCCTGAACATCTGGGACCTGGTCTTGGCATCCTTCTGATCATTACCTTCATTATTATTTTTGCCACTGGTTCATAAGTGATTGCCCAAACAATTTCAGGATCATAAAATGTTATGGAGGCTACTAGTCGCTGTCCATGGCCTGAGGCTGTCACTCCTTCCACTGAATTTTATGTACACATCAGTCTATAGTTGAATTCAATAAAGCACTTGTGTGTGAAAAATAAAAATAAAGTATTGCACCAATATCACACTCCCAAGCAGTTTATGTATCAATACACCCCTCCTTCCCCTCACAATGCTTGGCTTTGTTAAACTTCTAATTTTTTTTTCCAATCTAATAGTCATAATATAGTTTCTTCCTGTGATCTTAATTTGTATTTTCTAGATTAATTTTTTATGTCTATTGACCACTCATGCTGCTTCTTCCAGTAACTAATCTTTTGTCCATTTTCCTCTTGGTTTATTTTCATACTGAGTTCCTTATTTATTATTAATACTAATCCTTTGTCATTTCTAGGTTGCTTACATCTTTTCCCAGCTTCTGACTTGTCTTTTCACTTTATGGAGTCTTTGAAAAAGAAAAGTTTATAATTTTATAAATCGACATCTAATAAAAGCCCTCAAAATTCTTCCCTAGGAACGTAATGCCCACTCCTAACTCTATTTTCATATAGTTTTTTAGAATTAAAACTCTCTTGAGGTTTTGTTTGGAATTCCAGAAATCAACATATGAAGAACTGGCATCAACATATATCAAATAACTCAGTTCATTAACATGGTACATTCTATGGGACTTTGTACATAGACTATCATGCCTGCAAATAAAGTTTTATTTCTCTTTCCAATATGAAAGCCTTTTCTTTTCCTTGTTTTATTGCACTGACTAGAACTCCCAGCACAAGTTGAGTAAACGTAATGAGAGGATCAATCTTAGTCTCATTCTGTTTTAGGAATAGAGCATTCAATCATTCACATTAAGTGTGATGATAACTGTCTGGTTTTGTAACTGCCCATTGTCAGACTGAGAAAATTCCCTACTCTTCCTGGTTTACTGAGAGCTTTTGTTAGTAAAGGATGTTGGATTTTGTCACGTGATTATTCTGAATCTATTTAGTTTGCCATATGTGTTTTTTTTTTCTTAATATGATAAAGTACACTGATTGTTTTTCTAATCTTAAGCCATCTCTGCATTCTTGTCTTAATCCCAGCATCATGTCGTACTGTCTTTTAAAAATATTGTTAGATTCATTTTGTTAAAATTTATCTAGAATATTTGCACCTATGTCAATGAAGGACATTTTTCTGTAATTTTCTTTTAATGCTTTTGGTTTGAGTATCATGGTAATGCTGGCTTCTTAAAAAGATTTAGGAAATAGTCCTTCCTTTTCATCTTTTTAAATGTTTATGAATAATTGGTATTATTTCTTCCTTTAAATGTTTGGTAAAATTCACTACTGAAGAAATCTAGGCCTAAAGAGTTCTTTTGTGGGAAGATTTTTAACTATACATGCAATTGCTCCAATAGATAAAGGACTGTTCAGATATCTACTTCTTTTTGAGTCAGCTCTGGTAGTTTGTGTCTTTTGAAGAATTTGTTCATTGTATCTAGGTGGTCAAATATGATGTGGGAAACAAAGGCAGAAGAAAAATTATTATATTTCTTTACTACCTACAGCCCACTCGCAAGTCCTTGAAACAGGCACAGTGACATTCCCCTAGGAACTCATCTGCCTCAATGTTGACCTTTTCCTGAGGGCAAAGGGCAATCTTAGCCCTACACCCCAGGACTCTGTGAGTCTACTTTAACATATAAATATTCCTTTGCAAAATTCCTTTAACTCTTAACCTCACCCCCTCACACACAGGATACATTTTGGTGATCATCCTCCAGGCACTTCACCCATCCATATACATCTGAAGGGCTTCATGACTCAGGGTTTACTAAATAAATGACTTTCCCTACAACAGCTAGCCCCCTCCGGATCCTGGAAACCTTGTTGCCAAAATACCTGGGAGGCTTATGTTATCCCTAACCCCCTCCCAACTTGAAAGTTTATAATGGGCCACTCCTCAGGCCCCCACTGCAGCTCTTTCTGCCAACAGGTCCTGTCCCCATGCTAATGAAACCACCTTTTTGCACCAAAGATGTCTCAAGAATTCTTTCTTGGTTGTTGGCTTTGAACCCTAATGTCTTTCCTACATCAAAATATATTAGCAAAAAGCTTGTCTACAATATGCCATTATTATCTTTTTAATACTTGTGAATGAGTTGCAAGTGATGTCCCCTTTCTCACTCCTAATGTTTGGTGTTATCAATCCCCCCCTACATACTGCTTTAGTAGTGTGCAACAAATTCTGATATGTTGTGTTTTCATTTTAATTAAATTAAAATGTGTCATAATTTCTCTTTTAATTCCATCTTTGACCAATGGGTTATTCATAAGTGTGTTAAATTTAGTTAAATATTTATGGATTTTCCAGATTTCCTTTTGTTGCTGATTTCTGACTTAAATCCAATGTAGTCAGAGAAAACACTTTGTATAATTTGAATCCTTTTAATTTATTGAGACTTGATCAACTGCCCAAAATGTGGTCTTAGTAAATATTCTGTGTGCACTTGACAAAAATGTACATTCTACTCATTGTGCAATGTCTTATGTCAATTAGGCCAAGTTGGATGATAGTTTACCAGTGTATCTTTGATGGCTTTTCTATTTTTTCTATCAATTATCAAAAGAGGAATATAATTATAAATTTGTTATTTCTCCTTACAGTTCTACCAATATTTGTATCATGTATTTTTTAAGCTTTTTTATTAGGTTCATGAACATTTAGGACTGTTACATCTTCCTCATTGATTTATACCTTTGTCATTATGAAAGGCCCTTCTTTGTACCTGACAATAATCAATGTTCAGAAATCTACTTTAATATGAATATAGTCACATGGTTTTCTCTCGACTAGTGTTAGCATGGTACATCTTTTCCCCATACATTCTAACTTTTGTCTTTATATTTAGCTTCTCTTTCTTATAGGCACCATATACTTGGGTCTTGCTTTTATATCCAATCTGAAAATCATTGTCTTTTAATTTAGGTGTATAGACCATTTCCATTTAGTGTGAATGTTGATAGATTAGGTTTTAGCCTTTCATCTTGCTGTCCTTTTTTTTTTTTTACACCCAACCCAATACATAAAGGGGATTTGGAGGGAGAACAAGATATTTGAAAGGACACTTACCTGAAGATGATATTAGAGTCGCAAGTAAACATATGAAAAGATTCTCAACATCACTTTTCATTATGCAAGTGCATATAAAGCCACAATGAGATACACCTGCAGACTTATTAGAATGACTAAAATGGTTGCCCTTAGCTAGTGCTAAGGACATGTGAATGAATTAGATTCCCTGCACACCACTGGGGAGAGTGTGAAATAGTACAAACAGATTGGAAAACAGCTTATAGTTTTTTAAACTGTTAAACATACCTACCATATAATGCCCACTGATTCCACTCCTAAGTACTTACCCACGTGAAAAGAAGCTCCATGTCCATACAAGTGTCTGTGCATTTATGTTTATGTCAGCATACTTGTCATAGCCCCAAGCTAGAAATAACTAAAATGTCCACCAACAGATGAAAAGATAACTTCTTCCTTTATCCACACAATGGAACACTAGTCAGCAATAAAAAGGAGTGAACTGGGCACACGAGTGGCTCAGTTTGTTAGGCAACAGCCTTCAGCTCGGGTCATGATCCTGGAGTCCCCAGATCGAGTCCCGCATCAGGCTTTCCACGCAGCAGGGAGTCTGCTTCTCCCTCTGACCCTCCCCCACTCTTGTGCTCTCTCACTCTCTCTCTCAAATAAATTAATAAATAAAGTCTTTTAAAAAAAGAGTGAACTGTTGATAGATGTTACAACAGGGAGGAATCTCAAAATAATTCTTAGGAGTGAAAGAAACCAGACACAAAAAGTATATATTTTATGATTCCATTTGTGTAAAGTTGGGAACATGTAAACTAATCTTCAGTGACAGGAAGCAGATCGGTGTTTTCCTGGGGAGGGAGGAGGGAGGAAAGAAGCAGGAAGGAGAACAGCATTATGAAAGGACACCAAGATGACTCAGGGACTGACTCCTTCATCTTCTTGATTGTAATGATGGTCTCATAAACATATATATGTCAAAACTTATCAGACTGTGCACTTTAAATATGTGCAGCTAATTGTGTGTCAATCATATCTCAATAAAGCTGTTTAAAAAACACATCTTAAACTTAGAATTTATCACTAAGAGAGTACAAATAAGAAGGAGACCTTCCAAAACACTAGAGAAAATAAAACTGTAAACAGCTCATAAAGCCAAAGACAGGAAAGAACGGGGAAAACAGAGCATAAATAACAGATGTGTCAACAAACATGTCTGTTTTGACAATACCCTCAATAAAACAATCCAAATGTGCACTCTTTGCCCAAGGTACACCTAAAGTAAAATACTGGAGTGTTAGAAAGGAAAGGGTAGCAAAGACATGTTGCAGAAATAAGAAAAAGGGCCAGTAAAATGAGTATCATGTAAGGCTGAAAAAGACAAACCATAGTTTGGTCTGAGGAGCAATTCAAGACCCAGTGAAAGCATAACAGTGATCAATCTTTAAGCAGCAAACAACTTGCCATCAAAATCTATAAAGCAAAAGCTGTAAGAAATAACAAAGTAAATTAATAACTAAAATGGAAACACGAAGTCCTGAAAGTGTTAACCCCAAGGCCCAAACCGTATAAGTCATGTTTGGTTGAACCCTCTCAAGGGCTGTAGCCGCACAGCTGCAGGAGCGTGACCCAAACAGCCAGGCCTTCCACGGGCTTGCCAAGACGGGATTAGCACGTCCTGCAGCGCAGTTGTTTTTTGTCGACATCAACGCCTGTATTAAAGCAGCCAAGAACAAATATCCACACCTGTCATGGCCGTGTGGTTAGACTATAACGAGAATGTCCATGACAGTGCAGCCAGGCATCAACCGAGCCCCACCTCTGTGTGCAATTTCGTTAGCCTAAGTCCCTGCACAAACTCCATGCCCCATTAGAAGCCAGGTGGGGCTCCCGGGTAGCTCAGTCAGTTTAGCATCCGATTCCTGGTTTGGGCTCGGGTCATGGTCTCAGGGCTCTGGGATCAAGCCCTGCATTGGGCTCCCTGCTCCATGCAGAGTCCACGTGAGCTTCTGTCTGTCACTCTGCTTCTGCCCCTGCCCCTGCTTGTGCTCACTTGTGCGTGCTCTCCCCCCCAAAATAAATAAAGAAAACCCTAAGAAATAAAAGAAGCCAGCTGAGTAGCTCTCTCACGGTTCGGCAAATCCCTGGGGGGTTACACCCTCCTGCTCCCTCTGGACCAAGGCTCCCCGATACTGTTCTCCTTCCCCAAGTCAAGGCAAACTCAGTGCAGAACTACAACTCTTCACCTTGTTTTTACAAATCCTCCTTCCAGAGCCCATGCGTGGTAGCTGAGCCCACTAAGGTCTGGGGAGGTGGAAGGAGTTCGGGGCTCCGAAGTGGGAGGCCTGTCACGTCTTACCGCAGGGTCCGCCCAGCCCCTTCTCTGGGGCAGGCAGAGCTCCTTCCTTCCCACCGGGCCTCTTCCAGCTAAGCAGCACGTCCTTCTGTCCCTCCCCTCCCTGTCTCTCTCTCCAGTCCCCTCCTGAGCAGCTCATCGCGCTGCTGCTCACAAGGACAACTCTGGCACAGGAGGTAACATAATGACCACTCTTCCTGCTTACCAGAGGTCCTGGTCGCCGCGAGCTCTCCGACATCACAGGCTCGGGCCCTGTCACGGTTCTGGAGGCACGTGCCCCTGCTCTCAGCCCCATTCAACAGAACGCGGCTGCTGGAGAAGCCGCAACACGACTGAGATCATGAAGGGAGTGTGCGGCCAGGATCCAAAACGGGTTTGTCTCACGTGCTGACGCCGTGGCGGGGAGCCGGACATGTGCAAGTGCGGATTCTGGGGTGTTCCTGCAGCACCCAGCCCCACCGCAGCTGTGCCGTCGGGCTCTGAGTCGACGACTCCACGTCGGAGTGCACACACCCAGCTTGTGCCAAAGGGGTGTGGGTGTGTAAGAGAGAGTGTGCGAGACACGTGTGAGCACGTGCGAGAGTCTGCGCACTGTGCGCGTGTGCCCGTGCGACCGTGTTTGTGCGAGTGTGCGTACGTGTGCGTGCACAGTGTTGTGTGGGAGTGTGTGTGGGCATTCATGAGCACTCGGGTCTGGGGGCTGAGGTCCCTCTCCTCCCCTGCCTGGGTGGCCACCCCTCCCTCTCAGCCGGCCCAAGGAGGAGGTAGCTTCCCCCACCGCCTCTGCCCACAGCCCTGCTGAGCAACTGTCCCCTTGACATCGGGACGGGGCAGTCCCAGGGGCCCCCCGTGTCTGTGCCCCTCTAGGACTAGCACCATGGCCGGGGGGCCTGTAACCCTGGCGCTCAGGTGGTGGGAGGGGAGAGGGATGAGTCTGACGCCGAAAGCATGGCTTTGGAACCAACTTGGCTCTCCGATGACAACTTGCCTCATTCCAGATGGTTCCTGTGTGTGTTCTCCGTCGTTAGCATGCTAATTTATTCTGACTCATCACCAGGAAGCTGCTGCAGGCGGGGCTGGCGCGCCCCTCGATGCCAGAGCACGACCCGGGGGCTGAGATACCCAGCTGGAGCAGGAGCCCGCCCGGGGGCTGTCGCCGACGCTTGGAGCAGAGAGAACAGTTGGGGACAAGGCTTCGCGGCAGGCTGAGCAGCTTGTGATCTCCCCTCTGGGGGCCCTGACACTGTGCGACGGGCTCCGGAGAGCAAGGCTGGGGACGCAGGCTCGTGCCGCGAAGTTCCGGGTAGAGCACGAACGTGGCTGCGGCGTAACGGAGGCGCCGGGAACAAAGACCCAGAGCAGAGACCCCCCGCCTGACAGTTCCCTGTCAGAGTCAGCGCCCAGGCCAGCCAGAGCCTCTAGGTGCGGGCCCAGGCCCCGGGCCGCCCCTCTGTCCTCCAGTCGCAGGGGTGCAGCCCACCCAGGCCAGGACACGGGGACACGCCGGAGGGGAAGGTGGAGGCCCTCGTCGCCCGTGTGCGCCCCCCGCAGACCCGGGCTCCTGCGGCAAGGCTCACCACCCTGCCCAGAGACATTTCGTCCTCACCGGGGCGGACACAGATGCTGCCAGACGCAGAGGGACCTCCCTGGAGCAGCCGGGCAGCTGGGCAGCTGGACACACAGGCCACCGCCAGGCCCTCCAGGAGGGCAGCACTGAGCCCCTGGGAGACAGGCTCCCGCAGCCAGCCGACCCCGCATAAGCCTTCCCTGCCTCGCCCCCCAGCACCCTGGATGCTGCTGGGCTCGCCCCCAGAGGCGGCTCCGGGAGATCCAGCCTGTGAGGGGGGCAGGGAGGCGGGCCCTCCTTCAGCATCCGCGCCCTGACCCACCGCCCTGGGCAAAACTGGACAAAATGGCCACGATGACCGCTGGGGCCTGGAAAACCGGTGTTCCTTCCCGGCCCTGGTTCCCTGGCAAACCCCCCCCCCAACCGGCTCCCTCCCCAGGCCTCCCCAGGCCACCCTCCTGCCCAGGGCGCCTGGCTGCCCTCCTGGACCTTGGGCTCCCGGCTGCTCAGCCCCCAGTGCTCTGCAGAGAGGAGTTTCCTGCCCCATGGGAGACAGTGACCAAGTAGCCAGGACACGGCGGTCAGGGTTCTGGAATCCCCAGAGCCCCATCCACACTGTCCATGGCTCCCTGGCAACCAGAGGGCCTGTTTCTGCTAAGGAGGAGGGAGTCTGAGCCAGGGGCGGGGGCCCCGTGTGCTGGGCAGCCCTGGGCCCTGGGCGTCAGGATCCGGAAATGTCAGCGTGAAGCGGGTGCTGAGGCTTCCCCATGCCTGGGGACGTGGCGGAGGCATACAGCCACGTGCGGGGGGACCCAGGGACCAGGATGCCTGCGGGTCGGGGGGCGGGAGCGCTGGCAGGGAGACGTCAGAGCCGCTGGTGTCCTGGATGCTGGGATGACCCTTGAGACCAGCCCCACCCCCGCACTTGCTGTTGGAAACAAGCATGTCGGATGGGGACGTGGGTCAGGTACCATCATCTCTCCCTCGGGGATGTTCAGCCCCCCACCCCCGCCAGGCCAGGAGAGTGGCCGCCCTCAGCTGTAGGAGGGGGAGACCGGTGGAGAAGCAAGGACTCTGTGACGGCCATCTGTCCCTTCTTTGTCCCCGGCACCCAGCAAGAACAGTGTCCTTCTTTCAGAAAACAGGCAGCAAGCCAACGCCACCTGCCCCGTGGTGGGTGAAGGGAGAGCGCCCCTCCATCCCAGCCAGCCCGGCGCCATCCTCCATGCGTCTGGGGCCCTTACGTAGTTGTCTGAAGCACATGTCGCTCCCACGTGTCCTGGGTGCACGGTACGTCGTAGGGACTGAGACGCCCTCCCCGGACTGCGGAGCCGACCGGGAGAAGCACCAGTCTGGGGAGAAGCCTGTGTGAAGGGGGAGCAGGGACGGCCGGGGGAGGCCAGCCTGGCCGGAGTGGGCGGCCCAGCAGGATGCTGTGTGAGGTGGTTTCAGAAGCGCGGGGGCTTGGCGCTGCCCGGCTGCGCTGTGGGGGGGACTCGGCGGGGCCCGGGAGCCGTGGAAGGTTCAACACTGACTCGGTGGGCAGAGTGCATCCGCCACAGGGATCCTCCCTCCTTGCAGGGGGTTGGCACCTCCCGACCACGGCCCCCGCCTTCCTACCTGTTTGGGAGGAAGCCCTGCTCTCCCTTTATTACATGAACGCCTGCTCCGTGGGGCTCCGGTGCGGGGCGAAGGGCCGCCTTCACCAACAGGCCATAGAGACAGTGAAATCGAGCCGTCCGGACGCCCAGGTTCTGGAGAAAGGGTCCCGTGCCTCCAGGGGCCACGCAGCAAGGTCAAGGCAGGGTGCAGCGAGAGAGGCGGGACCTGGGGCCATTCCCGGGGTCCGTGATTACTGAGCTAGGGCCTAATTGGTCCAGTAGAACCGCAAGAGTGGGGTTCTGGTCAGCCCCGTGGGGTTCTTCTCTAACAGGCCCACGGGGCAAGACCTGGGCCCCGGGGAGACTGTAGGGAGGCAGATTCAAGACTGGAATTTGCTTGGGGCCGTGCTCGCATGACGGGTGAGGGGAGGGTCCTTGGATGGCCCCAGGCCACGAGGCCACGCTCTGCACAAGCCCCCACTTGGAGAGCTGGGTGGGAGGCAAGTGGATGGGAGAAGGGGGTCAGGGAGGTTACGTGAGCATCGTGTCACGGTGGTCACAGCAGGTCCCGCCCTGGTGGTCACGGCATCCCCGTGGCAGGGCCCATAGCCCACCACTTCTCACCTCAGACTTCAGATGCATAGTCTACCAAAAATCCCCACACTTCTACGTTCCTCCTGCTTTTCTAACCTGGTTCTGCAAACTCCCTCGGATTCTGTGAGATGCACGCTGTCCCTCCACGAAGTCCCTTCCTGCTTCAGTGATCTGTGGTTGGATTCTGATTTCTGCAACCAAGAATCTGAGTAACTGAGATACGGGTTCCAGGAGCGGGTGAGGTCACAAGTCGCCGTGGAAGGTGGGGACCGGCCACGCACCCCTCACGGGTGCTCGCGGGGGAATGATCCCGCCTGGCGCGTGTGGCAGTCAAGTGTCTGAGCCACCACCTGGGATGGCTGCGAGGAAGCTGGCTCGGACCACCCGGGTGGGGGCGCCGAGCAGACCCTGGCGGGGGCCGTCCAACACACAGTGACTCCAGTTGCTGGGCAGCTACCGTCAGAACCGGGGCTTCCAAGAGAGAAACGTGCTCCCACTCCAGTTCCTAGTTTAGAGACTGAACCCTGGGTCCTCGCAGGGACTGCCTTAGCTCCAGCAGACACAGGGACGGGGGCCACTGCCCCTTTGAAGGTGACTCCTGCCAGTTCCAGGGTCCACTTTGGGGCACACGGGCCCCGAGGTGAGCCGAGGCAGCCATCCACAAACAATGGGTCCCAAGGATTTGGAAGGCACTTTGAATGCCCCCACGGTCCCCAAATCGGAGAGGGAGCACAGGGGACCTGGGGATAAAAGGAAGTCTGACCTGTCTCCACTCAGGCACATCAAGGGTGTCCCCCCAGCCCGCCCGTGGCTCTCTCCGCATCCTGAGGGCATCGTGGAATAGCACTGAGTGGAACAGTCGGCCCCTGACCCTGGACCGAGGAGGAGCCCCGTGGGGACCCAGCGCTCAGCCTGCTGCCAAACTCCCAAGTTTCTCCACGTTCCTGGAGGAATTCTGACGGAGGGCCGCCGTCCCCTGGGAGCTAGGAATGCCCTACCTGTCCGAGCGCGGCTGGGGCAGGTTGGAGACGGAGGCGGGCAGCAGCGTCACCCTGGGCTGGATCGGCCCGCGTGGGGGAGGCGACCGTGCGCCTGTGGCCCTGGGCGCAGGCAAATTTGCGCAGAAGCTTCTCCCACTCTCATCTCAGGCACGTACCCTAGTGTGGCCCACAGAAGTCTGCGTTGTTCCACGGGAACCCAAGCCACGTGGGGACCTCACGCCGCAGGACGTGGGCCCTGGCCTGCGCGAGGACGGGAGGCAAGCCCACGAGGAGGTGCGGAGCGGTGTGTCTGCCGGTCTGGTGGCCTGGGACTTGCCCGGACGCCCCTCCTCCTCCCCCGGCTGCTAAGGAAGAAGCAGCAGGAGCGGGCACTTTGGGAGCGCAAGGAAAGAGCCCACCGTGCAGTGCCCCCAGCTCCACGTGGACGGAGCCAAAGCAGACCCCGTGGTGGTCTCTGAGGAGCAGGGACGGGTGCACGTGGGGCAGACAGGAGTGCTACGGAGGCTGCCACCAGGAGCCCCGGCGGAAGGACCCTGTGCCGCAGGGGACCACCCTCCCCGGAGGAACAGCGTCTGGCTCAGGCCGAAGGGGCTGTGGTCCCTTGACACCGAATGCCCACGGTGGGGGGTCTGTGCCCACACTGCTCCATCACCAGGCAGGCCCACCGCCGCCAGGTGTCAGCCGCAGGGGGGCCGCAGGGGGCGGGGGGGGGACGGTCCGCCCGGCAGGGCCCAGTGCACCGATGGCGACACCCGCCGCTCGTTACCATGCGGACTCAGCGCCCCGATCCCCCGGCCACGCCCTGCGCACCCCTCAGGCCCGCGGGCCCCCAAGAGGCCCAAGCAGCCCCAAACGAGACTGTAAGGTTGTCGAAAGCCCATTTAAAGCACATGGTAATGACTTCCAGGGGTTTATAGTCCCAGAGAGCCACGAGCCGCGCCCCCCCGGCCAGGAAGGCAACCCTTCACCATCAAGGACACGACCCTGGGTGTTTACAGACGTAATGAGACTGTCCACTGCTCGGTGTTGCCGTAAATGAGCAGCAAAACTGCTGAGTTTCGTGCGCTTCTCCCTGATTGCCTGGAAGCCGCCATTATTTTAATAAAAAACTAACCAGCCAGCCTCCCCGGCATCTCCGGCTCCCTGTTAATTACAGAGCGGGCGGTGGGCGGGGAGCGGGCGTCGACTGTCATCCCGGGGGTGGGGGCTCTTCTATGGTAAAAGGAGTGAATTAAAAGAAAGAGGAAGAATGTGGTCGCCTTAAAAATAATGGTGATCACACAGGACGTCCTTCTGGTCCACAGGACGGACACCATTACTTCCACGGGCCTCCCCACCCCCGGTCAGGGCGGCCGCCAGCCTCCTCTGAGGTTCCCCTGGGAAGGGAGAGAGGGAGAGCCCCACAGCACCTCCAGGCCACCGCCAGGGAAGGAGCCGGGCTGGGCTGGGCTTCCCAGAAAGTGCGGGGATGGGGAAGACCCAGGTGTCAGGCTTCCCTCCCTCTTTCACCCTCTGTGACCTCTGTCCTGTGCCCTCTTCCTGCCTGGAGACAGATGTGATGCTGGAGCTGGAGCAGTCATCTTGTGACCATGAGGCTACGAGCAGAAGGACAAAAGCTTCACTAACGCTGGCTGGCCAGAAAGACAGGAAGCGCCGGGGCCCCATGAGCAGAGTCTGGAGGCTGCCTGCTCTGGACCACGGCGCTTGTCACACAAGGAACATGAAGCCCATTCAGTCAAGAGACCGTTGTGAGTGGGTTTTATTTAATCCCTAAACCAAATAAGGTCACGAGAGAAATTTTGAGTGGCCTCTTTTGTAACTGTGGGCTCCCCGATATCTGGATCCTGCATCTCCTGGACGCAGACACCACCCGCCCCCAGGACCTTGGGTGGGGCCCTCTGACATCGCCCGCCCGTGAGACCGGCCAGAAGGGACGTGTCCCTTCCTTCCGGACCTCATTCGGGTGTCAGTCCCTGTCCCTGGCTTGACAAACGGGAGAACACGTGACATGTGGACGCCACCCATACCCTGGCTAGGAGGGCGGCTGCCCCGGGACCCTCTGCAGGAGGTCAACTGGGGAAGTCACCAGGGCTTGGGGACAGCTTGTCAGCCTCTCCTGACCAGTACAAGCAGAGGCCCATGTGTCGGAGAAAATAGTGGAGAAAAGTGAAGCCAGGAAAAAAAATGTTTTTCTATTGCACTGAACAGAGATTTAGGCTTTGATCGCAAATCTGCCCTGATTTCCAGAACGGAGAATGCACCAGTTTCTCTTCATTTTCCAATACAGTCATTTGGTGGCATGCCCTGTGTCCCACAACCCCCACCCCCGGAAGCGGCTTCCCTCCCGCCGCCCTTGGGCACCATGTTGGGCTCTGAACGGCAGGGCACCCACGGGCTGGTGCTCAGGGCTGCTCCGGGCTGGGCGGTCCCTGCTTACCGGATCGTCAGCTCCAGGAAGTTCGGCACGTCCCTGCGGCCGGGGTCGCACCACATGTTAATGGGATCCCCAGACCGGCCCTTGCTGGGAGACTGGCCAGGAAGTGGGGGGAGTGGGACAGGCCAGCCGCCTCCCCACAGCCCCAACACGGCAGGGCCAGGCCTGTGTGCCGCGGCCTGGAACCTGTCCTGCCCCGGGGATCCTGGGGCCCCACCTTCCCCCTCCCCTCCCATTCCACCCTTCAAGCCCTCTCTCCCAGCCCCCTCCCCTCCCCTTCACCGGGACACACAGCACCGGGCCCTGTCACCTGTCCTCTGGCAGATGCGGAGGCCCTGGGGTTCTCAGCCTGTCGCCAGCTGCCTGGTGAGGCTGGGTCCCGAGGCCACGGTGGGGTATGGAGGGCGACGGTGGGGAGGGTCCGGGCGTCTGGTTTCCCACTTAGGATGACAGTGAGATCTGCCGCCCTCCCCAGGAGCAATCATCATACTCTTGCCCCCTGTGCAGTCGGGGGTCCCTCATGTGCCCCAGGGTCTTGAGACAGTGGGAGCTGAACAGCCGTGGGGACACTTCTCCCAGCATCGAGCAGAACCTTCCAGCACATCTGCAGACACGTCAGTCGGAGCCGGGAGGGGCAGGCGGACGGTGCCCTTGCTCCCCTCCAGCACAGTGCGCCCAACGGGCCCCATCTTTCCTGCCCACATCCGGGAGTCTGCCCCGGCCTGGGTCCTTGGAGCCGCAGCAGAAGCTTCTGTTGGAGTGAGCCCGAAAACAGTCCAGGAGGCCGGGCCAGTGGGGCCTCTGAGGTCCTACAGGTCCAGCCCAGGGGAGGCCACCCCGATGTCCCTTTGACTTGTCCTGGCAAGGGTCACCAGGCCAGGCCCCGACAGGCACCCTGCAGCCGCGAGACAGTGCAGTGGGCAGCGCGAGCTGCCGGAAGCCCCAGGCCCATCGCAGAGGCCCCCGCTGCCCCCACTGTCCCCATCAGCCCCACACGGGCAGCGGGGCCATGCGGCCGCCGGATGGAGCCTCCAAGGGGTCGGCGGGCAGAACTGGAGGGAGAAATCCGCTTGGTGACTAAACTCTATAAACGTGAAAGGCCATTCAGAGCTCTGTTTCCTCAGGGAAGCAGGTTCTCCGCCCTGTGTGTCTTGGAGAAGCAGGCGCCTCCGCTCCCCAGCCCGGCTGGGCCTAGCACGGGGCACGGGGCCCGGGAGCTTCGCAGGGGCCGTGCCTGGTGGGAGTCTCTGTGAAGCTCCGTTTAGACGGAAACCATATGCCTCTGCTCCCCTGCCCTCGGCCGTAGCGTGGGCACCAGCACCCCGGGACCCCGAGAACAGCTGGGGGCAGGCGAGGGACTCCCGCGGGGCCAAGGGCAGCCGTCTCCCGGTTCACCCAGGACGGAAGCAGGATCGAAGCCCCTCGCTCCCCTCGCAGCCCCCAGACCCCTCCTCACTCAGCTGGGGCCGTGTCTGAGCGGCTTACTGCAGAGTCGGGCAGTGAGATGGATACGGGTCACGTCCCACAGGGGCCGCGGCTGAGCCAGAGCTGGCAGGTGGCCGTGCATCTGGACCAGCTGGGTCTGCGGCCAGCACCTGGGCCCAGAGGCTAATCGCTCGCCGCATCCGGACACAGAGGGGTCTGATGGCAGCAGGTATGGGCAGAAGCGGGGCTGCGGGTAAGGGGTCACTCCTGTGGCTGCCTTGATGGTGCCCAAAGCTGGAGACGTCACAAGGTTTCCTAAGCCACATGGCTGGAACACCGGGAAGCCTCCGCGTGCCCTGGGCTTTCCTACGGCTTGGGAGCCGGGCTTGCAGAGGGCCTCACCTCCAGGGCCGGGGAGTCCCACAGCATCACACTGGACACATTCTGTTCACCTGCCGAGGCCCACCAAGATCCACAGAGACAAGCCCTACTCAGGACAGGCAAGTAGGCTGTCCGGTGGGTGAGCCCCTGCACAGGCAAGACAGACTCACCCTGTGTGTCTCTGTCTGTGTGTGTGTCTCCTCTGTCTCTCTCTCTGTCTATGTGTCTTTCTCTGTCTCTCTGCATGTCTCTCAGTCTCTGTCTCTCTGTCTGTGTCTCTTGCCCCCTCCCCAGCCCTGGGGGACCAGCTGTCACGGCACAAGGCCACCCTGTGGGGAGGCCCATGTGACCAGGAACCGAGGTCTCCGGCCAGCAGCCAGGGGCACCTGGGGCCACGAGGAATCCAGTGAGGGGGCCTGGGAGCGGGCGCCCAGCCGAGCCCTTAGCCGCCACAGCCCTGAGGGCACCTGGCTGCAGCCCGAGAGGCCCTGGGCCGGAGGCACATGACCACCCCCCGGGGCCTGAGCGTGGACGCAGTGAGGCAGGAGCAGTTCCCAGCCTCACGGCGCGGGGTGACGGGGACGCAGCAGCAGCAAAGGAGACACACCCTTGTGGCCCGAGGACAGCAGGGACCCCTGGACTTTGTTGTTCTCGCCAGTGTCTGCATCATTTAGAGACACGGACGGACGCACCGGGGAGCTGTACTGGGGCTTGGCTCCAAACCGCCCGGTGCAGGGACGGGGCTGCAGGAAGGGCTAAGTGTGGAGGATCCTCTGCGAGGCCTTGGGGGCGCCTGGATTCCAGGAGCTCACAGCTGGGGGCGCAGGTAGGGCCTGTCCTGGGCGCTGGCCAAAAACGCCCCTGCCTCCCTCCCTCCCTCGCTCGCACAGCCTCTCCCACCTCCCCATGGGCCCTGCGGCCAGGACACGCCGTGGGGTGGAGGGCCTGGCCATGGAGGAGTGGCCCACCACAGGCTGCGGGGAGCCAGCGCGCCAGCCCACCGGACTCTGGTGGGACAGAAGGGCGGGGGGCCTGGTGGGAGCCAGAGCTCGCTGGGCGGGGTTCGGGAGTTTGGAGGTGGGTGGGCCCAAAGCCCCTGTCCTCCACACCGCCACCCCCTTCTTGGTAAGGGGAGAGCCCGGCAGAGGGGCCACATCTGTCCTGCCTCCCTGCATCCTTCCTGCTGATTCTCCCCACGGTCCTGGCCGGGCCTCCGGCCGCCCTCCACCGTCCAGCAGCCGCTGCCACCCTCCCTCCTGAAGGGCCCTCTGTGGGGGGAGCTGGCAGCCTTGATTCAGGGCCAGGACATGGAACTGGACGCTCAGGCCGACCTCCCAGCCCAGCCCCAGCGGCCACGCCGCACCCCCACCACTCCACCGCTGCAGGCCACACCCTGGACTCCAGGCCAGGACCGGCGGAAGCCCCTCAGCCCCGAGACTTCATTCCTGCCCTGCCGTGGCCACGGTAGAGCGTCCGGTCCCTGCCCAACAGGCCCGACAGGCCTTTCCCCAGGAAGAAGAGCCCAGGGGCTCCTCGGCCAGAACGGTGAGCATGGAGGGCCACGTCCCACTCCAGCATGGGAGCGACTCTGAGACCCTGGCCCACCTCGCCAGCCGAGAAACCCACCCAGGGGCACAGATGCCCTTCAGGTCCACACGGCACTGAGAGTCCGGCCCACGCACCCTAGGAGTCCACTCCCACCTGCCCTTTTCACAGAGCTCCTACGAGCCCTTCGCCCGCTGGGCAGACCACATCGGGGTTTCAGTGCTTCCTAACTGGGCCTTGACCCGCCAGCCCACACGCACGGCCTTCCTACTGCCCAGCTCTCCCCTCGGAGGGGAGACGTCTGCAGCGACGGCTGGGATAGGGAAGCAGCCGTGGGCCGGCAAGCTGAGGGCCGGGACTCCCAAGAGACCTGAGTCCCCTGCACCAGGCCCGCCGGGCTCCATGCTGGGCCGGGGACCTCATGCCGGCAGGGACCGGGGCAGCAGAACCAGACTCCTGTCCCCTCCCGGCCTCACCGGATTGCACGGGTGCCCCGCGGCGAGGAGCCGACCTGTCCCAGCTCCAACACGCTCTCCTCCCTGCTAATCCAGCCGGAGACTTCCAACCTCACAGTAATTTACAAGGCAGCTGGAGCACGGGATATTTTTAATAAAAATTAGGTACAAGCAGATACAGGGGATTAATAGTTGTATTATGATTTTATAGTTCTCCATATACAGCGGCGTGGAAAAGACAATCAGAGAGCAGAGCCATTTCAGGCAGATAAAATGGGGCATTTATTTTTAATGGAAAGAGAATTTCAGGACTCACCCAGCCGTGGAGAGAGAGCTGCTGACGGCCCTCACCGGCTGGAACAAAGAGGAGGCTGGAGGTGTGGCAGCCTCCCCCAAAGAGCCCCCTCTGGGCTTGGGGACAGCGCCACGGGTTCACCGGGTTCACCGAGCGCAAGAAGGAGTCGCCAGGTGGGAACCTTCAGCCCAAGCTCAGAGGGAGCAGGGGTGGAGCCTCGCAGGCACGGCTGAGTCTCTGTGAGCCTCTGTGAGTCCCCATCTGCTCAGGGAGGACTGATGGCCCTCGGAGCCCGTGAGAGGTGTCATCGAAGCTGGGACCCCCAGTCACCTCTGCTCTTCGCTGGGGAGTGAACACTGGGCAGCCACTGTCCTCCCTGAAACCTTGCTGGGCCTTCAGGTGAACCCAAATCTGCGGGCCACGCCCCTGAGCCTGCAGCCACCAGGGGGTCCTGCCCCAGCTCAGGCCCGGGGACAGCGTTCCCCGAGCTCCCGGGCAGAAGCCACGTCGCTCCAGGAACCACCTGGAGGCTTCGAAGCTCAGAACTTGGGAAAGGCGCCGTGGGTTAGAAGGGGCCCAGCGGGAGCCGCAGCAGCCAGGAGCCGACGGCCTCCTGAAGGTGGGAGCCGGCCTGGTGCGGGGCTGTGGGAGGATGGAGCTTCAGAGACCTGGGGTGGGAACTGCTGGGGTGGCAAGGGCACTCGGGGTACCATCCCGCCTGGTCCAACAGCTCCAGGGAGAGGCTGTGTGGCTACGGACTGACCCTGCCCGGCCACAAACTTGCCTGGAGAGCCTCTTCCCATCATCTGGCCTCCCGCAGGACACTGTGACCCACCAAAAGCCTCCCTTCAGGCCCACAAGGCCAGCGATGGGCACGGCTCACGGGACACACGGGCCAAGTCCCGGTCCCTACGCTCCCGAAGCCCGGTAGGATGCGGGACAGCCTTTGAAGGTGGGCTTGGCTGGGGCTCTCTGTGGTCTGCGGATTCAGGGCTGGGAAGGAGCAGGGCCCCTCCCATAGTTATCCCGCCTCACCCCGAGGACCCTCGCTGTCCAGTCCTGAAGCCAGGTGGCCGCCAGCATCAAAGCCAGGAGAGGACATGCCCACAGGGCGGGGCACTCCCGGGCCTTCCAGGGGCCTCCCACCGCTGGCCAGAGCGGGCTGAGCCCGTCAGAGGACCAGCCTCCGACGACAAGGATGAAACGGAGCCTTCGTGCTCTGACCATGTCAACTAACTCGGCTTGGGCATGGCGGTGGGGGACGGCATGTGCGGGTTGAGACCCGCCCACGGAACCCCCCGGGGCGCACGGGGTGGAGGGCAGCGGTGGGCCCCAGGCACAGACGAGCCATCCAGGCATCCGTCCAGGGACACACAACACACGTCAGAGCAGCGTCCGCGGAAGCCCCCGGCGCCGGGGCCCCCAGAACAGGGAGGCGGGCACGGAGCGCCCACTTTCTAAATCACACAAATTAATTTAGAAATCGGAGCGGCTGGCACAGGTAGACTGCAGATTTCAAAACAGCTTCACAGATTACCAAACCCCTTTAAGGAGACAGATTATGTGGCTCCTGCCTGCAGGTCCGGTGAATTATGCATGCACTCCTGGGAGGCCTCCTGAAACACTGGCTAGCCGGGTTTGCGCTGGCCACCGCGGCCTCCTGTCTGTGCGCCCGCAGCCGCACCAGGGGACCGCCAGGCTTGGGACCTCAGGACCCACGGGTGCCCCCCCACCAGGCCGTGCCCCGTCGCCTTCATCCGGCCTCCCGAGGCCTGCCCCGCTCCCCTAAGCCGAGCCACCCAAGCACACCTACCCCACAGTCCGCCCGCCGGCCCAGCCCTGCAACAGCCCCGGGCCCGTGAGCCACCACACCCAGCGCCTCGGCCCCAGCTCCAGGTCGCCCCGTCCCAGCCAGCCCCTCCACGCCTCCCCCATAACCGCTGTCTGCGTCCCCCAGGAAGGAGACAAGGCCGCCCACCTCCAGGGTGTGTTCCCCCTCCTGAGTGCTCAGGGGATAGGAGGAAGGAGGGCCCAGTCAGCAAGTGAGGGCTTCGCTAGTGAGGGCTGCGGCCGGAGCCCCTGGGCCCGGGGTCCTGGCCTGTCCACAGCCTGTCCACAGCCCTCGCAAGGGGAGACAGGAGTGCCCGGACAGACTGAGGGAGGACACCAGGGCATCACCGCCCTCCTCCTCTCCCAAGCTCGGCAGTCTGAGAACTCAGCATCGCCAGCGACGACAAGCGCCCACGGTCCCCAGAGCCCATCCATTCCCCCAGGCTGCCGCCTCTCCCTCATGGCCACCCAGCGTTCCTAAACTCCTTCCTTCCCTTGTACTCGCCGGGCACCAGCCCCTCCAGGCCTCACGCAAGGGTCTTAAATCTCTCAGCCCCTGATCCGGGGCATTGTCCTCAGCAGGGGACACTCAGCGTCCAGAGGGCACCAGGCTGGTGTGGGTCACTGGCTGCGAGGCGGGTGATACCAAGTGATGGCGTAACCAGGCCGGAGCTGGGGCAGCCCGACGGCTCTTGGAGGAAGCCCTGCCCTCTGCTGGGTGGCGTCCCCAAGCCCAAACCCCCACGTGAGGAGCTTAGACTCCCAGAGCCTCAGACCCTCAGCTGCCACCAAACCAGCCTGCCCCTGATGGATGGGACAGCAGAGACCTGGGCTCTGGGAAGCCACTTTCCCCGCGGGGCACCAGGACCACCCATCTAAGGATGGGATGTCCCAGTCCTGGGCCCTCAGGCACCTGCTCCACTGGCCCACCCCCGCCCCGCTGGACCCCCATGACTCTGACAGAGAGATCAAGCCCCAGAGGTCCTTCACAGGTGTTCGGCCCAATTCAGTCCACACTATCCAGACAGAAAGGACAGGTCGACAGGCTCCCACACGTCCCCACTCAACTTGGGGAGATGCACTGCTGGGCCCCATGCCCACGGGGGCGGGGGGGCTTTTGGCACATGCCCACACACGTGTGCGCACACACAGACATGCGTGCTCGAGGGTATGCACACGACCATGGACACACCCAGGTACACAGGCACACACGCATGTGTGCACGCCTGCTTCTAAATATGGCCTCAAGGAAATGCCGGAAGCCTCCACGGGGCCCAGAGGGGAAGCCACTGTCCAGTGGGGCTCGTTGGCTCATGTCCTTCTCTGTGCAGAGGCCCAGAGGCCCAGAGAGGGACGGGGCTCTTGTTCAGGGTCTCCCAGCGAGCGGGCAGCCAGCCTGGACCAGAACTGCCCTCGGGGCCGGGCCAAGCGAGCAAGGCAGGTACAGGAGCTCAGGGCTGCGGGGATCTCACCAGAGTGTATGCCCGCGCCCGGGGGGCCCCGCAGCACCACGGCTTGTCCTCACTGTGGTCGGATCCATGCCCGTCTGCCCTTCCTGGTCGGCAGCCCAGCCCCCACGCTTCTCTGATGGTGGTGGTACGGCCGGCGTGTGGAGTCAACCGTGTCCTCACCAGGAGCCTCGTGTGAAGACTCAGGAGACTCCTTGTTCGTGTCCCAATGTCCAGACCCCAGGAAGCAGGAATGTCGGGCAGCAGGCCCCCCGCGTCCCCGCCTGGGACTGTGGGGGAGTGGGATGCTACTCCCCTCCGACTGGGCATGGCCCCATCCTTGGGATTGGGGCGCACAGTGGCACACAGCTCTGGGGGTGGGCTTGAGACTGGGCTGCCGGCGCTCCACCCCTGTCCCGGCCACCTGGTCCTACCCACGGCCCGGGCAGCACCCAGATGCAGATCAAGAAAATTTCCCTCCCAGCTTCCCCGGGCCACCTGTGTGCTCTCTCTCGGCTCACCCAAAGGGGAAGGGTCCGTTTCCGGTCCCCAGCCGGGGCTGCAGCCTCCACGCCTGTGCTCCGCCCCCCTTCTATGGCCCCTGCGAGCCCACCGAGGCCCCTCCCCCGGCCTCTCACCCCTTCCCAGGGCGCCTCTGGGAGCCCAGAGCTGCCACGGTCGGCTAGGACACACTTGGCTTTCTCTGCAAGGGAAAGACACAGTCACTCCCTCCAGAGGGAGGCCCTGGGCCCCGCGTGGGGGCGCCGGGGAGCTGGCCGCGGGGCCCCCCCAGGCCGGGCGCGTGCCTTTGCGCTCACTTTGGAAACTGTCAGTTCAGCAGTCTGCTAACTACCTGCTCGGCCGTGGCCTTAAAACTGTCCACACTCATGAATCACGCCGAGATGTAAATCAGCGCCGGCGGCAGGTCATTTTTCAGAGCCCCCCACGCTCGTGCACGGGCGCGTGGCTGGAGTGGACGGAAAGCGAATTAAGACAGGACTGAGAACAGAGCAGCAGCCCGGCCCCCCAGGAGTTCTCGGAGGAAGGTGGGGCGCCGTGCGTGGACAGCGCTGGGGTGCGAGAGCACGGGGAGGCTCCCCGGGCCCGTCCCTTGGCGAGGCCCCACCCCGCATCGGAGGCGCCGCTGGCTCCACGGCCTTCCCTCAAAGAGCTCCGCGCCTGGCTCTGCTGCACCGCCTGGAGCTTCCCTCCCTCGGGCTTCTCCGGCTGACTACAGGAAGCCTCTGCTTTAGGAGGCCGGAGTGATGGGGATCGGGCTCTGAGCAGAGCAGTGGGCCACAAAGGGCTGTGTCTAGGCTCCCCAAGGACATCTCTTCCGCCCACGCAAGTCACAGGGCACTGGCCCCACAAGCAGAGCTAGAGGGAAGGAAGAGAATCGCACGCCTCCTTGGGATATTTTCCAAGACCACGCCCCACCCCAAAGCAGGAGCGTGGCCCTCCACGTCTGCCCTCCCGCTCTGATGCTCACCCATTCATTCAGCTGACGCTCAGAGCCCTGCCTGAGGTCCAAGTCTACACTCTCTGGTGGGAGGTCGGGGCTCCATGTGCGCTGGGGTCAGATTAGGGCCTCAGTGTGTAGTGGGACCAGGGCTCAGTATGGGCTGGAATTCGCACTTGGTGTGGGCTGGGATTAAGGCTCACTGTGGGCTGGGACCAGGGCTCAGTATGTGCTGGGATGTGGGCTCAGTGTGTGCTCGACCGGGGCTCAATGTGGGCTGTGACCAGGGGTTCAGTGTGGGCTGGGATTGGGGCTCAGTGTGGGGCAGAGTCAAAAGTCTGTGGCACAGGCCCAGAGACATGGTCTGACACGCTCATGGTCACGGCTGGTGACAGAAAAGCTGAGGGACCCACCTGTGCTGCTCCCCCCCTACCTGCAGGCGGTGGCACCTGGCCCAGCTGCCTGTCATGGGACCCCAGGTATCCCGTCCCCTTTTCAGTCCTAAGGGTTTGCAGACGACGAGGAAGGCAAAAACCACCCACCACCCTGGAGCCCGTGTCTGGACTGTGGGTCCTCCTGAGCTCCCTGGACCGTGGCCGATGACAGGACAGCCACCGACAACATAGGAGGATTTTGGACACTGAGTCTGTGGGCCCCGCTCACTCCTCCGGGGAGGACCCTCCCCACCTCCCAGAGAGAGAAGGTCCCCTGCCAGGTCCAGGCTGCCCAGAGTGGGAAGATGTCAGGGGTCCTCCTGACCCCCAGCCCGGAGCGTATTCCCAGAGCCGCCGCAGCAGACCTCCGTCCCCCTTCCTGCTCCTTGGTAAGACTCGCAGCAGGGGACCCCCAAACCAGCAGGAGCGCATGCCCGTCAGCACCCCATGCTTCCTGCCTGGTGCCAGACATACTCAGGAGCGTGGCCTTTGACCCCTGACGCAGCACCCACCCTGACCCCCAGGGTGACCGCGAGGAGGGGGCCAGGCCTTTTCCCAGAATGCATCTGGCTCCTGGCCCAGCACAGGAAGATGGGGGAGGTGTGGCCCTGAGGCCAGTCATCATGGGAAACACGCAGTGTCCAGCCCTCTCTGGGCACCAGGACCCATGGCCCCTACAGCCCGGGACGACTCCTCTTGCCCACGGGTCTCCTGGGGGGGGCCCCTGCCTACACCTGATTCCCTCCAGGCCCGGCCAGGTAGAGCCTGAACCGGGGGCCAGCCAGAGAGCAGGGGTGCTCCTGGGGAGGGCACGCAGCCTCAACTAGGCTGCGATTCCGCAGGGCCTCCCAAGACCCCCGGCCCGCCGGCGGAGCCTGTGAGCGCGGCGTGTCCTCTCCCGCCTTCCCGCAACGGCACTCTGGGGGGTCCTGCGCTTCCCTCCTCGGCTACCAGGCTACCGCAGGCAGTCCCGTCCGCCAGCCCCCCACCGCCTCCTTCCTCGCCGCCAGGCCACCCGAGACGCCCCAGGCCTCCTAGCCGGTCCTCCGGCGCCACCTGGCGGCCCGTCTGCCGTCGCCCGCGGCCACCGCCGGCCTGGGCCTCTGGCCTCGGCTGCTTCTGGGCCGCACTGGACAGGCGTCCTGGGCCTTACTGGGCCAGACTCGCTGAACACAGGCCAGGGTCCCCGAGGTCTCCTGGCCCTGGTGCCCGCTGGGGAGGCGCCCGTCTGCTCAGTTTGCTGGAGCAGCCGCACCCTGCGTCTGGGACAGGAGTCGTGATCGTCAGGAGCCCCATCCCCCGGGGCAGAGGCAATGAAAAGCTCATAAATGGAAGAAATCGGAGCTGGCCTGGGCAGAGAGGCCCGTCCTGATTGCTAATTTAAAACCCTTCCTGTGCCTTGTTATTGTCTCGAAAGAGCTGTTATCCCTCGTATTAAAAAACTTATAAAAATTTCTAATCAACACGGGTCTTAAAGCGCAGTGCCCGCGCCCAGCACAGAGCATGGGGACGGTGTTGACGAGCGTTTCCCGCCCTGGGCTGTCCCCTCAGCCCCCGCGCTTCTGCCGCCCATCAGAGTGATGAAGAGGGTGTTTTGTGACTGAAAAGTTATTTATTAACGCGGTATTTTCCACACAAGCTCTCAGGCAGTGGGGCAGGCCTCCCTGATGGCAGCGGGGCTGTCTCCACCAGCCGGGCCGTCCCCAGGCTCATGCGACAATGCGCGGCACCGGCCTGCCCAGCGCAGCGGCCAAGCCGGGCAGACCCGTTGGCAAGACGGGGTGGCAGGTCCCCACCCCCCAGCAGCCCCTGCCCCCAGAGCCCACATGGCCATCATACACCCAGGCCACGGCCGTGACCTCCAAGGCCAGGGCCACCTCCAAGTGAGCCGAGAGCCCCAGCTGGACCCAGCGCCCTGTGGGGTCCCGTCTGCTCACCCTGCATGGAGCCTTGGTTTCCCCACCTGAGCTGACTCCCAGCACAGAGTCCAGTCCTCCCTGCCTGGACCCGGGCCTGGGGTTGTCCACTCGCACAGGGATGCACGTGGCCATGATGGTGGGGCCAGGCCCAGGCTCCCGCCCCCCTGCCCTCAGGCCCCTGTCTCACCAGGTGCCGGGGGCCCGGCCGTGACGGAAGGCCCCTCCCTGGAGCACGCAGCTGGCAGCCCTCACCCCCCCCACCACCGTGGTAGATATGCACAGTCTAAGGGGACAGGCTGGGGACCAAGGGACCGGCATCCCACACCCCTGCAGCTTCCGCCCTCTGCAGCCCTCCACCCCAAGCACTTCTGCCCCCCTGCGTGTGGGTCCACCTTGGCCCATGCAGGCCTGCAGCTCCACCGACCCGGGTGGGATGGGGCCATGGGACATTCCCGTCCCGGACCCAGGTGGGGAAGAGGGCCCAGGGGCAGCAGAGGCAGATGTGAGGTACCCCGAGAGCAAGGGACACCTGAGGGAAGCTACTTCCCGGCATGCGCCCGAGTGCTGGCAGGATGGCCGTGGGGGGAGCCTCTGCGGGTCCCTCAGGGGAAATTCCCATAGAGCCTTCTGGCCCCTCAAGCCATGAACGCACCCCAAGGAGGGCTCAGGCCATCACCGTCCATGTGGGAGTCTACACGAGGCTGCACAGTACAGGACCGGCCCGTGGATGGGCACTGCCCCCTGGGGCCCCAGGAGATAATCCCACATTCTATCCCTCTGATCACCCGTGCATGAGAGCAACGTGGACCCCCAGACCGGGGCAGAAAAGAAATCTCTCAGTGGAGCCGGTCTGGGACCTGCCCATCCGCCTGCGGCCTGAGAGGCCACGCACCCTTCAGGGACAGGCTGGAGGCTGGTTTCCCGGGTACAGCCCGGCGTCCCGAGGCTTGGGCTGCTTCCCAAGTCAGAGAGGGCCAGAGGCCAACCGGGGATGATCCCAAGTGCCCCTTATACTGGGGGAGGGGAGCTGTCTCTGCTTCTCCAGCATCCGCTGAAAAGTCTGTGTCTGCAATGGAGGGTCCCTCAGAACATGGGGCTTAGGGCTTGAGGCCAGTGACTCTCCCCAGGGAGGCGCAGAGGCCATTTGTTGTGTCCCGGGGCCTCCAGGTTGCCTGTTCTGCCTCCCCAGCTGCGGGCAGACGGGCTCCCACACATGAGCATTTGCTCCTAAGACGCCTTCACGGCCCCCAAGCCCCAGACCCCCCCCCCGCCCCGGGAGCAGGGCTGGTGGCTGGTCCTCGGTGGGGCCGCAGTCCCAGGCTGGAGGACTGCCACGGAGGCACCTGCGGGCAGGCGCTGGGGCCTGGAGCTGAGCCTGGGGACTGAGCCCAGGGGCAATGAGGGAAAGCCCGGAGGGGAAGCCGGCGGCGAGCAGCCGGGAGGAGCGGCCCTGTGCCGGCTCTACCGCCGGGGTCCCCACTCTGCCACTCTCCCCACATTGCCCAGGTCCAAACACAGGCCCCCGGAAAGGCTCTCAGGAGGCAGACTGTGGGGTGAAGCGCACAGAGAGCTCACTGAGAGCTCCGTCCCTCGGGCTCCCCGACACCCCGCCTCCCCCGCCTCTGTCGAGATCAGGAGGCTTGGTCCTCCTTTGACACGGGGCTGGGGCTGCGGAGCGAGCGAGCTCTCCCGCGGCTGCAGGAAGCCAACCACAGCCCAGCCGGCGCACCCCCGTAACCGCGCGGAGGGCCGTGGGGTCCCCCGCGTCCCGGCCCTGCAGCAGCCCACAGCCCCTCATGCAGACGCCCACCCCTAACGTGCACAGGGGGGTCCCGGCCTCAGTGTGACTCCGGGGCCTTTGTCAAACTGTCTACAGGAGGAAGGGTCAGCCAGGGTCAGGGCCCGCTGAGCTTCACCACCCCCGGCTGTGGACGGGACCCGGGGCACCCTGACACCCCAGCGCCCAGTCTAGAGTGTCCCCCAGACGCTCTAGACACACAGGATCGGGCCTGCCCAGACCTCAGGAATCGGAGTCCCGTTTCCACACGAATCCCAGGCAACTCCCCCAGGCACCCACGGCCACAGAGCACCTCCGTGTCTTCAGTCTGGGGTCCTCTGGGGGGGGCGCGCTGGGTCCTGGAGGCTATGGGATGGCCCCTCGTCCCCGTGAGTTCCCTGCCCCCCATGTCTCCGCTCCAGACTCTCTCCCCGCAGGGCCCGCAGGCCTCTGTGGAAGGCTTGCCCAACCTGCCGCCCCTCGCCGCCACCCCCCGACCCAGGCCTCTGCCCAACTTCGGAGACGCGGCCCTGTGACTCCGGATCAAGCCACGGCCCCCGCCTCCCTGGGGCCCGCTTTGGTGAGGAGGGTCCCCTGACTGGTGTCTCCAGCCCCCACCGGGCTACAGGAGCCCTGCCTGGACTCCACCACAGAGCGCAGGCCACGGGGTCCGCTGGGTGGACGGCGGACGGGCCAGTGTGAAGGGCAGGTGGCAAGACGCCCCCAGCACCTCCTGCGGGAAGGTACCTGTGGGTGCTGGGCCCCTCCCCCCACACCGGCCTTGCGGGCCCCCGCTGGCACCCGGGCTCGGTGCGGCCCGTAGCAGTGTTGCTGGGAGAAGGCCGCGTGGATGCTGTAAAGAAGCCCGAGAAAGGAGGACCTGACGGTCGCCGCTGACTCAGTCCACCTGATGCCAGTGCTCTGAAAGCCGTTTTGTCTCAGCGTTGCTTGGCCTTACGGTGAGCACTAAACACCCCCTTCTTGGCCGGCGGCCTGGCCCCTGCCCGAGGGCGGGGCTCGGAGCCCCTGCAGCCGGCTCTCACGGGGCTGGTCTTACAGGAGATCCGCCGGCACAGATAGCAGGGGTCTAGCCCTTCGTCCGCCTCCATCCGCGCCTGGGCCGGCTCTCGGGGCGGGCGCGAGTGTGCGTCTGCCGGCGGCCTCTGTCCCCCCAACACGGAGCAGGAGGGCTGCGGGGCCCCGAAGCCGAGCTCGGGACACAGGCGGGCTCCCTGCCTCTGGCCCGAGCAGCTCCTGCCCCGCTCCCGCCAGGGCAGAGAGGGCACCTCCCTCCCAGAGGCCTTTGTTCCGGCCACGTGCGTGCGCATGTGTGCATACGTGTGTCCATGCGCGTGTGAGCTGGCAATCGCGGGAAGGACCGCCGGGGGGTGCCGAGGGACAGGGCCACAGCCCGGCTGACCGGGCAGCTTCTGGTCACCCTTTTCCAGACCCACAGGGTTGGGGGTGGGGGCAGGAGGGCCCACGTGAGCAGCCAGGCAGGGTACAGGAACACAGAGGTAACCAGGGCTCTGTCGTAGGGGGCCTCAGCAAAGAGCGGGGCTGGGGGACGTCTGGGGGCCGTGGAGCCCAAGTCAAGTCTTCAAGGAAGAGGCCTGGAGGCCACCTTGAACATCTGTCCCCAGAAACACAGGCCTGCCTCGTCCCTGAGCTTATGCTGGGTCCCCTCAGACCTGTGTGTTTGGGGGGAAGCCAGGGCGAGGGCAAGGTGTGCGGAAGGACCATGGGAGCCCAGCTGAGCACACCCCCTGGAGTACCCCTCCACTTCCCTCGTCTCTCTTATGTCCCGTGGACCCTGGAGGACGGGCAGGACTGTCACGCACCCCTGAGGTACCTCTGCCCTCCTCCAGTAAACCTAAGCTGGTGTCTCACTTCACAACCTGAACAACAGCACATGGCCACCGCCCAAGGGTTCCTCGTAAAGTGAGAGCAGAGCCGTGTGTCCTGACTGGGCTCTAGCACGGCCCTTCTGCTCCACTGGCTGTGCACGCACACCCACCGCACACCCACTCACACTCCCACAGGCGCCATGCACATGTCTCCAGCCCTGGTAAGGTGACCCTGACGTGGGGGAGGGCGGGGCGGCCCAGGCGGGAGCCAGGTGGAAGGAGCAAGAGAGCGACAGGGACAGGACAGCCGGAGCGGGGGACACAACCTCGGGGACACCTGTGAGCGTGGCTGTGCGGCCACTTGCAGGACCCCCCAGTCTGGAAAGCCCCCGGCGCCCCGCAGAGTCGGCCAACACCGTGGCCCGCCGTACCCCGGAGGCGGCCTTGGGCACTTCAGCCTCAACGACCGTTTCCGGCCCCCATGGTTGTTCCCGTGGACCCAGAGGGCCGCACAGCCGTTCCGCAGCGTGACTCCACTGCCCCCGGCCCAGGTCAGTTTGTGTGGCTCGGGTCTCCTTGAGGTGAAGCCCACGTGGGCCGTGGTCACCAAGATGCCCAGCCTGTCAGAGGCGGGGACACGGCAGTCCTCGCTTCAGAGTGATAGAACACGTGGTCGGGGGGGCTCGGCTCCTAGGACACACCGGGAGTGGCCGGGAGGAGCCGGGGGTGCCGCCTGGCTATGCCACCAGCAGCCACGCCACCAGCGACCACACAGTGCAGGGGTCTTCCTGCCAGGGTTTCCCGACTCAGGGCTTCCAGACGGTGCCGCCGGAGTGACAGGGAGACTCACCCACGCAGGCACACGTTCACCCCCTTCTCATTGAGACCACACGATTACAACCCACCAGCGACCCTGGTCCCACAAAGACCTCATGCCTCCATCCACACTGTAAACACCTGGATGCAAGTCAGGGCCCTTCTCCTAGCGTTAACTGTGCCCGCTGCCCTTTGGTCCAACCCTGAGGTGGTCTCTCCTCCTGGCTGCCCCCTCACATCCCCTGCGTCCCCAAAATGCTCTCTTGGAGGCCCTGGGGGAGCGGGGTGGCCCCTGCAGCCACAGCAGAGAGTCCTGGCCATCCGTCCCGGGGCCTGCTGTGTGCGCCCCCCCACACACTGCGCCCCGTGCCCGTGCCACACGCCCCACCGTGAGCCCGGCGCCATCGTCCCCTGGGGGCCCACCAGGGCCTGGCTCCAGATGGTGATTTTTGAAAGGCTATTTGTTAAATTACTTTTTCACTGAAACTTTGTGGCTGGTTTCATCACATCCATGCAGGAAAACCCAGAAGCGCAGGGACGTCGTCATTGAAATTCAAGCAGCAGAGCCCCGGCGCATCCAGTCAATTTTGTTACTAATAAGAGATGGAGAGAAAAGCCCCGAGGAGGAGCAGGACGCCAGCATCAGGCTCCCCGATCCCCGGGCCAGGGCACCGCCGGGTTCCTGTCTGGCTGCCGGGGACGGGGAAACCCTCCTCGAGGGCTCAGCCTGTGCCCCCCGCTGGCCCCCCGCAGACTCTGGTGGGGAGCACGGGTGGGGTGAGACAGAGAGGCAGGCACGGCCCCCGAGGGGAGCCCTGTCCTTGTCTCCTGTGACCAGCATCCACTCCCCACCCAGCCCGTCTGCGCAAGTCTCTCCCCGCGCCAGTCGCCTGCCCGGTGGGTCTGTCCCCCTTGCCCTCGGGCTCCTGCCTGCGCCTCCCAGACCCCTCCCAGGCCCCGACCACCTGTCACGGCCATTTCCACTGTCCAGGAGCCTCCGGCCGCCTCTCCCTGCGCAGATCAGAAACAGGGCCGTGCTTACAGCTCCGTCCAGAACATCCCGCATGTCTGTCAGAGGACGACAGCCCGTCCGCTGTTAGTTTTCCTGCTGCGTGGACACCGTGGGCAGCTCCTGGGGACCAGGCAGGACTCACCCATCCTGAGGCCCTGAGAATGCGTTGAGGGAGTGGCGTTGGGGTAAGAGGGGAAGGGGTCTGCGCGACCTACAGACGCCGCCCTCTTACACGGCCGCCGGGTGGGCCTGGGACCCCCAGGGTGGGGGTTCCTGGGGACCGTGGCCACCACAGCGGCTTGGCCAACAGTGGCGCTCCCCTGCCCGGCTGGTGTGTGGAGCCTGCCGGGGACCCCGCTCCCGTCGGCTTCCGCCGCGGCTCCCTCTGGCACCACCGGCTCAGCCACACGGTGCCGGTGCTGGCGGCGGAGCCCTCGCTGCGGGTGTCCTCACGGGAGGTCTCCAGGTCTGTCTGGGTTTTGAATGGGCCACACAGTGAGTTGAGTGGGGACAGGGTGGAGGCCACCAACCCTGTATCTTTGGGGTCTTCGGGGACCACTGGGATTTCCGTAACCACGCAGGGGTGTGGAATGACTCTCCTGGCAAGACGGGTGGTTTCAAAGTTTCTTTGACTGCCCAAGCCAGGGGAGCGGTGAGGGGCTCTGCCCACGCTGGTGTGTGGCCCAGGTGTGCGCCGGGGGCTGGGGCTCTGGCAGCAGGAGGGGACGCAAGTGCCGGCCCTTCCATCCCGGGAAGCCATCGGGAATGAGGGCTGGAGCCCAGAGGCGTGTGTCCCGGCCCCCATCAGCCCTCACTCTGACCATGGCAATGGCTGGGTTCCCCGATACCAGGGCCAGCCCAGGGTCTTCATCCAACAGACAGATTCTTCAAACCAGCCAGCTTGGGGGCCTCCTGCCTGCACGTGGCAGGTGGTTCAGGAGGACTCCAGACCCGCGGGACACTCAGTGACACACGCACCCGGGCCATGCGGGCGGTGGGCACCAAGCCCGGGGCTGCTCAGCTGCCGCCGGGCCAGCACCGAAGTGGATGGCACCGCCTGCCCGCCCGCCAGCCCCACGTGCTGCTGCGGCACCCCCGGGGGGGTCAGCGGCTCCGGAATGGACAGTGGTCGGCTCCAGGTCAGGGGTCAGGAGCGGGGCAGTGGGGCAGCCTGGCCCTCTGGCCCCTGTGCCAGCTCTTTCGAACGTCCCGTGCCCCGTGTCCCAGCAGCCCAGTGGTGCAGGTGCAAGCGAGGCTGCCCACGGCCCAGCACGGCCCCTCACTTCTCGCGCCGCCACCGCAGGGCCCCGTGCGGGGCTCCCCCACCCCCGCAAAGCCCCAGAACCTGTCAGCGCGTGGGACCAACACCGGCGCCTGCCCACGGGGCTCAGTGACACAAGGGGTCGGCGAGAACACTCAGCGAACACACATCACGTCTGCGGACCTCGTGGGTGACGGGGATGTGCAGTCACGAGTCACAACATGGGGGCAGATGTCGTGCGTACGAGTACTCAGCCCTGAGGCCAGCCGGAGCCGCGTCCCTGTCGTGGGTCCTCAGGGCCCTGAGCTCCAGGACGAGAGACCAGAGGCAGCCCCGCAGCGGGAGCCAGGTCCTGGTCGGAGGGCTCTGCCCCCAGAGCCCGGACCGGCGGCCGTGCACGTGCTCGCCCCGTTCAAGCTCAGACGGACATCCTGGGCGGCTTGGGCGAGCCGTGGAGCTGCCCGGCTCCGCGCCCCCCACCCCCGGCCGCCAGCCCTGAGCCCTGCTGGAAAGCCAGCTGTGGTGGGCAGCGTTCCGTGGCCCCTAGCATGGTTATGGCTTATGTACAGTCCCCCAGGCAGCTGGCTCGCGGGAGGGACCGGCTTTATAAATAAAATTTATCATTGTAATTACGGCTTCTGTGGAGAGCTGAGGACATTTACAGCCTCTTGGAGGTCATGAATAATTTAGGAGATGGGAAAAGGGGCTGCTTTTGTTAGCGCACAATGGGGCCCAGTGGTTCCCATTACCGCAGCTGCTGGAGACAGATGACAGGGCCCCGCGTCCTGCGGTTCTGACTGGCGTGGGCCAACAGAATGCGGTGACCCAGGGCCCCGCCAGGCTCGTGGTGGGGGACGCCATCCAGGCAGCCCCGCTTCTGAACAAGGGCTCTGGTGGGGTGGCGGGGGGCCGGGCGAGCGAGCGGCCTGAGGGCGCATGCTTCTGTCCGAGAATGACGAGTTGTGGGCTCCAGAGTGACCGGCACAGACCAGGCACAGCTGACCTGTGACCTCAGGCAGGACCCTCCGCCCGGATCGGCAGAGAAGCATCTGTCCCAGCAGCAGCCGGTCAAGACCACACTGGTGGACACACAGGCTGGATAGGACACGCTCCACATTGCCGGCTCCCCTCCCCCCTGCTTCCCCCATCCCTGGTGTTATCCTGGAGCCACGCGGAGCCTTTGCAAGACCCCAAAGGCAGGACCCCTCCTCTGCTTGCCTCCAATCGTGGCAGACTCACCACCTCCCATTCAGCTGCTCCTCCTGGACAGCTCTGCCCGCTAGAAAATCCCACCGTCCCCACCCCACCGGGTTCCGTGAGGGGTGGCCTGTGGACCCCAGCCTCAGCTCCCACACGGGGTCTCACCGAGAGCATCAGCCCCTCCAATGTAAAGCCTCTTCTCTCCCTCCCCCCTACCCTCCTTTCTTCCCTTCCAAACCCCCACACACACAGGCTTCACTCTCCACCAAAGGGTTCTGGTCAAGTCCGGGAGGGACTTCCCACTCCCATCCCTCCTGGCCCTCAGTGGTGGTGAGAGCCCTCTTGCTTCTCCCCACGCTCCACCGGGACCCCAGGACCCAGGCCCTGTGCTCACACTGGAGGGTTGGGGGCCCAGGACCCCACAGGCCCTGTGCTCACACTGGAGGCTCTGGGCCTCTGTCCTTGGCCCCCTCCAGCCCCACGGTCTTGGTGTCACCACTGAGACAGCGGGGTCGTTTGTTACCGCTGCGGCAATAACGTACCACAGACGGGGTAATTCGAGCAGTAAGAAACAACAGAAACTTATTTACGCTCTGCGGGGACACAGCCCTGTGACCAAGGACACATGGGACCGCACGGGGGGAGCGGGCAAGTCCCTTCCAGCCAGTCTCATCTCAAGCCTGGCGGAGCGGCCTGCCCACATGGGACCCGGCCCTGGAACCAGGCCATGGTGAGGGAGAGGCCACATCGGGCCTTTGCCCACCCTCCCCAATACACACCACAGGGTTCCTGCCTCCAGCAGGACTCCGGTCCCAGGGTGGTGGGGTGGTCACGGCCGGTGCTGGGCCACAGGCACAGAGGAACCGTGGCCATGCACTTGACAACCTCGAGGTCACCGTGACGCTCCCAGGCCAGGCTGACTTGCTGGGGTGGCCCCATTACAGAGCCCCTGGGCCCTCCCCAACTTCATGCTGGCAACCAGCCCTGCCGCGGCTCACTTTCCCCGTCCACGTGGCTGGGCCGCCGGCACCCAGGGGTTCGGTGGAACGTGACTCCGGTATTTCCGGATAAGACGGGTGTTGGAGTCTGTGAACCGAGTCGAACAGATGCCGGCCCGGTGTGGGTGGGCCTCGTCCGATCGGTTGGGTGCACACAGGACCTCGGGCAGAGAGAGAGTCCGCTCCCCGTGCCGTCCCACTGGGACGCGGGTCTGCTCGGCCTGGGGGCTCCGAGTGGAGCCCATGGCGGGCTCGCCGGGTCTGCTGCTCGCCGCCCGCCGGTCGTGGCCTCGCAGCCTGCACTGGGTGACGGGTCCCTTAGAGCGACTCCCATCCCGGCATGTGTGTGTCTGTCTGCTTCTCTGGAGAACACTTTTCCCTTCTGGGCTTCACAGCTCTTGGGACAACATAGGGACTGGGATGTCTCCTGCCTTCCCGAGAACCCACAGCCAAGCGAGGGCATAGCTGTGTGCCCAGGGCCTGGCACAGGGCAAGGGTCCAGTGGAGACCCGCAGAGGACTGGTAGGGTGCCAGGGGTCGCTTCCAGCTGATGGGATAGTCGAGGTGAGCTTCCTGGGTGGGGGGGGATCGTCTGGTCACAGGACCTCAGGAAGCCAAACTGTCGGCAGGACCCCCGATGTCCCCAGCCCTCCTTGGCAGTGTCCCTAGAACAGGGACACCACACCATGTCCCCTTACACATGAAGATGGGAAGGGCTTTTCAGGAACACGGGGTGCCGACCACCCTCCTCCCGGTCCTCGGCATCTTCCGCCCTGGGAGGCAGAGCCAAGCGCAGGGAGCCTCACGTCTGCCATCAGACCCCGACACGGACCGTCCGCGGCCCCAGCACGGAGACACGCAGGGCGCACCCCCACATGGCACCTCGTGACCTCGTGTCCAGAGCAGGACGGGGAGGATGCAGGGGTGGGAAGCAGGTGGGCTCCTCTCAGGGGCGGGGTCAAGCAGGGGCCGGACTCTGTGCTCCCCTCCCCTCCGACAGCGCCCCCCCAACCTCCCGGCCTTCCCCACCCCGGCTCTGCCTCTGATCCCGATCCACGGGCTTTCCGAGGGCTGCACAGCTCTGGAACCGGAAGCCGGGAGGGCAGGGACGGGGCACTGACCCCTTATCTTGTCTGTGTTCGGGGCCTGGGAAACCGGCAGCTCCCCTCCCACCCAGGGCCAGCGGCCTATCTGCGGGGTCACTGCTATTTCTGCCAAAGGGGAGAGGTAATTATAGCTCAGCGTTTGCCGGGTGGCCAAGTTCTGCCGCCCTGCCGAGGGGCCTGGGGCGGGGACGCCGGCCGGCCGCAGCTCCAGACCCAAGCAGCGGGACGCTGCCTCTCCGGGGGGCCCGAGAGCAGGCCAGCAGCACCCTGAGCCACTCTCGCCGGAGGACGCCGCAGAGCCTGGCTTCTTGGACCCCGGAGGGAGCCAGGTGAGGGCCCAGCTCAGGGCGATAGGGGGAAGCTCACTTCTCGTTCGGGAATGAAGCTGCCGGAGTGGAGACTCGCAGCGGGAGATGCCGGCAGAGAACCTGGCACAGGTAGGAAGACAGGGAGACAGGTGGACGGGTGGACGGGCGGACCGACGGACAGACGGACAGGCAAGCAGGCGGACAGACAGACGAAGAACAGGCAGACAGGGAGACAGGCGGGCAGGCGGACGGGCGGGCCGACAGACAGACGGACAGGCAGACGAAGAACAGGCAGACAGGGAGACAGGCGGACAGGCGGACGGGCGGACCGACAGACAGACGGACAGGCAAGCAGGCGGACAGACAGACGAAGAACAGGCAGACAGGGAGACAGGCGGGCAGGCGGACGGGCGGGCCGACGGACAGACGGACAGGCAAGCAGGCGGACAGGCAGACGAAGAACAGGCAGACAGGGAGACAGGCGGGCAGGCGGACGGGCGGGCCGACGGACAGACGGACAGGCAAGCAGGCGGACAGACAGACGAAGAACAGGCAGACAGGGAGACAGGCGGGCAGGCGGACGGGCGGGCCGACGGACAGACGGACAGGCAAGCAGGCGGACAGACAGACGAAGAACAGGCAGACAGGGAGACAGGCGGGCAGGCGGATGGGCGGGCCGACGGACAGACGGACAGGCAAGCAGGCGGACAGGCAGACTGGTGGGCAGGAGGACAGACGGACAGGCAGACAGGCAGGCGGACAGACAGACAAAGAACAGGCAGACAGGAGGGCAGGCGGATAGGCGGACAGTGTCCGGGCAGAGAACTCTGCGTGGCCCTAGGACAAAGACGGGGGCGGGGGGTTGTCCATCCCGTTCACCCGGGCCTTGGGCTTTCAGTGCTAAAACGAGCACATTCCCAAGCAAACCAGGGTGGTCAGTGACCCCAGAAGACCCAGGCCCCTGTGAACCTCACATCTTGTCTGAAGAGTGGGAGAGGTGGGTGCTCGAAGAGACGGCCTGGTTCCCAGTACCCGGCCAGACCCAAGGGAGGGCCCTGCCGGCCCCTTTATCCGTGCTCCTGCCCGGGGCCCGGCCGCTGCAGGGGGTGGCTTGGGCGGTTCCCACCACAAAGCCGGGGCGCCCGTCTCTACGGCTCTCCCCTGGCCATGAGCCGACCGCAGTCCCTTCGGAAATGGCCAGTAGCCAGGATTCTTGTCGGGACAGCAGGGCTGGGCACGGACACCAGCGAGCCCTCCTCAGAGGCCCTGGGGTCCTGCTGAGGGCAGGTCTATGTGGGCACAGCACGGTTGAGTAGGGAATGGAGTCACTCCGGGCATTTGGCCCAGACCACAGCACTCGGTTATCCCAGGGAACTGGCCCTTTTGTGAGCTGACCCGATCAGCAGGGATCTCCGTTCTGGCCCCCCGCGCACGTGGGTCACCCCCGACTCAGAACACACCGCTCGCTGGGTGCCGACTGTGCGCAGTCCCCTCTGGAAGGTCGGCGTATCACCTCCGTCTCCACGGTGTGCTGGATGGTGGCACAGACCTCCAGTCTACACGGGGGCCCGGAACTCGGGGCTAGTGGTCCCCCAGGTCTCCCTGTGGCTGGGGTCTACCTGCCCCCTTCTGCCTGGGGCTCTCAAGGTCAAGATCTCCCACTCCAGGACATCCCCTGCACCCAGCAGACACCCAGCGTCCCCCTGACGCGCTGTTACCCCATGTCCAGAGACGTGTGGGAGCTTCTGTGGAGCCTGCCAGGACAGCACCTGGTCCCCACACCCCGGCCCAGGCAGGCGCATCAGGGCAAGCCCAGGGAGCAAGCCGTCAGCCGGGGGCGCGCCCCAGGGTTCTCCTCTTGCTGAGGTCAGAAATGTGTGTTATCTGGGGAGCAGCCAGCCTGTCCTGGGCTATGAGTGGGCTGGGGGCAGCCGGCCCTTCCTGGGGACCCCTGCCCACTGGCCCTCACTCTGCCCCCCATTCTCCTGAGGGGAGGCCAGCGAGGGACTGCCCCCGGCCTCCTGTCCCCTTCCCCAGCTAGAAGAAGGTGAAGTGTGCGTCCTGGGGCCTCAGCAGCCCCCCGGCTTTCATTCAGACAAGCTGCGCAGGTGAGGGGGAGGGAGGGCAAACACCACGCAAGGCCACCAGGCCCCGTGGGGACGGCTTCCTCCAGGGCCAGACTGTCCAGAGGCCACTGCCCCACGGCTGTAATGGAAACTTCTCACCTGGCCCGGGAGCCACAACAGCTCCGGTTCCCACTCTGCTCAAGGATGTGATCGCCCGCGGACTGGGGACTGGGCAGGTGGGTGAGTTCACTCAGGGGGGCAGCCCCTGCAGGAGCCCGGGTGGGCCGGGGCGGGGCCCATGCGTGTGTGCGTGTGTGTGCAAATGGGGGGCAGTAATGTGAGTGTGCGTGTGTGCGCACCGGGTTTGGGGGAGGCCGTGCACGTATGTGGTTTGTGGGCCGTGGGGCTCACAGCTCCAGCCTCTGCGGGATGAGGTCCCGACGTGGTTCTCCTACCTGCACCGGCAACACGGCCCCTGGGGGAGGAGTCACCGGGACAGGCGCAGGCTGCGGCTCCCCTCGTTCCAGCTCTAGACCTGCCGGCTCAGGAGGAGACCCTCGGTCTCCCCAGGGCTCCGGGACCCCCGGGAAGCCTTTCCAGCCCCTGACCCCAGCTCCTGCGGGCAAACAGACACCGTGCAGGGGCAACAGGAAGCAGGTGTGGGCTCTGCAGTGGCTGCCCGCCCCGTGGTCACAGCGGGGGAAGCCCCCCTCCCCGCGCAGGCCTGCACTACGGGGGTGTCAGAGGGACCCCTGGCGAGCATAGAGACGCACCAGCAGGCGGTGGGTGGCCAGTGGCACGGGGTGAGCGGGGCACAGGGACATGGTCAGCCTGGCCCGGGAGCAGGTGAGAATCCTCCCAGGCTGCATCACAGAGCGATGGCAGGACAGGCGGCCCAGCCCTGGGGCTCGGTGCAGCTGGAGGCCATGAGCTGGGCGGGAGCTGGTGGGAGCCGTGTGTGGAGCTGGGGCTCCGGGAGCAGTGGGCCTGGGCTGCCCAGCTGGGCTACAGAGGCTCAGTCTTGGTGGACCAAACCCCGTAGACGGTCAGGGCTCTTGTGGACGCATGGCCTTGGCCAGACCTTAGGCTCCAGGAGAGCCCAAGGCTCCCCCACCCAGCTCCCCTGGCCGGGGCAGGCCCTGCACCTCAGGTGCCCTTGGCCCCACTCCGACCGGTGGGCCCAGCCAGGCAGGCCCCCACCTAGAGACAATGGGGGCGGGGGACAGGCAGGTCCCTACCCCCAGGGGGCGAGAATGTGCCCTCAGTAGAGGTGAGAGGCTGCTGACCGAGAAGCCTCGCCCTCGGGGTGTGTCCTCTGCGGTGGGAGGGCGGTGGTGACGCTCCGCGGGCCCCAGGCCTGAGCTATTTTCCGCCCTTTATCACCCATCGGTCACGAGCGGCCAGAGCGTGGAGTGTGGAGCACACAATGTCCCCTGCCAAAGGCTCCGAGGCCTCCCGCTCCCATGCAGGGCCCTGCCCTCCGCAGTCCAGCCTGGGGAGGGGCCCTGCCAGCGGCTGGAGGGGGGCAGTGGGGGAGCCGGGAGGCGGAGCCATGAGTAGTCCTCCCCTGTCCTGTCGGTGCGTAGGGAGACGGAGGCCCTGGCCAGTCGTGCTGTTGAGAAAGGTCACCGAGCCACAGGAAAACAGAGCCCAGGACTCAAGCCAATCCTGGGGGTCGGCAAAGGTCCTCACCTGCCTCGGAGGAAATGACATTCAAGGGGAAGCCGGAGCCCGAGCCAGACTGACGGCAGAGACAGGGCTAGGCGGGGGGGGGGGGGCACGGACAGTGGGCGGCGGGGAGGCAGGGGGAGACCAGCCGACAGCAGACGACGACCCAGGCAAAGGCACTGGGCTGGAGAAGGCCCGGGGCTCCCGTCCTCACACGGGCAGAGGGGCCCCACGCTCTGTGCCCGAGCAAAGCCACTCTCCCTGAGTGACTGTCCCAGGCTCACCCTGAGCCCCGACACACAGGCGTGCCTGCCCTCCCCAAGCCCGCGGACGAGGTCACGCTTGTGATTCCTATTTTCGGCTGAGTAGACTGAGGCAGAGAGTTAGGGGGCCTTCCAAGGTCACGCAGGTCACACAGGGCCTGTGAGGAAGCGGGCGGGACCCACCCGGCGGCCCGCACCGGAGCCACGGACACGCCCACGGACACGCTGCACAACCACACACACACGCATGTGCACTCAGACACACTCATGCACACGGCACGCACCCACACGCTTGTGTGATCACACGCCCGCGCTTACACACTCAGGGGTGCTCCATGTGCAGAGCACACTCGTGCCCACGTGGACAGATGGCACAGTGCACGCACGAGGACACACACTCGCCCGTACACACAAGCACACGCAGACTTTCTCACACGTGCACATGGACCCACACTCACAGCCACACGCCCCGCACACACGTGCACAGTCGCGTGCACAGGCACACCCGCACGCTCGCACACACGTGCACGCGCTCGCACGGCGCCATCCCCAGTCCCAGGCAAGGGCGGGGCGCTGCAGGGCTCCGAGCGGGGCCTTCCGCGAGCCTCCCCAGGCCTGGCTCCTCGCCTGAGGGACCGGCACACGTTCTTGGGAGGCCGCCTCCCGGCCGTGTCCCCCTCCCTGGGCTCCAGGCTCCTTCCCTGACTCCGCTTGCAATAAAAACCTGATGCTAAGGAGGAGAAAATCACTCGCATTAGAGTAACTGAAGCTGCCCGGAGCGGGTCGCCGCCGTCACCAGGCTCCGCACGGCTGTGGTGCCCGCGCCACCGGGCGAGGCGCTCAGTACCCCGCCGTCTCCCCAGGGAAGCCTGCATGGGCCCCGCTCCCCACTTGAGGCTGCCCTTGGGGGACCCTGACGGCCTGTGCGGGGACCATGTGGGACCCTCCGCTTCAGCCCTGGACACGGGGTGGGGTCCTTGGACGGCAGAAGACAGGGACGTGCCTCACAAAACCCCGCCGTTCGCCGTGTGCAGAAGGGGCAGGGCTGTCCAAGGACCAGACCGGGGAGCCAGGGAGGACCTGGGCCGGGATAAAGACGAGCAGGGTCCCCTGTGCTGACCCCAACTCCTCTCCTTCTCTGGGGGGGGCAGAGACTCCCCTGGTGTCCATGTGGCCTCAATTTCCCCACATGTACACGGAGGGGGGGCCGAAACTCGGGACCCTCGAAGGACTCGTGCTCAGGGCCCCGCCTCACTTACTCGGGCCCCAGGCGCGGTCTGTGCCCACAGCAGAGGCGGGGCTGGTCTCAGAAGTCAGGAACCTTCCCAGGGAACGAGAGTCCCCCCGAGAGGGGCCACAGCTGGGAAGGACGGTGCTAGGCCGTCACGGGCTCACAGTGGACCTGGGGAGGCACCTCCTTACAGCTAGTGAGTAAGGAAGTTAAACCTGGGCTGGGGAGGGACGGACGGACAGACAAACAAGAGTCGGCAGGGGCCCCACCAGCTCCAGCCCCTCGCGGAGCAGGAGACCCTCTGGGGCAGCCTTCCCAGACCCACACAGCCCCAACAACGCCTGGCCCCGGACCCCTTCCCTCCCACCCCAGAGTCTCCCCGACACGCCTCCGAACACGGCACGGGACGTGGTCAGCGCACCCGTTTGGAGCGCCCAGTGCCAGCGGCTGGTTGTAAGTCACGGACGGCGGCAGCGTGGAACCCAGCGCGGCCACCAAAGCTGATGGGGGTGGGGGGCGCCCGCAGCTGGCGAGGGCACTGGGAGCACTGGCAGGAGAGCCGCGCCTGCTGCTGGGCCCTGCACCTACTCCTACCAGGGCCGCTCGGACAGTAACAGCATCTCTGCTTCTCTCAGGGCCATGTTCCAGTAAATGAAGCCCGCAGGGCAAGCCTTGAGCCCCAGCTCCCGGCCAGAGACGCGACACCACACCCGGAAGAAGGAAGAGGCCGCTCCAGGCTGGCCAATGCCCAGGGCAGGGAGGGTAAGCCTGGGGGTCCTGGACAAGCCCTGATCCCGGGACCCCAAGGCCAAGTGCACCAGGGTCAGCCCTCAGGGCTCCCGCTGGGGCTGGGGAAGGGGGAGCAGAGGCAGGAGGCACGGTCCCTGTCCTTGTCTGAGCTGTCCTGGCCCCAGGACTCCCAGGAGAGGAAATCATCTGGGGGGCTGGTGGCTCTTTAAAGATTCCGTCTGGCAGAGAAGGTTAGAGGCCCCTAGTGGGGGACACTTGTCATACGCAGAGGAGCAAGGCCACGGCCCTGCAGGCAGGCTGGGCCAGGAGAGAGTGCTGGCGAGGCAGAGGAAGCGGGAGCCATGGCGGGCTCTGGAGAAAGGCAGCAACAAGTCCAGAGGCTTGCCCAGCGAGGTCATCTTGCGACTCAGGGAGGAGGGCCTGCGAGTGGGGAAGGGTGGAGAGAGGAGGACCAGGACGGCCTGTGAGGGTGCAGCTGGGACAGGCCCAGGCCAGGGCAAATGGGGACCAACTTCAGACCTGAGTCCCCACCTAGCCTCTGTGCTCATGGCCAGGCTGGCGGCAGGCCACGGGCACAGGAGTCCCAGCCGAGGGGAGGGGACAGCCATGAGCTGGGCCAACCCCAGGACTAGGTGGGTCCCATGTCCCCCAGAAGGCCAGCAGCAAGCTCTGTGTGGCCGGGACCTCCCAGCCAGGAGCCATTCAAAATGGGTGTACTCAGCTCAGAACAGCCTGTTGTCCCCATTTCATAGGTGGGAACACTGAGGCTCAGAGCAGTCTAGCAACTCTACATTCCAAACGCAGCGTGGGGGGGAGGGCAGCCCCTGCGCAGGCACCTGTGTCCAGGCTCTATCCCCCTCCAGCGCGGGTCTCACGCCCAGAGCCCTCCCGGTGGCCACGGGTGAGTGAGAGGCCCACTGTGTGACACAGGCCAGGCACGGAGCTCAGACCTGGCTCAGCGCCCGGCCTCCCCTGTGGTGCCCGGCACAGCGGAGGCCTGGAGGCCAGCGTTCCAAGACTCAGCGAGGTTTCGTGTAGCAGCTCGGGCAGGAAGACGGCCCTTGGTGGACATTCAGTTACCGTCATCGTCACTGGCATCACTAAGGGCCCTGTTGGGGTTGGTACCAGCCCCTGGGGTCAGGCCACCAGGCAGGGGCAGCAGGTGGGACCCGTCCATGGGGTCTCCACGCACCCCCCAGCGGGTCCACCCCCCGCCCCAGTGCATCCCTCTGCACAAACTCGGCAGCGGCAGCAGGGATCCTGGCCAGGGCACCTTGTCTCCGGCCCCCGGGGGCTCACTTCTGCCTGCTTCCCTCTGCCTCCCACCCCTGTCCCAGGAGGGCGACAGGCAGTGCCCCCCCTCCATCCTGAGGCGGAGCCGGCCACAGCGCCGCGGCCACGGGGCCGAGCCACAGAGGACCTCGAGGCGGGTGCGGTTCCGGGAGCCCCCGGAGGCGGCCGTCCACTGTAAGAACAGAGCACGGCGAGCAGGCATGGGGCGGGGGGGGGGACACACGGCCCAGGACCGCACGGGGGGCCATTGGGAGGGACCACTGCCCCCTGTCCTGTCTCCACAGACAAAACCCCAGTAAAACCCAGGCCCACGGCTCAGGCTAGACACAGAGTAACGGTCACGAAAACAGGAACCGGCAGGAAAAAACAAATCTGAGCGACCAGTGGGGGCCAGTGCAGGGAGGGCAGTGGGCAGTGCCCCGCCCACTCTTCCCATCAGCACTGGACGCCTCCCGCTGCCCCCACACCTGCGCCCTTCACTCTCCACCTCCCGGATTCCCCCAGCCCCGAGCCCCCCACCCCGCCACCGGCCCTCTCCTCCCCTGGCCCTTTGGCCCTGCCGCAGGCCTGCCCGTGGGACCGGCCCCTGTATGAGCCGGCTCCGCCCCAGGACAAGTTACCGCAGATTCAGAAGCTTCGAGCGGCCCATGTTTATTATCACAGTAACCCCGTGGGTCAGGGGTCTAGGCTCGGTGTAGCCGGTCCTCTGCTCAGGTCTCCCACAGCGGCCAACCAGGTGTGGGCCGGGACCACCTCCCAGCGGAGGCCGGGGCCCTGGTCCAAGCTCACAGAGCTGTTTGTGGACTTTGCTTCCTTGCAGCTGTAGAACCCACAGTGTTGCGCCTCCGAGACCAGGAGCGGACACCCCCTCTTGTTTACACAGCTTCCCTGATGAGGCCAGGCCCACCCAAGATACTCTCCCTTTGGATGGACTCAAAGTCAGCTGGTTGGGGTTTGCCCCTCAGCTGCAGAATCCCTTCCGCTTTGCCTTGTTCCGTTGGGTCGAAGCAAGGGCCGGTGACACTAGAAGCCCGGACCATGGGACACACGGGGCCTCCTCGATCCCGCCCGACACCACCCCCAAGCAAGGTCTTCTTGAGACCTGCCGAGCGACTTGGGGAAAACTCACCAGCGGCACATGTTGGTGTCTCCCCAGACGGCCCGCCCTAAACATCCGTCCAGGTCTCAGCTTCTCTCCCGAGGGCCCTGTGGCACTCACGGGACTCCTCACACCTGCTCTCTGCACCCGTCCCTCCTGGGTCCAGCACTCGCCCCCACAATCTCAGCTCTGCACTCCCCTGGCAGCTTCCCAGCAGCCCAGCAGAGACTCAGCGGGTGGGGAATCAGGGCCCAGGTGGTCTGGGGGTTGGCCTGGGGCTCCCCGGTGCTCTGTGGGGGGTAGACAGGAGCAAGAGTCCTGCCTAGCCCTCTCCCAGTGCCAGCCCCTACGGTCCCGCCCCAGGACCCCTGCAGGCCCCCCCGAGCCACCACGGGGCCACCGCTCTCTGCACTCCCACAGGCTCTGAGAGCAGCACCTAGCCTCTGGGGCTCCCCGAGTTCTGGCAGCCGGAGCCTGAAGCCGTGAGGCTGGGAGGGGCCCTGGGAGATGTGTGGGGAGCTGGAGGGGGGCGTGGACCTCCCATCTGTGAACGGGGCGGCTGTACCTGCTTCGGCCCATCTCCGGGAGCTTTGCGGGGTGGCCGTGAGATGCGGGGTCCCGCGGACACTGGACAGGCGGAGGCCACGTGCACCTCCCGGCGGGGTCTCCCCCTACCCGAGCCCACCCTCCGTTCTCCTTCCCAGACATCGCCTGCAGAGAGACCACCACGGCCACCGCCACCACCAGGGGTGAGTCTGAACCCTCGCACACCCCCGGGGCCTCCAGCAGGGCCCCCCGCCCCACCCTGGCAAGGTCACTCTCTTAGCCAGGACCCTGACACACTGCGCCCCTCTGTGGTCACTCCCCCCTACCCTGTCCCCCAGGGAGGGTGCCGGGCCACAGCCGACGGGAGGCTCTTCGGAACCCTCCCAACACTGGCAGAGGCCCCAGGCGAGGACGGGGGGTCCCACTTCCCGTGGGAACCCTGCGAGACACCCAGGGACCCACGCCAAGGGAGCCCACACCTGGGGTGACACTCGCTCTGTCTGCAGCCTCCCCACCAGTCCTGCAGGGAGGAGGGAGCCCCGCGGGGTCCTCACTGTGGGGCCAGGCCTGCGGGCAGGGGCTCACCGGGTCCCCTCCACCCCCACCCCAGCGCCCAGCCGGCTGCGGCCCCGAGGCGGCTCCCTGCTCCTTCGGCTGTCCGTGTGCGTCCTGCTGGTGCTGGTGCTGGGTCTGTGCTGTGGCCGAGCCAAGCCCGTGGCACTGGCCCTGGACGACCTGCGGGCCCGGCTCCTGGGGCTCAGCCTGTACCTGAGGCGCACGGCCCTCTCCTGCTGGCGCGGCCTCCTGCAGCTCTAACGGGGGCGGGCTCCCCTCCAGGCCTGCCGCTGGCCGAGTGGGGGGGCAGGAGCCCCGACAGGCGGTCCCTATTGCTGCCCACGTAGGGCTCCACGGCGCGGTTTTATCAGACAGTCCGCACATGCTGCGGCCCCCAAGAGCCGCCCAGGCCCTCCCTCAGCCCGCTGGGAGCTCTCCGCACCCTTGGGCCAGGCCCGGATGTGGCCACGCAGAACCCCTCAATAGGGACGCCGGCCCTATATCCGTGGAGTCCCTCAGAGGGGACACTGGCCTTTGCTGCTTGGGGCTTGCAGGGCCTGGACCTCAAAACCCCGTGGAAACAGGTGGGTCCTCCCTCCTGAAGCTACACCCAGGGTGGGGGCCTGGGGTCTCCCCTTGTTGGTGCCGTTCAGGCGCCAACATCTGAGCCCAGGTCTGACGGCTCCCTGGGGGCCCCAAGGGTCCCAAGTCCTCAGGAACCCTTCATGTTCTGGGGAGACATACGGGCCGCCCCCCTCCTCAGCTGTCTGCCTGGTGGTGGCCGAGAGCGAACTTGCTCCGCCCGGACCCGCACCGTCAGCGTACAGCCCCCTGTGCGGGGCCCCCAGGCTGCGCCGCACATCCTCCGCGGGGGCTCGACGTCCCATGACTGTGCACACAGGCGCCACTGCGGGCGTTGTGAGGCCGTGGGCAGACGGCCCGACAGACTCCAGGGGCCCCTCCAGACTCTGCAGGGAGGGGGACGCCTGAACGAAGCAGGGAGGCCCGTGGCCAGACACCCGGAGGGACTGCCAGGAAGATGCCGTCTCCCCCAGGCACCTTGAGACAGGGGCGCACCGGACAGCCAGTGCGGTGCTGCCCCTGCCCGGGGTTAGGCCCTGAGTGACTGGCCCCACGGGCTAAGCAGGGACACACGGATTTTCTATTAAAACACACCGCCATCCCTTTTATGAGTCTGGGGTTTTTTACCCAAAGGAGGGACATGGGGACGGATTTCCTCGGCTAAAGCAGAGGTGGGAGCACCGGGGAGCCTTCCCTTCTGGGCCTCAAGGGCTGGGGTGGCGTTTTCCAGGGTCGGGGTTTGGGGAGCCCAGAGCAGGGAGCCCAGTGGGCCTGTCTCCAGGAGCCATAGCCTCCAGGGGGCCGCAGTGAGGGGCCCAAGCTCCAGCCCTCGCAGACCCTCCAGCTGGTTCTAGGGTAACCAGGGTGATTGCCGCCAGCCCCGGCGCTACCCAGCCCTCCCCCGGCCCCCACCTCGTGTCACCCGCACCCCCTGAAGAGAACAGGCAGGTTATGCCCCTATTCCAGGCAGAGAAACTGAGGCTTGGAGAGGTTGGGTCACACGCCCAAACCCATGGGGCAGGCACAGGCCTCGGGCTCAGCCGGGTCTAGTCCGGGTCGCATCTTGGGGAAGCCCTGCCGCCGGGGCTCTCAGCCGAGGGCCGGTCTGGTCTCCGGAGGGTCCTGAGCCGGGGCTTCCGGGGGGCTTCGGGGAAGACCCTGAGACTGAGACGGCCACCCTTGCACCTGGCGCGCCGCGGCAAGAATAGAGCCCGGGGTGTGCGCACGCGTGAGGGCGCGGCCACGGGAAGGCCCAGCCCCGACCCCATCAGGTCCCGAAGCTACAGGGAGGCGCGCGCGGGTTTCTGAGTGTTAGCGGCGGACGATCCCGAAGCCCCGCAGCCCACGGCGGAGGGGGCAGGGCGGGACCCGCGGGGCTCAGGAACTCTTGTGTTTATTTTGACTCGGAGAAATAGATACACTGAACTGGAAGAGCCATTACTTCCGATTTCGTCAGAAGTAGATTAAAACAAAGGCGAGTCGTCCGACAGCAGCTGGGAGAAGCAGGGCACCACCGCAGACGTGATCCTGGGGTCCCGTCTCAGGAAGCCTGGGGCCTGCCCCCTGCCCGTCCTGTCCTGCCCCGGGGCCCCCCAAGCCCCGCCCCCTGCAGGGCACACAGCGTGGTCCGCCACCCGCTCCCAGGGCCCAGCTGCCCCTAAGAGCCCAGACACGGACATCTGGAGGTGCCGGTTCCGCCGGACTGAGACAGGTCTGTGACAGCGACCGTCCAGCTGTGCAGTGACACCTACAGGTGTGTGTGGGCGCACGTCCCCGCCAGCCTGAGACCCAGACCTGCAGTGGACCCTCAGGTTCCAGGAGCCCACGGCCTGGCACTGCTCCTCCTCCCCAGAGCCTGGCCGCCTGCCCCACTAGTCAGCTCCACCCAGACCCAGACCCCTGGCCTCTGGAGACCCCGAGCCCCCCATCTGGGAGACCAAACCAGCCTCCGGCAGCACAAGGCACGGACGCGGGGAGTGTGGGGAGCAGCAAGAGGGTCAGCCCGGGGGAAGGGTTGCCCCAGCCCTGGACAGGACTCAGAGGGCTGCATGCAGGTGCAGACGCCGGGGAGCCCTGGGAGGAGGGCGATCCGTAGCCGAGCAGCCCCCAACTGAGTCACTGAACTCTGGGGTCCCAGGTCTCCCCAACTCCTCTTCCTGCCTCTGTGTGGATGGGGTCGTGTCCTCTAGGGCCCTCGGTGCTTTGGACGCCATCAGATGGGAAGGCAGCCCGTCCACTGGGCGCCCAGGGCACGGGTGGGGGGGTCCCAGTGCGGGAAGGTACGGAGAAGCTGCTGGCTCCTCACCCGTCCGATCTCTGCACACGCCGTCCGGTGCACACACACACGCGCGCTCACACTCACACGTGTGCAGGCACACATTCCCACTCACGCTCACACACACGCACACACTCATATTCTCATGCACTCTCACACCCACAGGCTGGTACATGTGTGCTCACACACAACACACTCACATGAGCGGCCAGCACGCCCCAGCTGACGCACGTCCCCACGCAGACTCACACGCACGTGAACACGCCGGCACGCACATGCATCTTCAGACACCCACGGTGGCACCTGCCCCTCCCTCCGTCCCCGGCAGGCGGGGCACCCCCCAGCTCATGTCCCCACCTCCCCACACTGTGAGACGAACATGGGGGTGAGGGCCTCTCCAGGCAGGGCCACACGGGGCTCCCTCAGCTAGTCCTGGGCCCCAGGCGCAGGCTCCCCGCTCTGACACCATGGCCGCTTGCCAGGACGTCCACAGGGCCACCACTGGATGGCGGGCAACACCACTGCCCCTGTGCTCTCGATCCTGAGACTGGCCTGGCCACCGGGGGCCGCGGAGCAGGGGCACAGGGAATTCAGCCCTGCAGCAGGGTGGGCAAAGCGCAGGGCCGGGAGGCGGGGACACACGGCCAGGGAGCTCCTTCCTGCCGTTGGCCCCCCGCTCCCAGGTCCCACACACGCGGCTCAGGAGCAAGAAAGAGTGATGGGTGGTCAGCATGGGTTGGGGTCACTCTGGGGACACCGGCCTCTGCCACCCATTGGCACAGAATGACACCTGGGCAAGCAGGTGGAGACGCCGTGCCACTGAGGCACGACCTACAAGCCTCATGGCCAGAGGCGCCCGAGAGGGTGGACACGCCCCGCCCAGGCTCGCGGGACCAGGGCCCCCGAGACAGGTGTGCTGCACGTGCGCGGGGCCCGGAGGACACCCCGGGGCCTCTGTGTGTCCCTGTCTGAGGGCTGGCGCCCGCCCCAGCCCACAACCACACTCACGGCGGGAATGGGTTGCTTGGGTGAGCACGGTCACGCACGTCACACAGTGCCGAGGGGAGACATGCAAGGCGAGGGGTAGGTGGGGCTGGGCAGAGTCCCCAGCCGCTCCCCTGGATTGGGCCATGAGCCCTGGGCAGGGGTGGGGGCATCCGGGGGCTGGCTCCCCTGCCCACCCCTAGATGACGGCGCTCTTCTCCTCCTGGAAGGAGGCACGGAGGGTCGGCCTGGCCAGGAGCAGCTCCTTCTCGTGCACCAGGCTGTCCAGCAGGTCCTCCTGGCGGTAGTTGTGGTAGACTTTCAGGAACGCCAGGATGGTGATGGCCAGCCAGGCCAGCCACGAGGCCCAGAGGCCGAACTACACAGCGGGAGGGCAGAAGCAGGGTCAGGGGGCCACACCCACCCTCCATGGCCGGTGCCCCCACCTGCCCCAGAGCAAGGTCGGACCCACGGGGTCGCGGTGCCTCCTCACTCACCCACCCACCCCCTCCTGGCACGGCAGCCGGCCCTCTGAACCCCAGGTGGTACAACGCATCTGGGGACTCTGGACCCCAGGCCCCCAGGCAGCAAGGCCCGCCCCGCTCCTCGGAGAGCCCCTCAGTAACGCCACCTCCTCCAGCCGCTGGAACAAATCAACCACGTGAGCCCTGAGATGCAAGCCTGGGGTCCAGAAACAGACCTGGGTGCCAGCAAGCCCTGCTCGGAGCTGGAAGGAGCCAGCCCCACCTGGGCACCCCTCGCCCATAGCATCTGCCTGAACACAGGTGCAAGTTTTAAGAAAAAGCCCCTGCTGACCACTAGCGAATCCTGACACGCCAGCATCCTCGCTAAAGGGCTACCCTGAAATGCACCCACGGGGCAGGGAACGAAGCTCACACAAGGGCAGGGCCGGGAGAGGGCTGTCCCCCCACAGCAATCGGGGATGGGCTCCTCCAAATTCACAGGCTAGATCCCCCCCACACCCTTCCTTGGGCACCACATCAGCTTCCCCTGGCCAGGGAATAGCCATGAGCCCCCAGCGTTTGTCGGAGCGTGCCCACTTGGCGCCCTGGCGCTGCAGCCCCAGGATGGGATTCCTTTCCACTCCCTCAGCCCCTGGACCTCACTTCTGCACTTAGCTCACCTGTCCCCTCCTCCCAGGATCCCCCATGCCTCACCCCTCTCCACCTCCAGCTGCAAGAGCCCCCCCTCAGCCTCGGAAATCCAGGAATACCACTCACTCGTCTATGTCTCCTCGGCCTGGCGCCATCCTCAGCCTCCCCTGGAGGAGGGCCCTGGGAGGCAGGCCCTGCACGCAGCGCACACTGACCCCCTCCCCAACAATCCATGCCTCCCACCAGGACAGCCCCGCCTACCCAACAGCCCCTCCCACCAGGACAGCCCCGCCTACCTGGGCGATGGCGAACTGGTCGTAGAAGGCAGAGTTGTCCACACTCAACTCCAGATTGATGTCCTGGAGCTCCTCACAGCTGAAACAGCAAGACACGGGGTGGCAGGTCGACACCGGGCACAGGGAGCGGCACGCAGCACCCCTAAACGGTGAGGCAGCTATCCCGACCCCAAAGACCTCATCCCTGACCGCTTCCAACCGAAAGCTTCTGCTCGAGCTCCTCCCCATCCCTAAGGCTGTTTCTTCCAAACCCCCAGGAGAAAGCCAGCTCTGTTCTCCGCAGCCCGCCTCCAAAGGCGGCACAGGGTGGCATCTGCGGGGCCTGGCCGTGTGGTCCTATCTGGTCTCCAGGACCCTGAGCACACTGGGCCTCTGTGCCCCAACCCAGACACACCCCCGGGGGTGCAGGGCCTTACTCTCGTGTGCAGAGGGCACCCACATCAAGGGGACAGGTCCAGGGAAGGTGCTGGCCAGGTGTGCATAGGTGGGAGCCCCGGGCAGGTTGAGCAAAACCTCGTGCTCAGAACAGGATTCATGCCTTAGAACGTCACTGGGGGCAGCAGGGAGGGGGTGGGGCTCAGGCCCACCTGTGGGGCACAGTGCCCTTCTCCGTGATGGCGTCACACCACATGGTGAAGCCCACGCTCACGATGGTGCTGGCGATGAAGACCAGGAAGACCACAGAGGCGCTGACCAGGAGGTTCAGGAAGGCGTAGAGGAAGGAGCTTCAGCAAAGGACAGGAGAGGAGGGTCACCGTGTGCCAGTACCAGGAGACAGCTGGAGGCTGGGCCCGGCTGGGGCGTGGGGGCCATGCAGGGCCACCAGGGGACACTTTCCTCTTCCTCGCTGTCCCCCACCACAAAGTCCCATCCGAGCCTCCCAACGGCCTGGAGTGGGAGCACTTGCCAGCACGGCCTGCCAGAAGAGGCAGAGCCAAGATCCAAACCCAGGGGTGCTCGCTCCCAGACCATTAGGACCAGGAGAGGGCTGTCCCCCCACAGCAATCAGGGATGGGCTCCTCCAAATTCACAGGCTAGATCCCCCCACACCCTTCCTCAGGCACCACATCAGCTTCCCCTGGCCAGGGAATAGCCATGAGCCCCCAGCGTGCCCCCTGCTCGGCGGCCCGAGGCCCTGTGCCCACGTGGTCATCCACACTGGCAGCCTGGACCTGCGGTCTGACGGAAGCCTGGAAGGCCCAGCTGTGACGGGGGAGGGGTGCAGGGGAGCACAGGAGGCGGGCCACACCGACGCGGCCCCTCTAGGGGCTCGTCCATCCTCTGCCCGAGGGGCCATCCCAAGGGGACCACAGAAGTGACCCCTCTCCTGGGCTCCTGGCCGAGCTGAGCCAGTGCGGACCTGGCAGGGGACCGGGGGTGGCGGGGGCTCATCCCCAGGCGGCTGCTAGGGGACATCCCCAGTGGGCTGTCCCTCTACCAAAGGTCAGTGCCCCCTCCGGGCGGCCACCAGCCCTCCCCTCTGTGATCCCCATGGCCAGAGGGGGTGACTGGGCCACTGCAGCGCCCACGCCTGGAGTACATCCTCGTCTCTACCAACCACCCCACCGCGGGCTAGCCACGCTTGGGTGAACCACCCGTTTCCGGCGGGGACCCCGACGGCCAGCTCTGAACGACGCGATCCGGTGGGCCTGGGTGCTCTGAATACGGGGCCGGGGCCCGTGGTCATAAAGAGGGGCCAGTGGGACATGATGGCCCACCCCACTTCCTGGCTTGTCACCAGGGCAGAGCAGAGCGTCAAATCCAGCGACCTCAGGCCAACTGCGTGACCTTCAGCAAGTTACTCTCCGGGCCTCAATTTCTCCCTCTGTAAATCGGGCAGCAAGAGTCCCCCACCTGGTCACTGTGGAAACTGAGGGAGCTTCTGTGGGCAAGGGATAGAGAGTGACAACCGCAGGGCGTTGCCCCAAAGCACGTCCTCCCGCCCCGGACGGGCTCCAGCAATCACCGGAACCCTGACCTGCTGCCCGAAGCTGCGTGCATGGGGCCAGGCCGTAGCCACAGGGGACGGAAGCGTGGGGGCATGGTCAGCAGCCAGATCCCTGGAGATGGTGGCTGGGGGCCAGCCATGCCCCCTGCGGTCAGTGTGGGCCCAGGCAGGGCTCAGGGAATCCACTCCCGGAGCTAATGCTCTAAGGAAAGCAGAAGTTCCTCAGAACCTACACCCTGACTTCGGATGGCCCGCCCACCACTCCAGCTGAGGAGAACGCGGTGGCCCCAGGGGGCACAAAGAAGCCGCCTGTCCTCAGTACAGAAGGCCAGACCCCCAGACGGCAGTTTCCCAGGTGCCCTCCACCTGCCGACAGCCTTCTGCCATCCCACCAGGTGCCCTGCCCAGCAGGTGCCCAGCATCCTGGATGAGAAGCTGCTGCCCCCCAGGAGGCCCTCCTAGCCGGAGGAAGGATGGCCAGGGTGCAGAGGACATGCTGGCCAGGCCACCAGCTGACCTCAAATCCTGCTCCCTGTCATGGGAAGGGGAAGCAGGCCCCACGTTCTGTACCAGATTCTAGAGACCCACACCAGCGGCTTGCTGTTCCCTGTGTGTCCAGAACACCCCTTGGGGAGCCCCAGCACGGCCTGAGACACACACCCCCACTCCCATCGGAGCCCCACCGCCCCCTCAGCGGGGTTTCCAGCACAGCCTCCCAGAGCCAGAAACCCAGACTGTCCGCAGACTGCAGCCACATCCCTATTACACAGGTATGACTTGGGGTTCTCCGATGACGGCAACATGGCATCCCCATCCCATGAGACAGGGAAGGGGGTGCTGTGGTCATCCGCCCAGAGCTTCCTGCCAAGTCCATTTCTGGTCCGTTTCCATGGAGCCTGCCTGGGCTTCCCAGAGCTTTGACGATCTGGGTGTGTCCAGAGGCTGCCCGGCCTGGCCCACAGAGTCCACAATGTGACCAGCTCCCGCTCCCCAAGGACACCCAGGGCATCGGCCAAACAACCGGGAGGGCCGGCACATCATGGGTTAGCTTCATCTTTCTCATTGCCTCTCAGGGTGCCGGCCGGGATGTGCCATCTCCATGGTGACCGGATCCCAGCAAGCCCTGGGAGCGTCCGGGGCCGGGGGCGTGTGTGGGTGAGCAGATGGGTGGTTTTGACCTGGTGTGCTCCCCAGCCGTCACTCACAGCTGCCACTTTGCACACCTCGCGGGCTCAGCACACCCGGACACGCTGCCCCAGACCGCCAGGCCCGCGGCCCCGCTCGTCGCCCGTGCACCCCCAGCCGGAAGCACCCTGGGAAGCCACGGGTGCCACTGAGTCACGCACCCTTTCCTTTCACCCTGTCCGCTCTTGGACACAAGCTGTCTGGGCCCCCATTTGCCCAGGGACACCCCCTACGTGAGGAGGAAGCTGGCGCCAGGGACAAGGTCTGACGCAGGCTCTGGGTCCCAGCTGTGAGCCCGTCCCACAGACCAAAGGGTAGGGTTCCGCCCTCGCTCTCAGTGGGGCTCCTGGCTGGTCTCTGCAGCCAGACTCAGGAGAATTAGCAGGTAGGGCCCTCTAGGACTACAAGCTGCACCGTGGCACTGAGGTCCCTGATGGGCTAGACACCTGAGGGTCCTCGCCATCCCACGAGCTCGCTCTAATGGCCCTTCCGAGCCTCCTGTCTGTCCCAAGACCCACTGACCCAGCACTTGTCTGCCTGCTTTAGGAGGCCTGCCCAGCAGCTGAGCTGGGATTGGCTTCTCTGGGTTCCCATCTTGCCTATGGCTACAGGAGGCAGGCCCAACCTTTCTGGGGGCCCAGGACTTGCCAACACAGCCAGCCTGCAGGGTTGACCCCTCGGCCAGACTGTGGACCTGCAGACCTCCATGCTGGGGAGCGGGGAGGAGCCCAGGGAGGGTGGGCTGTGGGGCAGCCGACCTCACACGCAGGCATGTTTCTGTCTTTATTCAACAAACACTAATTGGTGACTCACAAGCTCAGCCCTAAGCACGCAGAGAGAAATGAGGTGCACGCCTGCCTTGGGCTCATCCAGCCCAGGGCCCCCTGAGATAGAGGGCCAGCCCTGGATGTCCAGGGGAGCTCTGGCTCAGTCTTGCCAGAAAACCGGGATGAAGGGTCGGCACCTCGACCCAGCATGGCTGGCTGGCTGGCTGCCGCATGCCCCTTGTCCCTGTAAGACAGCTGGCCTCCAAGTGCTCAGGGTCTAGTTGGTGGGGACCTGGAAGGTAGGGCCCAGCCTCTGTGGCGAAGTGATTCTGGAGCCCCAAGGGACCCTCCAGAGACTGTGAGCAGGGCAGGGAGAGCTAAGGGCCCAGAGCCTTCAAGAAAGGGAGTTCTGGTCATTTCCCACCAATCGGGCCTCAAAGCTGGGGAACAAGGTAATGGTGGTCTCTCTCCTCTCATCTCACAGTTGTAAGATGGGGTCTCTTGAGGCCACTGGTCTTACAGGGACAAGGGGGAGTGGTGGGCATGAGCTGATGGCCCAAGCACGGCCCCTGCACGGGCTGTGCCCACTGCCCTCAGCTTCCCAGACGGAAGGGACACCAGCTGCTCTCTCCTGCTGCTGTCCATCCCCTTCCTCAGACCCTGTCTCATATCGAAGGTGCTTCTCGCCCCGATCTGCACAGAGACACTGGCTAGGGTAACACCCAGACTTGACAATGTGCAGGCAGATGGCATCTCAAACGCCTCCTGGGGACATCAGCCATCGTTGTGGAAGGAGGAGGCCTGTGGCAGGGCAGGGTGGCCCCGCGACCGGCCCAGGCTCACCCTAGGCTGAGCCCCAGCCCCACAGCACCTGGAGGCCTTCCTGAGCTGACACGTGGCTTCCTGCAGACCCTCAATCCAGAACCTTCATGTAGGGTGCTGAACTGTGACCCTGACAACATGTGTCCGGTACCCCAGGACCGGTGTGTGTGAACTTAACTGGGGATGGGGTCTTTGCAGGTGTCATTCAGCTAATGGTCTCGGGATGAGGTCGTCCTGGACTTAGGCTGGGCCTTACGTCCAACGGTGGGTGTCTTCATAAGAAGACGGGAAGAAACGGAGAGAGGAGAGGCCCCGCGAAGACAGAGGCTGTGACCAGACACACAAAGCCCAAGCCAGGGAAGGTCCAGGGTTGCAGGCAGCCACCAGAAGCGAGCCTAGAAAGGATTCTCCCTCCTGAGGGAACCCACCCTGCCAGCACCTTGACCCCCGGCCTCTGGCCTCCAGGGCTGCGGCAGAATAAGTTGTTGGTGCATCGTGAGAGCTGCCCCGAAACTCACACACGTGGGTTGCTGGACTTTGCTCCACTGGGTGTTTCTGTCCCCACACTGGGTTGTTCAGGCCTCTTCACCCACCACTCCTGTGAATCCTCTCCAGCCCCTCTGTCCATGCCCAAGCCAAGCTGAGAGCCCTCAACAGCGCCCACCTGACCCTGTGACCCACTGAGACCCTCAGAGCCGGAGCTTGTCTCTCGTGTCCCCAGAAGAAACCCCCCTAAGAACTGCCAGCAAGGGATGGATGGGGCCAGGACGGGGCAGGGTTTGGGGGCAGGCCCGGGTTTCCCCTGTGGATGTGAGGCCCACGGGGACAGGGCTGGGTGTGGCTGGGTCCCCAGGAGGTCCCAGCGGTGGAGGCACAAGGGAGGCTGTGGGCTGAGAACCCTGGGTTGGGGGCCCGCATCCCTCCCTCACAGCATGGTGCCAGGGTGGGGAAAGGTGAAGAGGAACATGGAGACCAGGAGGTGGGAAGGCCTCGTGGTCCCGATGCTCCCTGTCTTGCGTCCCCAGGCAAGCCTGTGGGCCTAGAGATGTTCCCTCTGGCCTTCGCCCCACCATCATCCTTCTTACCCCGAGGAAGGGGGTGGGGATGAGGAGAGGACTCCCCAGTTTGCTTTGTCAGCCTGCTGCCTGGCCAGGTCCCTCCCCTGCACCTGGAGGAGTGCGGAGCCCGGCCAGGAGCTGTCCACAGCCCCAGGCCTGCACTGAGCCCGCAAGCCTAGGAGGGCCCAGGGCCCCTCAGAGATGACAATGCAACCTTTGCCTCCCAGGGCCAGGCTGGTTAGTGCCCAAAGCGGGGGGGGGGGGGGGGGGGGGGGGGGGGGGGAGTGATGCACGTTTAAAGGGGAAAGTACTGGCCTTGTACGCAGCGCGGGGGCCCTTCATGGTCCCCGGGCTCCGCGCAGACAAAGGGCAGTTTGCACGGAGGCGGTGAGCGCCCAGGGTTGATTCTGGGGCCTCCGAGCGCCCCCTCCGCTCTGGGCCCGGAAGGGGCGCCGCGCCGGGCCCGCGGGCTGCGTCTGACGGGGCAGGGCGGCCGCCGGGCCCCACTTACCCCTCGTGTCCCTTGCAGAGGAAGAAGAGCGTGCGCCAGGCGTGCGCGGCGGCGAGCAGCAGCGACAGGAGGCCGGCGAGCAGGCTGAAGCGGCAGGCGGCCGGCGGGCCCCACTCCTGCACCGTGAAGCGCTCGCGCTCCTGCACCGTCAGGTTGGCGCTCAGCCACATGCCCTCGGCGAAGAGCAGGCAGCGGCCGCGGAAGTCGCGGCCGTTCTCGGACAGCGGCACCACCACCACGAAGCTGAAGAGGAAGGCCAGGAAGTAGCAGACGCACTGCGCGAAGAGGAAGTGGTTGAGCGCCATGGCCGGCCGGGGCGCCGGGGAAGCGGCCGGCGGAGGCCGCGGGGCCGCGGAGGAGGCGCGGGGCGCGGGCCGGGCCGGGGCCGCGCGGGAGGCTGCGCAGTGGCGGCGCCGGCGGGTCCTGCGCGCCCCGCCCGGGACGCGTGCGCAGCGGCCGAGCGCGGGCGGTGCCTGCGGTCAGCACCGCGGACAGCTCCCGGGGGCCGGGCCGGGCCGCGGGGGGGCCGCGGGGGGCCACGCGGGGCCTGTGCGCGGGGCGCGGGGAGGGGGACGCGGAATGGGAAAGTCCCCGGGAAGGGCGGTGTGGCGAGGTCGGCGCGGGGGAGCGACTCTGCCGTTCGCGGCCCCGGGGGCGACCCGCGCGGCTTCACGGGGGGCGGCCTCCGTCCCAGCCCCCCATGCCCCGGAAGGAAAGGAGACTGAGAGGTCCAGGGGCGACGTGTCCAGGAGGCCCAGAGTGCTGGGCGGGAGTGAGCTTGCAGGCCGGGCCGCAAGGATCCTTGCGCAGGGCTCTGGGGTGCGCGGCGTGCGGGAGAAAGGACAGAGAGTGGGGCCGTTGGGGTCGGCGGAGGGAAGGGGTGCGCGCAGGGAGGAGGGAGCGGTCTGCGGGCTCCGTGCGCTTCTCTCCAGCACCGCTCCCTCAGAGGGCACATCTGTCATCCGGCCTGACGCGCCATAGGGCCCTGAGTTGGTATTTGTAAGATAAATACTGGATGCCCCGAGCACCTCATTAAGACAGCCGTCGCTGAGAGGGAATCTGCTGACGCATTAATTAATAGAATTAATGCCTTGTCTGGTTCCCTTAAAGACTAAGTCACGTTCAGTCCAATTCCCGGTGAGGAAGCTCTAGCTCTGCGCCTTCTAGAGGAAATTGCCCACTGGTTTCGAATTACATCAGCATTTCTGTTGCAAGCCCTGAAAGACCTTTTTGTTTTATTGCCAAAGTAATATATGCTTTTCTTTAAGTCAAGCAGTACAGATACAAATTAAGTGAACAGAGAATGTGTCCCTCTCGTTCCCCCACACCACCCTGCTAGAGTATCAGGGGTAACCACGTTTCCAGACATTGTGCTAAGCGCCTCAACACACTCACACAACGGACACAAAGGCTCCCTACTACACATACCCTCCGCAGGCCGATTCTCGCCTTCAACAACACACAATGGGGTTACTCCCTGCCTGCACACTCAGATCTATGTTATTCTTCTTAATAACTGCGTAACGCTTCATAATGACCATGGTGCCACTTTCGCTTAGCTCTTCCTCTTTGGATGTTTAATTCTTCAATATTCGCTGTTTCGAATACCGTCGCGTGAACATCCTTATGCCTGTCTGCCTGCCCACTTGTGTGGTGCTTCTTAAATTTTTTTTAAGATTTTATTTATTTATTTGACAGAGAGAGATCACAAGTAGACAGAGAGGCAGGCAGAGAGAGAGGAAGGGAAGCAGGCTCCCTGCTGAGCAGAGAGCCCGATGCAGGACTCGATCCCAGGACCCTGAGATCATGACCCGAGCCAAAGGCAGCGGCTTAACCCACTGAGCCACCCAGGTGCCCCTTCTGTGGTGTTTCTTATAGAGGAAATTCTTAGAAGAGGAATTTCCACATCCCAGGTTTATACACATGCAAAGTGTTGACAGAAATCGCCAAACCGGTGTCTCACCGTGTTGCACAAACTCACTCCTGCATCCGTGTCACAGACACCATCCCCTAAACTGAGACAGGTCCATTGTACAGTTCTGTCAGTCCTGCATGGAAAACAGTATCTCATTGATCGTAAGTTTGGATTCTCCTTACCACCCCGAGTTCAAACGTCCTTTCCTAGGCTTGATGCCACGTGCCGAGTCTCCGTGACTTGTGCCTTCAGCTTGTAGTCACTCCAAACATACGCCGAAGACCACCCACAGGTCTGGGACAGCGGCCCTTTTCTCGGGTAGTTCACTTGGAGTTCCTGCTACTACTGAGTACCCCAATTCAACCAAAGGAAGCCCACATAGGAAATGCAGCATCCACACCCCCACACACATCTTGGACAAGAGTGGGCATCCCATGCACCCGAGGTCCAGGGGCTGACAACTTAGATCACCTGGAGGTGTTAACTTCAGGGTTGGGTCAAACTGTAGGGACCATGTCCGTGAAGGAGGAAGTGACCAACAGGAAAACTACGGGGAAGCCGGAAAGATTATTAAATTTCTCCCATCTTAAAAGGCACAAGACCCTGTTATTTTTAAAGATGAGTTCTATTTAACCTTCATAAGTCAGGGAATTCCTTTGTTATTGAAATAACTCTGATCTATAAAAAAAATACTAAAACTCTAAAATTCAGTTTTTAAAAGTCAGCATCACATTAATGCTAAAACCTCATTAGAAGAATGAGGCAAAGAAAGTAGGAAGAAATTTTTAAATACTGACATGTGGAATTCAACTCCATGTAAAGGATAATCAAAAACATGAACAGGGGGCGCCTGGGTGGCTCAGTGGGTTAAGCCTCTGCCATTGGCTTGGGTCATGATCTCAGGGTCCTGGGATCAAGCCCTGCATCGGGCTCTCTGCTCAGCGGGGAACCTGCTTCCTCCTCCCTCTCTCTCTACCTCCCTCTCTGCCTACTTGTGATCTCTGTCAAAAAAAAAAAACAAAAAACCCATGAACTGGTAGCATTTGTTACAAAAGCGAGAACAGCTAAACTTTATGAAACTGGTCAACAATTTATTACACCACCAGATAAAGGAGAAAAACCCAGTGTTTTTGTCAAGAGATGGCTAAAAGGCATTTCATACAACTGAATGGCCATGCATTTAAAAAAAAAAAAGTGTAAGACCAGAAGAAATTTACGTAGATATGATAAAAAAAAAAAAAAAAAAAAACCCTCAAAAATCTGCATGTCTCCAAGTCAGGTAAAGAGATGAAAATTCTCCGCATAACAGCTATCACTGACCATTAGTTTGACAATTCCAACCAATGAAACAAGCCAAGAAATTGAAATATACAGTAGAATTTGCAATTTTGTACAAAGGCTAGATACAGGATAAACATACAAAACTCAATGCCCTTCCTCCAGTGTCTCAGGTCAGGTTCTCCGGGAAACAGACTCTGAGACTCTGAAATTTACATGGAAGCCATGCCTACTCTCCCTTACTCGCCAGGCAAGGGATGTGGCCCTGGGGAGGATAGAAGACCTTGGGTGAGGCAGCCTCCTTGGGCAGAGGGCAGTTTCTAGAGAGAGACATGGTATGGGCAGGCAGCAGGCAACACTTTCGGGAGCAGGAGGAGGACACGCTTCTGTCCTGGAGGGGACGGGAGCAACGCCCCACAGCATCCACTGCGGCCCCGGGAGCGGCCCCGACCTACTGCAGCAGACAGAAGTCCCCCAGCCTGGGGACAGCTTCTCTAAAGCTCTGCTCTTTGGGAAGGTTTCCTCTCACCGCTCCCCTCAGGGCCAGAATCCGCGGTGGGGCTCTACTCTGTCCCACAGATCTTGCCTTTGCGGGTGGTCTCAGCTTAAGTCCCGCCAAATCCTGCTCCTGCCGCTTCCCTGTGCCTGGGCTGTGACTGCTCCTGATCTAGACAGACCGCTCCCCTGCTCTGGTGGACGGCTGCTGCGTGGCCAGGACCTTCTGACGTCAGGGGTCGGATAGAATCCAGCTCCTGTGGGTCAGTTCTGCCCGCGGGGTCAACTAATGTCCCCAGGTAGGTCTCTGCCTCCACCAGGCCCAGCAGCAAGCCAGGAGCTGTCGCGCACGTGGCTTCACTTCTCCTCTACAGACGGCAGGACCTTGCTCCGGAACCTCAGTGAAGACACTGCATGATCCTGTCGGGCTTTTTCATAAACCCCACACGGCTTCTCCCCACCCCCCGGAAATGCCTCTTCCACACGGCTTCTCCCCCGCCCGGAAATGCCTCTGATACCACCAGCATAAGTTCTGCCCACGTGTGCCCCCAGGGCTGTTGGTACCACCCTTAGCATCTCTAATGCTAGGGCCTTTTCCAGGTCTCTCCCGGCTCTGGGACCCAATCAAAGACGGCAGCCTTCCAAAACTCAGCGTGTGTGTGTCACGCGGGAGGCTCCCGTGTCGGGTAAGTGAGCTTCAGAACCCAAGAGGCCTCCAGGGACTGGACTTCTTCCTTCTCGGTGATGGCAGGTGCCGAATGCAGTAATCTGTTCCTTCCTTCACAAAGGATGTCCCAGCTCGCTACAGACCACCGAAACAGATGCCAGCGTGGGGGCTCCTGAGCCCTGCAGAGCTCACGCCCTTAACGAGGCCCCCACATACTTGCCACTTCTTGTTCCCTCCCATCAGATTAGCATGATGTCGCTGATACAGTGGGCCCATGTGACAGCGCAAAGTGTGTCCAGATGGCTCGGTCCCCCGAGCTACGTCATGACAGAGCACAAGAGCGTTGGCTGTTCCTCCCGCAGGAATGCACACCGTTTCTGGTGGGGTGGAAAGGGCATTTGCCAGACCGACAGCTGCATGTCGTGTCCTGGGGACACATTACCCTGCTCGGCAAAGACAGCGGATCTAGGAAGGACGCTGCGGTTCAGACTTCTACTTGGTTGTGTTTGTGGACACTCCCGGTCACCCTGTAGGACGCATCCAGGTCACACAGGCACCAGGCTGGCGACTCAGATGGTGATGGTGGGGACCACCCTCTACACCCTCTAAGTCTTCAAAGTGGCTCTCGTCCCTGCCACTTCCTCCAGGACGGGAGATTGGCTTTGGTTCACTCTCTTAGCGGATGCAGGGGTCCCTTCCAGAGGCTTTGACTGGCCGTTCCCTCCACGGAAACAAAGTACAGATTCTTCCAGCCATGTGTATACATTTCCAACTACTTATACATTCAAGAACCCAGTGAATGACAACAGGTGACCACGGTGAGCCCGGAACTCTGTTTATTACCTGAGCAAGGAGGTTGAGATGACCCTGTGCCCCCGGGGTCTTCCTTTCGACTCAAACCCTGTGCCAACCTATCCTTGAACTGTGTGGGTATCTCCCTTTCCCCCATGAAGGTGCCTGGACAAAGGACTGAGATCCTGTCGGGGAAGGGCAGGGGATCAGAGCCCAAACACGCGCCTCCGCGTGGCCAGCTTTCCGCCTTCCGCTGGGTCTGCCCTTCAGCCAGTGTGTTCTGAGTCTGTAACCTGGCTCAGGTCTGGAAAAGGGACCTTTCCAGCAAGGGATTGTGACATCTCGTGACCTCGGGCTCATCCACTGCTCACTTCCTTTGGTGCGCTGGGGTGCGGAGGGGATGATGCAGCTCTCTGTGCCCTGGGGACACAAGCCCATCAGTGTGTCACGCGGGGTGTGTCCTTCAGGTCCTGCAGGCCCCTAGGACACGCTCACTCCCCGGTCAGCAGTAGCCCGACTGTAACGTGTCGTTGGTCCCGCTGCCAGCAGGGGACCCTTCCCAGAGGATGTGCTGTCTTGCAAGGCAGGGACCCCGGCATCACCTTCAAGCGAGATGCTAAGGATTGAATGAGATACGTGTGTGTGTGTGTGTGTGTGTGTGTGTGTGTGTGTGTGTGTGTGTGTATGTTGTGGTCCTAGCCCCTGGCACCTCTCGCTGTGGCCTCATGTGGAGACACGGATGGTCTTTGCAGAGTCATGAGGGCGGGCCCAAACCAAACACACAGGCGTCCTCACCCAAGGGAGGGACTGCAGACAGACCGCCTGCTCAGAGCACGCCCTGGGAAGACAGGTGGGGGTCACCAAGGCCCACCAGAGCCCCAGGACATATGAGAGTCTGCGAGTCTCCCTCGCAGACTCAGAAGGAACCAGCGCTGCCCACACTCTGACCTCAGACGTCCAGCCTCCAGAAGAGGGGGGTCAGTGAGCGTCTGTCGTTCAACCCCTCCCCAGTGTGGGGGTTTGTTTGGGCAGCCCCAGGACACTGATCCCCAAGGAAGCACCTGCCTTAGCCTGGAGTATGGGGTGGGGGAGAGTGGGCCACTTCCGTGGGCCCAGGGGTCACGGAGACCTGGGAGCCGTGGTTTCTGGGCTGCCCCTGGGTCTGGCTCCCTGGAAAGCAGTGTGAGCCCAGCCCCCACGGGGAGGGCTCCTGGGACGGCCATTGCAACCAGCAGTTGGGAAAGGAAAACAGGAAAGCCGGACGGGGTCGAGGGTCAATGTGCAGTCCCAGGGATGGCCTCCACTGGCCCTGTGGGCCTCGGGCATTCACAGCCACAGGCTGACCAGTCACGGAAGCAGCTGCCTTGGGACAGGGACTTGACCTCAGCAAGGAGCCTGGGAAGAGGGCAGCGCTCCGTGGCTGCTGGGGGAGCAGGTACTTCCCCTCTGAGGCAGAGCTGCCATGAACCCAGTGCTGGAGGGTAAACTTGCAAGGTCGAGAGCGCTGTCTCCTCCAGAGCTCGGCTGCCCTCAGAACCAAGGCCTCGGCCCGCTGTTTCTGCCCTCCGCTCATCGGCTGCCAAGGAGGCCCTCCGCCTGTCACACCCGGCCCTAAACTGGCGGTGAGTCGTGCACGTCTTTCTCTGGCGGCACGTGCCGCCATGCCGGCATCTGATCCCACACTTCCACACCTTCCCTCCACCCGTCAGGCTCTCGAGATGGGCCACCGACCAGTGCATTTCCTTCCCCTGGTGCCCCACCCCAGGCGAGGTGTCCCTGATGCGGCCGGGGCTGTCACCTCTAAACCAGCCACCAAGGTGGAGGACACTGCCAACCAGCACACTGGTGGTGGGTCCCTCCAGAATCCTGTGTGAGCACCTGTTTCCTGAGACCGCCCCCAGGTCAGGTTCCTGGGAAACAGACACTGGGCTTCGAGCTCTGAAGGCAGGAGGATTTGGAAGGCGGGGGGAGGGTCCTCTTGGGAACGATACCCATGAAGTGACCAAGAGCAACAGGACAGGGCCCAGGGACAAAGTAACCAACACCTGCCAGAGAAAGGCGGGCTGCTGAGAGCGTGGACGGATGGAGGACGGCTGGGGCAAGGGGGACACACGGATGAGGAAATGAACAGGTGCGTCCATCGGGCGATTTGACAAATGGATCAGAGGGTGGGTGGGTGGGTCGGTCCGTGGTTGATAGACGGTGGGTAGGTGGAAGCACGGATGGACAGATGGATCAATCGATCGACCGATGAGTAGATAATGGGTGGGTGGATGGCAGGTGGATGGATGCAGGTGAGCGGATGGATGGATGCGGGCGGACAGGAGGACGGCAGGAAGGACGAAGGACGAACAGACGTCATGAAGGAGCAGCAGCAGCGGACGGGGCATGGAAGTGTGTGGAACACGTGGACGGGGGGCTGGTGAAGAGACTGGAGATGAAGAGTGAGTAAAACCCTGTCGCGGGCACACGCTGGTGCTGGTGGGTTCTCACAGAACGCTAAGGACGCGGTTTGAGCTGTTTGGGGACTTCAGCACTGCCAGCTCAGAAACACGTTATTTCTGGGCCCACCATGGGTGGCCCCCGTAAGCAGCTCTAGCGTCAGGGCGCAGACAGACCCAGACAGGCGGCCGGCGGCGGCAGGATGAGAAGAGCAGCGTCCGCCCGCACAGTGCGGTGGCTCCGGTCAGCGATGCCAGAGGGAAGGCGTCCTCGCACGGCGTCGTGCAGAACGCGGGAGGTCACTGGCACGATAACGGGCTCTGGCCAAGGGAGCTGATGGCTGCATCTCCCAGGAGCATCCCCCTGCCCAGATGACTGACGGGAAGCATGTGAGCCCCAGCTGGGAACGTGGGGGCCTCCCTCCCCCTCGACCGTGCCGGGAAGGGCACCGCCGACCCCGACCTCTGGGTCCGTCCCTGTGGCTCCACAGCGGCCGTGAGGACGACACTTCACTTCTCCGAACCTGTTCCTGTTCTCGCTTCTTCGGCGGAAAACCTTCATCTACCAACTTCCAGTTTTAATAAACGACTTACGTGTCCGCTCACCTCCTGGGATCACTTCCATAGTCCATTCTCCTCTTTGCTTGCGGGGGCCGCGTCCTACCAGGACGACAGACGTCTGCACTCCCTTGCTTCACGCCCGACGACAGTGGACGGACAACCCTCTGGTATTCTCTCGGAGCTGTTCGTTTGCCAAGTGGAAATGCCCCCCTTTTTGTCCCTTTTAAATACTTTGCCTTGAACTTTATTCTGTCTGATGTAAATATTACAAGGACTGCTGACTTTGTGTCGGCATTTCTTTAAGATTTTTATTTGTTTATATGACAGACAGAGACAGCGAGAGAGGGAGCACAAGCAGGGGCAGAGGGAGAGGGAGAAGCAGGCTTCCCACCGAGCAGGGAGCCCGATGCAGGACTCGATCCCAGGACCCCGGGATCATGGCCTGAGCCGAAGGCAGAGGCTTAACACCTGAGCCACCCCGGTGCCCCTGTGTTGGCATTTTTAACAGATTTTCTTCAGTGTTCTCTGCTTTACCGTCCTAGCGTACACTAAGCATGTGTTTCGTAAGCAACCTTTTAGTTAGAACTTGTTATTTCTGTTCGATCTGGAAATCTGTCCTTTGACACATTTGCGTAAGCCCCGGCACAGACTACTATTCCTGGTAAAATGACACCGTACTCTTTATTTTCTATTTGTTTCCCTTTCCCCTCTTCTGCCTTATTTTAGAGAAAAGGTTTCTCTTGTCCCACCCCCAGCTTACCCGGCCCTGAAACACTCCCAGCCGGTCTCCAGTCGGCTCTCGGGTTCCTACCCACCCACCAAACGCGGACTGAAGCTCGAGTTTCGCCGAGAGCGTCGAGCATTAGGCAGGGTCCCGGTGTCCTTTCAACACGACGATCCAGAAGTCACTTTCTTCCAATCCTAGAACAAGCCCCGAGCCCTGCTGCCCGCTGGGACGGCCGTTGCAGGCCGTGAGCCTTTCTCACTGAGAATCCTGATGCTTCCGCTTCGCCTCCTGCGTTTCCTCCCCCGTGGAGCGAGGAGCTGTCCCCGACCCCCAGCTTGGCCGTGAGGAGGATGGAAGTGGCCCGCAGACAGCGCCTGGGTCGCACTGATGACGATGGTCACTGTCCGCTCCCGGCCTCCCTGTCTTCCTCCCACGGAACATCCCCGGGCGAGGGTTTCAGAGCCGGTGCACGGCGGTAGCTGAGTGTCTTCATTTCCCGCTCACACACTCGTCACAGGTCATCCGAGGAGGTCGCCTCTGAACTGAGAAGACCCTGCGGTCCTCATGGGAAGCCCCTGACGCGGAGAAGACAGGCCTCGGTCAATCTGGCCCCCGTTCCTTTGCAACAGGCTGGGCGTCCCCTCACCACCCCCCAACCTCGGAAGCTCTCGGGGTTTTCTCCGTATCAGGAAGGACCCAGGGCGTGCTCTGTGGGTCCGGGGCAAGGCCGGTGTTTGCTTGTTTAAGTGTATCCTCTTGGCACCAGGAGGGGGCCGTGTCTGCGTTCGGCCCTGGGAAGGCCCGTAAAGCCTGCTGGCCCATCGTCCCCTGCCTTCCCCCTAGGGACTCCCCCTGCCATCCCAGCACAGTGGTGCAGGGCCTGGGGGTCTATCCTCCACTTCTGCTGTGCCCTCCCCCATGGCACGTCCCTTGTCCACAAGCCCGTCTGGGGAGACGTACTTGGTCTGTTCTTCATGTCCGTTTGTTTCCTTTCCGACCTCTCCTTGTTTCCCTGAGAGGCCGGCGTCTCTCTCCAGTCAGGGGGGCCGGCGCCCGCCACTGAGTCCTTCCCGCAGGACCTTCGGTTCCGATCGACCTTCTCTTCTTGGAGCCTCACGTCGCTCACGGTGAGACTCCCTGAAAACCAGGGGACGCCTGGCTGTGACCCCAGCTTTGCAGGGGCGCTTCCCCGGGGGGGCACCTGCTGTATCTGTTTGCCACGACCCTTGGCGGCGACAAGGACCCCTCCTTGACCAAACCTCTGTCAGCCTTGGCCTTGGCCAGCTGAGTCCAGTGTGAGCAAAGAATCCGGCTAAGCCCGTTTCTCAAGATCCCTCCCCTCCATGGACAGTCGGCCTCCTCCTGCTGGCGACACTCCTGACATCCGCTCCCCTGCGCGCCGGGCAAGCGGGCACCCATCACCGTCTGACGCCGAATCGAATCGAGCCCCCGCTCCCCCTACTGCAAAGGCCTTGGATAAAGTCCTCCTCGCCGTTTTTAAGAGAGCCCAGGGCAAAGTTTTCTTCTTTTACAAGGGGAGGCTAAGGCTTTGGCTAAGACTTATCTTCATCCGGTCCTTCCTCAGTAAGCGCAGGGGGCAGGCCAGGCCTGGCTGGCGTTCTCTGCTGCGGGTTAGGGCACGGGGACTCCACAAGCCCCGGGAGCCTCCAGATGCCAGGACGTGCCCCCTCTCTCTGAACGAAGACCTCACCACTGGGGATGCCGGCTCAGGCAGACCGACCCGCGCTGCAGCCTGACCCAAGATGGGGGTCCCCATCGCTGCACAGGCGAGAGAGCTCACTGGGCTGCCTGCACCGATTCAAGAAGTCAAGAGCACGGTATGCCCAGGAAGGGGGGAGGCCTCCGGGGAGGTGAGGAAGCCCGAGCGGGGTCAGGAGGAGGCGATGCTCGCCCAGACAGCCAGGGGCAGGCCGGTGTGCAGAGGCTGCCCCACGTGCCCTGTGCCACAGGGACTCTGGGTCCCAAGAGCCCTGCATCCCAGGGAGAGCTCTCTCCCAGACCCCGGGCCCAGACGACCCTGCCCACTCCCCTCTCTGCCCCCATGGAGGAATGGGGGTGTGGAAGCATCTCCAACGGGGCCATTTGGGGGGGGGCAGGGGATGCAGGTTCGGAGGCTGCTGCCTTTGATGGAGCAACTTCCCTTTGAAAATGAAAAACTGTATTATTTCAGGAAGCCGAGAGAAGACCCAGAAATAAAACAGCATCACGCCCTACTATTAGAAGGCCAGTTGCAAGGCATCAAATTGTGCGCACAGGCAAAGAAATCGTTCCAGGGGAAAAAAGTGCAAATTGCTACTTGGCTGCATGTAAATGAGCCGCTAATTGCTTTTCTCAAACAATATTTATGCAAATGGCCCCGCATCCTGCAAACGGCAGATTACGTTTGTCATCAGCCTCCTTTTGTCCAGGAGCCCCCACCGCACACCCTCAGGCTTCCTGCCTCCCTGTGTCCCCGCAGGCCTGCGCCAGGGCCAAGAGCCCAGGGTCCCTGAGTCCGGCCTTCCCCACCGAAGGCCCCATTCTCAATCTCCCCCGCTCCCGAGAGCCCAGTAAGGCCTCCCCACCCTCCCTGCACTCAAAGTTGGCGGCGTGTCCTCCATCCGCAAGCTCGGCAGAAGCCTGCGAACGTGGGGACAGAATGTCATGTCCCGATTCTCCGGGCATGGGGAGACTTCCCGGGGGTCAGGGAGGGAAGGCCCACAGTGGAGGAGAATTTACGAGCACGACGAGCGATCACAGAACATGAGACGGACCGGTCCTCCAGCGTGTGAGAAAGACCTTCCCGGCCTCGCCGTCCCACGGCCGTCTGGGCACCAGCGAGAACGGAAGCCGCCCGGGCCTACGCCGCGGTGTGCGACCACTGGGACCGGGGGGGACAAGCGGAACCGTGTGGCAGCCCCTCCCTGGGCGGCTTGATCGGAGCACGGGCAACGCCCAACTGCAGAACAGCAGACAAGGGGAGCGGGAAAAGAAAGAGGGGTCCCGGCGGCGACTTCGCACGCTCTTTACAGAGAGGCTCCGCGAATCACGAGCACAAGAAAGGGGAAGACGAAGGCGCCGGCTAGGCACGGGACGGGGCTGTGGCCCCCCACCCTGTGCCCCCGTCCACAGCGACCGGCCTCAGAGCACGGACCCAGCACGCGGGGCTTCAAGGCTCCTGCAAGGGCTCCCGGGTCTGTGAAAGGCGACGCTTCCGGAGAAGCGAGGAGCGGGAAGGTCGCCGGGTGTGCCTCCGGGGACCGGGCGGCAGAGGCAGGACGGAGCAGAGAGGGAAGCTTCGGGTCCCGTCAGAACACGGGGAACCACGGGTTTGGAGGAGCTCCTCCCGCTCCCGCCGCCCGAGCAAAGACCCCCCCGAAGAAACCGGACTGGGTCGCGGCGGTGGGAGAGGCGGCGGTGGGAGAGGCGCCGCCGAACCCCGCGTCCCGCCAGCCCCCCAGAGCCACGGAAGGAACAGGAGGAAATGACGCCTCTTCTAAGTCAACACAAAGCCCAGACCGTGAAAACCAGCACACGGACAAGCCCCTTCCTCGGCGACAGCCACAACGAGGCCCGAAGACCTTGAGCTCCTGCCCGGAACCGGGCTCCATGCCCTCCCCGAGGCGGCTGAGATCTGAAGCCCGTCCGCAGAGGAGCGGCAGGACCAGCCCCGTCTGCCGTGCAGACTGACTTCAGGACGCCCAAGAAGGAGCAGACGTTGAGGTTGAAGGTGGGGTGCCTGGGGGACGCCATCACCGAGCGTCCGACTCTCGTCAGGCCATGATCGCAGGGTCACGGGATGGAGCCCAGGGGCAGGCTCCATGCTTAGCGGCGAGTCCCAGAGCCCCTCCCTCCGCTGCTCCTCCTCCCGCTCTCCCGCACTCTCTCTCTCTGTATATATATAAAAACCACTGAATAATGGCCTCAACGCAAAGTAGGAAAGCACCCAAGAGCATGAAAATGAGGCAATGAGGGAAGCAAACAGAGCCAGAGACACAGAGGTGGAGAGCCCAGGAGGAAGGTGCCCAGCGGCAGCCCCCGGCGAGGGAGAGCAGACGCCCAGCCGGACGACCGCCGACTCGTAACCCAGAAAGGAGAGACGCGAGCCCACGTCCAGAGCGCCCATCCCCGTGGACCTCTGGGGCGGTTGCCCTGAGACGATCCAGCCTGAGACACCCCCCCAACGACTCTCCTGGGTCTCCACGATGAAGCACACACAACTCCCCTGAGGAAAGGAACCAGCGACGACCTCTCGAAAATAACCACAGAGCGAAGCGCCGTGCGGCCCCACCCTGAGGTGTCGGGGAGAGAGTCCGCACGGAGCGCGCGTCCGCGGAGAGCGCGTCCGTGTCTCCAGCCCCGTGGCTTTCCGAGCAGCTGTGCCTGCTGCCCGCGTTAGGGCACCTGAGAGCACGAGCCTTGGAGTCCGAGACGGCGAAGCACCCAGGACCGGGGACCCAGCCCGGTCTCCCTTCGCCGCGCTCAGACTCCAGAGCCTTCGCCTCACACCCGGAAGGGCTGGAAGCCGGAGCCCTCCGTCCTCCCAGAGAGACCACGTTTGCTCTAGAAGGACCTCCCTTGGCCGGGTGGGGCGGGGGCGGGGCAGCAGCTCCTGTAGGAGCCCAGGACCCTCCAGCAACGCAAAACCCCCATTTCACAGGAATTTCGCACCACGTTGCTTGCGCGGACATGGGCCATAGGGTCCGACACGGAGGCCTTCAGTGACGAAATCACGAGTGGGTCCCCCTCTAACCCGGACACCTCGCGCTTGCTTTCAGGATGAAGGAGATCCGCAGGACAAGAAAGCACCGGCGTCCAACCACGGTGTCCTCCAAGTGCCCGGGCCACAGCCAACAGCTCCAAACATACAGGAACCCCGGGAAACTCCGCGCCGTGAGCCCTTCCTGAGGAATGTACCAGAAGATTAACTTCATCGATCTGGAAAGATGACAGGGAGAGACTTTAGCAAAAGAGTGAATGGGGGGAGGAGGACGGACACTAACCTACTCACGTTCAGGTGAGACGCGTCGGAAACAGAAGAGGGAAAGGCAGTTGCCAGGAGCTGGTTTCGACTGAAAACCGGCAAACCAACGCTGAAACGTTAAATAAGAAAACGGGGAATCGGAAATAGGAGCATTTAAAAAGTGTAAGAACAGAGGGAATATAAGATGAAAAATACAAATCTTTTAAGAAAAAGAGCGAAAACAAGAACAAAGAACAAACCAGGACAGTATTCCAGCGCGTGTAATTGTAACGTATCGCACGGAGCACGTACGTCACGTCAGGAAGTGACCATGGGCTTGACTCGCTGGTAGGAGGGAAAGATTTCCACTTGGCTCACAAGCAGCACCTGGCCACATGCTGTGAGCAGGAGAGACACGCAAAATACAGTGAGTCAGAAAGCTTCCGCTAGTGGCCCTGGTGCATTAAAGCCACGTTAGACACAGAGAAGGCTCCAGAAGCAGTCAGAGTAGAATTGAAGACAAAAACCACTAAATATGACAAAGAAGGAATTTTAACACAAAAAGACACAATTCCCAGCAAAAGTAAAAAGTCGTGCAACAAGTAACACAGCAATCACGTCTGTGAGAAGAAAGCTTGGAACTCGTGAGGGGCCGTGGGAGCTCCCGGGCCGCGCCCCAGAGCGGGACAGACCGGGTGAGCGGGGAGGAAGGTGTCGGCGCAGGCCCTCCCGAGGCAGCAGGAGATGGAGTCGGACCACAGGAGGTTATCGGGGGACACCTGTCCAGGATAAAGGTGGGGACACGGGATCGGTCAGGAGGAGCCTCAGACTGGGGGACGCACGTCAGACACGGTCTCGGCCTGGGGGACGCTCGCAGCCTGCGCAGCAGGGGTCCCACGTGAGGCAGAGCTGGCCAGGTGCCGCCACCTCCCCCCGTCCCTGCCAGCCCCGGCGCTGCTGTCCCGGAGGCCCAGGAGCGAGGCGGCCTGGTCCCGGGGACGCTGGAGCCGGGGGACACCAGCCACCTGCTGTCCTCACAGCTGAGCTCCAGGTTCTTCCTGGAGGGAGCTTCAAGGGACGCGTGAGGACAGAGCAGAGCTGCAGACGCGCGGCTCACGGGTGCTCCCGGAAACGGGTCCCGTGTGACGTCACTAAAAACCGTAAGCTCCAGGAGGTGGAAACACGGCAACCGACGACCGCCGTACGGTAAACCGAGACATTCCTGACAAAACGAGAAATTCCGGAAAACATTTTCAATCTGTAAAAAATCCTCGGGTGAACGTGAAAATGCGCCCTGAAGTTACTTTTTGAAAGAATGATGATGGCGGAGACACATAATATCGGCTCCCCGGGACACGCTTACAGCAGCGACCAAAGGAAAACCCAAAACTGTGAACGCGTCCGTCAGTTAACAAGAAAGAGTGAGAAAAGCAATAAAATTCCCAGCTCATGCAGCGAGGAATCGAACCGTGGGATACACCGAAAGAAAGCTCCAGGAATGAAATAATAAAGATAGAAGTGGAAATTAATGAAGTTGAGAAACAGAAAAACACTCGACTAATAAATAAATCAAAAGCCTAATTTTTTTAAATTAACTAAATGGGCAGGCTGGTAAGTGGCCCGATGGTGAAACGTAGAAGGCTCAGATGCACGAAAGAGACATAACAAGAGAAAGCAACTACTGGAGAAAAGGAAAGCTTAAAGTCGTGGGGTTCGTCAGCCGACATCTCAGCAAATAAATCTGAAAACGCGGGTGTTACGGGTTAAATGGTCTGTCCCCTGTCAAACAGATACGCCGGGGTCCTAATCTCCACTGCCTTCAAACGTGACCTTCTCAGAGACGGGGCTGTTGTCAGTGCGAGCGCCCACGCGGAGGTCCCGTCGCCTCCCTTTAATTCCTCGGCAACAGTGAGCCCTGATCTGCCGGGGGTTTGGGAAGAAGAGGGGCATTCGAGGCCCGCGCACAGAGGGAAGATGCGGGGAGCGGCGGAGATGGGAGTGAGTCGCCGCAAGCCAAGGAGGAGCAAAGGTCGCCAGAAGCTCGGCAGCTAGGAAGAGGCAGGAAGGGTTCCCTGCGTGTTTCGGAGGGAACACAACACGGTCCCGCTGACATCCTGTTCCGGACTCCCCGCCTCCAGAATGGGAGACAATTTCCATTGTTTTAAGTCCCCGGTTTGCAGCATTTTGTTATGAAAATCCCGGGAAGCCAATGCATGTGATAAAAAGGATAAATTCCTAAAGAAATACCTATTACTAAATAGGCCCGACTAGAGATAAGAACCATAAATAGAATAATTTCCTGAGAAGAAATCGAGAACGGCCCCCGAAGAAAAGGCCTGGGCCCGGATGATCTCACGGGAAAGTGCTACCGAATGTTCAAAGGTCAAAGAGTGCCGGACCTCACAGACTGGTGGAGATCGCCGAAAACGAAGGAAAACCTGCCAAGGAAACACTGGAGCCAGTCTGTGTGTAAGAAATGGAAACCACAGCACAGTCTCGCTCGTGAACATTAACGCAGAAGCACTAGGGAAAGCGTCACGGAAGAACATGAACCACTGCACAGAGAGAACAAGGCGCCACGGCCAGAGGGGCTCGCTCCGGGAACGCAGAGCTGGGTCGGTGTCAACACACACGGACAGCACCGTATGCGGTTTGCACACACTCAGCAAAGGCTCCATGCGCGGGCTCAGTACTCAGACCTTGTCCTAAAGCCCGCGCCCCACCAAGTGCGGACACAGTGAGGAATTTCCTCCGAGATTAGGAACAAGGCAGGGATGTCGAGTGTTTCGGCCAATTCGGTACCAACATATTAGCCAACACGATTAGACAACTAGCGGCCGAAGAACATCGGGTCGGTCCAGTTGGGGGCTACTACGAGCAGGACGGCTGTGAGCATTCACCGGCAGGTTTCAGCACGAGCTCAAGTTCTCACGTCTCTGGCGTAAAAGCTGAAGAGTGCGATTGTTGGGCCGGACTAAGGGCTCTCTTCATTTTTAAAGAAACGGCCAAAAAATTGACAAAAGGGACTTCATCAAAATGTAAGCCTTCTTCTCTGCAAAAGACCTTGTTAAGAGGTTGATAAGGCAAATCTGAGGAGGAAAATCCTGGCCACCACATATCTGACTAAAGGCTTGTGTCTGGAATTTGTGAAAGAACAATCGAGACTCCACAAAGATAACAGAAATGGTCCACGAGAAAACAGGCAAGAGACACGTCACTGAGGAAGATAACCCCACAGTAACTCAGCATGAGAAGATGTTCGGTACAACACGTGCCTCGGAAAATGCAAGTCCAAACCACAACGAGCGGCCATGGCGCCCCGTCAAAATGGCCAAACGAAAATCCGAGAACACCAAATGCTGACAGCCACGGGCGGCGGAGAACCCGACCCTCACACAGGCATCTGGCAGGGATGGAGAGCAGTGGGGCCGCTCCGGAAGCTCGGCGGTCTGTTCTGAAAGACTGCGAGGCAACGGGGCAGGCACGTGGGAAAGACGATGAGATCCCTACCTCACACCACACACACGACCGAGGTCCTGATGGCCCTGGGACCCAGAGGTCAACCCGCACCGGAGCTGGCAGCAGACGGGGGAATCCTCGTAACGCTGGTGCGGGGAAAGTGTTCCTCACAGGACTCAAAACCCAGATGCAGTGAGCGACGGATGAACTCTACCGGGAAACCACCCCGAAGCCAAGAGATAACCGACAAAGTGGTAACACACACACATTTGTGTCGTGTCACAGACAAGGTCCGTGCTCTAACCTACCAACAGTTCTTGAACGTTGGAGGGGGAGAACGAGAACCCGCTGGGGAAATGGACAGAAGATGCGATCAGACAAGCCCCAAAAAAGGAAGCAAAGATGGTCCCGACGGTCAACCCCACACCGGACTCAAATGACAGAACAGGGACACAGCTCACCAGAGAGCGCAGACGAAAGCAGCCTCGAGGTCCACGGATTCAAAAAGGAAGGACCTCTGGACACGGGCTCCCACGGGGAGGACACGGGAGGACGCACTGCTCCGTGACGTCAGCCTGTCACGGAGGGACAAGGACTGTGTGGCATTCACAGGAGGGCGTGGGGGAGTCACACCCACAGGCACAGAAAGTAGACGGGAGCACCGGGGAGGGGGCAGAGCCTCCGCTCGGGGAAGGGGAGAAGGTCCTGGAGACCGACGGTGGCGGCTGCAGGACGGTGGGAACACGCTTCGCGGCCCTGAGCTCGGCAGACAGACAAAGAAGAGTAAGTCAGAGAGGCCGAGGTCGTCCCCTGTGGCGCTCGGGAGGAACGGGGAGACAGTCCTCCGGCAAACCTTCCCGGGCGCGGTTCTGACTGAATGACGTCCACGGTTCACATACTCGAACACGAATAAGGGAATTAAAAATCAACAAAAGGAAGGAGCTTCTTGGAGAAACCGCCAGGGAGGGAAAGAACGGAACAGCCCTGAAATCCAGAAGTGGCCAAAGGAACACGGGACCACCCAGCGAGCCCCCCGCCCATAGCAAGGGATTGAGTTAAAATGGATAAAATAAGAACTCGGGCTTTATTCCGATGAAAATATGCGATATTTACAAAATACGATTTATAACACTGATGCAAATAATTTAATGGATACACATATAAATTATTAAAATATTACTTCAAAAACCATTAAAATTAACCTTTTTTAAGAATTTTTTTTAAAGATTTTATTTATTTATTTGACAGAGAGCGAGATCACAAGTAGGCAGAGAGACAGGCAGAGAGAGGAGGAAGCAGGCTCCCTGCGGAGCAGAGAGCCCGACGCGGGGCTCGATCCCAGGACCCTGAGATTATGACCAGAGCCGAAGGCAGCGGCTTAACCCACTGAGTCACCCAGGCGCCCCCAAAATTAACCTTTTTTAAATCGGTGCACAGATGCGCCAGAAGCTGGGACACAGCTGGCGAGAGAGCCACCGTGGGCGCAGATTCAAGGAGTCGCCCAGAAGACAACCGGGAGGGAGGGAGGGTGTTTGCACCTCAAGGAGTCAGGAAGGAGAGAAGGGCAGGTCTGCGGGGCTCTGACCGGGGCTTCAATGGAGAGAGGGACTGTATCGGGGTCCTCAGGACTCCCCAGGATCCGTGATTCACCGGGAGGCTCGCAGGGCTGGGGGTCTGGTGGTGCTCACGGCCGTGATCGACCTCAGTGAGGGGACGTGGAACGAGCTCAGCCAAGCGCAGAGGGACGTGGGGTCAGATCTGAGGACACCAGACACCGGCTTCCAAGAGTCCTTGTCCCGCGCGGCCGCGAGGCCTCAGCAGCAAAGGCTCCAGGAGAGACCACACGTGGAAGCCCCACATCTGCCGGGTCCGCCCAGCAGCCGCGCTGCCTGACGCTCCCGCAGCGTCTCCCCGGGTCCAAGGGAGCGGTTCCCATGCACACCGAAGCACTTTCTCTGCTGCTCACACTTTCCTCCGTGAGGATGAACTTGTGAGAAGCAGTTTTTCATGTTGAAACTGTGGGTTTTGTGACTCTGTTGATTGCTATGCTGACTGCCGCTGGGTTGGGGCACGCGGCACGCAGGACCAGGCTTGGCATGCGGAACGGTGCGGGGTCTCTGCGGCAGTTGGGGCCCTCGGGGAGGCATGGCCCCTCCTTGAGCGCCCTCGTCAGCCCCCAGGCCAGTAAACCGCTTCCCTGTGTTCTCCCCACCTCTCCTGCCCTGGCTCATGTTCACGGTCGCCTGCCAGCCACACGCGACCGCTGAGCCTTTGAAACAGGACCAGCCCAGCTGGGCTTTTCTTACATTTTGCTTTTACATTTCATTCTGTGTTAATTAGCGTAAATTGGAAAAGCTGCACACGGTCAGGGGCCACGTGCTGTACCACGTGCGGTAAACGCCGATTTAACAAGCGAGGCTGGCAGGACTCGGTTCCCTGACACCCGCGCGCCGACTCCCAGGTGCACTGAGGACCGGAAGGCGACCAGCAACGCTGCGGAACTTTTAGGAGAAAACGGAGAGGATCTGCTCATAACATTGGTGGAGCAACAGATTTCTTACCGCACAAAATAACAAACAATAAAGGAACACGCTGATAAGTTTGTCCCTCAAGCTCCGAATGTCGAAAGCATGGAGGAAAGCGAGCGCGGGCCTGGGGAAAATCTTGGCCGTGCGCGTGGCTCGTGAATTATCAGAATCCAGAATATGTAAAGAACTCCTATAAAAAGCAATTTAAAAAGAAAAAAGACGTGCGTCCCAGTTGAAAGAGCGAGCGGAGGACGCGGGGAAGGGGGTCACTGGCTATCTGTCACCTTTTGATTCTACAGGTGACCCCGGCTGGTCACAGGAGCCCCGGCCTGAGCCGTCACCCGTTGGAGGCCAGCCGTCCACTGCTCTCACTCACTGGGCGCTTAAATCCTCCGCCCGGTTCTCGACAAAGTCAGGCCAATCCATCTTCCTCCGGGCGGCCAGGCTAGAGGCGCCCGGGATGCCGGCGCTGATGGAGGGTCTGTAAGAGCAAACATCCATCTTCCCCTCCTGCCGGGCTCGGCTGGCCCCAGCGAGACCGTGGACCGGCTGTCCACCAGCCTGGACGAGACCCCGGCCTGAGGTCTCCACGGCAGGGCCGACAGATGGAGATGGATGAGCAGGGCCAGCGGCCAGCTCTGAGACCGCACACGGAGCCATGGAGCCACGCCGAGGGGACAGGCTTGGCCCTGCAGGAGGGTGGTGCCCTCCCTTCCTCTCCTCCCCTGGGTCAGGCCCCATGCAAGCCAACCATGGCCGGGACAGGACACCTGGCCGGGACCCTCCCGGGAGCGGATGGAGGTCAGAGCCCTTTTGACCTCATTTAACCTTCATTACTTCTCTTCTCCAAAGGCAGCCGCACCAGGGCTCAGGCTTCAACAGAGGAACTTGGGGCAACACAATTCAGCCCAGAGTGCCGTGAGCAGATCCATGGGGCCAGCTCGCAGCCCGGGGCCTGGGGCAGGAAGGAGCTGAGACACACGGGCTACCGCACGGGATCCGCACGGAGCGGGGCACGCGGGCAGCCGGATGCCTCCAGGTGGGGTTTCTTCCCCTGTGGTCCTGGGGAGGAGGCAGGAGGGCCCAGGCGGCACCCTGCCAGCGTGGGGGAGGCCCTCTTCCCCCGGAGACCCCCCCCACAGGGCCCCTGTCCACCCAGCTCTGGCTGCTGCCTTCTGGGGTGCCCTGGGCTCCCCAGCCAGCTCCCAGGCAGCACCCAGGACAGTGGCCTGTGGTCCTAGTGCACCAGGGGCGGCAGAACTGAGACCGCTGGGGACGTTCACCCCTACCCCCGCCTCTGTGCCTCTTCCCCCGCCCCACGGGACAAGCTGGGCCGCAGCACTGCCCAGGCTGCTGACCTCCTGTCTCTTATTTATGGTGCGTTAATGTCGTATGCGCTGAGCACGGTCCCGCCGAGGGAGCAGGAGTGATGGCGGGCGGGGGCGTAAATCGCCAGGCGCATCTCCAGGCCATTGCCGCGTGGCTCCGCTCCCGCTGACCTCCATTCCCCGGTGCACCGAGCTCGGACACTGAGATGCCCGCCTTCGGGACAGATTGGAAATCACGGCTTTTCTATGCAAATCCATAGAAAGCCTTCACTATCTCATTTAAATCACTGCATAATTAACAAGACTGAGCCCCACCCCCATTCCCTGCATAGCCCGGGGAGCGGGGGGGGGGGGGGGGGGGGGGGAGGGGGGGGGGAGGTGCCGGGAGCTGGCGGTCAGCAGCGGTCAGGCCAGCGGCTCCAAGTCCCCGGAGCTGCAACCCCGCCGGCGGCTGGGGCCACGCGGGGATGGGTGGTGGCTCTGCCGGGCCAGGGGCTGGGAACCGACCGGGCAGGGGTCCAGGGAGCTCCGCCTCCCCCAGCACCAGGCCGTATGGGACCGCCCTCCCCCGAAGGGGGGCCCAGCGCGGACTGAGTCCCACGACCACCCCTGACCTTGCCCCAGAATGACCCTCCCTTGGGGCTCAGAGAGAACAGACAGAAAGGAGGGGTGCGGCAGAGGGCCTACGCGTGAGCAAAGACCCCCACAAGGCCCCCTGGAGTGCCACCCCTCCACCCTTCACCCCTTCTCCCCTCCACCCTTCACCCCTCCTCCCTCCAGCCCTCACCTTCCGCCCCCACCTCCCGTCTCCACCCCATAGCCCTCACTCAACCCACAACACCTCCCCACCCTCCGTGCTCCGCCCTCCTCCCTCCACCCTCTGTCCTCTGGTCCCCCTTTCCTCCCTCCCTCTAGCTCCCTCTCCTCCATCCCCCTCACCCATCCGCGCACCCCACCGCTCCTTCCCTGCACTGCTGTCTCCCTCCACCCTTGCATCCCCCACCCCTGCACCCCGCCTTCCATCCCTCCCCCACCAGTTGCCCCTGACACCCACCGCCCTTTGCAGAGCACGGGGCTGGGGTACACAGGCAGCCCCAGCTGAGGAGGCCGACCTGCTCCACAGGCACCTCCGTCCACTGTGAACTTGCTGCTGTGGCCCTTGGGACAGGGCCAGGGCTCCACGCCAGAGGCCTGGCTGCAGCCAAGCACCATCCCTACCCCCGTCCCCACAGCCTAGGCCTGCAGGAGGAGCCGCAGAGCCCCCCGGGGCCAGGCACTCCGCTGAGCCCTTCCAGGACATTGCGCGTCCCCTCCCCGCTTTCCCCCAGGCTCCGGTTCGAGTCTTTCTGTCTCTGCAGGGGAGACTCCGGGGAGACGACTGCTGAGCCTTCAGGCCTCGGCTCAGAGCCTGCCCTGCCCAGCTCCTGCTACCGAGGGAGGCGGGGGGCGCGGGCTGTGGCCAGCGGGTGACCAGGACCCCAGGCAGGAGGACAGCAGAGGCCAGTCCCATGGTGACAGTGCCCAGCCTGGGGGCATCCTGGGGACAGGAGGGTGGAGAGTGTGCCAAGGACCAGAGAAGGGCCTTGCCTCAGTGCAGTCCAGCAGCCCCACCACCACAGACTAAATGCCTAATCCCGGACACGCCTTCCTCACAGTCCCGGAGGTCGCAAGTCTGAGGTCAAGCTCCCTCTCAGGAGGGCACGGGTCCCACGCAGGGGCCCCATCCTCCAGACCCACCTAACCCTGACCATCTCCACGGGCCCGCCCGCAAACGTCATCGCATGGGGGGCAGTGCCCCTCGTGTGACTCTGGGGGAAACACACCTCAGGCCATGACTGGCCGCAAACAGCTGCCCGCAGACCCACGAGAGCTCACCCCTGACTCACGCCTGCCCTGAGGCACCACGGAGCGACCCACAGAGGGACCCATGCAGTCACCCACGGAGGGACCCACGCAGCGACCTCCTCACAACCCCGACTCCGGCCAAGGAGGAGCACGAGCCTTGCTTACGGGACGGGCTCTGTGCGTCTAAGGTGCTTCCCTAAGGGACAGGCGCGCCTTTCCGCCCGCCTCCACCTGCGATGACAAGGCCCCCCTTTCTGGTCCTCATCCTAACCCCCCAGGGTCGCTCTCCGCTGCACACACCTCGTCCCACGGCACCGGGTCCTCCAGTCCAGCCCCCAGGGTCCGGCTCTTCGTGTCAGCTTGTCCAGAACCAAACAGGGAAAGCTGATTCTCCCACCCAGCTTTGAACGGTGCTGGTGCCCAAATAAAGAGGGGTCCTCAAACCCCACAGCACGCCTCCACCTCCCCCCACGTCCCAGCCGCATGCGGGGCCCAGGTCCGACAGCGCTGAAGCAGGCTGCGTGGAATCAGAGTCTCTGATAGAGGCCAAGCCCCCCGCAGAGCTTCTCCACCCCTGGGCTCCCAGCGGGCAGGGCTGCCTTTGCTATCCAGGAAGCCGCCCACCTCCCCTGAGCTCCCGGGAGGGGCTGGTCACCAGAGAGACCACGCGGGGCAGGGGGCAGCCCACTGAGGGGAGGGCTGGGGACAGCGATCCAATCCATCACGCCCACGTAATAGGACCCTGGAAAAAGCTGGACACCAGGGCCTGGGCTCGCTGCCCAAGGGGAACGCGGGAATGTTCTAGACAAACGACTCCTAGAGTCCACAGGGTCAGGCCAGAAGCTCAGGCCTCGCGAACGTCTCTCCTCCCTGGCCTGCTCCTGATCTCTGTCCTTTCTGTGAGCGTTTCTGCCCTGAGTGCCCGGCCTTCCTGGGCTCTGTGAGTCTGTCTACTGAGTTATGGAACCCGGGGCGTGGGGGGGCCACAGGAACCCTGAGTTTGCAGCCAGACAGTGAGAAGTGCAATGAGTCAGTGTCCCTACAGGTGGCTAGTGCCAGAGGTGGGGACCGTGCCCCTTCACCCACGGAGTCAGGACAGAACTGAGCTCAGCACCGCAGGCAGGGTGGGATAGGACACAGGACGGTCGGCGTCGCCCAGTGGACACAGCGGCTTCCCATCCCAGGCCGTGGGTAGCAGCGTGGGGGGCCCAGTTCATGTGACACGCAGCCCGCACGTTCCCTTGTGGCCGGGACAGCCTGCACGGTGTGTCAACAAGATGCCAAAAGGCCACATGGGGAAGAAGTGTGTCCGCACGCCTCCCCCTGACGTGCTCTGGAGCGAGGAGGGAGCCACCAGCATCCGCGTCCGGAGGGCCGTCGGCGGCCGGGAAGGAGACCCGGAGCCACGGTGCCGTGTCTCCGAAGCGCACGCCTCCCACGCTCCTGACGGCACAGGGGACCCCAGGGGACACGTCCGTGCAGAAAAGGAGGACGGGGCGAGGCACCCAGGAGTGGTGCAGGAGGCTCCTTCCTGACGGTGCGGGCCCGTGGGGACCGCCTGATCATCTCTTATTTTCGGTTTTCCGGCGGCATCGAGGGTGCTCTGATGAAACTGCGATTCAAGAAGGCTGGAAAGAAGCGTCACAAGAGTGCTCTGGTGAGCGTGAAACAGAACTTGCGCTCGGGAAACTCTGGGCCAGGGTCACAGACAGCCCCGGCTCTCTCGGAGGCGCGCAAGATACCGTGCCCCTGCAATCGGCGGCGTTCCACCAAACTGGGCAGAACTGGGGAGGACGCTCAGCCCAGAGGAAGACTCACCCCGGATCTGGGCACGGCTGTGGTTCGCGGGTCCCCTAAAAGGACGAGAAGGGCAGAACAGCCTGGGGAGCGTCTGCAGACACGGCAAGGGGCTGGACATAGTTCAGCGCCTACTTACAATTTCTGGAAACTCACAGACAGCATGCCTCCCTTGATAAAGTCTATTTCCCAGAAAACCCCTTGAAATACAGGCTTGAGAGAGGAACCCAAGACACGGTCTCTTGGAGAGCCGCAGGGAGTCAGGATGTCCCTTGTCGCCTTGCATAACGTAATTCTGGAAGCGCCAGAGACCACCCCGAGGTCTGGGGAGGCAGGGCCTCTGGCCGCCGCGGCTTGTGGCTGATGCGACCGCATGGACCAGCGGCTGGAACTAAGGGGAGCTGCACTGTGACTCCGTGCCCGTGAAAATCACCCAGAAAACGGGATCGCGCTCACAGCAGCCCCCGCGGCCGCCAAGCCGCGGGAACTCAATCGCAGAGGACAGCGGGCGGCGCACGATGAGCGCTGGGAACTGGGGCGCCACTGCCAGACCGCATGATGCAGCACAGACAGCCGTCCCCACCACGCAAACCGCGGTTCTGGCTTTTTAAGGAAACTTGGAAATCCGGTTGTAAAGTCGCTGAGGAGGGACAAAGGCCCGGGAGCAGGGGTGCCAACTGCAGCAGCAGCCGCGGCGTGAGGACAGACCCTGCCGGGCACACGCCACCTCAGCAGCGGCCCGCGGTGCCCACCAGGGAGCTAGCCGGCCCCTGGACACGCGGACTCCTAGAGGGAAAGGGGGCCGTGGGGCAGGGCCGGCTCCTTCCACGGGGGTGCATCTGAGTTCCCACATTAGGTCCTATAAAAAGCTGGTTCCAGATGGACCGGAGGCAGAAACGTAAAGGAGAAAGCGAGAGCAGCCGTGGGGGCTGGCCCGCGTGTGCGGAAGGATTCCAGCAACCCACAGAGCACAGACCCGCCGGCGGCTCACCAGCCCGCCAGCCGCAGAGATGCCCTTGAACGCCACGGCTGCGACTCCTGCCCCCGGCCTGCCCCAACCGAGGGGGTCCGACCCTGGGGAGAGTCTACAAGCACACGGTGGGGGGGGGGACCATGGCACTTGGCTGCAGGTCACGAGGCATCACCACTTGAGAGCCAGGGCACATGTGCCCCGTGGCCTGGGGCCCCAGAAAGCCTCGGCCATCCAGAAGGGCAGAGCCGGGAGGGTCCGCACCCCCCGGGCCTCACAGGCCCCCACTGTGGTTAAGTGCGGTCCCAGGCCTGCGGGCTGGAGCCCCACCCGGAGCCCTGCCCCTGGGCCTGGAGGGGACACATGCAGAGCCCCTGCCCCACCTGTGGACAGGGTCTGACCTGGGCTGGGGAGGGGACGCGGACAAGGACAGGCTGCTGGAGCATGGGCACTGAGGACCGCCAGTGACCACCCCACCAAACAGACACCCGAAACCCAGTAAGGACAAATAAGATCGCCCAGAGTGGAGGACGACCCGAGGGCAGACCGGAGACCCCCCCCCACTGGCAGATATTCCACGTCAGCCGACTTCAGACCTTCTGCCAAACCCTCACCCACGGCCGCGGCCAAGTAAATCGCACTAATGTGCACGTGGCTGATGGCTTTCTCGGGGGAACAGCCTATGGTGTGGCATTTGCAGCCGGGCACAGTCCTGACCGTGGGACGTTCGCGACGGTCCTGACTGGTCCCCACAGGCCACTCTGGGCAGCTGGGCCCCCCAGGGGCAGGTACAGGCCAGGTCCCGGCAAGCGCCTCTGCTGCAAGCCCAGGTCACTGCTTCCAGCCCCCAGGCCCTCCCTGCAGACCCCGCTCCCACACCGACCCCCAGCCCCAGCTTCAAACAGGTTCCTGGAGGGGGAGGAGAAGCAACCGCCTTCGTATAAATGTTTAATTGGAATTAATATTTATGAGGCTCTTGAATGACGGGGCCGAGGTCTTCATAAATATTAACAAGGATGAGCTCCCCGCCACCCGGACATACACCTCTGTTTGTGCAGCATCCATTATTCACGCGGCCTCCTCCTGGGCTGCTGGGGGCGGGGCCTCCAGGCGAGGCCACAGACGGAGGCCACAGACCGACCAGCGCCCCGTGGGCGAGTTGAGCACTGAACAAGCGGCTGCCCATGGGTGTGGCCCTCAGCAGCACCACAGAAACCACGTCTCAGCCCCGACCCCAGCTCCAGGTGGGCAGCTGCCAGAGACGCTGCCTCCCCCAGGAAGCCCTCCTGGCCTGCCTGCATGGCAGAGGGGCGCCTGCCCTCCTCCCTCGGGCTGACTGTGCTCCTCCCCACAGGCCCTCATCCATGGGCCAGGCGATCAGGCCGGCACCCCATGCCTGGCCGGTGTGGGTGGGCTGCCCCGGGGACAGGAGCAGGAGCTCCCCAGTCCTTCCCAGTGCCAGGAGCCCTGGGTTTTGCATCTGGAAGCGGCCGGGGGAGGGGGTGGAGCTCGGGCGCCCTCGCGTGGCCAGTGTGGGCACGACCTCGCGCGGGACCGACAGGAAGTAGACCCCCAGGGCCGCCCAGGGGCGCTGGCCGCCCCTGCCCCGCCTGGAGACCTGCTCCTCCAGCTGCCCGCGGATGCCCCTGCAGGAACCGGATGCAGCCCAGCACCTCGGCCTCCTGGGCCCGGACACAGCCCACCCCTGCAGCCTGGCGGCCAGGCCTGCCTTCCTCCACACACCCAGGTCTGTGGGGCCACTGTGCCAGGACCGCTTCCAGCATGCCTGGGGCACCAAGCCCTCTGCGGAGTCAGCGAGGACAGCGTACCCCAGGCCTGGTCCCTGGCTTGCAGCCCTCCTCACCCCAGGGCTCAGGGGTCTGTGGACTCCCTGTGCCCACCCCATCCCTCCACCCACCTCCACGTCCCGTGGCCTCCAGTGCCTGAGACGAGGTAGGGCAGCAGGCCCTGGGGAGGCCGGAGGGGGCACAGACAGGCCTTGCCGTCTTCCTGGCTTGAGCGGGGACTGGGGGCTGAGAGACGCGGCTCTCCCCGGGCAGGTCAGCACCAGTCCTGCCCTCATCCCTCTCGTCCCAGCACCCTAACTCCCAGGGCCACCTCCCCCGTCCACCCGCCATCTCCTCTCCCCTGAGTCCCCCAGGGCCCACCTGCCTCAGCCTGCAACACAGACTGCCAGAGGGATCGTCCTAAATGAACCACGTCACCCTGCTTATAAACCACGTCACCCTGCTTATAAACCACCTCTGCAGAGAGCCCTGCCCAGCCTGGCACCCTACTGCCTCCCCACCCCACGGACAGCTCCCCAAAGCAAGCTCATCTGGCCTCAGAGCTTCCCGACATGCTGTTCCTTGACTGGAACCAGCTTCACTCCCTCTTCCCCGAGCCTTCATTTGCTTCTGTTTTAGAGCTGAGTCACGTCCTCCGGGTGGGGAGGTCCCAAGGGAGGTCAGAGCCTGCTGTCCTCCCTGTCATGGTCATTAGCAGAGTCCAGTGACACAGGTCATTTGGGCCACGGCGCACAGGAGGGAGTGCTTTGGGCAGCCGGGCTCCGGGTGCAGGGCAAAGCACAGGCGGGCAGGGTCACGCTTCCGGCCGGCCGCAAGCCATACAGACGTGACACACACGAGGGTCTGCCACGACCCTCCCTGCGTGTGTCCAGGGCCCAGGCCGGGATGCCAGGAGGGCAGGAAAGACCCCACATGCCAGCCACACGAGCGACGCATTGACTGCGGCGGGCGACAAGTCCTGATCGAGCTAGTCCTTTAGTTACTGGTACAAACACGCAGCGGAGAACCCGGGTCGTCCGGGAAAGGCAGCAGGATGGAAGTGAGGGCACCGCAACGCGAGAAGCAGAAGCAACGCTGGAAAAGCCCCCGCAGGCCGTGCAGCCCACACGGCCGCCCCTGGAAAGGAACAACCTTGGAGCCTGGGAGAGCTCCCGGGAACTGGAGACACGGTCGGCAGGAAGGCTCCCCAGAAGGAGCACAACAGCCTGAGGGAGCTCCGTGAGCAGCCTGGACAGGGCCCTGACGTCCACCTCGGCCTGAGCTGTAGCATCAGAGGCCAACACGAAGACAGGCAGCAGGCGCTGTCCCTTTCTCCGGCCCGGCCCCCACTCTGGAGCCTGAGGACGTCAGCAGTTCATTTTCCCAGTCTCCCCGGGAGCAAGGGCTGCCCTGTGAAAGAAGACAGGCTGTCGAGGAACGTTCTACACCTCATGGGCGTTCCCTGCTTCCTGCCCTTAAACATGGCGTGCGTGACCGATGGCTGGAGCCCTGGCAGCCAGCTCGTGATCAAGAGGCAGCAAGTCTGCACACTGAGGACGGCAGGGCAGAAGGAGGGTACGAAAGCCGTGCACAAGCTACTGAACCCACTCTGGGACCACCGTCCTCTGGCTTCTTAATGAATAAGTGGAAACATCCACAAGGTAATACGGCAAATGTCCTTATGGTTTAGGCCACTTACTCCAGGTTTGTTACATGTAGCTGAGCAGACCATGCTGGAAAGGGTCAGATCCCATGTAACAAGAGCAGGTCCAGTCCTAGGAGGACAAAATAGGGAAGACGAGACCAAGAAATGGGAAAAGAAATGTTGTTAGAACCAGTTTTCCTGATAGGATGATTCAGTCCCAAGATCGCCCTACAGCCCGGTGACTACACTGACCGAGCCTGTACTGAGAACGGGGGACATCCTAGAGGAGATTTCGGGTGTCCTAGCTGTCACTCCATGAGGAGCCCGACCGTACTCGTCACTTCCTGTGTTACACGCACCTGTCACCGTGTTGCACACCTTACGTATTAGAGGTAAAATTATACGTCTGTAATTCTATTTTAAAATAAAATACATTTTACACCTTTAAATAAAAATGTTTAGTTAAAGAGAGAGAGAGAAAGAGAGAACATTTTTCTGATCTGAACAAAGACTTAAGGACTGTAACGATCACCATACGTCAGGCAGGAATGAGAGTTAAAAGAAGCAAGGTGGGGGACGCCTGGGTGACTCAGTGGGTTAAAGCCTCTGCCTTCGGCTCAGGTCAGATCTCAGGGTCCTGGGATCAAGTCCTGCATCGGGCTCTCTCCTCGGCAGGGAGGCTGCTTCGTCCTCTCTCTCTCTCTCTCTCTGCCTGCTTGTGATCTCTCTCTGTCAAATAAATAAATAAAATCTTAAAAAAAAAAATAAAAAATAAATAAAAAAAGAAGCAAGAGGTCACGTACGACACATGCGGGTGAAACGCTGAGCTCCAGAGTTGAGAGGGACAAGCTGCTGGTGGGAAAAAGCAGGTGGCCTGTGGCCGGACCTACGTCAGGGGGTGTAGCTTTCTCCTTCATAGACAATGGAGCGCCGTCTGCCAGAGGGAAGTGGCTCACAGAGGAGAACTTTGCGACCCTAGAGTGCTAGGCCCAAGCCGGCCATCGTTCAAACGTGAAGGGGAAATTGTTGTCCTTAGATCCTCTCTGGGAAAGCGAAACCCTTCGAGTGTGCACACCAGCAAAAACAGAATGCAAACTGGAGAAAGGGGGAAACGTGGAAATGAAGAAATGATGATGAACAAAGGAACCATGAAACATAAACTCTGTTTCCTTCTAAAGGTTATTTTTTCCCCAAAGATTGTACTTATCGAGAGAGTGAGCGAGCACAGGCAGAGGGAGCGGCACAGGGAGAGGGAGATGCAGACCCCCCGCCGAGCAGAGAGCCTGATGTGGGGCTCGATCTCAGGACCCTGGGATCACGACGTGAGCCGAAGGCAGAGGCTTAACCCACTGAGCCCCGCAGGCGCCCGAAACATAAACTATTCTTACTAATTACCAACCACGCTGTTGTAAGGCCTAATTGGCCATTGAGAAGTGACTCCTTGAGCAGTACGTTTCAGGTAGAAGCATTCACCGCAGCTAGAAACTGAAATTCTGGGACAAGCACTCGGGCGGAGGAAAGAGACGCAGTTACTCCACAACATGGGTCTGAAACAGGCTGCGGTGTTTCATTTTCAAAGCGTAGGGCTGCCCACAAATAAAATACACACGGAATGTCAGACTTCCCAGCAGGCCAGGTGTCCATCCCACCTCTCCCACTCTCCTGTCCGGTGACCTCCGGCACTCACTTCCTTTCTGCAAGCCACAGGACTGTGCACCTGCAGGCTGGTCGGCAGGGCGACACGCGCCCGGTGGGCTCTCGCCAGAGTGTCAGGGGCAGACAGCGAGGTCCGGGGAGGCCCAGGCCCAGATCAGATAGCCACGCTAAGACCAAGCACACAGTCAGCCCAATAAATGTAAATGCAATAAATTCTCCAGGCAGACAAAAGCTCTCAACGTGGGTCGTTTTCTATATCCAGCTGTGTTGCTCACAAGAGACACACCAAACACAAAATGACGCAGGTTGGCTATATTATGAACAAAGTTATACCAGGTGAGTCTTATTTTTAAAGAAGGCAGAACCAGGGGCAACAGGATTATCAGACAAGGTAGATTTCAAGGAAAATGCACTGAATGAAATAAAGAGAACCCTCTATTCGGATAAAGAAGGCCCGCTACCCTGTCTGCAAGCCCTGGAGGAGGTTGACCTCTGAGGAGGAGGGAAGCCCTCTGCGACCCTCTGAACGGAGCAGCCATGCCCTGCACACACGCCATCAAGAACACCATCTCCGGTGGGAGGGGGTCTGCCTGCAGCAAAGCCAGGCTGGGCATCTCAGAACATACAGACAAGCTGAGTGGGGCCAGCAGGCCTGAATGCTAGTAGGGCCTATAGGTAGAGTGGAAGTGGTTCTCTGGAGAATCCTCCAATATGGAGGGTTTGAGTGTGTACAGCAACTTATAAGGGACTGGCCCATGCAGAGAGCCCCAAGTTCGGCCGTCAGCAAGCTGGAGGTCCAGGAGAGCCATCAATGAAGCTCCAGACTGTGTCCAAGTGCAAAGGCAGGAGAAAACCTATGTCCCAGATCAAAGACAGGCAGGCAGAGGGAGTACTCCTTACCCTCTGTGTTTTCTTCTGTCCTTCAGCTGCTTGGGTGAGGCCCACCATGTGGGGAGGCCATCTGCGTACTCAGTCTAGCCGTCTCATCCAGAATCACCTATGTGTCCACAATACCACCGAACCCCCGCCCAGCCCAGCTGCTCACAGAACCAACTATCACCCTTGGCCAGGCTGCCGTCCATCCCAGAACACAGCTGGAGGCCGCTCGGCAGGTGCTGGCTCCGGGCATCTCATCCCGGTGCCTGTCATCCCTCTGCGGGACCAGGAGGCCAGGCTTCACGTCACAGCTGTGGCCAATGGGTGTCTCATCACGAGGTCAGAGCCACCTGGCAGATACTGCCCGGTCTGAGAGGCTCCCCAGGCCCAGCCCCCAGCAGTGCCTCCCAGGGAACGCCCCACAGCCACCCATGCCAGCTCGGTGGGGACACGTGTGACCTGGCACGGCCGCAGAGAGCTCTGCAGTCATCAGACCAAGAGTCCTGCTCCATGGGACCTGGGAGCCAAGCCGGCACTGACGAGATCAGAGCCTTCCTGTCTCTGCCCACCACGCGGCTCCTGGATGGGGCTGGAGGACAGCAGGCGTCAGACAAGGGGACCCCCGCATCGGCTCAGACATCACTCTGTGCTTCATGCTTCCTGGTCCCTGAGTTTCTGTCTGGTCGGAGTCTGCGATGGTTGATTCTGTGTCCCAGGAGGCTTTGGGAGCCAGGCCTAGCAGTCCTACAGGAAATTAAGTTTGGAAATTAGGTGCCAGGGTTGGCAGAGAGCATGGCGGAGCCCCAGCAGAGCCAGACTGACACGTCCGCAGGGCCCACATCATGGTTATTAACCTTCTGCTCCCAAACATATGGGGAAAAGCTGCCAGCAAGCCGGGGGAGTTCGCCTGCACAGCAGTCACCGCGGGAGAGGAAGACACCTTGGCCAGCGACTGCCAGATCCAAACAAGGCGTGCGGGAAAGAAAAGAGCAGGACAATCACCCGCCGTAAACCAGCAGATACGGGGGCCTCGGCAGTCAACAAAGACAGACGGTGCGTTCCTTTGAATACCAAACAAGCAACAAAGGGCACGTGTGGGGACCCCCAGAAATCTCGGTGGGTTCCTGGGGGCAGGGGGCGGCGCAGGCAGCGGTCCCAGCCCTCACGCAGGAACACTCGGGGCCCATCACAGACCCTCCTTACATCGGGTGATGGGGCGGGCGAGCCAGAGACCACGACGCAGCCAAAGCCCGAGGGTAGCCAGGACGCCCTTCGCCGTTGTGGCGCAAGTAAGGAGGCGTCAGCCGGCGCGTTCCTGTGCGAGGCCGGGCGTAGGAGGAACCACGCGGCCAGGCCGGCCCCCCACACCCTGCCGGGGACGCGCATCCTCGCACTCGGGTTCCCGTGGCCGAGGTTCTCATAGGGAGCACGGGGGCTTCTGGCCCACGAAGGAGCAGAACACTTCCCGCGCTGGAGCCAGCGCCGGGTCTCCACAGCCCGGGGGTCCGGCCACGTCGCTGCCCACCCAGGGGCCAGGTGGGGAAGCAGGTCGTCTAGGTCAGGGGCGGAGGGACAGGCACAGGCCCGCCCCACACACCCCGCCCCACAACGGCACTCGACGCCCCGTGGGCCACCCACTCGCTGCTGGCCGTCGCCGTCCCCATCCCGCTCTCGGCTGCCGACGCCGCCCGCCCGGAAACGCTGCAGCAGGCACTCGGTTAGCCGCTGGAGTCCAGATTTCTTCACGATTCTCCTCGTCCTTCTCAGGAAAGCCGGCGCTGCTCACCACAGAAGGGAGCTCAGCACGCAAGGCAGGATGACCCTCGAGAACAGGACGCCCCGTGACAGACACCAGTCGCTAAGGACCACCTGCTGTGTGAAGCAGGTCCAGAACCGGCAAATCTGCTGGGACGGCAGCTGGGGGGGCAGCTGGGGGGGCAGGGCCCGGGCCAGGACGGCGGGGGGTGGGGACATCATCGCGGTTCCCACCTGCGGGTTCCTGCGGGAGCCAGTCCCACACGCTGGCACCCAGCACCGTCACTCCGGAACATTCCCTCCTGCCGGGCAGGCCCCCACCCCACCCCATGGGGCCAACGCCGATGCTCTCCCCCGACCCTGTCCTGGAACTCCTGTCGAAGCGGTCATGTGGCACCGCGGCTTTCGGCCGAGGCTCTGAGACCCACCCACCTTGTCCCCGTGCCTGACGCTCGTGTCCTGGACATTTGGAAAGCGGCGCTGGACCCGCCTTCAGTTGAGCCGCCGCGACCAACTGAAGAAAGACGATTCCTCACGGGCACGATTTTCTGCTCCTGGGCCGGATCCTCAGCAGAGGCCGCCCGCACGCAGACGGTCACCTAGCTGGGGGCCTGCCCTGGGGCACCGCCACCCTCCCCGCAGGGAAAGCGCCCGTGGGGCCTGCAAGGGCGCGTCTTGGTCTTCTGGACCCCAGCGGCCCCCCGACCTTCCGATGCGGCCGTGCCCACGCCCGCGGGCTCCCGAACCGCAGACCGGGAAGACACCATGTCACACTCTCGGACAGAAAGTTTTCCCGCAGCAGAAGTGTCCTTGAACTGGGAAGTCGTCTCTGGAGGGAACGGGCGGGGGTTCCCATGCGACCCCTGTGTCCACCACGAGGGTTACTTACTGGGAACCTGCAGTGTCCAGAGCCAGACGTCTCAGACGTGTTAGCGCTAAGCACCTTGGCTCACCGGAGTACACTGGGAACAAAAGGGGTTTGTTTCTGCGAGGAAAAACAGCACATGGATTGGTTACGGGGCAGAGGCGGCCGGCCCGGCGTCACCTGCCAGCACAAAGGCGGACAGGGGACAAGCTGCCCCTCCATCGGGCGCCTGTGCAAATTGGGGCGCTGGACCTCACCCTCCCAAAACTGCGAGCCCCAGCTGAGCCCTCAGAGGTCTTTGGGGACCTGCCCCCGTCTGCCCCCCTCCCCCAGCCCCGCCCCGCCCCGCCCCGCCCTGATTTGAGAGCGCCGGTAAGGAAGACAAAGGAGGGTGATGCCGCCTCTTGCCACCAGAGGGCGCGCCTTGCCCCCAAAAGGCCAGGGTGAGCAGCAGGTGGCTCCTGGCACCTGCCGCGCGAGGCCAGGGGCGGAGGGTTCTCTGCACTTGCAGGGGTGGAGGGGGGGGGTCACTGGGAGCCCCATCTTGGGTCCCAACTCAGCCCCGCCCCTCTGCCAGCTCCCCATTCCCTAGCTGAGAGGCTTGGCTGGAGGCAGTAGCCAGCCCTCCCCTTCCACTGGCCTCCACCCCGGGGCAGAGGCACCCGGTCTGGGAGCACGGGAGGCATGAGGGTGCCATAGAGCTCCGGCACAGTGTGAAGCCTGCCCTTGGCTGGGTGGACCCCCTGCCCCACAAAGGGGGCCCCTTCTGCAACCCAGGCTTGGCCAGAACAGCCCTGAAGTGTTCTCTCTTCTGGCCCCTGCAGAGCGCCTGCCGAGGCCCCTGGGAGGGAGTCCTGCACGCCTTCAGAGAACGCCCAGGCTGCCCAGAGCGCGGAGGGAGGACCTAGAGCCAGGCCTGGTCCAGCCAGCCAGGAGCCGTGTGACTGACCCGTGGGCGTGTACTTGGCACGTCCTGCGTCCCCTTGGGCACCCCCTGCCCTCCCTCCTCAGGCTGACAGACGGAGACTCAGCCTCGAAGCCCAGAAAAAGCAAGGCCCACGTGGGGGTCCTAGAGTCCACGACCAAGGCCCCAGCCACCCCGTGCAGCCCTGGGACCATCAGGCGGCGTGGGCTGCTCAGGCCAGGGTGGGTGTCCCTCCCTTCCACGGCCCTCACCTGCCGGCCCGGCCTGCCAGCTCGTCCCAGAACTGCCTCTCCTCCTGGGCCTCCGTCCCCCCTCAGCAGAGCAAGGCACTGACGGTTCCTGGCTGGAAGGCAAACGGTCTGTGCACTGAAAGTGACCTCATGTGCCGGTGTCGTAGGTGCTCAGGATGGGTGCTTCCCCGGCCCCGCCCACCCCTCCACGAGCCCAGGACGCCGGCTGGCAGGGCCACCAACACTGTTGGCTGCCCCGGCGGTCACGACACTTGGAGGCAGTTGATGGTCACTGGACCAGACCAGACCCACACAAGAGGCCACAGCATGGCCTCTCCCATGGGGGCAAAGGCCTCACTCAGGTCTGCAGGGGCTAACCCCCAGGACTCCCTCCGGCCCCCGAGACTGTGCAAAACAGGCCCAGGGTCCCTTCCTTCCTGGTCGCGTTGGGGAACCAGCAAAGCAGTGTCTCCAGCAGGACTGGGCAGACCCCTTAGGAAGGGCCTGGCCTGGAAATCAGAACCGATCTGGGAGCTGGGGGCAGGCTCTGGGCTGTCCCGGGTGGGAGGGGCCCAGGGACCGGCCTGGGGACTGGGAGCAGTGATGGAACAGAGCTCACGTGGGCAAGAGAGGGAGCTTCTGATGAACCGCGGGGTGAGGAATGAGGTCCCCGTCACCGGCATGTGACCAGAGCTGGAAGAGGGACCAGAAGCTGAAGAGGGACCGCGGTCCTGGGCGGGGCCTAGGCGAGCCCCCAGAGAGGGGCTTCCTTGTCCCCAGAGGCCTCTCCCAGGGGTCCTGGGACCTTGACCATGGGAGCAGCCCTCAGGAGAACCACCGGCTCTGCCTCCAGCGGACACCAGTCTCCCCCTCTCTCCCTCCCTCCTGGGAGTCCAGGTGCCTGTCGTCAGTGACCTGACCCTCCACGGGCTCCTTCCCTGCCTCGCCCGCTGCTCTGGGCAGAGACCGTGAGCGACATTGTGCTGTGCTCGTGGCACCGCGTGATGCCATGCTGTGTGCTGTTCGCGGGGACGGGAGGAGGAATCCCTGCAGCGCCCTGGAGCTCGGCGGCGTCCCTGACCCTCGCGCTCAGGGTCCTCTGCACACGCACACCGCGGTTCCGCCCGCCTGGACGGCCGCTTTCCAGGATTTCCCATAGATCTTTTAAGGCCTTAGAGTCCCAGGATCTAATAATTGTACAAAACTCTGTCTCAGTGTTAGTCATTCTGGGTCAGTTTCCCCAAGCACGGGATACTCCTTTCCGTATCTAGGTTTCGAACCTTTTTGTGCTGGGTAAGCGGTCTTGGATTTCAGGTTTTAGTGTCTTCTCTGTTCCAGTGCTTTGGGGTTTTACCCCAGGAAATCCTCCTCTATGGATGCTGACAACTTTTCTTTCTTTCGAAACACCTCGATTGGGATAGATTTTACATACTATGAAATTCACCCATTTCCGACGCACAGTTCAGTGGGTTTTAGCGTCTCTACAGCACTGTGCACCAGAACTATAACCGTGAAGTACGAAGAGACCGTGCACCTGTCAGTTGCCCCCGCGCCGGCACCGCGGGTCCGTCTCTGTGTCTGCAGGGCCCCTGCTGGGGACATCCCGCGTGAATAAAGTTGGTACGAGGCCTTGTTTGACAGGTCCCTCTCAACCAGCAGAGTGGGGTTGTAACTGTCTTTTTTAAAGACTTTATTTATTTAATTGAGGGAAAGAAAGAGCGCATGGGGGAGGGGCAGAGGAGTGGGAGAGAGACTCTCAAGCAGACCCCCACTGAGCACAGAGACCCCTCGGGCACGGTCCCACCACCCTGACATCATGACTTAAGCTGAAATCAAGAGCGGCCTGTCCCGTCCCCAGCGGCCACGCCCGTGGACCCAGCCTCGCATCCTGGCCGATGCTCACTCACGGGAGGACCCTCCTCTGGGGTGCAAGGTGGTGTCTCCTGCCGTCCCACCTGCCTTCCCACGTGCTGGGCGTGTGTTTCGGGGTGTCAGCCCCCCGCACCGCTTCTGTCCCGAACGCCCACCAAACCCTCCTGACTTGTTCTCAGGATTTGCACTCTCTCTCCCATCCTTTCCGTGGGTGTGTACACTTTCTCCAGCCTGCGCTAAATACTTACTTTTGCGTCTACCGACCTTTGTGTCCCCTCTGGTTTCGTGTGAGTTTCCAAACTGATTTTCAGTTCATCTCTAACTCCGAGTATGTCTCATTTCCTGCTCTCTCTCAGCTTTGCCCTGGCCTGGCAGCCAACCTCCTGGAGGGCCCGCGTGTCCCCGGCCGGTGTTCCCGCCGCAGCGTGTTCCCACCCACGTCGGATCAGCCCGTGGGGCGCGCAGACGCACGTGGGGCATGGTGCAGTGCGGATTTCTGGGGCGCGGTCATAAACCGGATCGCAGCCTCGGCCTTGAGTCCTCGGAGCACTCGCCCCGGGCAGCGAGCGGCCCTGCGGTGAGGATGCTCGAGCAGCGCGCACGTGCGGAGGGGCGCGTCCAGGGAGGGGGCGCGCGCAGGGGCGGGGAGGGGGCGCGCACGGAGGGGCGGCCAAGGAGGGAGGGCCCACGGTTTGCTCCCTGTGTGAACGGTCACTTGGAGACAGACCGCGAGCCCCAGTCGCACCTTCAGATGACAGCGACCCAAGCAGCATCTGGCCCGAGGGAAAGCCAAGCCCGGGCTCGCCGGGAGCGCGTCAGACGCAACCGGCGGCCGCATCCGCCCACTAAGTGTTGGGTGCTCCGCTGCGTGGCCTCCAGAAACGCATAGCCGCGGGTTTTGTGAGCCTCCTTGCCCGCGGGGACACAGTCTCTCCACTCCTCACCCTCTCTCTTCCTTCCAGCGTCCTTGTACAGAGTCCGACTGCCACTCAGCTCTCCCGCGCGCTCGTGGGAACTCAGGCTGCTGTGTGGATGTGCACAGCCCTTCCAGCTGTGCCCAGGGTCCCCTGCCCCTCGACCTGCCCTTGCTGTCTGTGGGGCTGTTCCTGCCACTCTGCTGACCCTGCCCTTCCCGGTGGGGCTCTAACCCCCCACCAGAGCTCACCAAGACCCTCCGACTCCTTCTGCAAGTGTGGCGCACAGCCAGGGTTCACGGGCTCTTCCCCTGCCCTTGGGCGCTCCTGTGTCCCAGGCCACCTCCACTTGGCCCTCTTGTCCTTCAGCTTCTCTCCTCCAACTTCAGTACCATCTCGCTGGCTTCCTGCTGCCCTTCCCGCTCCCTCTCTGCCCACATCTTGCCGTCCCATCCTGCTCCCTGTCATCGGCCAGCGAGCTTGTCAAACCTAATGCTTCCTCTAGCTAAGTTCCCTCTCTTGTGATTTCTTTTCTTGCTTCTTATTTTTTTGAAAGGCTTTTATTTATTACTTTGAGTGAGAGCTCGAGAGCACACGAGCAGGGAGAGGGGCAGAGGGACAAGCAGGTCCCCGCTGAGCAGGGAGCACGAGGCAGGGCTGGACCCTGGGCCCCTGGATGGGACCAGCCGGCACCGCACGGACAAGGTTCTCCTCTCCCGCTTCCACACGCAGCGCTGCAGGCTGTGCTTGGATCTGTGTCTTCCTGCTCGTTCCTCCGCGGCCCGTCTGCGCCCGGTCCACGCACTGCGTGTCGGAGGCGGCGGTCTTTCCTCCCCGGGCTGTGGTCCCGGAGCATCAGCGACCCTGGCCCGAGAAGATGCACCTGCCTCTCGTCCTGGCCAGCTGCCCTGCCGCGTCTTACTTCCTCAGAGCCTGGGGAGGCCCGGCGACGTGCCCCCCGCTCTGCCATCAGCCGCCTGTCACAAGACACGCAGGTCGGCTCAGTGGGGCGGGCCCTCAGCGCGTCTGCTGTACCTGACGGAGCTGATGTTGGAAAGCCCCTGGCATGGGGCTGGCGGCCAGGGACCCCACCACGTGATCAGAGGGTGGGAACATTCGGTCCCACCCCTTGACCTCTGGGAGAGGAGACGGGCTGGGGGTTCAATCCATCACCAATGGCCAGTGACGTAATCAATCGTGGCTGCCTAAGGAAGTGTCTGGAAAAAGCCAAAAAGGACGGGGTTGGGGTCCAAGAGCTTCCAGTTGTCGAATGTCGGAGATTCGGGGAGAGCGCCGTGCTCAGGGGCATGGCGACTCCGTCTCTTCCCCTCCCTCACCCTACACACCTCTGCGGGTCGTGTTCCCAGTTGAGTTGTAGTGTTTCCTGAGTCGCGACTGTAGTCAGTGGGCCCGAAGCACAGGTGATCGGGGCCACCGGTGTCTTAAGTGGGGGAGGGGTGGTCGAGAGGGACCGAGCCCTCGCCTGCCGGGTCTTGATGCAGTATGGGAATGCGGCTGAGGGCCGGAGCCCAGGCCAAGAAAGAATTCTGGAGACATCTTTGGTGCAAAAAGGTGATTTTATGCCAGCACAGGACAGGCCCCGTGGGGAGAGGGCGAGGGCGCGGGGGCTGGGAGCGGCGGCTGATGATACACTTGGGCGCTGGGGGACGTAAGGGCACGGGGCCGTCCAAAAGGACTTTGATCTGCTCAGGAGGACTCGGGATACGGGAGGCCCGGCCACGCGTCCCTCCAGCAAAGCATGACGTTGAGTCAGTGGGAGTTTCCTGCAGGGGTGGGGGGTCAGGGCTCCAGGAAACTGCGCTGTGGGTCTCTGGGTCTTAGGCTATTGCGAAGGAGGCTTTTCCCACAGAAACCCCTGAGAGGATGGTGAAGTGAGGGAGACTCCTGTCCTGGGGGACTGAGATCTCTCTCCGGGAACCATCCGCAGCAGGAGCGCCTGGGGAACGTCCCACTGTCCCACCTGCCGGCGGGCGGAGGGGGGTCCACGGTGCTTTGTCCTCCGCTGGCCTTCTGCTCCCTCTCCCGTCTGAGGCTGGTTCCTGTGGACGTGTCAGAACTGAGGGGGCTTGGAGGACAGCCCGCTGATGCCGGGACCTGGTGTCAGAAGCGTCTCCCCCCCGTAGGTGCTCCTAGCAAGCCCCCCGGTGGCAGCGTCAGCTTCAGCCTCTCTCCCACCCACCACGGGCCTGGAACTGCTGAGCCCTGGGCCTGGAGGCGGAGGGTGGGCGTGCATGCTGGAGCCGCTGCCAACCTGCTGCAACAAGCCCTCCGACCCGCAGGTGCGTCCACCCTCCAGCCTCGCCCGGGGGCCAGCCCCCCACTGTCCCCTCCCTGCCTCCTGCCGCCGCTCTCCTCCCACAAGCCACCCTGTTCAAGAACCTCCGTGCCCGAGGTTCCCCACGGGCTCTTGCTGGGTTTCTCTGGCTCCCCAAATCCATCCTTGCCGCGGTGCCCTCCCCAGGTTGGGTGGGGAAGAGCCCGTATTCACCATGAATCAGAACGGGACCGAGGAGACAGGCCCTGGGGGTGCCCTGGTGGGGAAGACGGCCCCCCGAAGGCTCCGCTCCCCTCTTCTGCTTTCCAAAAGGCCACTGGATAATGAGGTCTTAGCCCCGGCAGAGTGGGCACCTGTGCCTGGTTAGAGGGACCCCGGGGGACCGACCCATAGCAGATGAGGTCATTCCCTCATCTCTGGGCAGGGGGCAGGGTCTGGGGGGCGGGGCAGTGGGGTGCTGGAGAGGCTGGGACCACACCCCTCCCCGTGTGCGCCACACACACACACACTCACACACTTACACACTCACACACCACCATCTTCTCAGGTGGCTTTTTTTTAGGATTTTATTTATCTTTGCGAGGGAGGGAGAGCGCGCGCAAGTACAAGCGGGGGAGGGGCGCTGCAGAGGGAGCAGCAGGCTCCCCGCTGAGCAAGGAGCCCCATGCCGGGCTCCATCCCGGGACGATGGGGTCGGCCCACGGCGGAAGCTTCAGCACTCCAGCGCCCCTCGCATGGCATTTTCAAGCCGCAAAGGAAGACAGTCCAGGACAGGGAGAGACTGTAGCTTAAGGCCAAGTTGTTCCAGTTTCAATAGAGAAGAACCCACGGTGCCAAATAACGATGGTCTGAATTTCTCTTTGACCAGAGAAGTAATCCTCGTGCTGGGCAGGTGACCCACGGCGCACAGGTCCCACTTGCAAGAGGAGCATGCTGTCCCCATGTCCCCACAGCCCAAGGCCCGGGACAGGCCCCCTCCTGGCTGAGGCCCTGATGGCCCAGCTGTGGAGGAAGGAAGCCAGGGCTTTCCTGGAGACTGAGCCGGGGAGGGCTGGACCTGGGGCCACTGCCAGGGAGGCGACAGCAAGTGGGGTCCGCTCGGGAAGCCGCCCCGCCAGGACCCGGAGTCCCGTGACCCTGTCTGCAGGCCCTGGTGGGGTAACTGTCTGTGCGGGGCTGCATCGCACCCCCCCAAACTCACCTACTAAGTCCTGATTCCAGTGTGGCTGGATCTGGGGACAGACCAGGCAGGGGAGTGTGGGGGGGCCGTGACAAAGGGTAAGAGAGGTCGCGCGGTCCTGACCTTGGGGCTGGTGCCCTCATGAGAAGACACAGTCCCGAACTCGCCACCGTGGGAGGACGTAGCACGGAGGTGACCTCTGCGAGCCAAAGAGGGCTCCTCCCCAGAACCTGACCGTGCGGCCCCTCGATCTCGAACCTCAACCTCCAGAAACGAACATCCGCTGTCTAAGCCGTGGCCTGTGCTGCCGCAAGAGCAGCTGCTCTGACCGGGGCCCACAGCGGCCCCAGGGCCCGGGAACGGCCCTTGGCCCCACACTGAGCTTCCCTCTCAGGCCCTGCAGCACTAACCCGCCCTCCCCTGCCACAGTCCGTGAAGCCGCTCAGACGTGCCACCCGCAGCCTCTGAGCCCCTGCTGGGTCCCGAGAACGCCCAACACCGAGTGTCCCCACCCTGGAGTGCGGCCCCTTCTCCCTCCCACCCCATCGAGGGCAGGGACATCCCAGGACAAAGGCCTCTGCCCCGAGGTGACAGGGGGCTAGAGGAATGGCAGCCTCAGGCAGCTGAGCACTCCCCACGGCAGCAGGGCTGAGGCAGAGCTCCTGGAGCAGGGCCTGGATTCCCACCTGGGCCCCCCTCACCTGGGCCCCCTCACCTGGGCCCCCTCACCTGGGCCCCGCCTCTGCGACTGAGGGAGCCGGGCTCGCCTCTTAGAACCCTGCGTCTGTCTGCTCGCCTGGAAACATGCTCCTCTGACTAATTCGTCATCCACACCACACTGGAGACCAGGGAGAGGCCCAGAGGAGGTTTGTGAAGAGGAGGACATTCTCCCCGTCTTGTTCTGGGTGTGGGTCCCACGGGTCTGTCTGTCGACCTCATCATCCTGCACGCTTCGGGCATACGGACGTCCCTGCACGGAGATCGAACCTCAAACACACAGTCCAACAAGAGTCAGGAAATAGGGAAGCTGACTGGCTCACTGGTTGCGTGTCAGCTCAGGTCCTGGGATGGAGCCCCAGGTCGGGCTCCCTGCTCGGCGGGAAGCCTGCTTCTCCCTCTCCCGCTCCTGCTGCTCGTGTTCCCTCTCTCGCTGTTTCTCTCTGTTAAAGAAATAAATAAAAATCTTAAAAAAAAAAAAAAAAGAAAGAAAGAAAGACAGGAACCAGGGGCAACCAGGCCATCGCGAACACGAGGAGGGTGACGTATACCGAAAGCCACTATCGACACCGCCGTGGCTTTTGCTGACCGCTGTCCACCACAGAACATGATCCTGTTTCCACCAACTCTAACCCAATATTCTTAGTGACCATGTGACTTATTACTGCATGCATAAACCGTATGTTTCTTCAGCAAATTCCCTACCAGTGAGAATTCACTGTTTCTGGGGTTTTCCTTCCGACGTTATTACCTGCCATCCACACCAGGAGCTCGAAGCCTGTGTTTAGGCTAAATCTTCCTCTTGACCTGAGTCCCAGGATTGGTATCCCTGGGACAAAATGCACACATGTTTTAAAGTTTGGGATTTTTTTTTTTTTTTAATGCCATGTGGAAAGCAGTGATTTCAATAGACTTTCTGGTCCCTCCTCTCATTGGGTCTTTCTTCCCGGGGAGGCTGGCGGTGCTGGGCCTGCAGGGGCAGGAAGGGTTGGTTCCCCCATGGGAGATGTCAGTCCTGTTGGCAACCGAGGGGTGCCACACACTAGGGCCTTACAGCTACGTCTCAGAGAGCTGCGGGTCTGTGGAGACCCAGCCCCAAGAGGGGGGCACGCACGCAGCCAACAAGTGTGGCCGTCCTGCTGCCCAGTGCCAACGCTGGACCAAAGACTGGACTGGGCCAGGTGGGGAGCCACAGTGACAGGAAGAGAACCCAGAAGAGCTTCCCACAGCCACAGGGACAGCGGTGACCAAACTGGAGGCTTCAGGGTCCTCAGACGCACCGTTGGCTCCTCCCACCCCAAAACACGTGGTGCAGGGAAATCTTGGTGCTGTATCCCGTGAGAGGCTGGCCCCTGCCAGCTCTCTCTGGTGAGACCAGTCCCCGAACCATGGCTAGCCAGAGCAAGACTGAGTCACACCAAATAACACTGCAATCCAGCTCCTCCTTCCTGACTGGGCTGTGGGACCCAGCCCTCCTCCATCCCAACCGCTGGAGGGCTGCTCCCAGCAATGACCAACTGGCTCCAACTGGACCAGCTCCGGTGTGGGAACATCCACAATCACTGGACGCAAGGACAACTGTCCAACAGGGTGGAGGAGAGCCAAACCCAGACCGAGGCTGGAGGACATGGACACTCAGGACTCAGCGCTCGCTGGGTCAGTGTCCCATGTTTGTGCCTCTGTGTCTGAGGGCAGGCTTGCCTGCTTGAAGAATCAGAGGACGGAGTTGGGGGTGACCACCGCAGCTGGAAAGGGAGAGACGACCTCAGGAAGGGAGCCCCGAATGTTCCCTGATGGATTCTGCTCAAACTCCTGGCTGGTCTGTGAGCTGTGTTTGCACGGGACAGACTCTGAGCAGCTCAGCTGGCGGCACAGAGATTTTACACAAAAGGGACACTGTTCACAGTTTGAGTCCAGTTCTGCTCACCCCTCAATAAAACAACAACAAACAATGAACGCTCTGAAAGTGAACACAACAGAGCCCCAAGCCCCTACTGTGCACCAGTCACAATGTGCAGGACACAACCACAAATCACTAGACACGCAAAGTAGCAGGACATGGGACAACACCCAGGAGAAGCCAGCAAACAAAGAGCTCCTCAGAGCACACGCAGTGGGGGAAAGGTCAGCCAAAAACACCGTCCCGAGCAGAAGGTGAGACACGGACGACCTGTCTTCCCTGGCCCTGTGCTAAGAGGGCTACCAGAGGAGACGCTAAAGGAAAGGATCCAGGTGTGGACGTGAAACTGTAGGAAGACGTGCCGAAGTCCAAAAAGGATGACGCCTGTGCACGGACGCACGGGCACGACAGTGCCCCCAGCACTTCACCGAGCTTGAAACACCAAACTACGGACATCACGACCAGAGCAGAAGGAGCAGGCGGTAGGCGTTTGCAATACAAACGTGCAGCAAAGCATCCAAGACTTATGTCCAGAATGTGTAAGTATATAAAGAACTCCTACAAACCAACAAGAAAAAGACAGACAACTCCACAGGAAAATGGTCAAACAGACTAGAACGTCACAAAGGAGGAGCGTGCAGAGATCCGTAAACATATAAAAGGTGCCCGTTTCACTAACCAGCATGGAAAAGCAGATTAAAAGCCCAACATCATACCACAAACCCACAGAAGGATCAACACGGAAAACACGAAACCTTCCTGTTATCAGCAAAGACGCAGAGTAGTTGGAGCTCTCGTGCCTCGCTGGTGACAGTGAACCCCGGCACGGCCGCTTTGGAAACGTGTCTGGCAGCGTCTGTGAAAGTTGAACACACGCAGACACACGCCAGCAGACGTATCCAGCAGAAACGAGCGTGTGCGTGTCCCCAAACACCTACTGGAATGCTCAGAGCAACACAGAAGCCAAAAGCCAAAGCCGTTCCACCAGTAGTAACTCGGGTGAATAAATCAGGGGCGTCTGCCCACTGGAATGACGCAGACAAGACAGGAGCCCCCTCGCAGACCTCTCGCTGCACTGAGCACGCAGATGCCAGGGACCTCACATGGGAGGCTCCCCTTCCAGAAATACCAAAGCCCAAGAGACAAATCTCCGGTGTCCTCGGGTGGGGGTATGGGAGGGAGGAGGAATGAGGGGAGCTCAGGGACAGGACCTGAGGATGGTCACCTCCGTCTGCATGTTGGTCACAGGTGGTCAGACGGTGGCATCCGAGGCGCTTGTCCGTGCATATTCCTTCAGGGAACGTGTGCTGGGCCAAACCACTGGACCCGCACATTCGGGAAGCACAGCGAGGAGGAAGCGGGGAGGGTGCCCGACCCTGTGTCCACGAGGACTTGGTGGGCCTCCACCACAGCGGCAGAGACAGGACGACCATCCCCGTGCACTCTCATATCTGTGTCTTTCAGCCTAGAGCGTTCCTTTCAGAACCAGTCTCCTTCGTAGTGATAAAATAGTTCCCTGAAACTCACCAATTCCTTCTGTTTCAACCCAAATGAGATAAATTTGATGTTTGGTGTTAGAGTGAAGCCTTGCAGGATTCTCCCTTTGGGCTTTCCAGTGACTTGCGTCCTCCTCTCTACGTCATAGTTGCCGAGCAGGATGTCCGGAACGAGGTTTAATAATTTAACAATGGTTATTTCTTAGAGGTCCAATTTAAAATGACTTCTACAGACTCTTCTGAAAATTGTTTACCTCACTTGATATTTTTAATACCAAACATTGGAAAAAACCTTTATTTTCTGCCTCTCGATTAGCCATCACTGGCTGAGCAACCTTGAGCAACTCTTAACCTCTCTGAGTTTCTGTATTTACAATTTTAAAATAGAGATAATATCACCAATTCACAGATTTTGACAAGGATTAAGTTAGATCGTTCAAGTGGAGTGTGGAATTGTCTACCACCCCATTGTTTCACCAGCTGACCAGGGCAGGGTTACCAGATAACGCAAATAAACCCTGTGTTTCATTCAGAATAAATCTGATAAATCTGAAAAATTCAGATAAATCTGAATTTCAGACAAGTAAGTTTCAGCCTAAGTGTGTCCCATTTAGTATCTGGGACATACTTGTACCAAATATTGCATAGGACATACTTACATAGTTATACCAAAATGGTATTCACTGCTTATCTGAACTTCAAATTTATTAGAGACCCTGTATTTATATTTACTGGATTTGACAGCCCTGCTCAAGGGCATTGCTGTGCTTTTGCCTACTTGGTTTAACAAGTACCAACCCTGTACCCAGCACAAGGCAGGCTTTCAGTAAATATCGGATGGATGGATGGATGAATGGATGGATGAATGGATGGATGGATGGATGGATGGGTAGATGGGAGGAGTAGGCAGGTGGGCAGTTAAATGTATGGCTGGGTGCCTGGATGGGTAAATGTGGGTGGGTAGTTGGTTGGATGGATGGATGGGTGGATGGATGGATGGCAGGTGGGTGGGTGGATGGGTAGATGGGTGAGTGCATAGATGGGTGGATGGAAGGATGGGTGGGGGTGGGTAGGTGGATGGATGGATGGATGGATGTTGGATGGACAGGTGGATGAGTAGATTGATGGGTGGATGGGCAGATGGTGGGTGGGCGAGTAAGTGGATGGATGGATGGTGCATGGGTAGGTGAATGGGTGGATGGGTGGGTGGGTGGATGGATGGTGAGTGGGCGGGTAAGTGGATGGATGGTGGGTGGGTGGGTAGGTGGATGGGTGGATGGATGGATGGGTGGATGGATGGGTGGTGGATGGATGGGTGGATGGATGGATGGTGCATGGGTGGGTGGATGGATGGATGGATGAGCAGATAAGTGGATGGATGGTGGGTGGGTGGGTAGGAGGATGGGTGGATGGGCAGATGGGTGGATGGGTGGGCGGGTGGTTAGGCAGATGGGACTGGATACTGTAATGGCTTTAACACCAAACAGCCTAAGTATCCCATGACAGAGCCAGGGTGAAGCAAAGGAAGTGCCTGCTGCTAGGAAGACCCCAGCTCAGACACATCATACCATGTCTGGGATTAATCTGCTCCGTTTCTGTGTCCATTAAATGGAAACGCTCTGCTGTGCTCCAACAGGAGGAAGCCCAGTGTGCTGGGGCCTGGGCCACATGTCCTTGACATGGGAAGGAAGGAATCTGCCTGCAGGCTTCCAAACCTTCCCAGCCCATACCCGATTTCACCTAAAAGGTAGCCTCTCCATTCCTAGCACCGAGGAGCTGTCCCCAGACAGCTGACCACTCCCCGTGGCCACAGCCACGCATGCCGGCCTCTCCCGGCTGCCATCCAGAGCCTTCCTCAGTGAGGACGTCCAGTCGGAGAGACCTCTCCCACCCAGGAGTCCCAAGCCGCGAGAACCACATCTTTCTAGAGAGGCCCACCTGCATCTACAGGAAAGGGGCTCCGATCGGCGGCCCACAGCACCCGCAGAGATGCCGCTGGCCAGCCCTTCTCTTTTGGAGAGCCCCCCTTGTTGAACCAGGCATGAGGGAAGCAGCCCACACTCCTGGCACCCCTCCCCTCGTCACAGAGAATGCCTGAGAGTGGGGGGCATCCCCCGGGGTGGGGGGCCCATCATCATCAACACGGCCCTTCCTGCAAGGCCCCTGGACGAGAAGCAGTGAGCTGTTGGCAGAAATGGCAGGGTGGGGGTTGTGCAAAGCAGACGAGGAACGGGAAAACACCGGCACGGGAGCCGGGGAGAGCCCCTCCCTCCGTGGGCCTTTGGGGAGACAATCCCTCTTTCTCTCCTTGCCTCCTTCAGGTTGGGTTTCTTGCAACCTGCTTACGTCCGCGTCTCCGAACCACACCACACAGCGCGGCAGGGCTGGCCCTCGCCAGGACTGGGCATAGCCCCATGGGCACCCGCACCAGCGCTCAGGGGCCACGGCTCTGTGCCCCTCCGTCCAGTGGCTTCCTGCCGGCTCTGATGCGTGGGGGGCAGTGCGCGATCACCCAGCACACTCCCTGCCCCGCCAGCAATTTAGACAAGGAGCCCGAAACCCGGAAAGAAATATAGCACACCTGGGAAGCCAGGGCGCAGTGGGGGAGGGGGGGCACCCACCACACATCGGCTCAAGGGGACATACAGGGGAGGGCAGGCCGAAGTCAGCTCCCCGTGCTTCGCGTTGGTACAAACGTTCATCCCAACACAAGACGTCACTGCTAGGATGGAGCCTCTATTCCATACTCCGGAGCCCAGCTAGGAGGGGCCCCGCAGCGAGACTAGGGGTCCAGGAGCTCCTTCCCTCTGCGGCCTCAGGTGTCCCACCACACGTAACAAGACGACGGGGGGAGACTGACCCAACTGTGGGGGAGTGGGAAGGCAGGGCAGCACCCAGGGGGTGGCCCCAGTCAGAGGGGGCGCCCTCTCCACCCACCCCTGCCCCAAGGACCAGGAAGGTGACCCCAGGGGCCAGAGCAGGGCCAGAGCCTGTCCGAGCCCCTGCAGAGTTCCCCCTGGGGGTGGGGCACCAGCCCGGTCCCTCCCACAGCTGCCACGGAGGTTCCCAGGGCCCCAGGGGAGAGGGGATGTCTGCATGTCTGCGCCACTACAATACTTGGGGGAGGGGGCCTGGTACCCGGTTCCCCTGTGCCCCTCTAAGCTCAGGCAGTCCCGCAGCTTCTGGGGTTCCTGGACCGGGATAGGGCAATCCCCAGGGGGAATCCCAGAGAAGCCCCTTGGCAAGCGCCCCCCCCCCGCCCCCAGAGGTGGCCTGGTTGGCGATGCGAGCATGGAACAGCCCTCCCCGCTGATCGGAGGGCCTCGAGGGGGCTGAGGTGGGAGCTGTTTTGGGAAAGACCCACCCCCGACGCAGGCCCCAGAAAGGCCCGAGGTGAGGCGCGCCCCCTTCTCCCGCCGCGCTCCTCCTCCTCCTCTTCCCAAGAAGACAGATGGTGACGGAAACAGCCTCCTTCGTCTTCCGGAGGATGACTCAGAGCGCAGCTGCTTCCTCAGCCCCACACAGCAGCCCGCAGCCTGCCCTCCCCCGCCCCGGAGCCCCGGCCCCGCACCAGGCCGCTCCTCCCGGGAAGACGCTGGGCAGAGGGTGGGCAGGATCTCGGCCGACACCCGCTCCGCTCCGCAGGCCTGGGTGGGGAAGGGCTGCCGTCCCCCAGCCTGGGCTGACCCCATACAGCCCCGGCTGCACACCCGCCCCAGCAGAGCCCTGCGAAGTCTCTCACCGACCACCCCCCCCCCAACAGCACCCCTGGGCAGCAGGAGGACCGTGTGTTCTGGGCTCCCCCGGTGTCCCAGGGTGGGGAGATGGAGAGGAGGACAGGGGAGGGGCAGGGGCTGGGTGGCCCGAAATGAGCTAAGCCTTGGTTCTCAGGGACACCGGGAGAGAGCAGAGTGAAGGGGGCGGGGAGGGCTAAGAGGGAGCCCCGAGGGAGAAGAAGCAGAGAAGTTTCCAGGAGCAGGAGGAGCAGAGATCATTGTGGAATGCCACAGGAACCAGACAGACCAGCCTCCTCCAAGGAGCCCAGCTCGGCAGCCCTGCCCCGGGCTTGCCCCCCGGCACACAAGCCCCAGACCCCTCAACTCAGAACCCACTCCTCGCTCAGAGCTCAGGGACAGCTCTCCCCCTGCGGAAGCCCCCCGGGACCGCCTGGCCTGTCTTCTCCCTGTCACCCCAACTTCGCTTCCTCTCCCCATCCTGCCAGGCCGTGGCGCGGACCGACCCCCCAGACGAGGGTGCACATGGACACACACTAACCGGGGGGCGGAAATGAGGAGCCTATGTTAGCGTCTCTGCTCCCCCCACTCGCTCTGGTCCTGCCACTCCCAGTGACTGCCCCGGAGCTCAGGGCCATGAGCTGGGGTCGGTCCAGGGCCCTAAATCCCAGACAGCAGCGGGCACTTCCTTCTGTGGGAGCAACCGGGCCTGGGTCGGCGGCCGGGACTCAGACCAGGGCCCTCCACCTTCCAGCCCGGGAAGTCGAGTAGGTCCTGGGCTCCGGCAGGAGGTCCCCAGAGAGCTGAGCAGGCTCCGGCCCCTCCTAGGTTTCCTCCCTGTGCGCTGCCCCCAGTTTGGGGCTTCAGGTTCCCTGAGTCAGGAACAACCGAGACCCTCTCACCTGCCTACCAGGTCGACGGGAGGGAGGGTGGGAGTCGTGCCTGGGAGGGGACCGGGATGCCGACGGCACGGTGGGGACGCGGGTGTGAGCTTCGGGCTGGGCCACAGCACCTGACTTCTGTGTAGCCTCGCGCCAGCTCTCAGCGCCTTAGATGCCGGGTGTCCATCTGCTGGCGGAGGGTGACAGGTGCCAGGCAGGGCCCCATGACGATGGACCGGACCGAGCCCGCAAGGGTCGCCCCGCTGCTCTGAGCACCCTTCCGGGGCGGGGCCTGCGCTCCTCCCCACACTGCGTGCTGGGCTTCCCACAGCACACACGGACCCACGTCCCCAAGCTGGGGCCAACTACAAGGCCAGGCCCTGGCTGAGCTGCACAGGCGGTGCCAGAGGCACAAGCAGGCCCCTGTCTCCCGGGCCTTCCGACAGAAAGCGGGGTGACGGCCCCGCCTCCCCGCGGCAAGAACCAGGAGCTGACCTCTGACCCGCCCTCACACACACCTCAGCTCTAACTGCACCAGCCCCGGCCAGCTTGGCCCCGCCTCCCTGCCCCCCCCACGCCCGGGGATCTTTCCCCATAAGGCAGATCCCCCCATCCCTGCCCCTTGCCCCCCCTCCTTGCCCTGCTCCTCAGCTTGTCCAGAAGCGCTTTCCCGGACTCCCCCTGCCCCAGCCCCTCAGCCTCCCATCTAGGGTGGCCGGCTAGTCCCCATCAGGTCACCGGGGGGCTGCTTCCCCCCCGGCTTCCTCTCCTACCCCAGTCTCCACAACACACCTCTCCTTTCGTAGCAGAGGGCACAGCCAGGAGTTCTCACCACTCACGCCGCGCGACCCTCCCGCAGCCCTGGGCGGGTCTCTCACCGGGCTCAGCTCCAAGCAGCCAGGCTTCCTGCCCAGGACCTGGCAGCGTGTGAGCGCACAGCCTGCATGTGGCCCGGGCGCGGCGGCTCCCGTGCTCCGGGGCAGCACCGCGGGGCCACACCACCTGCCGTCCACAGGGCCCTAGGGCAGGCCTACTTCTGAAATGCGGCCCATGGGCTTACACCCCCTGTCTGCACGGTGTCATGCCGCCATGCCGGTGGCGTCAGACGGCCCGTGCTCCCCCCCAGGCCCTCCGCACCTCCCACCCCCCAAACCCAGCCTGCCCATCCCCCTGCCCGCCCCACCCCTCCTCCAACCAGGGGCCACTCCAGGGAGGCGGGTGGCAATTCAGGCCCGAGTCAGCAGCTTTGGGAGAAGGACTTGGCCACCTCTTTGCCGGCACAAGGGGGAGGGGGGCAGAAGAGTCCAGGCTCTGCTAGCTGGGGTCAGCAGGGCCTGCCAACCAGCACTGAATCAGCCCGGGAGCCCAGAGACGCTCTCCTGCGGGAGCCTGACCCTCACGGGGCCCAGCATGCTGCGGAAGATGGGTCTGGACCACGGGGAACCCGTGGAAGAGAGACGGCAAGTGGGAGGGGAAGGCTCCTGGCTGGGCGATGGAGGCACAGCCTCTGGGGTTCACTCAGACAGCAGCCGACCCATGCGCCCCCACCCTGTGGAAACGGAGCTACTGGCTGACGCACTCACTCAGCAAACATCCCCTGGCAGGCGTCCCAGCCAGGCCCTGTGCCCAGAGAGCAAACATGGGGCCTGGGCAGGGCCCGAACGCCGGGCCATCCAGAGCCCGGAAGGCACAAAGGAAAGGCTCTAGCTGCTGGCAGGGGGGTGTGAAGGGCTCCCGCGAAGCTAAAGTCAGAAGGGGCCCCCCCACCCCCCTTGCACAGGCTTTGAATCAGGATCTCATGAAGTCATCTGTGCTCAGTAAGTTAACAGCGATTTAAAATGGGAAAAAGACAAAAGGACATCCTCGTGACAGCCATGGGCAGGAAGTCTGGTGCCACGCGTGTCCCTCGTCTTGGTGGACTCGGTGTGGTGTTGCGGCTCCCGGCTGGGCCGGGGTGGGCTGGGGACACGTGTGGAAGGAGCAGCTATGGAAGGGCTCCGGCAGGTGCTCCCCCGACAGCCGCTGCCCCGACTTGGCAGAGGGCATTGCACGGCAGTGCACCCGAGACCACCCGCCAGGGGCCGACCTCTGCCAGCGCTCCGCCCACCCAATCAGAATTAGATTTCCAGCTGATTTTAAAAAACAGGGCCAAAGCAGTAAGGAATGGGTAGATTAAAGGAAATGGGGCGCCACCTGAGGAGGCCCCAGAGGACTTCCCGAAGAGGGATGCGCAGAGCCCGGAGTACACATCCCATCACCGGGACCACCCGGGTTCGTGCGGAGGCACCGCTGAGAGTTAGGACAGGGCGAGCTCACTCAGACCCCCACCCGCACCCCCTTGGCCACACCTGGTCTGGAAACCGCAGATCAGTCACACACAAGCCCGAGCCGGAAAGAGTGGTCAAAGTTCAGTGGGAGAGAAGGGAGGAGAGTGATTCTCCCTGGGACCTGACGCGTGGGGAGAGGCAGAGTGGGGGCAGCCCATGGAGGGCCAGAGGGAGCTGGGGAGGGAGGGGCACCAGGACCGTCCGGGGTGGAGGCCACCCCTGCAGAGCCGGACCCTAGAAACTGGCAAGGCGGGGGTCCCAGGGGGCCACGTTGCGGTGTGAGCTTTTGGGTTCCTTTTAGCCGCTAAACTTCTGTCTGCTGTACAGGCTAGAGGCCGGGCCCTGCTGGGCGCTCAGGAAGGTGCAGGGGGCCGGAGCGGGGGCCGGGGCTGGGAGCAGCGACCTGGGGGCATGGAGGCTTTGGGAGCAGCGCAGGCCAGCGGGGACCCAAGGAGCCCCTTCCCACACCTTGGACTGAATCTGTCAAGTCCATCCATAGGACAGCTTAGGGGCAAGTGGGTTCTTTTCCACAAAGGTGAGGAGGCCCAGTGCCTCACTCAGGGACGGCGGGAACAGCACGGAGCCCGGATCTGAACTCGGGTTGTTCTGGGACGACAGGTGCCTATGGGGTTGGGGGGCCCAGAGCAGGGCTGAAGGCCAAGGTGTGGGTCAGAGGGAGGCAGGCGCCGGCCGCGGTTCCATTCATAAACAGCCTCCTTCCCTAAAATAAAACCTCCGAGACCTGCGAGGCCCAGGCTTGGCACCGTGTCTCTAAGAAACACAGTCCAGGAGCCAAAAACCACCGGCAAGGAATTCCAGACTCAGTCCCCATCTCTCTAAGAACACCAGGGAGAGCCCAAGACAGCAGCCGAGGTGCCCTCTCCCTGGCCTCCCCTCTTCTCTGACAGCTCTCCCCTTCTCCCTTGCTCCCAGCCCTGCCTCTCTAGACAGACAAGACCCACCCTTGAATCTGCAGCTTCCAGTGGGAAAGGTCCTGCGTGGTGCACAGCCCGGGCTTGGGGCCAGAGGCCTCCTCACCCTCAAAGCCCTAAAGATCCCCGCGGGGACTCCGTCTGGTGGGCCCCCAATTATCCCTCCCCCAGTCCCCGGGACTAGGGCTGCCCATCCCGCTTGTGCGTCTAGACCTTCCCTGGGCAGTTGTGGCCCCAAGGGAGGCAGGGGAGGCGGGGGGCAGCCTGTCCCAGCACCCCAGCCTCCGTGCAGCTCAGCACCTTGGCCTGTGGATGCAGAGGACGGCGGAGAGCAGGTGCCCTGTGCTGCCCCCAGCGGTGGTCACCACCGTCCCAGCAGACCCAGGGCATGGCCGTGGTGGTCTCTGGTCTCCACAAACCGCGGATTCGCCTCTAGGGGGCCCAGGGTCAAGGTCCGCCAGCATCTGGCCCACATGTCACCGGTGGGTGACATGTCACCACATGTCACATGTCACCCACAACACACGACCTGGTGCCATGTGTGTCTCTGGTTAGAGATGCCTTATTTCGTGTAGAGTTGACCCTGAAACCAATGCTGACCTGCCCCGCCCCCACACAGTCGAAAAACGTGTCACTTTTAACTCCCCCGGAACCTGACCCCCAAAACACAAGCCATCAGTCGGCACGCATCCTGCGCTGTGCGTTACACGCCGTATTTCTGCCACAGAAAATCTCAGGGAGGAAACATTGACAGCCCCGGACCGCATTTACTGGGAGACACTCGGCGTCTTCGTGGACCCGCCGGTTCAAGCCCACGTTGTTCAAGGATCCGGCCGTGCTGACCCGCCCGCGCCGAGCTCCTGCCCGCCGCTCTGCACCCGGCCCCTGGACGGAGTCTCCTGACACAGGTGTGTTCCCGGGAGGCACGTCCCAGCCACTCCCACAGCAAACCTCCAACGGAAGGACAAAAATGTGGAACACACGTCACTGGACAGGCCGAGACGGACCCCTGCTCACGGTGCGGAATGAAACCAGGAGGCAGGCCGTCACCTCCTTCGACGTCAGCTGGGGACCTGCTAGTCGGGGAATCAAAGTGTTTGCGGCCCTGGGCATGTTCCCCAGTGGCTGTGGCCTTAGGGTCATAAACGTGGGTCAACCAGCAGGCACGCACGTCAACCATGAGACTGTCCTGTGATAGTGGGTGCGTGTGGGTGTTCACGTGAAGGATGGAGAGGCCACTCCTGGCCACTGTCCCCCCCCACGAGCGCCGTCTGATCCCACTTCCTGGACCGCGATTCCCCAGTAGGGGCGGGCCCCAACGGACCCCAGCCTCCGGGAAGCCAGCAGCAATCGCCAGACCCTCGGGGACTCCCTGCAGTTTGAGCTGAGGACACAGAGAATCGCCAGGGAACCCTGAGAGGCCGCCGTGAGCAGGTACTGAGGCCACGGGGTCACGGCATTGGGGGAGAGACGGGGACACGGGGAGGAGCTGCCACGGAGGTGACCAGAGGGATGGCGTCCTTATGGACGAGGACAGAGCAGGAGTGGTGCCTGGGGTGCCGCGGCTGCTCTGGGCAAAGGCCGGGGACCCTGGCTCTTACTCACCAGGTGGAACTAGCTGAAGCAGGTGACTGGTGGGTTGGGGGGGGCACCGGTGGGTAGCTGGACGGGCAGATGGATGGGCGGGTGGACAGATAATGGGTGGGGGACAGGCGGGTGGGCGGGTGGACAGGCGGGGGCACCGGCAGGTGCGCGGGTGGGTGGGGAGGTGGTTGGGTAGAGGACAGACGGACAGGTGTGTGGACGGGTGTGTGGGTGGACAGAAGGACGGGTGGATGGTGGGCTGAGCGGGTCGGTGGCCGGGCATGCTTTTGCTGACTCCGTTCTGTAGCAGTGTCCGGGGTCATCTCAGGCCATCCCAGAAAAGAAACAGAAGGAAAAATATTTCAAAATGAAAGCAATAAAGATCACTCTGGGTGCCTGTCCGGGGAAATGAAACTGCAGTCCAGGCTGCTGCCCCGGGTCCCCGGGAGCCCCAGGGGGTCGGGCTGACAGGGACCCACCCACCGCTCTCGGGGACGTCCTGGTTTTCACCTCTGCGTCGCACGCCAGGCAGGGAGACTGCTCTCTGAGAAGTGCCCGCGCCCGCCTTGAGGCTCCCAGCGGAGCTCACACAAGGTCTGCCCATCCCAGTCTCTGAGTTCCGCTTCCTGCCAAGAGGCAGGGGCTAGCTCTGTGCCGGTTCGGCCGGCGGGCAGGGCACCCTCGCTCTGCCAGAGCACGGAGGGGGCACGTGCTCCCCCAGAGTCAGGCGCCGGCGACGCGGCGACTCTGGCCAGCGGGTCAGAGGCGGCTGGCCCCGTGTGGACGCTCCAGCATGTTCCTTGTCCTCGGGCATTGGGTTACCCAGAGCTGGGGGTAGGCACGGAGGCACCCCCAGCTCTGAAGAGAGACCCAGGTCCCAGGAAGGGACCTGACAGGTGGACGTACCTTCCAGAAATAATGTCCGTCATCAGATGGGCCGAGTGTGCTATCCTGGGTACAGGGAGTTTCTGGGGTGGCACAGGAAATCAGGTCAGAATGAGGCCTGGATGGGGGTGTGCCTGGGGTGCAGAGTGACTAGAAGAAATGGGGGTCGGGGACGTCTTTATATGTCTCTGTGGGTAAGGTAGGACGAGACCTATGAAGCTGAGGTGGGTCAGAGCCCAGGGCTGAGGGAAAGCCACTCTCAGACCAGCGTCTGTACCCTACAGCCCGCACGGCCCCTGACCTCGGCCACCCACCACATGGACACAGCCCCACACAGACACACTCTTCCTGCTGTCTTCAGCCAGCTCCGGCCAGTTACCTGTTGGCCTGCGGTGAACTGACTCAGCCCTTGGAGGGCAGAACAGACGCCGCCCCCTCCCTTGATGCCGGCCCAGTAGGGCCTGGACTGGGGACCCCTGCCCCAGGGCGCACCAGAGAGAAAGCCCTGGGCAGGAGGCCACCCTGGTGGTGCCGGCTGGCCCCCAGCAGCCCCCCCTCCATCGAGGCAGGGGGTCTCCCTGCTGAGCGGGCCGCAGGATGACTGGCCAGCAGGCTGGGATGCGGACCCCAGCCGTGCCAGGAGTTCACTCCAGTCTCCGAGTGAGGCTCTGGATTCTGCCCACTCCCCAGGCCCGGGGGTGAGAGCAGGGGTGCCAGGCACAGAAACCCTGCTCAACGCTGAGCTTCAGCTCAGCCATCCTCCCCAGCCCAGGCCCGGGGCTAGAAGGTCACCCTTTCCTCCACTGCATCGTTCCGTCCATTAGGTCAACAAATATACCCACTGACCACAGCCGGAAGCAGCCAGGCGCCAGCTCGGGACAGCAGTGAGTCAGCTGGCCTGTGTCTCCCGCCCCACCTCCAGGTCCTGCCAACGCCGGGCATCCAGGCTCTGGGATCCGGGGATCCAGGAGAGCGAGGAGAGGCCCGAAACCCAGCTCTGGGGAGGGCAGGAAGGCTTCCAGGAGGAGACCCCGAAGCTCAGAGGGTCAAGCAGAAGGGCAGGGAGCAGGATAGGGGCGGCTGGCCAGCCTTGCAGGCAGAGGCACTCACTCTGAACAAGGACTCGGCACATTCCAAGAATCGCTGAGTCCCCATCCAGGAGTGGCCCTCGTGTGCCTGCGTCTCCAGGTTGGAGAGTGTCCAAGAGTCAGCAAGCACCTTTCTTGGCTGGCTCTCCTGGGGACTCGGGGCCCTCATCCGGCACTGGCCTGTTGCCAGAAGCCACTCCTGCGCTGGGGCTCCCTGAGATTTCCTGGGCTGGGCAGAGGCTACCCACGCTCCTGGGAGTCTGCATCGACGGGCCCTCTCCCCTCCAGACAGAGGCGCACGGTGGGTCCTGGGGCAGAGCTGGGGCAAGGCTGGGAAGGCCCTCTGCCTCCCGCCCTTCCATGGCTAGTCCCACCTACCCGGCCAGCCTCCCCAGGCTCCGAATGCTGCAGGTCTCCAGAAAGGTTTGTCGGACGAGCCCAGGGACAGAGATGCTCTGTCCTATGTTCTCATCTCGCCCTAATTACAGGCCTTAGAGGCTCCTGTCATTCTCCTTTGCAGGTGGGGAAGCGGAGGCTTGGCAGTTGAAGTCGTGTCCAGGCCTGACTCACACCCTGAGCGCTGGAGCGGGGCCCTGGGGGCAGGGGCTGTGTCTCTGGCAATAGACTGGGGCTGGACAGAGGACCGCCTGCCTCCATCTGCCCCTCACTCACCCATGGTCCCCTGGGCCTCAGGCCTGGGGCGATCCGCTCCCTGTGAGCTCCCACTGAGGGTTACATACCCCAGGGGACTTCCAGAGCTGGGGGCCGCCTCTCCCAAGCCGGTCAGCCAGGCTTCCTGAGCGAGCGACGGGCAGGTCCCCCCAACTCCGAGGAATGTGGGGGTCATGGACCAGGCCCCGCAGGGCTGCAGGACTGATGAGGCAGGGCAAGGAGGAGGGGGTGGCAGAGAACACGGCCTTAGCACTCCCAGGGCCGGGGCAGGCACGGCTTCCTCGAGCTGTTGCCTGCAGGCCCGGTTCGTCCAGCTGCCCCAGACCCCCACCCCCAGGGGACGGGGCCGCCGCGGCTGCTGGGGGCTCTGTCCACCGCAGAACGCCCGCGAGGGACCCTCAGCCGGGGAGGCAAGGGCCAGCGCAGGGGTCCCAGGTGGGGGCGAGGCAGCCGAGCGACAGCCGGACTCGGACTCTGCCCCTGAGCCCCGCGTCTGAACGGGTGGGACAACGGCTCGCTGCCCGCGGGGGCTGGACCAGAGGAGGGGTCGGGGAGAGAAGGCCCGGCGCGGGGGACCCCAGGGAGGCGGCCCTCCGCGAGGTTCGAGGTGGGGGGACTTTCCCAGGCCCCCGCCGCCGCCGTGCACGCCAGGAGCGAGGCCGGCAGGTGCGGCAGGGGCGGCCTCTGGGCGGCGCGGGCACGGGGGCACCGGCCGGCGGGGAGAGCCTCCCGCCGACCCCTCCCCGACTCCGCCCCGGGCGGGGCCCGCTCCCCACGTGGCCGCCGGGGGCGGGGCGGGGCGGGGCGGGGCGGCACCTCCTCTTCCGCGCGCCCCGCGCCGCGGGATCCCAGCCCGCGCCCAGCCCGCGCCCAGCCCGGCCCGAGCCCTGCGGAGCCCGCGGCCCTGCCCGACCCCAGCGAGCGCCGCCGCGCCCCCGCCCGGTAAGTCCGCGCCTCTGCGCCCCCCGGGAGCCGCAGGGGAAACTGAGTCCGAGCGCGGGGGCTCCTGGGCCGGGGAGGGGGGTTGGGGCAGCGCGGCACGGGGCGGGCGGGCTCCCGGCTCGCGGCTCCCGCGTGGCGCCCCCGGAGGCCCCGGCCCCAGGGCGCAGCCCACCCCGGACCGCCGACCCCCTCGCGGGACGCCGCCCGCACGCCCTGGCCGCGGTGGTGGGCCGAGGGTCAGCCCGCCAACGCCCCGCCCGCTGCGGCCAGAATTTCCCGTCCCCGCGGCGGCCACGTCCTGACCGTGAATCAGCCACAGTTGGGAAAATAAACTTCAACTTCGGGTCGGCAGCGGGGGAAGCCCCGCGAGCTGCGCGCCGGCCCGGGGTCCCGCGGGCGCTGCTGCCTGTAGCTGCCTGGGCGCAGGTGGGCGCACACGGGGCCCTGGCACGCCACACGCAGCCTTGGGGGCGCAGCTCCCGTCTGCTCGGGGTTCCTCCTGGCTGGGCTGGCAAACCTGGGGGTGGGAGGCTGGCCCTGTGCTCCTCCAGCCCCACCCTGACCCCCTTCCCGAAGAGGGAAGTGAGGAATGCCCACGACCCCAAGAGGGAACTGGGGTTGCCAGCAGTGCTCCTGGCAGCCTCCGCTGCTCCTGGGAAGGGGGGGGCAGGTGGGTCTGTGCGCCTGGCCTCCCGAGGTTCGGTAACTTAGGGGCCCCCCCATCCCAGCTGCAGGGCGGCCGGACTCCTGCTGTGACCACAGCAGCTAGTGCCCTGGCCTAGCCAGCCTCGTGTGGCCATGTGGGCGGGCATGGCTGTGACCCTGCCTGGGTCGTGCATACCCTCAGAGGGAGCTGGGGTTGGGAACTTCCCTCAGGCAGTCCTGCTCCCTCAGGCAGTTGGACCTGGGCAGGACACTTGCCTGCTCTAGGCCTCAGTGTCCCCATCCGCACCCTGAAGAATGGGGACAGTGGTTCAACGTCGACCTCCTCCCTGTCACTCTCAGTGGGGAGGAAAAGACCCAGACCCCTTCACAGCGCCGTCCAGGACAGGGAGCCTTTGGGGAGGGGGTGTCAAGGATCTGGGGTCCGGGGCCTTGCACTCCCTGCCCCCACTCCCTCACCAGGGCAGCATCAGCTCGTGACTTCAAAAGCCAAGTTGGGCCCTAGCCCCCAGCTGACCCCTGCCCGGGCCCCACCTTCTGTCTCCCCTGAGGAGCTCCCGGCAGGTGGACAGCTCGTCACATCTGGCAGACGGGCCAAGGGGCCCTGCTGCGAAGAGGACCGCGGTGGTCAGGTGGGGCTGCCCTCCTGGGACCCACCCAGGCAGCCTGTCTGTCAAGGTTGCCCCGGTTTCCAGCAGAGCGTTAGCTTTCAGGTGAGGCCCCCCACTTCGTGGAGGAGCTGACGGCTGTTGGAGCTCGCCGCGCGCACCTCACGTGCCGGTACCCGGGAGCTCCTAACCTCACATACACTTTGTTCGCCTTTCATCAGAGTGCGGTGATTTTCCAGGCTGGAGAAGGTAGCAGGCGCCCAAGGGCTGGGGAGGGATGGAAGGCAGCTGCTGGCGGGTGCAGGGCACGATGCGGCTGCCCTGGCTCCAGACCAGGGCAGGGAGTGTTCTTCAGGGCACCCCGAGGAGGAACCGGAAGGCAAAGTCCCCCCACAGTCTGAGGGATGTGGCCTGACTCAGCTGCCTGGCTCCTTCCCGCACTGGTCTTGTACACAGTTGGTGTCTCATAGTTGCATGGTTCGAGGCCCAGTGGACACAGTGGATTGGGAAAGGCATGTGCACCTCCATTTCAGGACAGCGGACAGAAGTGGGTCTATGGGAGGTTGAGGCTGAGCCCAGGCAGGAGCCAGTCTCTTCAGGGCTGTCCCCAGACAGCGCCGTGACTGGGGACCCTGGACATCCAAGACAAGGAGGCTGGTTTGAACCCATTGGGAAGGAGTGCGTGTGAGGGGGTGAGCTCCCCATCGCTAGGGATGACAGCAGAGTCTGACCCTGTGGCACCTGCCAGCCACCCTGGCGAGGTGCTCTTGCGCGCTCCAGCTGGTCCTGAGCGGGTGTGGGGACTGTCGGCACGGCTGCTCCGTCTGCCGCGTGGAGAGAGCACTCCGAGATGAAGGGAAGCTCTTTCTCGGTGACCGCCAGGCCTGCACCTTCCCAAGGTGTGGTTAAGGAAGGGACTGACCAGGTGGGGGGCTTCCCGGGGGCCCCCTCTGCCGAGTGCCCTGCAGCCTCCTGAGAGTGGGCCCAGGGGCCAGCCTGCGCACGGCAGCGTGCCCTCGGGTCCTGAGCGGGGTCTGGGCTCCGAACGGGCGAATGACAGAAGGAAGGAGTACGCCAGCCAGCCTGCCTCGTTCGCACCCCACGGCCTCCGACCCTTGCATCCACCCAGCGAGGCACGGGAACTGGCATGATCGTCTGTTTCACAGGAGAGGAAACTGAGGCCCGAGGCTGTTGGGTTGTAGAGTCCTGCCATTCCGGCGGGACGCATTTATAAAGCCCCTACTGTGTGCATCAGCGTCTGTGCTCACCTCACTGCCCCAGTGGACCAGAGTGCAGCGTAGAGGGCGTGCTGCCCCGGGGTCAAGGTGAGAACAGGCTGGGCCATGGGGGCACATGGAGGCCAAGGCTGGCCCTGTGTCCCTCATCACTGCCACAGGACCCTCGGGTCCCGGCACCACCACTCTGGGACTAGGAGAGCTTTGTCCCGGCCAGGCAGCACCCCTGGGGCGCCCTACAGGGGAGGGGCAGGCTCTGGGGCGTCCCCCTGTAGGACTCCAGAGCAGCTTAGAGGGATGAGCAGCGGGCGCAGGCCTGCTGGGCTGGACCCCAGGAGCCGGTGGGCGCTTCCAGCCGTGGGGGGTTGGCCACAGATGCCCGGATGGCTAGACCACACAGAGGCCCCTCCCCTGGGGCTCCCTGAGGACAGAATGCTGTCTTCCGCCCGCCCCCCGCCCCCATGGCTACCCTCCCACGAGCTCCGCCTCACCCCTGCAGTTTTCCCTGGTCAGGGACCCCTCCCACCCGGGCTGCAGCTCCCTCACCGGGAACCGCCTTCCTGTGAGCCGGGCCTAAGTGGGCGAAGAGGGGCTGGAAGGTGGACGGCCTGGGCCGACCCCACAGGGAAGGCAGAGGCCCACCGAGCAGGGGTGCAGGGCCAGGGCCACCGAGGGTCATCAGGTCAAGACTTCTGCGGCTGGGAGACCAGTCAGGAGACACACTTTGGGGGGAGGCAGACGGTGCTTCCCATTTAGCAGATGGGGCCGCGGAGGCCTAACCGCCAAGCCTCGCCTCGAGGCTAACCCCGGACACAGTGGGTCAGGGAGCAGGCCAGCTCCAGACACACACAGGGGCCTGGGTGATGGCTTCCCTCACTGCCCCCAGCGCCCGTCGTGCCCAGCCCGCCCTGCCCCTACACGTACAGCACACACACTCTCACACACACACAGCCCGTGGGGTGGGGGATTCTCTGTTCCTGAGCTCAGTCTTGGCCTTGCTGAGAGCTGACGGCCATGAGCGTGGGTGCCAGCGTGGGCCCTGGCCAGCTGTGTCAGACGGCCTGTCTCCCCGTCTGTGCCTGTGCCCCGGCCCTCTCGGGCTCCGGGTGTGGCTCAGCGGGTACCTGCTTTCCCCGCCGTCCATGTCCCCATGCGCAGGTCCCCATTTCTCCCCCCAGTACAGCTTGGCAAGGGCAGGAAGGCCGATGTCTGCTCTTCGGCCGCCCAGAGGTGGGGCTGGGCACTCCCTGTCCCCCTCCCCTGTCTCCACCTTCCCACATACGGAGACGTGAGTGTCGGAGAACAGGAGCACCGCGGGCACAGAGGGGCTCCTGCCCTTCTGGAGGCACACACGGCCCTGTCTGGGGCTTCGGGGCTGCCGTGGAGGTAGGGCACAGCCCAGGAGGGACCGTGCAGGCCAGGCAGGCCCCGTGGCCGGCAGGGGGGCCAGGCTCAGCCAACCCAGCATCCCCGGAGAACATCCTGGCCACTTGAGGATGGGAAAACCAAGTCCTCCATGGGCCTGGCCCTCGGCAACTGGCAAGGAAGGCCTCGCGGCATCTCCTGCTACCGCCCAGCGTCTTGCTCACCTGCCAGGCCGGGGGGCCCCAGGGACCGAGTGGGGGCTGTGTCCCAGCTGCACGTTGGCCCCTGGCAGCCTGGCTGAGGAGGCGGCGGCGGTGTGTGTAGCGGCAGGGTGGGCACTTGGGCACTTGCGGAGCCTGGTTTAGAGCGGGCGTCCCGTCATCTGCTGCCGGGCTCAGGGGTCGGCCTGCACGGGCTTGGCCCCGTTTGAGGACTGGACCTGCGGCCCTGGCCAGCCCTGTGGTTGTCCCAGGGACACAGCCAGGCCGCAGCAGAGCCTGATCTCACCCAGAAGCTGAGCCATCCTCTGCCCCCGGGGCCCTAGCCAAGGCCCTGGCAGTGCCGGCGGCCCCTCCCCCACCCTCAGTCGGGGCTTTGTTCTCTGCCGGGCAGCCTGGGCTGGGACTGCCAGGACGGGCATCGGGCAGTCTTCAGCCCCTCCCCTACAGCCTGAGGCCGGCAAGCACACACATCAGGGCCCAAAGCCTGAGGCACTGAGGGTCCTCCCAGACTGGGTGAGGCCTTTCCCGAGGGCAGCAGGGACACAGGGAGGGACGGGACCTCCGGGAGGAGGCAGCTCTGAGCTGCCTGCCTCCGCACTTGGGGGGCAGAAGCCAGAAAGGAGGGATTCTGGTGGCCAGCCTGAGGTCCTTGTGGGGCCCCGGGGAGGCCCTGCGCGGGAAAGGTGCGGCCGGGGGCTCGGCCTGCCATAGAGAGGCCCCAGATTCAAACGCGGCCCTGCCCCCTGCGGCCAGCCAGCTCCTTGCGCTCCTGCACACCCAGCCCCAAGTCTGCACCCTCTACTGCCCTCGAGCAGTCACTGACAGAACTGGCTCAGCCACAGAAGGTGGCGACAGCGGCGTCTGTGGTCCTCGGCCACACCGTGCCGCTCTCCAGTGGCCGCCTCGGGGCGCCAGACTCTGGACCCGAGCCCTGAGCATGTCAGAGGTGGCCAGGCCCTCCGGGGAGCCCCCTGGCCCTGCTCTTCGCGCAGCCAGGGGGATGGAGGCTCGGAGACAGCTGAGGGCCGGGGCAGACCCTGTCCCCGGGAGCCCTCAGCACAGGTGGAAGCGAAAGTTCGGCTTCCTGGCATCAGTGCCTCTGCCCTTCCTGCCTCCCCTGCGCCGAGCCATCCCTGGGGGAGGAGGGACTCCCAGACCACCCCCAGCCCTTTCTCAGAAATGCAGGCGCACAGCGCCGGCCCTGGCCGCGCTGCCAGCACCCTCCTCCCAGGGGCCAAGGGCAACGGCAGCCCCAGCAGCCCCCGCCGCTTTCTCGCAGGCGCTTCCTGCTTGCCCAAGTCCGTCCTCTATGGCAGGGCAGCCCTCTCTGCGGCTTTCTGTTCTTTCCCAAATCCAGCCCTAGCCCCGGAGGCCGGGACCCAGGGAGGGTGCAAACAGGCCCGGCCTGGGCACCGTGTGTCCGCTGACAGTCCCACCTGCCCCCGCATCCTAGACCACAGTGGCCCACGTCCAGGCCTGGCCTCCCTGACCAGCAGGGCCGCCCGGCTCTCAGCGCCAGCCCGCCCAGCCCAGCACCCTCGGTCCCCTCTACCCTGCGTAGCTGTAGCCTCACAGACGAGACCAGTGGAGTTCGGCCCTGCCTCCCTGGTGACCTGCGCTGAGCCCAGTGCCCCTCAGAGACTGTGGGCCTTTTCTGTCACTGTGTTCTTCCTCCTTCTAATTATGAAAACGACCACATTCACCCCAGATGCAACTTGTGTGCGCATTCAGGCGTGTGTCTGGTGGGACATGCTAGATGGCAGAAATCCTACACAGTACGACTTGGTGTCCTACTTCCTGTCTCCGTTTTTAATTCAGCAGCGCCTTGAAGGTCTTGGTGCCCATCCGTCCCCCTCCCCAGTAGCCCCTCCTCTTGTTGCTGGGAGGGCAGTGGCCCGGCAGGCCTTCTCGCACACAGGGGGGTCGTTCAGGTGAGGGCTTGGGAGCCACAGGCCCTGTGCTCCATCCTGGGACTGCTGGCTGCCGGGAGCTGGAGCGCTTCCGGCACGTGAGACCGGCCAGGGGCTGGTGAGGACACCAGCACACGGCCAGGGCCCTCTGCACTCTGCACCTGTGGATGGGCGGGTGGTGGGCTGGCGCTCGGCTGCTCCTCCTTCCCCAAGGCCCGCTGCGCCCGGGCCCCCGGCCTGGGATGACCCCGTGGCGGTTGACCCACGCAAGTCGTCTGAGGGCTTACAGCCTGGTGGGGAAGGGGTTGCGTGCACTAGAGGCTCAAAAGGAGCCAAGATGATGGGAGCGGGGGAGGGGGGAGCCGGGGAGGAATCCGCTCCAGGGGCTTCCCCCAATCCGGCCGGCCCCGGCTGCCCCTGAGCTCTAGGGAATTTGCTGCTGGAAAAGCAATGTAAGAGTTGCCAGGCAGTGGAAAAATTTGGAGCTAAAAATACAGCATGGCAGCCCCTGCCTCCCAGTTCCGGAACCCCGCTCCTGCCATTGTACCCGCCTTCCCCAAGGAAGACAAGCTCACTCTTTGCACCCCGCCCCCGCGCCCTCACTGGCTCTGGGCCCAGAAGCGCCCCAGCCCCTGTGCTGAAGCTGGCAGGGCTGCCCTGAAGCTGCCTCCCCACAGCAGCCCATCTCCTGGGTGCCCGTGTCCCCAGCCGCTGCCCTCCCCACCCCTCACTCCCATCCCCGGGTCCCCCAGCCCTCACAGTGATCTAGGAACAGAAGGCCAAACCCGCTGAGCTCTGGCACTTAGTCTGGCCTCCCCCCTCCTGCCACACTGTCCAAACCTGGGGGGATCCATGCGGTGGCCTCCCAGCAGCCATGCCCAGGACCTACCTCGGGAGGCCCTCTCTCTCTGGCTCAGTTTCTCCATCTGCATGGCAGCCGCTGGACTCTGAGGGCAGGTGGGGGGGGCAGCTTCGACCCTGTCCCCTGTCCCCTCCCCAGGAGCACACTCTGCTTGACAGACGCCTGCCAGGGGCGGTGGCTTCTCGTGAGTCAGCACCGCTGCCCGGGCATGTGGGTGCCCTGTTGGAGGAGCTGGTATGGCTGTTCCGGGCTAGCCGGGCGTGGGCAGAGAGGCAGGTGGGTGTCTGCACCCCCTCCAGGTCCTGCGTGGGCTGGGTGAGCTCGGGTGAGCAGCCCACCCGGCTCAGCTGACCCAGGAGAGCGCTGAGGGGGAACGCGTGGTGCTGCCCCAGCGGGAACCCCACTTTATTGGTTGAAAAAGCTGAGCGCTGAAGAAGATTGGAGAACATGCCACTCACGTCAGAGCCCCAGTATCCTCCTCTGCAAAGACCTCTGCCCACAAGAGCTCCCCTGGTGCAGGGGGACGGACGGACCTCCTGCGGGACACCTGGGGGGTGCTGAAGCGCCCCTCACTTTGCAGCCACCCGACCGACTGGGTGCAGCCTGGACCGCCAGGTGCCTGGCCCCGGGAGACAGTCGTGCTCTTCAGCTGGCGGTGCCGCAGAAAAGGCTCCGCAATGCAAATTCCTGCGCTGCCCGCGCCCCTCTGTGGGGTGGGAGGGGCCGAGACCACATTCCTGAGCGTGTGGTTCCGCCCCGGCAGGCCGGCCCCGCCCCCACATGGGGTGGGGAGCCCCATCACATTCCGGAGCATCTGGCCCCGCCCCACCGCGGGCGGGCGGAGTCCGGGAGGGACCCTGCGACCACACCCTGTCTGGGCGCCCGGCCTGGCGGGTGGCGGCGGGCAGGGCTGGGCAGGGCTGGGCAGGAGGGCGGGCGGGGCCCCGCTGCCCACGCGCGGTGTTGGAGGGCGCGCGAGCGCCGGGTCCCGTTTGCCCCCTGGGAGCCCCGCCGCACCTGTCCCCGTACAGACCCGGAGCAGAGGCCTGTGCCCGGGCGCACAGCCGGCCAGCCCAGCGGCCTGGCCTCTGCCTCCCACGCAGGTCCGGGGCCTGCCAGGAAGGGTGGTTCCCCGCGCTGTTCTCCTGACAGCGGGAAATGCCCACTTCCCTCTGGGGCCCCGGGCAGCAATGTTCAGCCAGCCCCGGACGGGGCCAGGCGGAGGCCGCCCCTCCTGAAGGGCTCCTGGCAGGGACCCGTCTCCGCCACTTGCATCCGGAGGGGAGGGAGCGCTTTCCACTCGGAGCACGCGTCTGCGCGGTCACTGTTGCTGTGGGCGACCCGTGTTCTCTCCGCGTGGACGCTGCGTGCACGTCTGTCCGTCCTCTGCTGCCGTGTGAGATCACGTGCCTGCATGCGAGGCCCTCGTGTGAGTGTGTGCCGCGTGCGCGCACTGGTCTGCGCAGGTGTAGGACGCACGCATGGAAGGGCTGGACCCGCTTGTGAAACTCAGCCCCAGGCCACACAACTAGCATCCTTCGTGGGCAGGCGGTAGTCGGGGGTGATCACCCCCTGCGAGGGGGCCGCTGGCGGGGTCTCCTGGGGCAGTGCACTGGGGGGCACAGGGAGGCCTAGGCAGAGCCAGGTGGGGCTGTCTCTGAGACGTTTCCTGCATCTGGAGACCCCTGGGGCTCCTGGCTGGAGAAGACACTCGGGATGCTGGAGGCCTGGCCTGGGAGAGTTGGTGCTCCAGCCTCTCGGCCTGTGCCAAGGAAACAGGGACCGGCGCCAGTGGGGCGGGTGTGGGGGCGGGGAAGGGAGGGTCATTCCTGGCTGAGTCTTTTACACTGCAGCAGCCAGGGTAGGCGGCGTGTGGGCCAAGGCCGCCCTGCTGTGCTCTTCATGGTGCCGGGAGCGGCCCCTCCCCCGGTCCCGGGAGGTGGCCCCAGAGGGACCAGAGCTGCAGCCAGCAGCAGGGCTGCTCAGCGGGTCGCAGGGATGAGAAGCCAGCAGGGCGAGAGGGGCAGCCCAAAGCGGGCCTTGGAGTGGGTGGGCAGAGGCAGCCGGAAGGTCCTGCGCATCTGGGTGAGTGGACCGTGGGGTACGGGGCAGTCACAAGGGCTAACCACACGCCGCGCCGCACCCTCCCTGCAGGGACGCCCACACCCCAGCCTCCCAGGATGCTCCCAGTGGGCCGCTTCCGGAGGTTTGGGTGAGGACAGTGCGTCTCATGCAGGGCGAGTGGCCTGGTGGGCCCAGAGCCCATGCACCAGCAGGCCGGAGCCTCTCTTCCCCTCAGCCAGGCCGCCTCCTTGGGGCACCCCATGGGCCTGCGTGGCAGTCAGCCAGGACCTGGGTGGGGGCCTGCAAATGGAGGAGAGGCTACTGGAATGCCAGGCCATCCCTTGGGGGGAGGGGGGCTCGGGGAGCACAAAGGAGGACACCCAAGATGCTCACTGAGGCAGACGGGGAGCAGGGCCTCCGGGAAGGCCCGCCGTGAGCCAGGCCAGGGACAGACTTCTGGGCTCCTGTCCCCACTCAGCCTCCAGCTCCTGTGGGGCCTCCGATGGCCCCTGGAGGTCCCCACCCCCCCAACGATCTAGGTCCGGCAGCACTGAGAGGGAGGCTAAGCTGGACGGCCAGCCTCTCTCCACCCTTGGCCTGGGGTCCAGGCTCACTGGGTTCTGCCTTTCCAGCTCTGGGGGTTGGGCATGTCCACCCTTTCCTCTCCTGTCACTTCGGGGCTGGGGTGGGCAGTGGCGAGGCCAGGCCCTGGGCCTGAGGCATGGCCGTTCTCCCATGCTCCGCTTCTCGGGCCCCTCTCAGCAGCTCCGTGCCGTCCTTCTCACGCACTAAATGCGAGACCCAAGCCATACATGGTTGCAGGAGAGCCTGGCCTGCCCCTGACTTTTGAGGCCAGTCCCCAGGGGCTCTGGCCAAGGACAGAGTCACCGCCAAGGGCCCCCAGGAGCATGGCTTGGTGGGTGTGGCAAAGGCACAGAGGCGCAGCGGGTATGGCCTCCTTTGGAGAAAGGCCGGTGTTGGGGGCGTCCTTGGAGGGGGTCGCCCCTGTTGAGGCTGCACCCAGTAAAGCCCACATGCCAAGGGTTTGGGGGACATCCAGTCCTCTGCCCATACAGCCTGACCACCCGAGGGCCTCGGAGGCCGGGGCCTTGCAGGGCTGCTTCCCCACAGGGCCCCGGCCATGCTCGTGATGGGGCTGGGCACCAGGCATGACCCTCCAGTCAGTCCCTTCCCCAGCCACACGCCTGAGGCCGTGGGCAGCCCCCAAGTGCCCAGGGTCTGGAACAGCCGCTCCGGTTCTCCCTATCTGACCCTGTCCCCGGGGCAGGGGAAGTACTCTGGGACAAGATAAGGGAGCCCCAGAGACGCCACTTCTGGTGCATCGTCACCACTGGGTCAGTGGTGTTCCTGCCGGTGTGGCCACCTCCAGATCCTCGGCGGACAGGGAGGCGCGTGAGAAGCCCGTGGACGGTGGTGGCCCTGATGGGGAGAGGGCACAGCTTCCCCCCCCCACCCCCGCCCCAGGCCCGTTTGGCGGGTGGAGGGAGACACCGCGGGTGGGGGGGGGACCCGGCTCCCGTCGTGGGCTGGGGGCTCACGGCAGGTCTCCCTCCGGCCCGCAGTTCGGCAAGATGTCGGTGAAGGAGGGTGCGCAGCGCAAGTGGGCGGCGCTCAAAGAGAAGCTGGGGCCGCAGGACTCGGACCCCACGGAGGCCAACCTGGAGAGCGCGGACCCCGAGCTGTGCACGCGGCTGCTGCAGGTGCCGTCCGTCGTCAACTACTCGGGCCTGCGCAAGCGACTGGAGAGCAGCGACGGCGGCTGGATGGTGCAGTTCCTGGAGCAGAGCGGCCTGGACCTGCTGCTCGAGGCCCTGGCGCGCCTGTCCGGCCGCGGGGTGGCCCGCATCGCCGACGCCCTGCTGCAGCTCACCTGCGTCAGCTGCGTGCGAGCCGTCATGAACTCGCAGCAGGGCATCGAGTACATCCTCAGCAACCAGGCCTACGTGCGCCAGCTGTCCCTGGGTGAGCCGCGGCCGGGGACCCAGATGGCCTCCCGAGCTCAGGCTGGGGCCCCGCGCCACGGAAGGCAGCGGGAGGGCTTCCTGGGGAGGAACCGGGTGCCTGTTCGCCCCAAGTCTGAGACGTCCAGGTCAGCTTGGAGCCATGGCCCACCAGGAGCACCTAGTTGCCCCCTCTGTTCCGTGGCTTTGCCTGGCCTTCCCGTCCAGCCCTGTGCCTGTTCGCGCCCTGCCCCCTTCCCCGCCTCTGGTCTACAGCACCCCCCACCCCACACCTGCCACCGTAGTCCGTGCCCTGGCAGCCGGTCTCACCCGGGCCAAAAACACAGCGTCCAGCCACACACCCCGCTTACACTGCACCTGGACTCAAGCCCCTTGAGCCTCACAGGTCACCGCCCTCAGTTCTGGCCAGCACTTGCGGCTGGAGGCGTCCTCCGCCTCCTGCCACACCCCGCCCCTGCCCACTCTGTGCCCCGCTCCCACCTCCTGCTCAGGCTGCTCTGTGCCTTGTGCACCTGCTGACTCCTTAAGTTCTCACTCACGATCACCTCCTCCAGGAAGTCTCCCCAGGCTGCACCCAGTGTTAGTCTCCTACCTTTGAGAGTGACCTCAGGTGGTCTTTAGTAAGCAGGAGTCCCACTGTGTTCCTGGCCTGCCAGGCTGTCCTGCTCTGTGGCAACAACCATGTCCCCCTCATGCTTGGGGCTCCAGGGAGGGGTGGGGGAGTGAGGGTGGGTCGGCCCTTGCGAGTGGGCACATGCCTGTGTAGAGTCCTTTGTGGCCTCTCAGCAGGCCAGCTAAGGGACACCCCCAAAGCTTTCCCAGCCCAGGGCCTGAGGTGGGAGGCAGGAGCTCATGAGGACAAGGAGATACCCTAAGCTGCTGGGCAAAGACGTGGGCTCGGCCCGGGAAGCTGTGCCAGTGTGAGCCTTGGGCCCAGAGCCAGTGGGGACCACTCAGAGCTAAGGCCCAGCCCAAGCAGACTGTCCCTGCAGGGTCTGCCTCTCTAGTCCTGGAGAGATCAGCGCCCCGGGAGGGGGAGGCCAGCCCCTGCTGCGGCCCGTGGACTGGGGAGGAGTGCCCCCTGGTGTCCACCTGCGGGCCCTGCCTGTCCCGCTGGAGTGTGGGTTCAGGACAACCGGGAGCAGGAGCCCAAGCCTGGGACTGACAGGGGCCCCCGCTGAGACTCCCTGACCCTCCGCAGCTCTGGACACATCCAACGTGATGGTCAAGAAGCAGGTGTTCGAGCTGCTGGCGGCCCTGTGTATCTACTCCCCTGAGGGCCACGGGCTGACCCTGGACGCCCTGGACCACTACAAGGTGAGCCCCGGGGCGCCGGGGTGCGGGCCAGGCCAAGCGCGAGCTGACCCCGCCCGGGGCGCGTGCTGACCCCGCCCGCCCCGCAGACGGTGCGCAGCCAACAGTACCGCTTCAGCGTCATCATGAACGAGCTGTCGGACAGCGACAACGTGCCCTACGTCGTCACCCTGCTCAGCGTGGTCAACGCCATCATCCTGGGCCCCGAGGACCTCCGCACCCGCACCCAGCTGCGCGGGGAGTTCACAGGTAACCGCCCACGGCCCACCCGGTGTGCCCTGCGGGACCCCAGAGGAAGGCTCTGGGAAGCAGCCCCCAGCCGCTCCCTGTGGTGGACTCGGGGCCCTGGGGCCCCGGACATGAGTCCTTCATGGCTCTCAGTGGGAGGCTGACCCCCCAGCTCCAGTCCTGCCAGTGGTGGCCGTGCCATTTAGTGGGATGATGGCGTGTGCCCTCCAGAGTGTTCCTGGCACCTGCAGAAACCGCAGGGTCCCCCTCCCGCCCCATGGGCTGGGCGTTCTGGGTGGTGGGAATGAGCCCAGGGAGAGAGCAGAAGGGAAGGTATCAGAAGACGCGAGCACCCTGGGACAGGGGGTGACCAGAGCAACCTCTGAAGCCCGCTGACCCTATTGTCCCTTCCCAGGGTTGCAGCTGCTGGACATCCTGACACGGCTACGGTGAGTCCCCATCACCGTTCTCCAAAGCCAGGCTCACCCTCCCCTTGGGCCTGGAGCAGCACCTCCCGACGGGCAGAGGGGCTTCCGGGAGTAGCCCCCGTGGGCCCGCCCCGCGGGACCCAGGTCCCGGAGACAGCGCAGTTGCCATCCGTCACGCTGCCTGAGGGGCGGCCCTGCAGAACCTCCCGGCCCAGCAGCTTGGGAGTTGCCAGATACAGCACGGAACGTCCCGTTGGTGTGAGCGCGTCCCCGATAGCGCACACGACATACTTAGGCTAAACACACTTGCCGTTTTCCTGACACTCAAACTTACTTGGGTTCCGGGAACCCATGCAGCTGAGAACACCCCTCCCGGGCCCCTGTCAGGACCACTGTCCCGGCGCAGCACGCCCCGCTCAGGGCTGTCTGTGCGTCTGTCCAGGGTTGGGAGGGAGGCGGGTGGGGCAGCCGCCTCAGCCCACCCGGCCCCTCTCGCCCCAGGGACCTGGAGGACGCCGACCTGCTGATCCAGCTGGAGGCCTTCGAGGAGGCCAAGGCCGAGGACGAGGAGGAGCTCCTGCGCATCAGCGGGGGCGTCGACATGACCAGCCATCAGGAGGTCTTCGCGTCTCTGTTCCACAAGGTGAGCCGGGGGCCAGGTTGCGGGGGCCTGGCTCCAGAGACCGGGGTCCAGGGCTCCGCCGTGACTGCCTTCCCTGCCCCAGGAGACCCCACCCTGACCAGAGCCGTAGGGCCGGATCTGGTGCCCCAGCAGGGAGCAGTGAGGGGCCGGGGGCGCTGGAGACCGGCGGAGCCCAGAGCCGGAGCGGGCAGCCTGGGGGCAAGTCTTCGTTGGCACAGGCCCAGAGCCAAGGCCACAGGGCCCTGGAGAACATTGTCGCAAAGATCAGAGGTAGCTGAGCTGTCCCTAGCTCCAGCCGGCGGACGGCCTCAAATGGTCCCAGGGGCTTCTGGACCAGCAGGAGTCCAGGAGGCCAGGTTCTGGTCCAGCTCAGGCCCTCCCCGGTGGGAGCACCTGCCCTTCACTGAACCCACCGCTCTCAGCCAGGGGACGAGTGTTGCCAGGAGACATCCAGGACATCTGGACGCATGCAGGGGGGTCTCAGTGTGGCATGCGGTCCCACTGGCTTCAGGTGGGTGGAGACCGGGGAGGCCAGGACACCTCCCACCACACGCAGGGCCGCCCCTAGCACGGAGAGGTGTGTAACCCCAACGTCACCTGTGTGCCAGTCTGCGAAGCCCGGCTCCGGCCTATCTGCAGCGCCCTTTCGAGGCACAGAGCCGTGATGGGGTGGACGTCCCTAGTGGTCTGAAGCCTGCGGTTGTCAGCTGCCCCGGGAAGGGCGCGGCCACAAACCTGTCCTTTTCTTCCCCACCCAGGTGAGCTGCTCCCCTGCATCTGCCCGGCTGCTGTCCATGCTGCAGGGTCTCCTGTACCTGGAGCCCACCCTGCCCTCCAGCCAGCTGCTCTGGGAGGCCCTGGAGAACCTGGTGAACCGGGCCGTGCTCCTGGCCAGTGATGGTGAGCGGGTGGGGTGGTGTGCCCCCGACCCCAGCCCAGTGGACAGACAGTGGGGCATCAGACCCAGTGGGAGGTCAGGCCAGTGGGAGGGCGTCCCTCCTTGGCCGCTCGCCGCCCCCCAGCTGCTTGGGCATTCTGCGCTGACCCTGGACACCCCCACACAGTCCAGGAGTGCACCCTGGAGGAGATGGTAGAGCGGCTCCTGTCCGTCAAGGGGCGGCCACGCCCGAGTCCCCTGAACAAGGCCCACAAGGGCGTCCAGGCCGAACTCGGCCAGAGCCGGAAGGACAGCACGCCCCAAAACAGCGGCTCCCTGAAGGCGGGTGTGGAGGAGCAGCAGCCGGAGGCCGGGCTCCACGGTCTGCACCTCCCCGTGCAGAGGGCGACCAGCTCGGGAGCCCCACAGCTGCAGACACCCGCCCCCGTCCCACCGGCTCCCCCACTGCCCGGCTTCTCGCCAGTGGGGCCCCCTCCCCCGCCCCCACCGCCCCCACCGCCCCCACCGCCCCCAGCGACCCCACTGCCAGCCCTGGGGGCCCAGGCCTCCCCGCCCCCTCCCCCGCCCCCCGCCCCCACCTCCTCCCCCGCCTCCGCTGCCTGCCTCTGGCGGGGCCCTACCTCCCCCACCTCCACCACTCCCAGGCCCGGGGTGCCCCCCACCACCCCCACTACCTGGCCTGGACGGGGGCCTCCCTCCACCCCCACCCCTGCCCGGTCCCCACGGCGCCTCCCCGGTGGGTGGGGAGGAGATCATTGTGGCGACCCACGTCCTGGCCCAGGGCTCTGCCCCCATCCCAAGCCACCGGCAAGTCAGCGCTCCCACCCTGCGCATGAAGAAGCTCAACTGGCAGAAGCTGCCGTCCAACGTGGCCCGAGGTGAGGACCCTCGGCCGGGAGCACCCGCCTCCCCGAGGCCGCGGACCCCGCCCTGCTGCACCCTGCTGCGCACGTCCCCCCGCGCACCTTCCCCGCGCCCGCCCCGTGTGGTGTCTGTGCCCAGGTCTGAGCCCACGGTCCCCCCCCACCCCGCCCTCGGGCGGGACTGGTCAGTCTCTGCCCTGGGCTCTGCCCTCAGGTCGTCAGGGTGGGGATGGGGCAGGGGCAGGGACAGGGACGGGCCAGAGGTCGCCTCTGAAGACCCTTCCTCCTGCATGCGCCTTGGTAAGCCAAGATGTCCCTCTGCTGCCACAGCCCCTGCCCTGCCCGGGCCCCGGGGTGCTGATGCTCAGTCGGAGAAGGTCAAGGCCGAGGCTTGTGAGACGGCCGGTCCCCCGCTAGCTGGGACTCGGGCACGCGTGCGTCTGTCCACGTGCGCGTGGCATGACGGCGACTGGAGGGCATCCCTGGCCCCGGGGCAGGCATGAGCCTGACCGCGGACCCCGCCCCCCAGAGCAGAGCTCCATGTGGGCCTCACTGAGCAGCCTGGGCGCCGAGGTCGTGGAGCCCGACTTCTCCAGCATCGAGCGGCTCTTCTGCTTCCCCGAGGCCAAGCCCAAGGAGCGCGTGGCTGCCCCCCCCAGGAAGGAGCCCAAGGAGGTGGGGCCGGCCCTGCCAGGTGGGGGGTGCAAGGGTCTCGGTGCCGCTGCAGGTTCCAACACCAGGGCGGGGTGTTTTCCAGATCACCTTTCTGGACTCCAAGAAGAGCCTGAACCTCAACATCTTCCTGAAGCAGTTTAAATGGTGAGCAGCCCGTCCGGCCGAGCCCCTGCCCTCCCGGCTCCTGCCATCTGGGGCTGCGCAGTGCCCTGGGGGGGCACTCCTGGGAAGTGCGACTCGCCCTCCCTGGGGCCAGCCGGAGCCACAGACCGCCCCTGGGGAAGCGGAGGCCCAGCCAGCAGTGGGCAGTGCCCCTGGCCCCCGGGCCCTTCCCTGCAGTGGCTGGGCGCTGGCTCCTGCCAGGGAACTCCCTGGGTACTCATGAGCCCGCCTGCCTGGGTCCTGAGCAGCCCCTAGGAAGGAGGAGTGGGCGTGCCCTGACAGGCAGGGAGTCAGCCCCCAGCCACGTTGCTGTGCGACCCCAGGCAGGTGGATTGCCTTCTCTGTGTCCCGGCAGCTCAGGCCCGAGCAGCAAAGAGGTCGTGGGCTGAGGGCAGTCCCTGACCAGCAGGGTCCCCAGGAGCCCAGAGGAGGGGCCGGTGCTCCCTCTGCTCCCACCGAAGCCACGCCCTCTCTCCTGCAGCTCCAATGAGGACGTCACTGCCATGATCCGGGCTGGGGACGCCACCAAATTCGACGTGGAGGTTCTTAAGCAGTTCCTCAAACTCCTTCCGGAAAAGCACGAGGTGAATGGGGCAGAGCCTTGCCGGCCCTGCCCGGGTTCTCCCCGCAAGAGAAAGAGCAGGGGACACACGGACACACAGAGCTGTGCTGGACATGAGTGGGCCCTGGCAGGGCAGGCATGGGCAGGTGCGGGCGGTGCGGGGGCTTCCTGGGGGGATGGGGGCTGGAATCCCATGTGTGGGCCTCCTCCCTGCAGATCGAAAACCTGCACTCGTTCACGGAGGACCGCGCCAAGCTGGCCAGCGCCGACCAGTTCTACCTTCTCCTGCTGGGCGTTCCCTGGTGAATGCGCCGCCCTCGGACCCCAGGGCCCACTGGCAGGGATGGGGCTGAGGGAGCCAGGCCCAGACCTCGAGGAGGGAGTGCAGCCATGCAGACCGTTCCCTGGGGCTCCATGGGGAGCGCCGCACGCACCATTCATGCTCCCCCCTGCTCCGAGAAGGCGGGAGCCCTGCAGGGGGACAGCTGTCTTCCTGGTCCCATGTGGGTGCTTGTCTCAAGTGCCCTTTCCCAGGCCCTACCCCAGTCCTGCGGAGTCCCCGTCAGGAGCCTGGCCCGGAGACGTGCGCGCTGCCCAGGGCCAGGGTGTGGGCCCCCGCGCTACAGGCCCTGATTCCCGGCTGTGTCCCCAGCTACCAGCTGCGGGTGGAGTGCATGCTGCTGTGTGAGGGCTCGGCCGTCGTGCTGGACATGGTGCAGCCCAAGGCCCAGCTGGTGCTCGCGGCCTGCTGCAGTGAGTAGGGGGCACAGCCTGGGGCCTGGGGGGCCCGGAACCCACCGGGCGAGTGGTCCCGGGGCACAGACCCTCCCCACCTCGCCGTAGACATAGCCCCTGCCCTAAGGCACACGCACACGCTCACGTGTGCATTCACAGACGCACACAGGCACGGGCAGGCACAGACACAGGCCCCCGTGCACGCGTGGGCACACACACAGAGACACGCGTGCGTGTCAAGGGGCGCGCTCAGGGACACCCGTGAATGCTCAGCAGTCTCTGCAGAAGAGGGTCAAGCAGGAGTGTACCCCGGCCCCGGGGCAGGGACGCACACAGTGGACATCCACTCCCATGTCAGCCGCCATCCCTGAAGCCCCAAGGGATGGTTAGCTGAGAACCAGGGAGGCCACCGCTCCAACCTTCTGGAAGGTTCCTCTCAGCAGCATCACACCCAGAAAGGGGCCAGGGGTCATCTGCTCCCGGGGTGGGGGGGTGCAGGGGCACAGAGTCCCTATGCCTGCTCCTGCTGGGGGCCGGAACCCCTGGGGTTCCACCCTGGGGACCGCACCCTGGGGAGGGGAGGGGAGACCCCCACACCTCAGCTGCAGACCCCTCGCAGCGCCCAGCCCTCCCTCAGCCCCGGCGCCCTCCCACAGGCCTGCTCACCAGCCGCCGGCTGCCGGCCTTCTGCCAGCTGATCCTGAAAATCGGAAACTTCCTCAACTACGTAAGCGGGTGCCGCCCCCGCTACCCCCATGCCCATGCCCCACGCCCGCCGCCTCCCACCGGGCTTCAGGGGCGCTCACTCCCCACCCGGACCCTCGCAGGGCAGCCACACGGGGGACGCCGACGGCTTCAAGATCAGCGCGCTGCTGAAGCTCACGGAGACCAAGTCCCAGCAGAGCCGCGTGACCCTGCTGCACCACGTGCTGGCGGTGGGACCCCGGGCGGCCCCCTCCCCGCTCCGGCACCCCTGGGGCCAGGGTGTGGCCACCGCCGCGCTCACCCAATGTGTCCTGTTGCAGGAGGCGGAGAAGGGCCACCCAGACCTCCTGCAGCTGCCCCGGGACCTGGAGCAGCCCTCCCAAGCAGCGGGGTAGGCGCCCCCACCAGCACCCCCGCCTCTGGTCCTGGCCAGTGAGGGGGCTGGGCCCGACCGCGCCCCCAGGAACCGCTGCCCCTAGAACGGCCATTTTCACGCCGGAATGGGACCTTGGGTCCATCGTGGCCTGGTCCTAGGTGATTCACAGGAGGAAACTGAGGCCTAGGAGCGGTAGGGAGCGACCTGGTCGTGGTCACACCAGGGATTAGGCTCCTGCCACCTTTTTACACGGCTGAGCCTCATAACAGCCCATGAGGAAGGCCGTACCACTTCCACGGTGCAGATGAGGACACGGAGGCCCAGCCCAGTGGGGCTGCATCCCTGGGCTCCCTCAGCCCAGAGGAGCAGCTCAGGGAGGGGGGCCTGGACCTTCCAACGCCAGGTACACGCTGCTCCGGGAAGTTCTCAGGCCTGAGAGCCGAAGATGGGCTGAGCTGCTGGGGTCACTGTCCCAGCACTTCTCCCCCGGCACCGCCTGGCCCTTCCCTGAGCTCTGGTGTGCTTCTAGAACCTGAGGGCGTGCAGCCCAGTGTCCCCCGCTGTCCCTGCGGCTGTGCCGTCCGCTGTCCCCTGCCGTCCCTGCGGGGGTGTGCCGTCCACTGTCCCCGCCATCCCCGTGGGTGTGCCACCCAGTGTCCTCCGCTGTCCCCACGGGTGTGCTGTCCACTGTCGCCCTCGATCCCTGAGGGTGTGCCGTCCAGTGTCCCTGCCGTTCCTGCCGGTGTGCAGGCTGAAGGCCCCCACTGGCCCCTCCGCTGACCCTGCGAGACCGGACATCAGCTGTCACCTGACCCCGCCTGGCTCTGCGGTTTTCAGGATCAACCTTGAGCTCATCCGTTCGGAGTCTAGCACCAACCTGAAGAAGCTTCTGGAGATGGAGCGGAAGGTGTCGTCCTCCATCCCCGAGGTGCAGGAGCAGTACACCGGGCGTCTCCAGGCAAGCTGAGCCGGGGCCCGGGCCAGGAGGCAGCTGGGGGTTCTCCCAGGTGGTAGGGGAGGACAGGCCAGGGTGAGGGGCCCTGTAGGAGGGCAACAGGCTGTCCCTGATCCCAAGGTCCTTCCTGCAGGGAGGGGCTTCCTCTGAGCCTGGGGCCTGCAGTGCCCAGACCTCCCTGTCCTGCTCGGCTGGCAGTGGCCATCCCCCTCGGGCAGCCAGGCCCCGCCCTGCCCCCAGGGCTCCCCCGGGGTCGTGACCCTTTGGGGGCTGGTGGTGCCTTGGTGGGGCTCTCCCTGGGCTGTGACCGCTCCCTCCTGTCCCCAGGCCAGCATCGAGGCCTCCCGGGCGCTGGATGAGGTGTTCCAGGCCATCGAGGAGAAGAAGCTAGAGCTGGCGCGGTACCTGTGCGAGGACGCGCAGCGGCTGTCCCTGGAGGACACATTTAGCACCATGAAGACCTTCCGGGACCTCTTCATGCGCGCCCTGAAGGTGGGCCGGGCCGCACCCCCTCCCTGGGCTCAGGCAGAGCTGCCGCAATCGCCGGGGTGCCGGGCTCGTGCTGTCCTTCGAGGGCTGGGGGTCACGGGCTCCCCGTCCTCCCACGCAGGAGAACAAGGACTGGAAGGAGCAGGCGGCGAAGGCGGAGAGGAGGAAGCAGCAGCTGGCCGAGGAGGAGGCCCGGAGGCCACGGGGCGAGGACGGGAAGCCTGGTGAGGCCGGGGCCCAGGGAGAGCGGGGCGGGGTGGGGGCGCCGGGAGAGCTTGGGGGGGCTCTCCGTGGGGCCAGGTCTGCGCATCCTCGTACTCACCCCCCGTCCTCGAAGCTCTGGGGGCACCGCCCACGCCCTCCAGGTCCTCGTCTCAGGGCCACGTGGGTGGGCTCCAGGGACCCGCAGGCAGCCTATCTGAGGGTCTTGGGGCCTCTCAGTCAGGAGGGGAGTCGGGAAGCAGGAGGAAGTGTGTGTCATCGACGCCCTGTTGGCGGACATCAGGAAGGGCTTCCAGCTGCGGAAGACGGCCCGGGGCCGAGGGGACGCCGACGGGGGCAGCAAGGCAGCTGCTACGGACCCACCCAGGGACAAGGCGCCTGGTGAGAGCCTCTCCCGCCTTTCCTCACTGTTTCCCTCCTGCTGTCCTTGCTGCCCGCTACCTCCCCTCCTCCAGGAAGCCCTCTCTGACCTCATGGGAGAACCTCACGGTGGCCTTGTTACCAGAGATGGCACAGCCACGAGGTGGGGTCAGAGGGCAGCTCGGCCTTCTGGTCCCCTTGCCGGTGGCCGAGGGCTCCCTGCAGCCCTCTCGGGCAGTGGGCCTTTGACCCGTGTCTTGGGCCTCGGGGCTGCCCGGAGTGGGGGCGCTCTTGGGACGGGGATGAAGTTGGCCCAGTGTCCCCCACCCAGCCACACCACGGGCCTGCTCTCTGGGAACCCACACTTCGGGGCTGCCAGGACAGGCTCTTGGGGCAGTGGGCTCTGCAGGGCTGTGGCTTTCGGGTAGATGTTGGGGTGGACAGAGGCCCTCTGCTCGGGCACATCCTCAGGATGGCCTGGGAGTCGGGCCCTGCCCTCAGCTGTGCGTCCTGTGTCCACAGCGGCCACCAGAGTCCCCGCAGGAGGCACCAGCGGCCCCGCCTCTGAGCCCCAGGGCTGGGACCTCTCCGACGCCACTGCCCCCAGCCCGCAGCCCACGGCAGACCCGCCACAGGGGAACGGGCCTGGGTCCCTGGAGAGGCGTTCTTCCTGGTATGCGGACGCCAGCGACGTCCTGACCACCGAGGACCCCCAGAACTCCCAGCCTTGTCAGGACGCCTGGCCGGTGGTGCTGGGCAGTGCGCAGGCCCTGAAACCTCTCAGGCTGTCTGGTGACAAGCCCCCTGGGGCCACAGGGTCAGGCCAAGACGCCGAAGACCCCACGGCCCCTCGAGGCGTCCGCCGGGCGGAGGCCAACAGCACCATGGAGGGGACGCAGGAGGCCAACCTCCCTGCCACAGGCCCTGGCGTGGCTGGGGACAGGGATGGGGACCAGGAGGACACAGCCCCAGATTCTGCACTGGACACATCCTTGGACAGGTCCTTCTCTGAGGACACAGTCACGGACTCTTCAGGGTCCGGCACTCTGCCCAGGGCCCGGGGACAGGCCTCAAAGAGGACGGGCAAGCGGAAGAAGAAGCGTCCCTCGAGGAACCAGGAAGGTAACTTGGGGCTCCCCTCCCATCGTTCCTCATCCCCTGAAGCAGGGCTCCCGGGTGGGCAAGGCCCATGGAGCGTGGGGACCCCGGCATGTGGTCAGAGCCCGTCCAGCCCCAGCAGGCCCCCCACCTCTCGCTGCCGCTGGCCGTTCCCTCCTCTTCCCCCGAGAGTGGGTGATTCCCAGGACACCCCACGTCCTGCAGGAGAGGAGACGGCCACCGTCCCGCATGGGGGAGGAGCAACTTTGGTTGGGGGGGCGCTGCCCTTGTGCCCACACCCCACACCCCCTAACTCCTGCTTCAGGCCATCCCTAGCAGGGAGTGGCCGCTGGGGTGATGTGGCCTGGGGCTGCCCGAGGCCCAGCGGGTTTGGCTCTGTGTCCACACAGCCCGAGCGCCCAGCGGCCCGGCCCCAGCTCCCAAGTTCAGAGCAGGCCAGGAATAAGTCGTTGAGTGTGTTTCTCTTATTTGAAAGCAGAGGTTGTCCCTGACTCTGACGATAGTAAAACAAAAAGACTCTGTGTGGTCCAGTAAGGTAGGTGCTCATGCTGGTGTCCCGCACTAACGGTGGCCGCGGAGGCCGGGCCCGCGCCCAGCCCTCCTGGACGCTAACCTGCCTCCCTGCAGCCCGCCTGGGCCTGTCGGCAAGCCCTGCCCTCCTGTGCTGCTGGTGCTGGGACCCGCCTGGCCCTCTGCCTTCTCCTCCCTCTCGGGAAGGGCGGGAGCCATGCCTCGCTTAGCTGGTGTCTGCTGTGTGCCAGGCGCGACCTTGGAACCGTGCGCCGGGCAGAGGGGCCTCAGGCGGATGGGGGGCTCCAACGGCGGGACAGGCAGGCGGGGGTCGCCTCTGCCCCAAGCAGTCCGGCTAACCTGGGGCTTTCCTGACTTCTATCCCCCAGCGTGGTAACCTTTGCTCTGAGACTTTCCACGGGGCACACCCCAGCTCTGGTGGGGCCACAAATGTCCCCAGGGAGGCAGTGAGGGACAGAGGCAGTCCCAAGGCCCAGCCGCCAGGAAGAGACAGGCCACAGGCCCTCTCCGAGGAATGGACATGCCTCCCCTCCCTGGTAGCCAGGTCCCGGGGACCGCAGATGGGTCTGTAGGCACATCCCGGGTCCTCAGCACTGGGCCACCCGGGACCCCGAGGATGGGTGGGACCGTGGTTGTCTGGGATGTGGCCCGAGAGGCTCACAGGTGCAGACAGACAGGCCTGGTGTCCCCGCTGCGTTCTGGGCCCTGCCGATGGCGAGCTGATACACTTCCTGGGGAGCAGGGGGCCGCCTGCACCCAGCTCAGTGCTGACCCAGAGGGCCCGGGGTGTGGAGGAGAGGTGCAGGGATGCCCAGAGGAAGCAAGGGCAGGCGAGAAGTCAGGCACAGCCCTCTGGACGGTTTATTCCTGCTCCTCGTACGGGCTTTCGGCTCAGTCCCAGAGTGTGCCACTGGGATTGCTTCTGGAGCCTGGCTCTCCGGGGCGGAACACCAGCATGCACTAGCGAGGGGGGCCGTGGGCTCTTTGGGTTTGGGGGTCTGGCAGCCACGTGTGGCCACTGTCCAGGGGAAGCTTGGTGTGCCCAGCACGGCTCTGCGCCCCCGCAGGACCTCCCCCGCGCCCTCCGGCACAGCAGTCAGCTGCCGCCCACTCGCTCGCCTCCCGGGGCCCCAGCGTCCCCGTGGCTGGGAGCAGGACGAAGGAGTCCCCCCCCCCACCCGTGTCCTTAAGCTTTTATTTGGAAACACTGCCGCTAGACAGGGAATTTGCGGGACCATAATGACCACCACGTGTCCTTCGCCCAGAAACGACAAGAACTCTCCGAAACGAGCAAAACGATCAGCGTCTGTGGCATTGCCCCCAGCTCCCTGAGGGACTGGAAGGTTCAAGGCATCTTGCCGCCTGGCCCCCGAACCCGGCCCGGGGTGTCCTAAGTGAGGCTGCTCTCACGTTGTGTTCGTGGCAGGAATTCCCCCACGTGACCTGAGTCCTCCCCAGAGCAGGTCCAGAGGGGCTCCGGGCCCATTGTCCCACGGGCCGGTGGTGATGTGGGAGCCCCTGCTGTGTGGGGTCCTGGCGCCCTGGGGGGCAGGGACAGAAACCCGCTCCAAATGACTTTTGACCTTTCTGCCTCTCGTCTTTGTGCCCCGTCTTTTTCAAGCATGATCGTCACTCCCGTCTGCTCAGGACCCCGGGGGCTGGGGTGGGAGGGGGCAGGCGGGCAGGGTGTCAGCGGGGAAGCACAGAACAGGGGCCTTAGACCAGAAGGCTCTGGGGGGCAGGGGGCCTGCAGGGCCAGGTAGGGGGCATCCAGGTGGCAGGAACCAAGGAGATGGGGCCGCTGGGAAAGGACAGGTCTGGGGGCGTCCAGTGTCAGGGCTCGGGAAGTGCAGAGGGAGAGGCAGCCAGGGGGAGTGACGGGGGGGTGAAGCCAGGTGGGGGATTGGGAGTGGAGAAGTGGGGGGTGAGCAGGGCCTGGTGGGAGGGGTGGGGAGAGCAGGCCCAGGGATCCGGCCTGGGCAGGTGGACAGGAGCCCGCTGGCTGGGGGGTCATCCCGGCGACTTCCACCTGGAAGGGTCTTGCTGCTGGAGAGCAAGGGCCCGGGGTCAGCGTGGACCGAGGGAGACGCAGTGCAGCCCTCCGGGCCGTGGTGATGGGACCACAGGAGCCTGGGGACCCGGAGGCAGGCACCTTGGCGTTGTCCCCAGCAAGTCTGCTCCTAAAGATGCTGTTCCTCTCACTTCCCACAGGCCTCAGCCTGAAGCCCAAAGCCAAGTGAGAGTGCTGCGGCCGGCCCCCACCGCGGTGGGCCCCCAGAGGTACTGCTGAGCTGGGCCCCTCCAGGGCCAGGCTGGACCCGGGCCCCTGGGAAACCAAAACTCTGTGCCTTACCCTCCGGGGAGGTGGGCCTCCCAGAGCTGCTTGGGGTGCTGTGGCTGACACCCCAGCAGGCCCCAGGGCCCGGCCTCCCGGCCCCCTCCTGGACAGCCTGCACGCCTCCGGCCCCCGTGTGGTCTGCTTCCTGAATGCTGATGCCCACACCCGCACCCGCCTGCCCCACGGCACCTGCCCGCAGGGTTAAGGAGCTTCGGCTGTGTCCCCAGGGCGCCTCTCGGCCGTGCCCTGCCCTCCAGCCCCCTGGCGCTCAGAAGCTTCTGGAGACGGCCCTCACAGACCTCTCCCCACAGAGCCACGGGAGCCAGGCGGAGCTGGAGCTCCCTCGCCCCCGCCCACTGCCTCCTGACCGGGCCCCAGTGCCCTGCTCCCCGTCCCGCCTCTCAGCCGGCCGACCTGGGCTGGGGCAGAGCGGTTCTTAGCGGAGTTGGATTGTTTCTGCGCCCGCTCTACTGCCACAGCCTAGCGGGGCGCAGGTGGTGGAGGCCCCCGGCCTGCGGCAGGGGCAGGCTGGCCGGCGGGGTCCCTCTGCTTGGCAAACGTGGGGCATCCGGTGCAGCTGGCCCCCACCCCTGTACGCCCAGCCCTTGTTGCCACCGGGCCTGGCCACCCTGTCACCAGAACGATCGTCGCTGTGGCTACCACACCCCTGCTAGGCTAAAAGCAGGCGAGGACCCAGGCCTGGGGGCGGCCCGCCTCACCCCTGCCCCAGGTTTGTGCCCCAGGTTTGAGGCTCAGACCAATAAAGAAGAAAGCTGGCCCAGGGAGTGCTGTGTGGCGTTCAGGAGCGGCGGGCAAACGGGCAGTGACCCTCGCCGCGGCTGTGCTGGCCTGCCCACTGCCCCAGAGCCCCCCGGGCCCCGGCCGGAGCAGGTGCGCGATAGACCCCAGCGTGGGGGGGTGGGGAGCCCAGCACGTCCGTACAGAAATCTCACCCGTGGACTCCAGCGGGTTTCCACGTCCGTCAAGCACAGAGATTCGGTTCCAGAACATTCCATCATCCCCCCGAATTCTCTTAGCAGGCGCGTCCTGTGCCGCCTCCCCCGGCCCCCAAGTCTGCTTCCGTCTCCATAGATTTGCTTTCTGTGGACGTTTCCTACAAATGGAGTCCGCTACATGGCCTTCCGTGGCCGGCTTCTCCCACGCAGCCTGTTTGCGGGGTTCACCGCGTTGGAGCGTGGGTCGGGACTCTGCGCCTTTGCCTGGCAGGGTGGCAATCCGCCGTGCGGGCGGGCCTCACGGCGGGGACGGCCCCGGGGGTGGGGCTCCCGTGCGGATTAGCTGCGAGTCTGTGGCCGTTCACGGAACCGTGAGGTGCCCGACGTAGCCGCACTACTTTGCCTCAAGGGCGCGAGCGCCTGTGCCCGTGGCGACCCCGGGGTCCACGTCCGCGACCACCAAACGCGAGGTGGCCCGTGGCGCTCTGCGGCCCAGGGTGGAAGGCCCCGGTGGCTGAGCCCACCCCACTCCCACGGGGAGCCCCCCAGCCTCAGTGACCTGGGCTGCCACGACCGAGGTGACAGGGCCATGGCGCACAGGTCGCTGCAGGGGGGACGTGTTCTAATTCAGGCGAGGCCGTGTGACAGGCCAGGCCCAGCTGTCGGCGGGGACAGGGCTGGCTATAGAAAAGCCCAACCCCCCCGCACCAGGCCCGCCGGCTATTTATAGAGCCAGGCTTGGGGGAGTTGCTGCCGCTGCCGGCCAGCCTGTGGTCCTGCAGATCCCGTGTGGACCCCCACGGTGGCCCCCCCGAGCCCCACGCTCCCCCGAAAGGGCCCCAGCTAGCACCCAGTCCTGCCGGGACTCCAGCCCATCTCCCTCCGCGGGCGTTCCTGAGGGAGGCTCACAGCAAACAGCCCTTCCCGCCTGGCTCCCTTCGGCCACCAGGCCGCCTTTCCCTCTCCATGGCCAGCGTCTGGGCCCCAGCTCCGCTCCCACCGCCGTCCCCCGGTAACACCCAGGCACCCTGGCCACAGTCCCTGCTGGCCACCCGATGCCTGCTCGCCCCGGCCTGCCCAGAGCCTCGGGCCCTCCTGTCCCTGTTCAGCCACTTCCCACAGGTGGGCAAGGGGGTGCTGCTGTCCCCCAGGAAGGCCAAGGACGGGAAGCCTGCCCCTCACACCCCACTTACTGCTTGCATTACGGCATTTCCCCACAGCAATGCCGGGAGAAGGGAGCCAGTCGCGTCCCCGTGGGAGAGAACAGGGTCCCGGTGGGAGCCCAGGGGACTGTAGGGAGGGAACAGGAGGAGAGGACGAAGGAGGGCGGGCGGACTCTCCATGAGTGACCTCTGTGTGACTCTTCTCTTTCTCTGTGGGAACTTCTGGTCCCCCTGGGGGAGCCCACGGAGCTGCAGGCTAATTGCTGGGCTCCGGGTCCCTCTGTACTGAAGACAGTCCCCCCACCAGAGAGGGAACAAGGTCTCCTGGCCCTGGGGAAGGGACCCGTAGTACCCTACTGCCCACAGGGGTCCATCCCTGGCCCCTTCTCCCAGTGGGGCCAGCCATGTCCAAACCCGAGTCCACACGGGATATTTGGGGGGCAGGGTAGGCCCCGCAGGAGCCCAGCAGACGTTGCAAATGCTCTCCAGAAGCCCAGGCCCTCCAGAGGTGGGCCAAGAAAGGGTCCACCGCGGGGCCTCTTGGAGCCTGCCAGCAGCCGCGGACCGGCATGTCGGTCCCACCACCGCTCCTCGTTGCTGGACACTGAGCCCGAGAGTGTGGGCAGGGGTGCTGGGGAGGGGACATGCTGTCCTCCCCCACCAGAGCGCGTGCATCGGCCGCGGACCAAGCTTCACCGCAGGCAGGCGCCCTCTCCAAACCCCCAGTGGGGCGTGAGTTCGCGGCTCCCCCTCTCACCCTGAAGAGGGTCCCCTGGGGTTTCTAAAACCCTGAGTTCCGGGCCTGGTGAGGACCCATGGGAGTGGGGACCCAGGTCCCGTCCCGGAGCAGGGCCGCACAGGTGTCCCCGGGAGTGTCCCCGTGGGGGGGAACCTAGCCGGCTGTCCTTGTGCCCCCGCCTCCAGAAGTGGGTGCCCGGGGCCGCCGCTCTCCCGCGGTGGCTGGGCGGGCAGGGGCGGGACCCGGCAGCCTGGAGGTCACCGAGAGGCGCCACTGCACCAGCCTGGCCCGCCCCCGGCCCGCCCCCTGCCCCGGGCGGGCTCCTTTTAATGGCACAGCGGCCGGGCTCTCCCGTGGCCCAGCGCAGCCGAGGAGCCAGACCAACATGTCGGGGACCCGCGCCTCCAACGACCGGCCCCCAGGCTCGGGCGGCGTCAAGCGTGGCAGGCTGCAGCAGGAGGCGGCGGCCGCCGGCTCCCGGGTGACCGTGGTGCTGGGCGCGCAGTGGGGGGACGAGGGCAAAGGCAAGGTGGTGGACCTGCTGGCCACGGACGCCGACATCGTCAGCCGCTGCCAGGTGCGGGCCCCCCCAGCCAGCCAGCCCCCTCCTTCCCTTGGGCCTGGGGCCCTGTCCTCCCGCACCCGACCTGGACACGCCTCTTGGACGCCTCCCCTCCCTGGACGCCCCCCTCCCTGGACGCCCTCCCCTCGGCCACCGGACCCTTCTACACGCACGCACTCCCCTCCCCCCTCACTCCGCAGCCTGCCTTCCCCACCCAGCCCCACCCCTCCAGGCTGTGGGCCAGGGCGGAGCTATAAATGCCTGTGCTGAGCTGGGGACACCCGATCTCCGGGGGGGGTGGGGGGGGGTGGGGGGGTGCACCGCGGGTGTGCCGCCGGGCCCTCCGGCGTGGGGGCGGGGTGGGGGCCCAGCTCCTGGCTGCTCTGAGACACCCGCCCTCCTCACTGGGACTGGTACGGAGCCAAGAGCAGGCAGAGGCAGGGGCAGGACCATGGACTAGGACCAGAAGGAAGACAGGCCAGGGTCAAGGAGGGTCCCCGGCCAGACTCGGGGCGGGGGGGGGGCCACGGATGGCTGGCCAGGGTGACCCAGTGTCTGGCGGTGCCAACGGGGAGGCCAGACATGGGCTCTGTCCCCAAGGTCCCAGGGTGACCACTGCCAGCTGTGGGCTGTCCTCAGGGCTGCTCCCTGGGGCCACCGCCCCTGTGCTAGGACTGAGAGCTATGCTTGGCGCTGGGGCTTAGAGCTCAGGGCACAGAGCGGGCCGGTTTTAGGGTGCATGTTTTGGCTGTGTGGGGTTTGGAGCCATGCCCACAAACACCGCTCCAAATGGGGAAGGGGCATCCCCTGAGCTCTTCGTCTGGTGTGGGGCGTCATTCCCAGCTCCTGCCAGAAAGGCTAGGGCGGGGGCCCACTCCCAGGGAAGGAAATGGGCCCCATGCTAGGCTCACAGAACACCTCAGCCGCTCTCTGCGTCACTCCTGTCCCACACAGACAGTGGGTTCTGGAAGGTGCATCCCAACCTCATAGAGAGACCTCCTACCCGTTCTGCCCCAAGCCAGGTGAGCAAGCCTAATCCCGGCCCCGGACAGCCTCCAGGAGCCAGAGGCGGTCTCCGGGCACCCTGCTGCTTGAGCTAGGGGCCCTTGCCCCTCCACAGCTGGGCACACGGTGCCACTGCCCTCCATGTAACCTGCTGGCTCCAGTGAGCCTCCCAAGTCTGTCTGTGGCCCGTCTCCCTTCTGAAGAGCCCGGAGGGCTCTGCAGGCCATCCTGGCCACGGAAATGGCTCTGGCGTGGGTCCTCCCTGCTCTGCCGCACGGGTCAGCAGGACAGGACCTGCCAAGCACAGAGCAGGCGGGAGCCCCGTCACCTGACCTGGGGGCCCACGGGGCACCCTCGCCCCTAGCTGACTTCTCAGACTGAGATCAGATGCGTCTCTGCCTGCAGGAGTCCCGGGTGACCTAGCAGTGGGGACAGCTGGGGGCTGTCCTGGGAGCCCAAGGTGCCTTCTTCCCTCCAGCCCACAGCCAGTGTGGTGGAGCGGGGAAAAGGAGGCCCAGAACAGCGGAGGAGGGAGAAGCAGCAGCCCACCTGGGCCCTCCCGTGTGCCACCCACCCACAGAGACCACACAGGCTGTCCGGGGATGTGCAGTGAGGGCCCCGCGCTGGCCCTGGGGAAGCTGCCATGAAGCTCAAAGTCACGGCTGCGGGCGCACAGAGCCAGCCCCAGCCCTGACCCCGGGAGCCGGCAGCGCGAGGGAGCAGGGGGCTTCGGGAAGCGGGCAGGGGGGCACGTGCAGTGGGCAGGAGTCCTGTCTGGGTGGCTGCCTGGAAGGGCTGAAGCCGGCCAGCCCCAGTGACCAGAAGTGTCCCTGGCCTGTCACTTGGGCCCGGGGCTGTCCTGAGTGTCAGCTGGACCGCCCAGCTCCACGCTGCCTCTGCCGACCCTCACCACCGGCAGCCCTGTCCCCTCCCCGCTCCGATTCAGCACCTCTCTGGAGCCCTCCGGGGCCTGCAGCGGTCTAGAGCCAGGCCCACCTGCTCCCCCACGGCTGGTTTCTTCCCTGTCAGTCTCGCGGGGCCTGTGCCCAGCACCCCAGCACTCCCCCACTGCCTTCCCCACTGTCCGGGGTCTTGGGCTTGGGTCCCTCCTGCTGTTTTCTGTGTCCTTTGGGGGGCAGCCTCCCCTTCTCACTGGAAGGATGGCACACATCCCACCTCCCTGCCACTCCCGCAGGACCCCCAGCCGCCCTTTGTCCCACGCTCTGGGCCTATGGGGGCTGCTGTGGGGCACCTGGGGTCGGGGCAGGGCAGGGAAGGCCTCCCTTGGCTCATGGCGGTGCAGGTTCCCTCTGGGCCATGTCACGGCGCCCCTGGGAACCGCTGCTGGCGTGCCCGTTCTCCACGGGGACTTGGGGCCGGCACACCGGCTGTGAGCTCTGCCCTCCCGTCTTGGGAGTCCACACACCTCCCCTGGGCTCTGTCTTCTGTTTGCCGGCACCCCTCCTGCTGCTCAACCCTGTCCCCGGCCTGGAGTCGGCCCCAGGCCCAAGCAGCCAGCTGCTCACGCCCAGCCCTTCCTCCATTTCCAAAGTTATTTTGTCCAGAAGGCTCTGGGGCACCCTTGCCAGGACTGCCGCGGATGGGATTTAAAATTCTCTCCTTTGCAACGGAAGCATCCATGGTACCGGGGTTCCATGGGTGACCGTGTTCAGGACAAGGGTGCTGTGTTTCTCTGTTTCCGCCACAGCCTACGTGCAATCACCCATCTGGGGGGCATGCGCGTCCATCCAGATCACACCCCGGGAAGGGCCAGCGACTCGAGCTGCTGGTGGAGAGCTATGGTTCTGTACATGGTGGTCTCACTCTGAAGGGCCATGTCCTGCAGATCGCGGGGGCTCTGGGACCTCTCTCGCCACGTGGGTGTCAGGAGATACCGAGCCTCACCTCGAACCCCGAGCTGGTCAGCGCCTTCCATGGGACAAGGGGTGGGGAGAGCCTGTCGTTGCTTCCAGAAGCAGGCGTCCCTGCATGTCTGCATCCTCTGATGCTTGGGGGGCGGGCACCCCCCAGCTAACACAGCTCTTGGTGGCCGTGGAAGTGTCTGCAAAGGGCAGCTGTCACCTGTCTGGAGCCCCTGAGCTCTCCCTCCCACCCCCGTGCGGCGCTGAGCCCAGGGCCACTCTGCGTGGGGTTGAGTGAGTGAACAGCGGCAGCGGGCGAGGGAAAGGACTGTGTAGGTGGGTGGACTTCAGGTCGGGTCCCCGCGTCTCCACCCTGAGAGCAGGTCACTTGCCGTGTGTCACCCAGGACCCAGACTCAGCCGGACCCCTACTGCACCCGGGGCTGGCCAGGAGCCGCTGCTCCGCTCCCCTGCTCTGCTCCCTGCTCCCCTCCCCTGCTCTGCTCCCTGCTCCCCTCCCCTGCTCTGCTCCCTGCTCCCCTCCCCTGCTCCTCTTGCCCACGCATCCGGGCTCAGACCAGGGCTGGGGATGGACGTGGGCAGAGGAGCGCCTCCCTCTCCGAGAGCTGGACTGGGGAGGCCAGCGGGCTCTGTAGCTGCGGGGGCGCGGGGGGGCAGGGCTCTCAGAGAAATGAGATCAAGAATGTTGGGGAGAGGGGGAGTCTGGAGCTCACGGGCCTGGGGCCCCTCGAAGCTGATGGGGTGGGGGTGCATCACAGGACAGATGACCAGGCCAGTGCCTCCCTGGGAATCAGGGCCGAGGGCATGGGGGCCAAAGGAGCCCTCCAGAACAGCGTGGAGACGCGTGTTGTCGGGGGTTCAGGGAGAACGGGAGGGGTGGGGCCCCTGGCAGGTCAAGGGTCAGCGGAAGGCCATCCACGCGGACACCGGCAGGGCACTCGGGACGAGGGCTGGTGCACCGAGGCAGGAAGGGGACAGATGCTGGCGTGCGAGGATACACGTGGGAGACGGGGGTTGCCCAATGTGCTCCGCGGGGAGCCCTGGGAGTGGGGTGGGCGCCCCAGGGGCACCCTTGAGCCCCCGCAGTCTGCCCCCACCAGGCACACTCACTGCCCACCCCGCCCCATGGCCTCCGAGGAGGGGCAAGAGCCCCGACTAGCGATGGACCCTCTGAGCCGGCTGAGCTCACCCCTCACTGTCCTGAGGCCTGCGCCCATGGGTGCCTGACCCGACTCGGGGACCGAAGGCCTACCCTGTTGCTGCAGGAGCAGGTCCCCCAGACTGGGAACGGCCCCCAGCAGATTCAGGGGCTCCACAGAAGGTGGCAGGAAAGGGGGGCCGGGAAGATGGTTCTCACAGGCTTTCTGTCCGCCAGGTCTTGGGGCCCAGTGGGGACGTCAGAGCTGGCTCTCAGGGCTGCACAAGCCTCGAGGTGCCCAAGAGGGTGTCTGAGGCCGTGCTCTCTCGCTGCCAGGTGGGGACCCGAGAGGGGGTTTGCACTGTGTGGCTCCTGGCCACCGCTCACACTCCCACAACGGGCCTTGTGTGTACCTCAGACTGGGCAGTCCCTGGGGAGGGCTCCCTGCGCCTGGGCCCCTTTCCCTGGTCCCAAGGAGAGTGGGCCCGCTGGCCTTCTGCAGGGACAGAAGGTTCAGAGCTGCCCAGGTTTCCGAGTGGGCCGGCCTTGGCCTTGGTCCTATTCCTGGGTCCAGGAGTGAGAGCCCCCTTTTCTGCCTCCAGTGGGGCAGCTGGCTGGGGCTTCTGTGAAGTTTGGGCAGGGTGGCGAGAGTGGCTTCAGTGTCCGTGGTCGGTCCGGAGCTGGGGCTGACCCAAGGCTCTGCCACAGAGGGAGGACCTGGAGGCAGGCAGAGCCCCAGAGGGGACACCCCGAGCCCTGCCTCTGTGCCCAGCTCCCACCTGACTTGGCCCGTCCCCTGGGGTACAAAGGTAAGGGGAGTTCTGCTCCAGGGAGCCATGGGGCCGACGGTGAAACAGATCTGGGGGTCGCCCCAGGCTGCCCTGAGTTCCAGGACGGTCCTCGCTCACTCTCTCAGGGCACAAAGTGTGGAACCTCCAGAGCCTGTCCTCCTAGGCTGAGCCGCCCAAGAGGGAAAGGGACCAGGCCAGGCCGGATGTTCACACCTGCTCTCACTGGGACCCTGGCCAAGCTCCTCCCTCCACGTGGTTTTCCAAACCGGCTGGAGCTGGGGAGCTGCACCCCCAGCCCGAAGGCCCCCAGGCCTGGTCCTTTTTGGGCCGCGGGGGCAGGTGGCAGTGGGAATGAAGCCTAAGGAGGGCGTGGGGGTTCCTGCCCCATCTCACCAGCTGGACCGCGGTCTCTGGGACCATCGCCCTGAGCCTCGGTGGAGCTGCTGGGAGAAGCTCCCCGCAGGTCAGCAGGCCCTGGGCTCAGCGTCCTGGGGTGAGCTCCTGCCCCCTGGGAGTGGGCTGCGGTCTGAGGCCTGGGCCCTGCCGCTGGCCCGGGTCATCTGATGCCCACTGGGCCACAGTGGCCTGTGCTGTTCCCAGGTGCCCGTGTTCACCCCACACAGAGACGGGTGCGCTCCACAGTGCTTCTGGTCTCCGTGTATGTCCTCAGGTCAGCCGACATTGGCCCTGAGCACCGGGAGGGCAGGCGGCGGGAAGGGTGCTGTCCAGCCCGGCTGCGGCAGGTGCGAAGCCACTGTGGGGAAAAGCGAAGCCACTGTGGGGAAAAGCGTTCGCAGAGAGGCAGGGTCCTGCGTCCGGAACAGCCTAGATCCTGCCCTGAACTCCCTTCTCTTGGGACCCCAGAGCCCCCCATTGGCCAATGGAGACCCCAGAGCCCCCATTGGCCAATGGAGACCACACCCCCAGCTCCCCTCGCATGAGATACGATTCTGGCTGGGGTGCCCACGTGAGGGGAGGCAGCAGAGCAGGGTAGGGGAAGGGGTCCTCCTCTGAGCCCAGCCTCCCCTGCTGCGTCTCCCCCACCCCATCAGCTCCGCTCTCCTTTCCCCTCCCTCCAGCCGCCCCGCCTCACCTGCCACTACCGTCTCTGTCCTGAACCCCTGGAGCTGCCTGTCCACCCTTGCTCACGGGGTGGCCCCCTGGGCTCCCAGACCCCCACAGGCCCCTTTGTCCTTCCCGTCTGCTCCCCGCAGCCCATCCATCTCCATCGTTCCCTCAGAGGCTGCGGTCAGTTCCCACAGCCAGTGACCTGGGAGCCCCAGGGCAGCTCGGCTCCCACTGGTGACGGGGAGCTGGGAGGACACGGTCACAGTAGGGTGTCAAGTGCACGCCTGGACTGCGGGGACCCTGGGAGTCTGTCAGAGACACCCTCCACGCCATGTCGGGAGCAGCGGGAGCAGACGCACCGGACCGTCCACGCGCATTCCAGACGCGCAGCGCTCGGGCCGTCTGGGCCTCCGCAGACCCGGCTGCCAGCAGGAGCACCCTGGGCAGCCGGCAGCGCTCACAGGGCGGGGATGGGGAGCAGGGGCACTGCGGACATCGAGGAGACGCATTCAGACCCCAATCCCACTGCTTCCTGTACCGAGGCCTGACGTGAGGTCCGGGAGCGAAAGCCACTGGGTCTGTGGTCTCTGCTGTCTCCTCTTGCTGTCCCCAAGCGCCCTGCCACCCCCTGCCCGGGCTGTTTGGGTGCAGGAACTGGGAGATATCAATTTCATCCAGATTCTCCGGGAGGAACAGGTGCTCCCGGCTGGCAGATGGGGGAGGAGGCCACCGTCACTCAGGCCTGCCTGGGATGGGCAAGACCAAGGCCACTAAGAGCCTGCAGCCCCGTGCCGTGCCCCCTCTTTGCAGCAGGACAGGGTGTGGCAAGGACTGGGCCTTGGTCGTGGAGGGGCCCTGTGGGTAAGCCGGTGTCTGCGGTGGGGCTGGGCTGAGGACAGGGCACGGGCACGAGCCAGCATGTTCCCCACCCAGGGGCACCCCCAAGGGTCCTTTGTGGCACACTGGGGGGGCCCACCATGTCCTCTGCTGGTGGGAACAGCAGGCTGGGCACCCCTCCTGGGGCTGGATCTCCTGGGGCCCCCTCAGCCAGCCCCAGCCCCCTATCAGCAAGAGTTCCACAAAGAAAGGACCCTGTCATCTGGGTGTCCCCAAGGACAGAGTTAGACTCAGAGCCGTGTTTTCCTTTTTATTCTTAGATGGCAGGCCCAGGTGGAGCGGTCCCTGCTCAAGGGGCTGGGGGGTGCCGGCCTTGTCAATGGCTACACCTGTCCCTCACCCCGTCCCAGACGACGGTGCTGTCTACACCCACCCTCTGCCGCCAGGGAGCTTGTGCTGCGGGGCCTGGATTTGTGCTTCCTGGAGAGGCTGCCCTCATTCCTGCATCAGAGGAGGGCCCTCCAGAGTGGCTTGTAGAGGGGACCTGTGCCAAGCCAGCCTCCTTGGGGCATCAGCATGGGCCCATGCGATGGTCCTGGGCCAGGGAGCGGGGGGCAGGGAGAGTGGGACCAGCCCGGGTCCGCTCCAAGCCAGTCCCCTCGCCGGGCCTCTGCACCTCATCCATGGCGTGGGTCGGTAACCCGGTGCACCCACACATGCATCAGAGCCAACCACGGCTCCAGAGGCCCCAAGTCCAAGTGTGGACAGTGTCCTGCACGTCCTGGGGGACAGAACCACTGCCCTAAGCCACCTGTGTTTGGAGCTGGTCCAGAGCGAGGCTGGACAGGCCCTCCCGGGCAGGCCAAGCCCTGAGGCTCCCGCGTACTCATCGGGGTTCTCTCCCAGGGGGGCAACAACGCCGGGCACACCGTGGTGGTGGACGGCAGGGAGTACGACTTCCACCTGTTGCCCAGCGGCATCATCAACACCAAGGCCGTGTCCTTCATCGGTGAGTGCCGGCGGCCGGGGTCCCACGCGTGTCGGCAGCACAGGCCGGGGCGTCGTCCAGTCCAGGGCGCCCTTGCACGTGGGGCTGGACGCAGCAGGAGAGCGGGGCTGGCGCGCGGGCAGGGACCCTGTCCTGGGGCGGACGCAGCAAGAGAGCGGGGCTGGCGCTGGCAGGGACCCTGTCCTGGGGGCCGCCCAGCCTGGGCCAGAGGGACCGAGGGCGGAGGCTGCAGGGAGCTGCGTGTGAGAGCTGTTTGCACGGTGGGAGTAAGTGTGTGTGGGTGTGAGTCCGTGAGCAAGTGTGCCGTGCAAATAGGTGTGCGGGCAGGTGTGTGTGTGCACGCGCGTGCACAAGCGTGAGCAGGGCGCACGGGCGGACGCCCAGCCTGCTGGCTCCCCTTGCCTCCCCCTCCCCACAGCACGCCTGCCCAGGCTGGAGCCTTCCCTGCCCTTCAGGGTCCCTCCAGCCTCTAGGACTGTGGGGTCTCCTGCTCTCTCTGTCTCTGCCCCTCTCTCCCCCTGCCTCCCTCCCCCCTCGGCTCTTAGATGGAGCCTCCCTGGCCTAGAGCAGCCCACCCCAACCCAGATGCCCTCCTGCAGCGGCCAGGACACTTCCTCTGGCTCCTTCTGGGGCTGACCCAGACCACCTTCGTGCCTTCTCTGTGCCCAACGTCCCTGCCCCGGTTGGGAAGCCCAGTGAGGGCACAGGGCCGCCAAAGGGAGGGGAGTGTTGGCTGAGGGGCCGCGTGCGGTCAGGCTGTGCCGGGGACCGACCCGGGCTGCTGTGTGGGTGAGGACAGCACGGTGACACCGAGGGCTCACCCAGGGCGGGGCTCCGGGCAGGCTCTCCTGCAGCCCTCTCCTGGCCCAGCCTCATCCGCTGGGCCCTGCGCCCCAGCTGGTGGGAAGTGAGGCCAGGGAGGCCCTACTTGGAGCTGGGGTGGGTCAGGGTCAGCAGTCAGAGCCCAGGCTGCGTGGTCGCGGGGAGCATCGCGGGGGGCGCCCGGCAGCGCGCTCCGCAGGGGGCGAACGTGCCTAACTCAGCCAGCTGCCCCTCGGCTTGCGACACTCCCCGGGCCCCTGCCACGTGGCCACTTCAGGACGCCCTGGCATTTAGGTGACCTTTTGTACTCGGCGCGGCTTGCACAGTCTGAACCACTGCCATCTGGACCCACATCCTGTGTCCCTCAGCGGGGCCTACGCCACCGGCAGCCCCGGGGGGACCACAGGGGGTGGGGCAGGGGAAGGGCTCCTCCTGGGAAGGCAGCAGGTGGCCTGGCTGGCTGCCTTCCAAGAGAAAAGGGACAGCATTTCGCTTCGGCCTGGACCCCACGCTAACGTGCCGTGTGACCTGGGGCCAGTCGCCTTTCTCCTCTGGGCCTCAGTCCGCCCCTGTGAACAATGTCCACGGGTCGGACTTCAGCGTCCCAGGGAGGGAAGGCACAGCGCCCAGAGGCCCTGCTCGGGCCGGGAAGGGTCTTTCACACCATTTTCTCACCACTCGAGTGAACCATCCCAGCCTCCCGAGGCTTCCATGCTGTTGACGTTCAGCACGATTCTGCGCCGGGGCTCGGTCCTCACCCCTGGCCGTGCCCGCCACCGATCACTGGGACGCCTCCGCTCTCGGGCTCTGCACCTGCTTCTGTTCTTTGGTTTCGGCCACTTCTTCTCCTGGCGTGAACACACACCTTGTAAACCCACCAGTCTAGCCGCTTCGACATGCAGAGCTCGGTGCCGTGAAGCTCGCTCACACTGCCCGTCTCCAGAGCTTTCCGTTTCCCCAGCCTGAAAGTGTCCCCATTCAACACTAACCCTGTCCCCCTCCCCAGCCCCTGGCATCACCCCTCCTGTCCCTGCAAATCGGACTCCTCTAGGGACCCCCGTGAGTGGAATCACGCAGGGTCTCTGTCCTTTGGACCTGCCTGTGTCACCTGGCAGTGTCCTCAAGGGTCGTCCGTGTTGTAGCAGGTGTCAGAATTCCCTTCAACGTCGGCTGCCACCGTGCAACTCAGTCCCCTGTGGTGTGTTGCAGGCAACGGGGTGGTCGTCCACTTACCCGGCTTGTTCGAAGAAGCAGAAAAGAATGAGAAGAAAGGTAAGTCTGAGTCCGCGCACACGGGCCCTGGCCTGGGCCAGTCCCCAGCAGTGCGGTGGCCTGCGCCTCCCGCGTGGGTTCTTGGGGGGTGGGGGGATCTCTCTCCCCAGCTCAGCAGGCCCCCACCTGCCTCCCGCTGGCTCGGCCCGTGCAAAAAGCTGGGTCTGCACTCGGGATGCAAGGCCCCAAAGTATGGCTGTGGGCCTCAGTGTTTACGGGGAGTTTTCATGACGCTGGGGACAGGGGGCATGGAGGATCCCGCTCAGGAAGTCTGGAAGGGGCCCTGGGACCTAGAGTTTGATGAAGCCTCCCAGGATACCCGATGTCCGGCCAGGTTGCGGGACCACGGGGCCAACCACGCCTACAGGGAAGGATGTGGTTCCTGGGGGTTCCTGGGCCCAGGAGGCAGGCAGTGACCAAGGCCACCGGCCAGGGTGTCTGAGCAACCTGCCCCCTGGGAAGACTATCTAGACGGGGCAGCGCAGAGACCCTGGTGGGGTCCGAGGAGGAAGCAGGGCTGGGCCTCTGGGCCTGAGTTCCAGACAGGAGCGGGAAGAGAAAACGGGAAACTGACCCTGGCCTGAGCACCAGGAAGTGCCAGGACAGAGGTCCCGCAGGGGCTGGGGTGAGACTCCCGGCCCTCGGCGGGGTAGCGGGCCCTCGGCGGGTAGCGGGGCCGTGAAGGGAGGGCACACCCACATGATCTTTGTGGACTCTTGCCCTGGGTGGGAACTGGGCCGGCTGCCCAGCCTTGGCCGCGCTGCCCGGCACCGCTGACCGCCCGCCGTGTGACCGCAGGTCTGAAGGACTGGGAGAAGAGGCTCGTCATCTCCGACCGCGCGCACCTCGGTAAGCACACCGCCGCCGGCCTGCCCCCGGAACAGCCGCCCCGCGATGGCCCCCTCCCCCACACACCGAGCCCACGTAGCCCCACGGGGCCTTCTCTGAGAACTGCCGAGTAGGCAGGGGGTCGGAATCACGGTCCCCATTGGCAGATGGGAAAACTGAGGCCCAAAGGGACTCCCGGTCACATGTGAGCGTGCGCTGGGCAGAGACAGGTTGTAGTGTGTCCCCTTTCAAACTGGACCACCTGTCCCGGGCAGCCCGGGCACGGGCAGGGGAGCCCCATAACCCGGTGTCTGTCTCTCGCCCGGGGACTCTCACCGGGCCGCGCAGTGTTTGACTTTCACCAGGCGGTCGATGGGCTGCAGGAAGTGCAACGGCAGGCCCAGGAGGGCAAGAAGTGAGTATCTCCAGGGGCTCCTCTCGTCTCGGTGGCTCTCGAGTCTGGGAGCTCTGCAGTGTGCCGACTGGGGGGACGGGGTCCCCTTGAAGCCACCACGACCATAGACACCCAGCACAGCCTGACCCCATACACAGGCCCCCCACACCCTGGCCCCACAAGCACACACAGCTGTGACTTTGTCTTCTGAAGATATTTATGAGAATGTGCGGGGCGCTGGTTCTCCAACCAGGACAGGGTGAAGCCAGGGGCGTCCTGCCCCACCGAGCGACACGCTCACTGGCCACCTGTGTGCACGCACTCCCACGTGTGTGCGGCACACACTCACAGCCACATGCGCCAGGTGGACGCTGAGCGAGCTGTTCACTGAGCCTGGCGCGAGGGCAGTGGCCGGCAGGGGGCACAAGGTGGATGTGGCCAGTGTGCCCAGCCCCCCGGAGGGCAGCGTCCTCCATGCCCGACCAGAGGGAAGCTGGGCCCCAGAGCAGGCAGGACATCTGAGAGCCAAGGCATGGAAGGTCGGGAGGGCTATGCCTGGCCCAGGATCCCTGTGGGGGCCCCAGCCCCCGATTCCTGACAACAGTAGAGAGGCCAGTGGGATTTCACAGCGTCCCAGACTGCAGGTGCTGCCCTGGGGACCGTCCCTCCCAGCTCAACCCTTGTTTATAACGGGGTGCTGCCTGGCACCCTGAGCGCCCGGGTCCTCCCGGCCCCAGCAGGCCGCAGGACAGGCCCCTCGGGCTCACGGCCGCCTGTCTTTCAGTATCGGCACCACCAGGAAGGGCATCGGACCCGCCTACTCTTCCAAGGCCGCCCGCATGGGCCTCCGCGTCTGTGACCTCCTGTCGGACTTCGATGAATTTTCCGCCAGGTACCGGCGCCGCACGCAGCCCAAGGGGGGACTGCGGCTGGAGCTGCGGGCGCCGACACCCGGCGGGGCGCGGGGTCGCAGTCACTGTTGCCCCCGCAGATTCAAGAACCTGGCCCGCCAGCACCAGTCCATGTTCCCCAGCCTGGAAGTGGACATCGAAGGGCAACTCAAAAGGCTCAAGGTAGAGCAGAGGATCCGGCGCGGCGGGCGGAACCGTGGGGGGGTGGCCGGGGGGAGTTCGGCGGGAGCCTGTGGGGGAGGGCGCGCGGGGGGCTGGGGGGCCCGGTGCGGAGAGGGGCAGAGCGCAGGGGTGGGAGAGCGGCCAGCCCGCCCCACAGAGGCGCAGCTCCGCGCGGTCAGAGGCCTGGGAACGCGCAGGGACATACTGTCCCAGGCACTGCTGTGGGGTGGCTGGCGCTCTCGGGGACCACAGGCCTCCTGTGCGAACCCAGGCCACTGAGGGCAGGAGGGTCCCCCCCGCCGGAGGCCAGGCGACCAGGGGACATTTCCCAGGACCTGCTGGGGAAAGACGCTGTCCCTGTCCTATTTGGGGCAGCACAGGGTGAGAACACAAAGCCCTTCCTCAGTTTAATCCCCTCTTTGAAGGCATGTGTCCACATACGGTCACCTTCTGAGCTGCTGGGGGTCAGGACTTCAACAGATGAACCGTGGACGGGGTTGGGGGTGGGGGACAATTCAGCCCGTGGCTGCAGGAGGAGGCCACTGCGAGCCTCGCAGACAAGACCCAGATGGGCTGGGGGCCGTTCCACATCTCGGGACAGGCTAGCAGGACAGGCCCCTTTCGGGAAAGCAATGCCCTAGAACTTCAGGCTGTCCAGAGGTGCCTGGCCCCAGGCCCCAGCCTCTTCTGCCTGCCCCACAGGGCTTTGCTGAACGGATCCGACCTATGGTGCGAGATGGTGTCTACTTTATGTACGAGGCGCTCCATGGCACCCCCAAAAAAATCCTCGTGGAAGGTGCCAACGCAGCCCTCCTTGATATTGACTTCGGTAGGTCCCCAGCCTGGCTGATCTCCATGAAACCCCCTTTCCGGCCTGCTGGGGACCAGGCTGGCCACTGCCCTCTGCCAAGCCAGAGCCCGGGGCCAGCATGGTCCGCAGGGGTGGCAGGCAGCCCCTGACCGGCTCTATCTTGCAGGGACCTACCCCTTTGTGACGTCCTCCAACTGCACCGTGGGCGGCGTGTGCACGGGCCTGGGCATCCCGCCACAGAACATAGGCGAGGTCTACGGTGTGGTGAAGGCCTACACCACACGTGTGGGCATTGGGGCCTTCCCCACCGAGCAGATCAACGTGAGTCTCCATCCCAGCAGGGGGACACAGAGCCATGCGGGTGCCCAAGGGTGGGGTGTGCAGACACACAGGGCACGTGCGGAGGCAGGCGGCCACAGGTGTGTGCGAGGTGGCGCGTTCCAACAGCCCTGCACCACGCAAGCTCCCGGGGACCCGCTTTCCCCAGGAAGCACCGCAGGCAAGCCGCGTGCCTCGAGGGCCCTCAGAGCACCCCAGGTGGTGCGGCTCAGGGGCCCTCTCGGGAGTCCCCTCGGCAGTGAGGGCCCAAGGCTCTGGTCCTGAGCAGGGGTGTGTGAGGCCAGTGTGGGAAGGAGGGGAGAAGAGGGGGAGGCAGCGGAGAGAAGCACTGAGCTCAGGAGCGAGGTGCAGACTCCCCCCTTCACGCGGCCGTGGACCTGCTCTGCTGCTGTGCAGGAAATCGGGGACCTGCTCCAGAGCCGTGGCCACGAGTGGGGGGTGACCACGGGCAGGAAGAGGCGCTGCGGCTGGCTGGACCTGATGATTCTCAGATACGCTCACATGGTCAACGGCTTCACCGCGTAAGCAGCCCTTCCCACACGTGTGATGTCGGGGTGCTGGCCACAGGCTCCCCCACCCCTGCTGCGGCCGGGCCACAACAGCGGGCGACACCCGAACCGGCCATCAGCTCCTGAGCTCGAGCAGGGAAGGGGCGGCCCGAGGGCATCCTGGCACCTGGAGGTTCAGGTCGATGTCTGGAGAGAGTGTGAGCCTCCACCAAGGGCACCATGGCCCTCGGGGACACAACACCTCCGCGGGGCCTGGCCGGGCCTGACTGTCAGGAACTCCGTTAGGTCTGCGGGGGTGGGGCTGGGCGGTGGGAGGGCAACACCGTCCCCGCACGGGGACCCGCTGGCGAAGAGGCTGCACTCAGCACTGAGGTGCCGCTGCTGCAGCGAAACGGAGAACCGGGGTGGCCACAGCGGGCGCAGGACGTGCAGAGAGACCCGCCCACGAGGGAGGAAGGAGAGGGAAGGCAGAAGGAGGGGGGCCTGAGCCAGGAAGAACGGTGGCTTCACACAGCCGCTGGGTGTCCCTGGGGCGGCTGGCCACGGAGGAGGGCTGAGACCCCACACACGGCCCTGTCAGAGGGCCACTAGGGCCAGGGCCATGGGACCGAGTCCCATGGAGGCGCCCAAGGGGAGGAGACCTCAGCCAGGCAGAAGCCATGCTCCCAAGGCAGGCCACGTGTTTCTGGGCTCACCGCGTCTACACTCGCCGGCGGCTGTCAGTAGAGGGGACACGCGGGTGCGCAGGCTTCTGCAGTGCAGCTCCATATGCTGGCTTGGGGACAGGCTGGCCTTGACAAAACTAGACATCCTGGATGCCCTGGACGAGGTGAAGGTCGGCGTCTCTTACAAGCTCAACGGAAAAAGGATCCCTTATTTCCCAGGTACGGGGAGGCGGTGGCTTCTCTGTCTGTTGCATGGGAAGAGAAGGGGTGAGTCTGCAGACTGGGGGGCCAGTGGGAGCCAGGCCCCCGCTCACTCCAGACCCCGGGGACGCTTAGGCACCGCCAAGGCCCAACGCCTGGGCGCCCTGGAAGCTCCCTGGGCAGGCATGGACTGCTTTGTGCAAACGTAAAGATGACTGTCTTGCCAAAGAAAACACGGGCTCCAGTTATTTAAGACCTAACGGTTTTGTTACCGTGCCCCTTCTTTTAGAAAGCACAAAGGCGAATGTTTTCTTGGATCTTACAGTTGCGGTTCCGACTGCACTCCCCTAGCAGCCCTCTCTCCTGAGCCCGTGTAGACCCACCCCCCGTCCTCTTGGCCTGCGTCCCCTGACCCTACTGACCCCTGACCTTGGAGAAGGCACAGCGAGGGTCTGGTGTGAGCCCAGGGATCCAGGGCCCTGGGGAGCATGCAGGAAGACCCTGCGATAGACGTGTTCCGGCACCTTCATCAGTAAGGGATGGCTGGCCTCTACTGTGTCGCGTGGCGGGAGCCATATGCTCCCGGCTGGAGCAGGGTCCTTGCCCTGGGAACAGGGCAGAGATCTTTCAGGATCCCTTCATGCTTCAGGACCCTTTAGTTTCCAAGTTGCGGGGAAGGGGACGCCTGGTGGGGCTCAGTCTGTGAAACATCTCTTGATTTTGGCTCAGGGCGTGATCTTGGGATTCTAAGATCGAGCCCCGACTCAGGCTCTGTGCTCAGGGCAGAGCCTGCTGGAGATTCTCTCCCTCTGCCCCACCCCCTTGCACCCTCTCTCTCTCCAAATAAATGGGTAAATAAAATCTTTAAAAGAAAAGAATTTCCAAGTGGGGTCCATGGAATTCCTCAGCTGAGTCACCTGTGGGCGTTCTACCAGACCCCTCAGCAAGTCCATGTCCAGGGTGGTCTGGAAGAGGTATAGCCCATGTCCGAGGACCATTCCCCACTCCCCGGAACAGCAAACAGGGCCACATGCCTTCCCCCCGCTGACCACTGTGGCAAGCAGGCCCCCCAGTGGACGACCCGAACACCAGCACCTTGGGAAGGTGGGTCACCTCCCCCCACCCGGTCTCCCCAGCGAACCAGGAGATCCTGCAGAAGGTTGAAGTTGAGTACGAGACGCTGCCTGGGTGGAAGGCGGACACCACGGGCGCCAGAAAGTGGGAGGACCTGCCCCCGCAGGCCCAGAACTACGTGCGGTTCGTGGAGAATCACGTTGGAGTGGCAGGTGGGTGTCTGTGTCCTGGCCACCGCCCTGCCCTCTGCCCCCCACCTCCGGGGCTGAGCGACCCTGTTCCCTTCCAGTGAAATGGGTTGGTGTTGGCAAATCAAGGGACTCGATGATCCAGCTGTTTTAGAGACGGCGCTGGCCCAGCGGTCCCCAGCGGTCCCGTCCCACCGTGGCGGCCAGAGTCAGCGCCCGGAAGGCAGAAGTAGGAAAACTGTTCTCTGTACTTCTACATTTCTCGCTAAGCCTTCAGCTCAGCCACAGGTTCCTACGTGATCCGAACATCTGGCAGCCAGCGTCATGTCCGTTTTTTCTATGAAAACCCTGCTACTGAAAATGAGAAGCGCTCCAGCGAACTGAGGGCGCATTAACTGTCCCATGGTTGTACGGCCGGCTGGAGCCATTTAGTAATAAACATACCCAGTAGCCACTGAATGGTGGTGATCAGTCTGTCTGGTTCTGACTGTCCTTTCGTTTTGACTTTACTGAGGACAGTGGTCTGGGTTTGGGACGCACGTTTCTGGGATCACAAAGTCAAGCTGTTTGGTGGCTCAGATGGGAACGGGCCCAGGTAGGCGAGAACACAGGCATTCAGTGCATCCCAAAAAGGAACCATTACAGAAAAGCTCCCTTGAACGCTAAGCCCCATGCAAGGGCCGGGGGCAGCCCCCAGCAGCCCCTCTTCACCTCGGCTGCACACACCTGCCCTCATCCCTCTGGAGGCCACTGGACTGAATAAGCGACTTAAGTGGCCACAGCTGCACGAGCTTGTGTTCTCCACTAGAAGCTGAGTGACCTCCTTGAACAACTCTTCCAGGTCCGGGTAAATTTAGAAAAATAACCACCCCTTTGCTGTCATTTGGGAGAGGGAAGGAGTTAGATGGGGAGACCCGTCCAACTTAGGGTTAAATCCCAGCCTCGTAACTCTGACACTGCCATCCGGGCCCCAGGACATGGGTGGCGGGCCCACGGGTCTTTCTTCCCAGGCAGCACACGGGTCCAGGGCTCCAGGCCAGCGGGCTCCCACCGTGGAGACGCTGACCACGTGACAGGATCTTTAGGGCACAGGCTCCATTCGAAAAGTCCTGGGAGAGTGCCTGGGTGGCTCAGTGGGTTAAGCTTCTGCCTTCAGCTCAGGTCATGATATCAGGGTCCTGGGATGGAGTCCCGCATCGGGCTCTCTGCTCAGTGGGGAACCTGCTTCCTCCTCTCTCTGTCTGCCTCTCTGCCTACTTGTAAACTCTATCAAATAAATAAAATATTAAAAAAAAAAAAAAACGAAAGAAAGAAAAGTCCTGGGACTTCACGCACACCAGCGAACCGCTCCAAGCAGTGCCCGAAGTCGTGATTTCCGAGAAGCTACAGTGTCTCTGGGCTGCCAGTCAGCGAGGAGCAAGGCTACTTGGAGGCGGGGGCAAGAGGCACAAGCAGAAACTGTTGAGTTTTCCGAGAATCACGTCTTTCCATGGTATGTCGAGAGGAACGGGAGGACTGCCCCGAGGCAGGCGTGGGATCTTCGGGAAAGAGAGGTCGTCCGCTCCACAGCACGGGACCCCACACGATCCTCTACAGACGGCTGCCTGGCTGCGTCTTGCCACAGCACAGGTGCACGCCTCTGACCGAGAACCAGCGTAGGCATGTTTCGGAAGAAAACCGTTCATTCTGTGTAGAAACTCCAAGCGTGGCCTTGCAAGGCTACCCTGCAACTTAAATGAGCTGCAGAAAAGGCGTCCAAACCTCTATCTTGCAGGGGCTGCCGGATCCCACACCTGACGACAAACTGTCGCTTTCTTCTACCTCTAGACAGAATCTTGAGGGGGCGCCCCGGGCAGCGCCCCGGGCAGCGTCCCGGGGGTCTGCAGCGCTGTACAGGCCACCTTCCGGGACAAGGATTCTTCCCCGGCACCGACCCCCGCACGTTCGCGCCCGGGCGGGTGAGTGAGCACAGGCGGGAGAGATGGTAGGCGCTGCCTCGGGCGCGGAGAGGCTCCAGCGGTCTGCGGCCCAGGCAAGGACAAGCGGGGCGTGGGCCCGGACGGCTCCGCTCCCCCAGCACTCTGAACGCGGCCGGTTCCCCGCACGGCTTTCGGCTGCCACCAGCCACAGCACACGAACGTGTCCGCAGAAGACCGGGCAGGCCGGCAGTCGGACCGCCGCCTTCGTCACAGCCCAGCCCGGAGCCGCCCCGGCGCCCACAGGCCGGGGACAGACGCTCCAGCGCACCCGGCCCGGGTCTGGACGTGGCGCGGGAAGCGGCCGCGCTGCGGGGACCGGGAGCAGAGCCGCGTCTCTCGCGGCGCCGCACACGCGTTTGCAGGGCGGGGTGGAGCGGGCACCGCCCCCGGGGCTTCAGCGAGTGTCCCCGGGCAGGGGCGCGTCCCGCCGCACGGCGGCTCCTCACAACCCCGCGGCCCCGAGGCGACCTCCCCGCCGTCGGGAGGGACGCGCCGCCGCACCGGGAGACGGGAACCGAGTCCGCCCCCGTCCGAGGAGCGTCCGCCCTGAGGCTGCGCCGGCCGGGCTCCCCGTGAGCACCGGCCCCGGCCCGTTCTCCCGCGCGTCCCTCCCCGCTGCGCACCCGTCGCGGGCCCCGCCGGCTGTGCGCGACCCGGCCCCAGGGCGGGGCAGGGCCTGGCGGTCCTTCCAGGCTGGGCGGGCGCCCGCGGTCCGAGCTGCACAGAAGGGCCTCAGGCGGCTGACCCGCGTCTTCCCCGCACCGAGCTCCGCGCCGCCCGCCGCCCGCTTCAGGCCGCGGCCGCGCACCGGCCCCACGGGGACCCGCGGGAGGGGCGGCCCCGCGCGCGGCCGCTCCACTCTCGGGGCCTGCGGGACGGACGTCGCCGGGGGCGCTCGCGAGGGGCCGGGGCGGCAGCAGGCGGACAAGAGGCCGGCCGGGCCCCCGACGCCCCCTCAGCCCCGCCTGGCGCGCGGGGGCCCCCCGCACGACCGCAGCCCACACCCCTGCCGGGCCCCGGACCGCTCGACGCGCCGCCCTCACGCCGGCCGGAAGTGACGTGGCGCCCCGGAACCGCGGAAGTGACGCGCGGCCACTTCCGGGAGGTCCTCCCACTTAAAAGAAGGAGACGCGAATCGTCCTCCAACTCCGGGGACAAACAAGGGGCTGTTCCAGTTCCAACAGGGGTGTAGGGACCGCGGCCCTGCAAAAGCGGAACCACCCGCCCCTCCCGCGCAAACACGACCGGCCCCGCCCCCCACGGGACCGCAGCCCATCCCGCCACGCCGCGTCCCGGCGCCGGGTCCGGGTCGCGCTCGCCCTATCCCGCGGCGCACCTCCCACAAGGCCCGCCCCCGACGCACCGGTTCCGCCTCCAAGCTACGCTCGGCCTATCCGGCGTCGGGCCGCCTTCGAGCCCCGCCCCACACCCTTGCCTTCGGCCCATCCCTCGCCGCCCTGAAACCAGGGCCCCGCCCACTCTCTCGACTTTTCCCGCGCTGCCCGTCCCGCTCCCGCCCTCGCCCCCAGCCTATCCCGCGCCGTCCCGCCTTGAACCCCGCCCCTGCCCTTGCCTTCGACCTATCCCGCTCCGCGCTCGAGCCCCGCCTCCGCGCTCACTCCAGCCTATCCCGCGCAGCACCGCTTTCGAGCCCCGCCTCCGCTCTAGTCCCCGGCCTATCCTGCGCCGCGCTGCTTCGGCGCGCGGCTGTGACGTCACGGGTCGCGGCGAGGGGCGCGCGGCTGAACGGCGCCGCTGCCGGCCCGCGGCCATGCCCAAGCGGGGCTGTCCGTTCGCGGACGCGGCCCCGCTGCAGCTGAAGGTCCGGGTTGGCCAGAGGGAGCTGAGCCGCGGCGTATGCGCCGAGCAGCACTCGCGGGAGATCTTCGGTGAGCGCGCGCGGGCGGCCGAGGGGGCGCGGGAGCCGAGGGGCCGCGGGCGGCGTGAGAGCGGCGTGGACGCGCCCCGCGGGGACGGGACTTCGGCCCGGGGCTGCCCCTGGTCCGCGGGAGGCCAGGGAGGGCCACGTCCCGAGCGGAGCGGGTGGGCGCGAGCGTCGGTCCGGAGCCTCGGGCTGCGCGGGGGCCTCGCCTGCCGGAGCTCCCCGGTCCGGGGGGTGGGGGGACCCGCAGGGCGCGGGGGCTGCAGCGGGCAGGGGTCTCGGGGGGCGCAGAGGCCGAGCGGGAGCCGGTAGGCGGGGACGGAGGGAAAGGAGCTGAGGGCGGCGGCCAGGAGGCAGGCCCGGCCGCAGGACTCGGCGTGAGCGCACGGCGCGGCCGCTGCAGGGGTCCCGCGGGCTGCGTCGTGCGCACGGGCGGGCGCGTTCCCGGTCGCCGCTGGGGCTGGACAGCTGCGGCGGGGCGCGGCCGGGGGCTCCGTGTCGGTGCCCGCAGGAAGCGCTGCCGCTGCCCTGCACCAGACGTGGGCGAGAGCCCCCTCGGACAGCCGGTCCTCCGTCTCCCGCGCGGCTGCTCCGCCTTCGCATTCTTGCGCCTCTGAGGCTCTGCAAGGACAGCGAGTGCGGCGCGGGGTGGTGGCGGACCGGCCGGAGCGCCGCGGGGAAGGGCTGTCGCTGTGCGCGGCAGAGAAGTCTGAGACGAGTGGGGCCGAGTCCAGCTCTTCCCCCGCGCTCCAGCCCGCTGGCCGCGGCTGTCGCCTGAGCTGCCCGCCTTGCTCGGGTCACAGGCCGTAAAGACCAGCATCACCCGCAACACAAGACCCCCCCCCCCCAACTCCACCCCAGGACCAGGCGCTCTGGGGAGGGGGCTGTTGGAGGGGAGCTGTCCTCGGGCCCCACTTCTGTTACCCGGTGCCTGTTGTTCCTGTCGCCATCACCCAGGGCCGGCAGCTTCTGGCTCCGTGCAGACAAGGCAGGAAACCACAGAGCGTTGGGGGGGCTGGCGTTGGGCTAGATCTTGTGAAAGCCCCCGATGGCCGACGCGTGGCCTGGTGGAGAGCCGCTGCTGCGGGTGCCGAACAGCCCGTTCAGCTCTTAGGGTGGGGGTGTCCAGGGCTCACCGGGGTCTGGAAAGCTCTGGGTTGCCTCTGCCAAGAGCCACTTGCTGCCCTGTCCTTGGCCAGCAGCTCAGCAGTAGGTGGGGGGGGGGGTGCCCCTCCGGGGTTGTGGGCCCAGACCAGAGCCTCTGGCTGTGAAGCAGTGATGTGAAGTGCTACGGCAGGAGACCGTAGTGAGGTGAGGCCCCTTGTCCCGAGAGCCACGCGAGCACCAGGAGAGGGAGCCTGGTAGGGCTGCATGGTCCAGAATCTTCCTGGAGGAGGTGACCGTGGAGCCTGGGTGAGGAGGGGCGAGAGGACAGAGTGGTCCCAGCTCACCGGCGAGCAGCGTGGGGAGGCCTGGCCTGCGCCGGCCTGGAGGACGGGGTGGCCGTGCAGAGCTTCACCCCGCAGGGCTGTCAACACCGGCACTGGTTTGTGTTCCCCAGAGAAAACCAAGCAACTCCTGTTCCGGGGGGCTCAGGCCTACATGGACCACTTGTGGGAGGAGAGCTGTGCCGTCGTCGACCTGCCGGAGTCCCCGAAGCCGGGCCCCACAGAGGCCCTCCGGGCCGCACGGGGGCAGATGCTGATTGGACCAGACGGCCGGCTGACCAGGAGCCAAGCCCAGGCCGCCGAAGCTGGTGAGTGAGGCCGACGAGCGCTTTCCCTGTGCACTGAGGGTGACTGTGACAAGTGTGTTGTCCTTCATTCCTGACACCGTGGGCCTGGGGGCTTCTCCTTCCCCAGACAGGCAGGGGCTGGCCCCAGGGTCTGAGGAGCTGCCAAGCACCAGAAGCTCCTGACGTTAGGAGGCTGTACCTCCCCAGCCATCACCCAAGCCTGGGGGCTGTGAAGTACCTTCTGGCTGGGGGGTCAGGAAAGGAGTAGAAACCCCCTTGGTGTCCTGCCTGCTTTCCACTTGCAGCGAGACACGGGGTCCCGGCCGGGTGGGAACCCTGGACAGACCACAGAGTCCTGTGCGGCTCAGACCCCCGCCTTTGCTGCTGGAGCCCCAGTTACTGCCCGCCCCTCCCCCACCCCTGCTCCCCAGGGCCTGGACGGGGCCAGGAATGCAGGGGCCACACTTGGAGACACACGTTTGGCCACGTGAGACGAAAGCCACGGGAGTTCTCATACAAGCCACCGAGGGAGGAGTTGATCCTTCCGGTACTGAGCACCTAGGTAGCGGGAATGGAAGGAGGGCTCAACCCAGAGCCACGGAAACCGCGTTTTGAGGGCTCCTGGGCGCCTAGGGTCTCCCTGGTGAGCAAGGGTCTGTGTGCGGCGCTTTCTGGAAGGTTGTCACGAGGACCCAGTGGGAGAGGCGTGTCGGGAGTCGGGTCAGCCCTCCCTCCGCGAGCCGGGGAGGCAGCCCACAGCCTCCAGCACTTGAGATCCCCTGTGGGGCTGACGGGCGGTGTTTCTTCCTTGCAGACCTGTCTGGGGCCGGGACCAGAGCCTGCTCCTCGTGCGTGCGTGCGCTGGACGGGACGGCGGTGTGCGGCCAGTGTGAGCGTGCCCTGTGCGGGCGCTGTGTGCGCGTGCGCTGCCGCTGCGGGGCCGTGGCCTGCAGCCTCTGCGCCCTTGTGGAGTAAGTGCCCAACCGCGGGGCGCCCCAGTCAAGGTGGGGGCCTGGGGGTGGGAGAGCGGCCGGTCCGGCGTTGCCCCTGGGGGCGCGCGGGGGCCGAGAACCTCCTGGCCTGGCCTGCAGCTTCTCCGAGGACGGGCTTTCCTCGGGGAGACGCAGGTCGTGCGGACGGCCAGTTCCGCCCTCGCTGGGGTCCCGTTTCACTGCGTGGGCCAACTTTTCAGGCTTTGACGCTAGGACCGTCTCATGTGGGTTTTCCTGTCCGTGGGCTCGCCGCGGAGGAAACGGGTGGGAGCAGTTGTGTGTGTGCGCGTGTGTGCACGCACACGCTTTCCTACCGTCTTGAGCGGAAACGGAGCGTTCGCGTGGTCTGTTCCGGGGGCGTGTGTGTCTGTCTCCGCCAGCTGAACCCACACCTGCTTGGGAAGTGCCGGGTTCCAGTCCCCCCGCCAGGAGCCACTGTCGGCTGCTGGGTGTAAGACGGGCCCCCCCGCAGACTCGGAGCTGGCTGTGTAGACTCAGGCTGGCTTGCCTCTGCCGTCTAAAACCAACCGTGGGGAGCAGAAGCCCTGCTCGGGGCGGCCAGTGGTGGAGCCTCAGAAAGCCGGGCAGCGTGTGCGGCCCAGGGCACAGTGGGTGCCGGGAGCCAGGCTTGGGCGTGTACGTTGGCTGTTCACACACACAGAATGCGCTTTCCTCTGCCTCTGCTCGTTCTGCCCCTCCTGTGTCTGTGCAGACTGAAGACGGCTGGGTCCCCAACGTCCCGAGGCCCCTTCATGCGGGGCGGGACCCAGCTCTGCCGCAGGAGTGGTCAAGGGGGAAGGCCTGGAGCCCGCCTCCCGCCCACCCGTGTGCGGGAACCTTCCTCCTGTCCTGACAGTGTCCTCCTGGTCTTTCCTTCCTGCTTTTCCCCAACTGCCCATACAGCGCACCCTGTGATGGGGGCGGGGGCTCTGCTCCGTCTCCCAGCATGCTGCAGGTCACGAGGCCGGAGCAGCAGTGTGGAAGCCGGCCTTGGCCTGCTGCCCCCGCCCCCACAGGGGTGGGCCCTCGGTCCCAGTGCGGGGAGCAGCAGAAGTGGGTGCTGTGCCGAGGCTCTGCGTTCACAGAGACGCAGTTCAGTGGCTGTCGGCATCCCGCCCACAGCTGATCATCCTCCATGAGTCCTGTGCCGGGGGCCACGGGCTTACCGTCCTTCCCGTCAGGTGGCGGGCAGCTCTGCCTTCTTGCTGGCACATCTCGGACTAGACGGCCTTCTGTGTGTTCTGTAGCAGGCGGCCGATTTCTTGTCCTTGCAGGGTCTCTCCTGATGACTCCCCTGCGATTTGCTGGACCACTGCAGCCCAGTAAATCCTCACGGGGTACTGGGAGGTTTCTGTGTGGTGCAGGCCGCAGGTGGACCACCGGCCGTCCCAGTCTGCCGGGGCCACTGGGGCAGACGCCATGCTCTGGAGGTGGAAGTCGGGGACCAGGCGGCGGTGGTGTTGGCTCCTTCCCAGGCTCCGAGGAGGGCCGCCTGCAGGCCCAGGGCGCACCTCGGCGTTCTCCCCGTGGCCTCGCGCATGGGGTCAGGGCACATGTGTCTGCAGCGGGGCCGTGTCGTAACTGGTTCTGTCTGCAGCTCCCAGCCCTGTCCCCAGATAAGGTCAAGGGACCGGGGGTCGGCACCGCAGCATAGCGATCTGGGGGGCACACGTGAGCCCCTGAATCACTTGCTCTCTCTTCCTTGTGCTGTTGCAGCTGCGGGGACGTTCACGAGACGGTGCTGTGTGCCAGCTGCGCCATGTTCGAGGCCTGAGGCCCAGGGCGGGTGCCAGCTTTCCGGACGGGCCGCACGGGCGCTGATGCTGCGGAGCTGGGGGCAGGGGCGGGGGTCTGTTTTATATTTTGTACTGAGGGCAGAGTGAATAAACCCCTTTATATTTGGACCAGAGGCCTTGCTCAGCAGTTCTGGGAATACAGCCTCCAGGACCGTGTGCCCACCGGCATACAGGCCCTCGGAGCTCTGGGTGAGGTGTGTTCCCACTCTTCCCCATTCTGTGCATGGGAAACAAGCGTCCGAAGTCGGGTCCTTGAGCCCCTCCTGCCAGTGGTGAGGAGAGGGGATTTGGAGCTGGCTCGTCTGACTCCAGAGTGCAGGACCGCTGTGTCAGAGCAGCTGGGGATGTCGGGTGACGTCCCAGACTGTCCCTGAGATGGCACCGCTCCCTCTGCCCATCTGGGCGTCCACTCGGTTTCTCAGGGGCGGCTCTGGGTGGCCTGACGGTCCCTGCTCCCCAGGAGTGACACCCAGCTGGGAGTGTCCTCACTGTGTTCGGGGTAGTGGGGTGTGTGCGATCTGGAGCGAGGGCTGTTGGTAGGAGCCGCGGCGAGGTGGCCAGCAAGACAGAAGAGGCGGCCAGGGGAGGTTATACATGAGCAGGGTACGGATCTCCCTCACCTGGCATGAGGGTCCCCTGCTGTGGACTAGCGGCTTGCTCATGAGCAGAGAAGCGTCCAGGGAATTCTTAGAAGACAGCAGAGTGGCGGGCTGGAGATTCGCTCGGATTCGCTACCGTGAGAGGAGCATAAACCCCTGAAGTTCAGATGGGGAGGGCCACACACAGGCAAGGAGGCTGACACAGGGCCCCGAGCTCTGGAAATAGCTGTCCATTGGCCATCCTGGTCACAGGACCACCTCTCGTCTGGCTTCCTGCAGAGGCCCTGGGGCCTCCTGGATGCCCGCCTGCGGGCCATTGAGTCCAGCAGGCACAGCATCACACCAGTCATTTGGGAAATGCACATCAAAACCGCAAGGACGCAGCGCCTCTCACCACCGGCCGCCAGCGGTGCCTGGGGGGCTCAGTGGGTTAAGTCTCTGCCTTTGGCTCAGGTCGTGGTACCAGGGTCCTGGGACCGAGCCCTGCATTGGGCTCTCTGCTCAGCAGGGAGCCTACTTCCTCTTCCCTCTCTGCCTGCCTCTCTGCCCACTTGTGATCTCTGTCTCCCTGTAAAATAAAATCTCTGAAAAAAAAAAGAAAAGGCAGAGCCAATGTGGGCAGGGACGCGGAGAAAGCGCTGTCAGTGGGAGTGGAAGATGGGGCCACTGTGGAAAGCAGTGTGCTGGGTTCCTCAAAAACGGAAAGAACTGTGGGGTGTTGTGGTTGTCCCTCTAGTGTGTGTGTGTTTACCCAAAAGTGAAAGCAGGAACATGAAGAGACGTGTGCCCCCCCCCCCCCCCGTGGTCACCGTGGCCGGGGGCGGGGGGTGGTGGAGGGCAGCCTGGGTGTCCATCGACAGGCGAGGGGGTAAACAGACTGGCCTGTCTGTCTTGGGGGGGGCAGTCCAGCCCCGGGGGGGAAGGTCCCGACACCTCTAGGGACCATCAGGAGAGGGGGCTCCATGACCTGAGCCGGCACAGAGGACTGACCCTGCGTGATCCACCCAGGATGCCCCTCAAGGAATCGTCATAGACAGCGGTCGGGGGCGGGGGGGGTGGTCAGTGTTTCACAGGACAGTTTCAGTTGGGAATACGGGTGGTGGTGGTGAGACCTGCCAGTTAAGGTTGGAGCCGATTGGAGCTAGTTAAGTCGCCGACTCTTGTTTTTGGCTCAGGTTGTGACCTCAGGGTCCCAGGATCGAGCCTCATGTTGGGGGGGGACGGGGGGCAGTTCCCTGTTCATCCCGAAGTCTGCTTCTCCCTCTCCCCCAACTCATGCTGTCCTCTCTCTCAAAATCTTTTTTTTTCTAAGATTTTACTTACTTGAGAGACACAGAGACAGAGGGAACACAAGCAGGGGGAGTGGGAGAGGGAGAAGCAGGCGCCCCGCCGAGCAGGGAGCCCGATGTGGGGCTCGATCCCAGGACCCTGGGATCATGATGGTTAACACCTGAGACACCCCGGCGCCCTAAATAAAATGTTTTTTTTTAATTAAAAAAATGTTTTTTAAAGGCATGTGGTTGGGGTGCCTGGGTGTCTCTTGTCTAGTAAGTGCTTTCAGCTCAGGTCATGATCCCAGAGCCCCACGTTGGGCCTCCTGCTCAGCGGGGTCTGCGTCTCCCTCTGCCCTTCACCCTGCCTGTGCTCTCTCAGAGCTGCACTCTCTGTCAGACAAATAAATAAAATCTTAAAAAGTAATAAAAATGAAAAGGCCAGCCGTGTCACTCTGCATAGTCCCACGAGAGCCCATATTTAAAGAAACTGATGCCAGTTGCCTCTTGAGAGTAGAAGTCGCAGCGTGCTCGTGGGGCGGGTGGTGCCCTGTCCCACTCCGTCCCGGAGCCGCGGGGCTGGGGCCCTCCCCGCAGCCGGCATTGCGGGCCAGCTCCTGCAGCGGAGAGGGAACGTCAGTGGGAAAGCTGGTAAAACAAGCCAATAATGGAGAGAAGACGGATGTTTGAAAAAAGCCATTTAATCCAAAATCAGGTGAGGAAAGACAAGAAAAGGAACAGATGGGACACAGAAGAGCGGCCGGAGGCTGGGTCCGCTCGGTCCCACGGCCGGGCGTGAGCAGACCCGGCGCTTCAGTCAAGGCCTCGCAGGCTGGAGGCACTCAGCTCGCACCGCCTCTCGCCTATGAGCGCATCTTAGCTATAAAGACACAACACCCAAAGGACCACAAACTCCGTCTCCCAGCGGCAGCCCGGGGCCGGCCCCAACGCAGCTCCGCAAGGCAGGCCCGCGCCGAGGTAGTGAGTGCCGCAGCGGGTGGGCCGTGCAGGTGCTGAGCACGGTCGTCCCACCGGAAGCCCCTGTGCTGGCGAGAGTGGCTGTGGCGATGTGGGCTGGGAGAGGGCGTCCGGCTGGGACAGGATAGTTGTCTGAGGGGCCAGTCTCCTTGGCGCTGCCCCCCCCAAAGTTCAGGGCATTCCCTCATTCCTCAGCTCCCCCCACCTGAGATGGGGTTGTGCCGAGTCCAGGCCCCTGACTCTGACCCCTCTCCTGGGACCAAAAGCGTCCCCTATCCCCTGTGGGGAGGGGCGGGCCCGCCTGACGCCGAGTCTGCGATGCTCCCCGACTCCCACAGCCGCCCACCTCGGGCAGCCACTGTTTTTGCTCAGAGTTTGAGGGTAACGGAAGGGGGTCTCTGTACGTCCCTTGGTGGACGTTTTCTTCTTTTCTGCATTAAGCTGTGTGTTAAAACGTCATGATCTTAACCATTTCAGTGTGCAGCCTGACGGCGCCAAATGAGTTCCCCAGCGCGTCCCGTCGTCTCGGCCCTTCCTTCGCCGTGGGCACCGCCTCTGCTTTCCCGGTGCGTCTCACTCCTCCAGGGCCCCCGTGTTCGTGGAGCCCTAGTGTCTGTCCTCTCGGGGAGGCCTCTTCCACTCCGCATGACGTCCTCCAGGTCCGCCCGTGTCGCCGCAGGGGCCAGGAGGGCCGTTTGGCGTGTCCGCTCACCCACGGCGGACACTCGGGTTCCATCCACAGGTTGGCCGCGGTGAACCGTGCTGCAGTGACCACGGGACGGATCTCTGCTTTCAGCCCTTCCGGGTACAGACCCAGAAGCGGACTTGTTGGACTCTGGTCCCTGTGTGTGCGGTTCTTGAGGAGCCGCCGGACCGCTGGCCTCAGCAGCTGCACCGTTTCACCGTCGCAGCGGCGGGCGCGCAGGGCTCGGACCTGATGCCCACGTTCCTATACGTGACACGAGGATGTCTCTTAGCTTCAGAGCACCCGGCAGGACGTCGCGTCCGGTGCGTGTGTGTGGTCCCAGGAGAGCTGTGTCCTCTTGGGACTGGGGGCTGCTCCGGATGTGCCCCGGACCCGACACTCCTCTCAGGCATGTCCTCCGGCAGAAGAGGACAGCCACCCCGCCTGGAACCACGCGGGAGCCTGGAGAGGGAGGGGCCCGCACCCCCACCTGCAGGCCCATGTCCCAGGACCTGGAAGTGGCTGGGGCGCCCCGGCCACACCTGCGGGGGCAGTCCTCGGGAGAGATGAGGAAGCCAAGGCTCCCAGGCTCCCTCCGCTGTGGTGGGCTGGGCCGCGGGCTCCTGTCTGCGCGGAGCAAGCGGCCACCAGGGGGCACTGCCGCGCGTCCCTTGGTCTGCTGGGTCCGGTGAGGCCGCCCAGCCTGCTCCCGGCTCTGCTCCCCGGCAGTCCGGACTGGCTGTGGGACTGCCACCAGGCCTCCTGGGCTGAGGGGGGTTCCTGGCTGGGCGCGTGGACGGCCAGGGCATCTGCCCGCGCCCCCTCACTCGTGGGGACAGACGGATGGGGGCTCCCCCAACCCGCGTGCTCCAGCCCACACGCTCTTTGACCCGCCACCCAGCAAAACAAGCCAGAGTTGAAAAGCAGTGTTTATTGAGGAGTCTGGAGGAAAGGTCTTGTGATAGTAAAAATAGTAAAGTCGAATGTAAAAGCGCCCTGGGCGGCATGGCATCCGGCCTCGGGGCGCGGAGGGTGCGCCGCGGCCCCTCCCAAGGGGGGCTGGGCGCACAGCGGGCCAGTGAAGCTGCTCTGGAGGACGGGTGCTACCTGGGGACGCCGTCCCAGTGAGATGCCCCCGAAGGGACCAAAGGGTGGGAGGAGCTTTCTGGTCACTGTGATTAAAAACCCCCAAATACAAGTGAATAGCGCAGTTACACAGCCACGGACTGCAGCCTCGTTCCTCTGCCTCTGGCGAGCCCGGCCTGGCCTGCCCCAGGGAAGGGACCAGGCCCGCGCGCCACAACCAGCTGGCTGCTGGTGCCCCCGGGCCGGGGGCCACAGGCAGGGCACACCAGACCCCCACCTGCACGTGGCTGCATAAGGTCCTTGACCTTCTCCTACGTGACTCTAATCGTTCTGAAGGCCAAGGCCATGTCTGGAGACCGAGATGAAATAAATTAAAAACCCCGCAGGACGCCTTTCCTCTGAGGCCGGCTGCCTGCCCACAGCATGAATCGTCTTCCCATCCCTGCCGGGAGGAGAGGCATGGCTCCTCCCACACGCACCCAGAAATCACACCAAACACACATGGTCCTGCGAGGTTTCCTCCCCGTCCCCTGCAGCCGCCAGGAGCAGGGCAGCCAGCTGGCCTCCCTCAGGCCGTGCCGCTGGCCGAGTAGGAGAACTGTGGGAAGTGGGGCCTCCGCTCGCTGTCCTCACCCTCCATGTTGTCACCTGCGGGCAGGTGGGAGGGACGCTCAGATCCCGGCACGGGGAGCTCAGCTACCATGCATCTAGAGAAACCGAGGCAGGCCCCAAGGCTCACCTCCCAGACCCTCTGCCTGCCTGGGACAGGACGGTGCCCTCCCGCCCCCATCGCCACCAGCCTCGTGCAAGGGACCACCCCAGGCCTCAAGAGAAGGGAAGAAACAGGCGTGGGGGTGGGCCGGGAGGTGGCCCCTCCCTCACCGTGGTCGGGGGGCGTGATGGTGATCATCTGCGCCGTGAACTCCTCGTCGAAGTATCTGGTGTCTGTCTCTGACGTGACCTGGGGCTTGAACGGTGGACTCAGCTGCAGGGAACAAGGCGGGGGGGTGGGCAGGTTTAGGCTGCGCTCTGTGGTGCCCCAGGACCTGAGCCCCCCACCTCCCGCCTCCCGCCAACAGGGAAATGTCTCCGGCCACACTGAGGCCGTGGAACTTGGCTCCAGCAGGGAAACACACAGGGTGGGTGGCGGCCTGGGACCCTGCAGACATGCCCCTTCCCCAGGGGCCGGCCGGCATCGCAGGGGGCCCACAGCCCACTAGCTCCGCAGGGCCCCAGGCAGAAGGAGACAAGCCCATGCTCTTTTCTAGCTTTCTTCACTTTCTTTCTGGTTCTAAGGTAAGGAGATGGAGGAATGCCACAGGACGGGGTGCCCGGCCCCATCCCTAGGGGCCACTCACAGCCTGCTTTCCCGACCACGGCCACTCAGCCTAGCCACCAGGGGCTCCCACTTTGAGAATTCACGATGAAGGGACAGTCCCGTCCCCACCAGGGCCAGTGGGTGGTATTCCCATGCAGTGGCTCGGGGGGGCCACGGCAGCACCCCGACAGTGCTGGGGCACAAGGTGAACCTGATATGCCGGGCCCTCCCTGCCCAACTTCCCACGAGGAGAGGAGGCCAGGCCTTTCTATCTGCAGAATGGGGACAGGACAGGTCCTGAGCACAGGGCCTGGCTGGTCTCCTTTGCGGCTCAAGGACAAGGGCACAGCCGAATCAGGCTGCAGAGGGCGCGCAGGAACTCTGCGGGAGCCGGCGGTGGGAGCAGGGCCTGCAGGCAAGCACTGCCCCCCGGACTCCAGGGCTGCCCTGCACAAGCTAGCAGGGTTCCCGGTCAGCCATCGCTGGGCAGGGGCAGGGAAGTGGACAGGAGCTGGGCAGGGTGGGGCGCCCCATCTTGCAGCGTGTGGCCGGCAACGGGCCTGCACAGGGAGAGCACGGAAGCCAGCTGAAGTCTGCTTGGTGACAGGGTGCCCAGCACACCCCGGTACGGCCCTCCTGAGCCTGCCAAGCTGGTCCTGTTCCACCCTGAGCCTGCAGCAGGAGGCCGTGAGGCCAGCGGGAGGGAGTGGGGGAGCAGAGCTGGAGCCCCCACATCCCCGCCGGGGCACCCTGCTCAGGGAGTCCATGTGGACACAGCTCCTCCCTGCAGGGCTCCAGAGGCAGAGCCTGGGTGCAGAGCCCGGGCCCCAGGGGATAGGTACGGGGAGGGGCCAGGAGCGCCAGGCCCCCACTCACCTTCTTCTCATACACGTCCTGCCACACGATGCTAGCGAAGAAACGGTGCTGCATGATCTCCTTGGCGTCCTCCGGGCCTCCTCCGAGCCTGTGGGGACATGCCAGCTGTCGCTGCCTGCCTGCCCGGCTCAGCCAACGCCTGCCCCGCACCGGGCTCTAGCGCAGCGCAGGGACAGTGCAGGGCTGGGGAGAGCACAGTGCAGGGCCCAGGCCTGGTCCTGAGGCCATAGGGGCACTGCAGCCCCTGTGGGGGCGCCGTGGACAGGCCGTGCCAAGGGCCGTGCCCCCGCGCGTGTAGAACACTGGGGAGGCGGACGCTGCCGGCACGGTCTTCCTGAGCAGCTCTGGGAGGCTGCGAGGTCAGGGTCAAGGTGCCTGTCCGGCCCCAGCCGGCCTGGCCGAGGACGGCGCACATCAGCCATCGCTGCGGCCTGGAAGCGGCTGTGCCGAGGGGAAACCGGGCTGGGGCTGCACAACTCACCTCTGCTTCGGGTCCTTCCGGAGCAGCCCCGACAGCAGGGACTTGGCCTCGGGGCTGAGCGTGCGCGGGAAGCGGAGCTCCTCCATGAGGATGAGCTCGAAGAGCTTCTCGTGGTCCTGGTTGTAGAAGGGCAGGCGGCCGCACAGCATCTCGTACATGACCACGCCCAGCCCCCACCAGTCGACCGCCCGGCCGTAGTCGTTGTCCTCCAGCACCTGGGGGCGCAGGGCCGCGGGGTCACGGGCCGCCTGGGGGCGCGGGGTCACGGGCCGCCTGGGGGCGCGGGGTCCCAGGCCGCCCCGGAGGGTGCAGCAGGGGCATACCTCGGGGGCCAGGTACTCGGGCGTCCCGCAGAAGGTCTTCATGGTGGCCCCGTCCTTGATGCCCTCCTTGCACAGGCCAAAGTCGGTGATCTTGATGTGCCCGTCCTTGTCCAGCATGAGGTTCTCCAGCTGGGGGCGGCCTCCAGGTCAGCACCAGCCCGCCCCGCCGCCCCACGGCCCCCCGCCGCCCCCGCCCACCCACCTTGAGGTCGCGGTAGACGACATTCTTCTCCGAGTGCAGGTAGTGCAGGGCCGACACAATCTCGGCACCGTAGAAGCGGGCCCGGTCCTCGGGGAACACGCGCTCCCGGGACAAGTGGAAGAAGAGCTGCGGGGGGGGGGGGGGTGTGAGGGGCAGGCGGCCACAGGGACCCCCCTCCGCCCCCGCGCCGAAGGCCCGAGACCCTGACTCCCCCCGCCCCCCGCGGGCCCTGTGCCGGGGAAGGGACATCCGAGGCTCGGGGAGGGCCAGCCCCAGGCGGGCCACGCGGCCACCCTACCTCGCCCCCGTTGGCGTATTCCATGACAAAGCAGAGGCGGTCGTGGGTCTGGAAGGAGTACTTCAGGGCCTGTGGGGACGCAGAGCTGGTCCCCGGGCCCCGTCCCGCCCAGAGCCCTGACCCCCACGGGCCGTTCCCGAAGGAGCAGCTTGGGCTCTGCGCCCATTCTCAGCTGGCGGGGATCACAGAAGCCAGCAGGTTCCGGGGACAGTGAGGAAGCGTCCCTGCGGCCCCCGGACCCCCAGCACAGGAGGCAGGGCAGCAGCCGGACCCTCCGCGAGGGCAGGACATGCCCAGGGCAGAGCTTCCCAGCCGCCTTCCTACCCCCCGGCACAGGCAGCCTGGCTCGGAGAGGAAAGGCCTATATGACCGAGTCGTCCCCCCAGGTGAGTGACCCCAGATCTAACCTAGCGGCCAAGAGGAGCCGCATTCACGGGAAGTCCAGCTCCAGACTGCAGGCAGCGGGACCAGCCACGCCGCATGGCCCCCGTCGCCACGGAGAACCCACAGGAGGCGGGGGGCCGCTGCCGGGCCAGAGGGGCAGGGGCTGGTGCACGCAGCCCCCAGCATCTCTGTCCACCGTGACGGGTGCTGCGGTCATGGGGCTGCGCCGAGGGGGAGGGAAGGACACGCAGCCCGGACACGAGGAAGGGGGCAAGGTGACACGAAGGAGGTGAGCCCCGCACAATGAGTGAGTCTGGGCAGACAACGAAACCTCGTAAAGATGCCGGCCGCTTCTCGGAAGAAACTGCCTTACGACAGACACGTTGGAGAAATACAGACTTTCTCTGCTCCGCCGCTGCTCTGGGCCAGGCGGTCCCCTTGGAAGAGGACGCCACGCTGAGCAAAAGGTGACAGGGCCTGGAACTCCCAGGGAGAGCCCGGGTGGTGGTGGCCGTCTGTCCACTCCACACCGACTGGCTCGTCCACACCTCCGGGAGCTGGTGAGCCCGGGACGCTCGCGAAGGCTAACGGTGTTGCCCGCGCCACTCCTGGGCTGAGTTCCCCCAGGACAGGGCCCCTCCACACTCCAGCCTCAGAGGGGAAGTAGCAGGAAGGTGGTGTGTGGAATGGGGGGTGTGGGGGCCTCCCAGGGCCTCGGGCAGTGCAGAGGGAAGACTCAGGGCTCCCATCCCATTTACCACCCCCTCCCCAGCCTCGGGGGCCTCCATCCCCAGCCTGGACTCTGAAGGACACCAGCTCTGGTCTGCAGGGTCACAGGCACAGGGCCTCCAGGACTCACCGTCAGGAACGGATGCCTCGAGTTCTGGAGAACGCGGTTCTCCGTGAGCGTGTGGGCGACCTCGTCCTGGAAGACAGGGCCGGGTGAGCGAGCGCCTGCCCCCGGCCCGCCCCCGGCCCGCCCCTGGCCCTGCGCCCTACCTTAGCCACGATGACCTCCTTCTTAAGGATTTTCATGGCGTAGTAGCGGCCAGTGGCCTTCTCCTTCACCAGGATCACCTTCCCGAACGTGCCCTTCCCCAGCAGCTTCAGGTACTCAAACTCATTCATGGTCTGCGGGGCGGCGGGCAGTCGCCTGGGGTCAGGGATCCCCGCCTCTCCCCAGAATCCCACCTCTCCGCCTCCCCGCCCACACGGGGCTCCCAGCGGCCACCGGGGGGTTGGGCCTCACCACACGGTGCTTGGGCTTGGCCAGGGACACCTCCATCTCCTCGGCCCCTGAGTTGTCGCTGGGCGAGCCCGACCTGAAGTCCATCATCTCCTCCTCCTGCCTCTTGAGCCCATCGGCCACCGTCTGGATGGCGGTCGTCCACTCCTCCCTGCAGGGCGGCAGGTCAGGGCCCGGGAACTGGGCCTGGATGCTGGGGACACTGAGGCTCCCCACGCCCCGCCCCCGCCGTGCCCGAGGGTCGGCCTCGCACCGCTCCTCAGGGGTCTCCACGTGAAAGGTCCGCTCTATCACCGTGGTCCACTGCAGACAGCGGATGATGAAGGTGTTGGGCCGGGGCCGCTCCGTCTTCATCAGCTGGCATTCTGGGGGGCAGAGCTGGCCGATGAGTGCCTGCACCCCCCACACACGGCCCACCTGCCCCCCAGGACCGTACCCTGGGGCCACGGGAGGCCCACTCCAAGCCCCGGCTCCCCTCCTCCTGCAGTGGGGCTGGGACACCTATTCCCACCCAGACAGCATGCTCTGCGCAGTGAGGCGCCCCGTGGGGCCGGCCGGGTCCTCTCGGCCCTGCCATCCTCTCCCTCGGTCCTTGGGGCTCTGAGCCTGTGCTGTAAGCCAGGCCACGGCTCGACGGGCCAGACGGTGAGTGCGGGCGTCCCAGCGAGGGGCGGGCAGGACGGGAAGCAGCCGGGCCCTGCGCAGCAACCCCTGCTGTCTTCCTGCCCCCCCCCAAGCAGGGCCTGTTCCAGGGCAGAGGCTGGTGGTGACTCAGCCTTCAGAGAGGCCACCTGTCCTGGCTGCAGGCAGGCAGCTGGAGGACACGAGCCCCCGGGAGGCTGCTCGGCTGTACTCACCCTACAGCGGTGACACCCCTGCCCCCCCTGAGGCTGCTGACTCCGGACCAAGAGCAAGAACATGCACGCCCACGAGGAGCACGCGGACACCCAGGGAGCACGCGGACACCGGGAGCACACGCACACACACCCGGAATATGTGCACACACCGGGAGCCCAGGGACTGTGGGGATGCACCAGCCCCGAGGCGGAGGCCGTCAGGGGTGCTGCCGAGAAATCCTGGGCCGATGCCGGCCCAGCCTGGGTGAGCGGAGAGGGAGCCCAGGGCCAGCACAGGGGCTTCTGGCAGTCCAGCACCTGGGCCTTGGCAACCTCAAGGGGCCCCGCGTGGGCTCCGCAGTGTAAGGAAGTGGTCCACCAGGGCTCTGCACCAGAAGGGGGCTTGGGACCAGCCTATGGGGAGGTGGCCTGTGTCAACATGGGGGTGGGGGACCGGAAAACCCTGTGCCCCACCTCCCACTCACTCATCATAGATCAGGTCTTCCAGGGTCCAGGTGCTGGCGTCCATCCAGGAGCCTGGCTTCTCACCCCCTCGCCCCCGCCATCCATCCCCAAGGAAAAGCCCCTCAGCAGAGGCCGCAGCCCAGCCACCTCAGTCTGTGGCTCTGCACCTTGGCTGGGCTCCAGCCAGCCTGTGTGGCCTGGTCCTCAGGCCCCGGCCCCTCCCCCACTGCTCAGGCCACCCTCCGGACGGTGCCTGCCTCCTGCGAGCCTCCACGGGGTCCCCTCCGGCCCCCCTGCACTCTGCCCATACCGAACACTCCTGAGGACCCTCGCGGCCTGCCAGCAAAGTGGCACATGCCCGGCCCGGACGAGGCGGCCGTGGATCAGCTGCAGGGGTGCCGGCGCCTGCCTCTGTCTCCCTTCCCCCGGGGCCCTCCACTCCATCCGCTGTCTGCGGCTGCGGGAGTCGGAGGCTGGGGGCCGGGAGGGGAAGCGGGACGCCGTAGACTCCGTGGTAAAACCTCCCTGGGAGACCCCCAGGCTGGAACTCCCCGACAGAAACCCTTGGGGCGGGGTACACCGGCAGCGCCACACCCCGGGAAGACGGGCAGGGCAGCCAAGGTCCGGGGCTCCCCTGCTCGCCGCTCCTGCAGGCACAGAAGCCACGTGCCACCCCTACCTGTCAGCCCAGGCTCCCTCCTGCTCAGACCCTGGACCAGAACCTGCCCCAGGCCACGTGGGCAGCGGGACTGCGAAGGCAGAGCTAGCAAGAGCGTGGAGATGCGTGAAGGAGCCTGGGAGGAGCCCGGACTCCCCGCTGGAAACTGCACTCTGGCATCCCAAGAGGGACCCAGGAGGCCTGTTGCTTCCTGAGTGTCCCTCCTTTATCCTCCCAGCCCCACTGGGCCTGTGTCCCAGGGAAGTGCCAGGGACCAGGGTGCCCGGACCAGAAACAGACCAGGCTGAGAGGCCCACCTGGCTCAGCGGCACCCGCCCCGCACCCCCTCCCCCCCAGCCCAGCTCTGTGTCCGGCACTCCCCAGCCCCCGAGTCACCAGCCCTTGGGACTCAGCTCAGAGAGCTCCCACTAGCCAGAACCGGCCACTCACCAGTTCCCCCGGGGACTCAGAACCAGCCCCGCCCCACCTGGTCCCTGGCCACTGTTGGCCCCGGACACGGAGGCCCAGGGGACGTCAGTGTTGGGGCTGCTGGGCACAGAGGAGTCCAGGCACCCTGGCCAGCTCTAGCCAGGGCTGGCCCCATGCCCAACAGCACCGGACCACATCCGCGCGTGGCCATGGGCACTTACGAGCCACAGAGAAGTTGTTGAGCGGGGACTCTCGCTGCTCCACGTCCTGCGGCCGCTCCTTGTAGCCGATGAAGGTGCCGTCGTTCTTGAGCAGGAAGTACCTCGGCCGCCAGGTCTTGATGTACTCCCCTGAGGACACCCAGGCAGTGAGGGGCTGGGGCCCCCGGCCCTGCTCCCCGCCCCCAGCAGAGGCCCTGGCCCTGCAGCGCACCAGACACTCGCTGTGCCTGAGCCCACAGGACACCCTAAGCCCAGGACCCTGCCCTGCCCCTCCCCCCAGCATGGTGGGCAGGCTGCCCGAGCGCTCCCCCGCAATGGGGGCCAGCCAGTTCCTGCAGTGACCCCGCCCAGAGCCCCACGGAGAAGCCAGACCCTGGAGGTGTCCGTGCGGTCCTCGGACTGCGACCTACCACCCTGACCCCCGTGGCCCCCGACGGGTTATCCAGGTACAGGGGGAACTTTCCCCAAAGTCTCGCCACATCAGCCATAAGCAGGCGCTCACACTTAAGAGCCAGAGCAGATGTCCTCTGCGATATTCGGGCGACTGTCATTTTTCATACTGACACCCAGAAAAAAATGTTTCATTTACATTTTGCCGAGCAAGGAATTTGAACAACAACGGAGAACTTCCTAATTAGACAACTGCTTTATCACAGGGGCCACTGGGCAGCAGGTGGGGAGGGGGCTGGGGTCCCCAAGCTCTGGGCCCCGGCGTTCCCTCCCAGCTGAGCCCCAGGGGAGGGGGGCGAGCCAGGGCCCTGCCCGACTGGACCGGGCGCCTGCGCACCCCACGCCTCACCACCCAGCCCCTCCCTCCCAAGGGCCTCCGGCTGTGGCCTCTGAGAGCCGGCCCTCCCTCTGCTCCACCCACCGCGCCTGCTGTAGGCCCAACACGGCCGGCTCGGAGAGCACCCGAGGGACGGCCAGCAAGTGACCTGCCCCATACCCCAACAGCATTTAGTGGGATCTCCGCCTGGTTCCACTGAGTGCCCCCAGCCCAGGAAGACGCTGGGAAGGCTGCAGTCAGGTCTCATGCGGACACCGCTCCTGCAACTCCCCCCACCGCAGACACCCCTTCCCTGCTGGTGCAGCGGGCGGGCGAGAGCGGAGCCTGCTCCAGGGGGGCTGTGCGTGGCCCACCACCCGTGCCGTCCCGGGCCGCGCGCTCCCACCCGCCTGCGCGCCAGTCTGGAGCTGTCGGCCCCTGATGGAGTGCCTCCCATCCCGCCAGCTGCCGCTCCCCGGGACGCTAACTGAGCGGGGAGACGGATGCGCGCCTCGCCCGCGCAGACCCCAAATCCATCTTGATGCGCCAACTGCCGCCAGCCCCCACCATGCCCGCACGGCCCCCCAGCACCATGCCCCCGTGCTGCAGTTGGGGCGTGTGCGCCTGTCCGGCAGCACCCACGTGCCAGAGGGGGCCTCAGTTTCCCCACTGGGTCCAGGATCCCTGGGACAGGGGTGCCAGTGCTGCTAAGGAGCCACGACGCACCCTGCACCTGTGGTCTAGCAGCCTCCACCCCTCCCCCACTCCAGGGCCAGGAAGGTTCTGGAACCCAGAAGAGGCAAAGGAGCAACACTGGCAGGGACGAGGCGGAAGGGCAGGCTGGGCCCCAGCTGAGCCTCGGACAAGGGCCCAGGAGGACAGGCAGTGACTCTGCTGGGCCCTCCGCCAGCCCCCAGCCCCAGGGCACTGAAGGGGGGACCATGGTAGGTCCCCAGCTACCCCCGTCCCCACCTGTGCCCCACATGGCTGAGCCCAAGAGCCATACAACACACAGGTGGGATGAAGGCCCAGGGAAGGCAGCCTCACTCGGCCCCCGACCGGGGCAGCTGGGCCCACAGACCCCCTGGGGAGGACCCCCGGGGAGGCTGGGGCCAAGGCTCTGAGACACACAGACCCCTTCTGCCTGGCAGGGTGCACACCGGTGGCCACCCCAGAGGCATCCTGGGCTGTGGCCTGTCCCTGAACGAGTCCAACCCAGGCGCCAGAGTCCTGAGGGCCTGGGGTGACACAGGCTGGACCCTGTGGGGACTGCAGCCACCCCTGGGCCTAAGCACCAATGTCCTCAGCCACAGGACTGCAGCCACGGGCGGGCGGCGGGGATGCCCACCATCCAGGGCTGCTGGGGGGAACCCGCACCTTCACTCTGGGCAGGGGACAAAGAGGGAAGGCCAAGTCGGCCCTTCAGCACACGACTCCCTAAATGGGGGTCTCCGCCACTCCTCTGGGGACAAACGCCTGCCCACAGCTGGGGGAATCTCCTGGCAGCCACTTGCGTGCAGCAGGAAGCAGCCTGGACCCGGACCCAGGCCCAGGGCACGCGTCTAGTCCCTGGCCCTCACTCACAGCCAGAGCCCAGGACCCCGGAGCCACTCTCCACCCCCTGCTTCCCTCCCCATCCTCCCCACGCAAACATTTCAGACCAAGGCCCGCGCAGGGTCTCCGCAGAGGCCCGGGCCAGCCTCAGAGTCCCCTGGACACTTCCCAGCAGCCCAGCCAGGAGGACCCCGTACCTGCCGCCACGAGACAGGAGCCACGGTAAAACCGCGGGCAGAGGACCTCTACCTGGGGAGGCAGCTTCTCCTTCCCCGCGCAGGGTTCTCTCAGAAGCCCAGCCCGGGCCGGGGTCAGGGAGGGACCCAAACTGCCCCGGGCCCCACAGTACCACACCCACCCCTCAGAGACCACATCTCGCCCAGCCACCAGAGTGGGGGCGGGGCGGGGGGTGTACCGCACGCCCTCCTGAGCCCCTTCACTCCCACGCGAGGGTGCCCGGGGAAAGGCCCCAGCTGGCGTCGAGGCAGGGCATGCAGGCTGAGCCGGGGTCCCAGTCTGCCCAGACCAGGATTCCCCTAGCTCCTGCCACCCCTCGCAGGGCCCCTTGGCTCCCGGCACCAGCCCCTCGGTGTCCCCTGTATCGTCCACCAGGAGGGACCTTCTAATACCCTGGCTCATCCTGGCAGCCAGCTCAAGCCCAGAAAGAGGCTGGAGGACCCCAGAAGAAGGGGGGTCTTTGTTAGCAACCCTGGCCCCCCATAGCCCAAATCACACTGACAAGGCTACATGGCAAGGGTTCAGGGACAAGACAGGCAGAGGCTGGGGGCCTGTCCCAGCTGTGGTCCCGGGCACGTGTCCCAGGCCACCCTACAGTCAGGGCACCCCAGGCAGAGGACCTGGGGGCTGGATCCCAAGCTGTGGGCAACTCGGGGATCCCGCCACGGCCCAGGCCTGACGCTCCAGAGTCCTCCACACCATGGGGGTGCTGATACGCTACCCCCCCATTCTGCTGCCGCGCCCTGAGCTCCACGAACATTCCAAGTCCCTGGTTCTCGGGGAAACTGCTGGATAAACACTTTGCCGCGGTAGTGGCAGCGGTGCGGGCGGCTGGCAGGGTGCCAGGCAGTGCCGAGCTGTTTCTCCACAGCAAAGCGAGCCCCAGCAGGCCCGGGGAGCAGGCGCCAGCTGACAGCGGCGACCGTGCGGTCCCCTGCCGCCAACACATCCATCGCGGGCCGACAGCTGCCGGGCGCCCATTTACCTTCTCCAGCACAGTGAGCACAAGGCCCCGCTGACGGCAGCCCGTCCATCCCGCCCACTGGGAAGGGGGCAGGCAGTGGGTGGGCACGGGGCATCCCAGGGGGCCCAGCCTGCCAGGCCTCTGCCCTTGTGCGAGCCGGGGTCCTAGGTCCCCACACTACCAACAGGACACCAGGCCACAGACTGACATGGAAGCCAAGAGTGCCCGGGGAGGGGGTCACAGCCCCACTCAGACTGGGCCCGGGCCTGTTGGGGGGCACCACACCAACCTGCCCCCCGAGACGGAGGCTCTCCAAGGGCAGCATCACAGGTCCTCCCGGAGGCCGGGCTCAGACGGCCAGTGTGGCCAAGAGGAGGCAGCCACTCCGTGCCCAGCAGCAGGGCGACACGGGGAGGACAGACGCTCCCCTACAAAGGCCCTGAGCCAGGCTGGGCCCTCCCCCAGCCCACCATCCCACCCTGCCCTCCCCTCCCAGAAGGCCCCCTGGCAGGGCTCATTATGCCCACCAGCCACCTGGGGAAACTAAGGCCCAAGTAGGGGACTCTTAAGGTCACAAAAGGTGAGCAGAGACGCAGGGCCTGCTGCCCAGGCTGGGCTCACTCCAGAACACCAGCCAAGCTCTTCATGTGTCCGGTTCCGCTGTCCAGCAGGCAGGCCCCCAAAGTCAGGGCCCGAGGCACACGAGTGGACGCAGGAGCACAGGGAACGCACTGGGGCCGCTGCCCGCCTCCCTCCTGCCTCAGGACGGCGCCTCCCACCCCCCGGCCACCTGCAGACCGCCTGCGCCCCAACGTCCCAGCTGCCATCCTCCTTGCCAGCCCACCTCGGCCGGCCAGCCCACCTCGGCCGGCCACCGCACACCGTCTGCACGCAGGCGGGAGGACGGGCCTCCCGGAGCCCCAGGCCAGCTACCACACATCCACATCCCCCCAGGATGTGCCCCCGTGGCTTGGTCCCACAGCCCGTGCCCCCCACCCCCACCGTCTCACTGCTAGTCTCCTGCCCCTTGCCCACGTCACGGCTCAGCCAGAGCCCCACGGATAAGGCCACAGCCCCCCTGCCCTGGTGCCCACCCCCCACCCGCGCCCCATTCCAGTCTCCCTTGACCAGCCAGCCACTGGGCCACCTGCCACACCTGCCCTCACCACAGCGGGGCCCAGGGGACTGGGTTTCCAAGACCAGGGGCAGCCGCGGCCACATCTGTGCCTGAACAAGCATCCAGGGGGCTGGGAGCTCAAGCGGGCAGCCCCCAGGCCTGTCAGTCCCCCAGCTGCCCCGTATCTGTGGGCCCTCGGGTCTCAGGCCTGGGGAGAGGGGGCTGCAGTCTGGGGGCCCACCTGGGGACCCGTAAACCCAAATCCAGAGTAAAGAGACTCTACGCCAGAGCACCAGGGCCAGCAGCAGCAGCAGCACGGAGCAGCCCCTCCCCAGCCAGGCCATCAAGTCTCACGTCCCCGAAACAGGGGTCCGGTCCACTATTTCTGAAGGCTAAAGAGACGCACCTGAAGGCAAGAGAAAGGAGAGCAAAGGCCGGGCCCAGGAGGGGATGCGCGGCTCCCAGGGGCAGGCTCGGGGCTCGCCTTGCCCAGTCCACCCTACGCTGGAGTCCCAGGGTCTCTGCCTGCCGGTCAGAGCCAGATCTGGGCCTGGGGCCGGGGGGTCTGCCCCACCAAGTGGACGGGAATGGCAGACTATCAGCCCATGGCGGGGCGGCCCCGGCGGGCGGGCGCAGCGCCACAGCTGCAGGCTCTGGTTACGGGCGGGCCCGTGGGGACGGCACTGGCCCCAAGCCCAGCTGGGTGTGCCTGGGCAGGAGGGACGCCAGCAGCCGCCGAGCCAGCTCCCACCCCACGCTGTCCCACAGCACTTCTAGGAACCGGGCCTGGTGCAACCCGGGCCAGCCTCTCCTGAGAGCTGCTGGCAGGGGGGGACCCGGCCCTGCTCCCCGGGCCCCAGGGTCCCTTATGCCACAAGGGCACCACGCTGCCTAGGGCCAGCTGGAGGGAGCGTAGGCCCCTCCCTGCCCTGCACAGAACCCGGCCCACCGCAGGGCTGCCCTGCCGGAAGAGCAAGCCACAGCCCCTGCTGGGGCCGCCAACACAGGCCGAGGGACCCAGGGTTGGCGGGCGGTGACCCCCCACGCCCCGAGCGAGTCGCCCAGCTTCCTCTTCTGTTGTTTGCTCTGCACAGAGAACCCAACACGCTCACAAAACAGGAAACAGCCCCCAGCGGCAGCAGCCACGGCCACGGCCACACACCAGGGCCGGTAGGCCCTAGAGAACACCTCCCGGCCTCAGCCCTGCCTGCCCTGCACCGAGCTACCCCATGGGCAAGGCCTGGGCCCTGCCGGACAAGAGCTGCCTCCTGGACCAGGGACCAGGGCTGCCATCACCAAAGCCACGGCCACCTTGGCGTGACCTGGATGGAGGCTGGGGCCGCCCCTCCCTGACAGTCAGGGAGACTGAGGCCCCCAGGAGGCCCAGGGCAGCCCCGCCCTCCTGCCTGGGGCACAGGCTCCGGGAAGCCGACGTGCGCCTTTGCTGTTCCCGCTGAGCCCCCTGCCCTGGCGAGGCTGCCGGCGGCCCCCCGTGCAAACCCCAGGGCCACCGGGGCCCAGAAGTGCGGTAAACGGGCCCCCGGGCCTACATCCCCGCGCCTGCCCAGCAGAGCCACCGCCGCCTCCGAGGGGAGCAAAGCCCCCTCCACATGGGGCCGCAGACCCGGGAGGGGGAGGGCCTGTGCCGTCTCACCCCTCAGAGCCACAGGAGGGGCACAGGCAATGCCACCGCTATGGCAGGAAGCGGGACTGGCCGCCTCCGAGGGAGGGCCGGCGGGAGAAGCCACAGCCCCCGGGGCCCATCCCCCGCCAGGACCCTGTGGCCGGGAAGCCAGAACCCCCTCCACGTGCCTGCAGATGTCACCGGTGAGCGCTCCCGTGCCGGCCCCAGGAGCCGGGAAGCCCCACTCCCACAGCCAGCTGCCCAGAGAGGCAGGGCCGGTGCTCCGGTGAGGACGTCCCTCCCAGCCGCCCGCGGGCCTGCAGCAGCACGGGGGTGCCCGCCCAAGGCTCCCCACCCCACCTCAGACCCCTTCCTTCAGGAGAGGGCCGGAAGGCAGCTCTTCCCTGCCTTCCTCCCCTCTCCTGGTCCACCTGGTCCACCCGGCCCGCCCGGGGGTCCGGAACACCCAGGAGAAGCCCGTGCGCCTGGCTGGGCGTGCGGCGCACACATGTCACAGGCTCCAGCGGTGGGGCCAGGGCAGAGACACCCCAGACCAGCTGCGCCGCAGACTGAGGCCGTGGCCTTCGCCCAGAGCGGTCTGAAGACAAAACCGGACGCCACAGGCCAAGCTCAGCCAGACCTACACCCTGGAGCACACCTGCTTCTTTTAAACTGCCAACCTTTAAATCCCAGGAGGACGCCCAGAAGGGACCAAACTTTGGCAAAGCCCAATTTCTGAGCACCGCTGAGCCCTGGCGGCTGGAGCTGGGCTCAGCCACTCGTTGCTCGGGGCGTCGGCCTGTCACTCAGGACATGGGTGTCAAATCACCCAGCTCCTGCTCAGGAAGCCCGCCCATCTCTGGGGACCCCCGTCTGCCCGGCCTGCCTCCAGCAGCTGGAGCTCATTCCTGGGGACCAGGTCCCCACTGCACACACTGGGACACGGAGGCCCAGGGGGCCTGACTGGCCCACAGAACAGGTCACTGTTCAGCTGGAAATCACCACCCAGGCCGGGCTCCCCACTGCCCACAGCGGCTGCTCTGGCCCAGGGCACAAAGCATCAGGATGCCCAGGAGACAGCCCAAAGGTCACTCTCCACAGATGACGCCCACCTCCCCAAGGGGAGCAGGACACCCTCTCTCCTGGCCTGAGGCTGGGGCCAGACAGCAGGGCCTGTAGGCTGCTGAGGCTGGCTGGACCCCGACTTAGAGCCCCCGATAAACCACATGCCGAACGCCAGCAGACTGGTCCCCGCCACCATCCCCGTCCCGTACACAGGGACACCAGGGTCCAAAGAGCTCAAAACAGGTCTGCAGTAACAAAGCAGCTACCTCACATTCAAACTCAGCTCCCGGACACCCCACTGGGCACCAGCCCTGGGCCTACCACCCAGCCCCTTCAGAAGGCACGTGCCCTGAGTGGCAACCTGGAATTCGCCCAGGCCTCAGAAAGACATCCCCGCCCCAGCCTGGCAGGCCGGGGCACGTGCCGGTGGCTGGGTCAGGGGTCCTGGGTCAGCCCCTAATCTAACGGCCGGTCGACACGTTTGCCAAGGATGGGGGGGTACCGGCCCACGGGGCTGTGGAGGTGTGCTGCTCCAGGCCCTGAGGAAAGGGAAGGGGCCAGGTCAAGGGGAGGGGACACCAGAGGGGGCTGTAAGAGGACGCAGACAGGGCTGGACCCAGCAAAGGGGCTCCAGGCGGGAGGCAGGACTCCTGGGGAAGCCAGGACATGGTACGCACTGGGGGAGGGGATCGAGAAGGCAGGTGGGTGCGGGGGTGCTTAGGGGAAGCTAGGCGGAAGGGCTCCCCACGGACCACAGGGCCTGGAGCCTCCTCACCTCCGTGTCAAGGCTCAGTGCACTGGCCTCCCTACAGCGGCCAAACTGAACTCTAGAACACGCCGCTGACCACATCCTCGATCCTCTGTTTCAAGCCCTGTGCAGCCCCCGACCCCCAGCCCTGTCACCTCTCACCTCCCCCTGCCGCTCCTGCAGGCTCCCAGCCTGCTCTGCCAGGGAGCTCCTATGCATCCTACAAAACCCAGGCTCTCGACACCCGCCTCTGCCACGCCTCCCCGTCTGCTCCCTCTGCTGCCGAGGTTCCCCCTCCCAACAGCCCGTGGGGTCCTGGAGCGGGGATGGGGCACCCTCCAGCCATCTGCCGGAGGGCACAGGTGAGGAAGGAGTTAGCTGGGGTCACCACAGCTTTGGGAAGGAGCAGGTCTGGAGGAAGAGGAACTTGGTGGGGGGAGCGTCTCTAAGCCCTACCCTGGGGCAGGAGGGAGTCGTCCACCCCGGCACCTGGATGGGAAGCCTGTCCAGCCCCCACCTCCCACCTCTGAGCAACGACAGGGCCGTGGAGCAGGGGCTGTGGCAAGGCTTCAAAGCAAGGGGCCAAGGCCACGGCTCCAGCCCCACTAGGCCCCGCCAAGCCCCTCCCTGGGCGCAGAGCCCTCAGTGCGGACAGGGGAGGCTGGGCGGGTGCCGGGCTCAGGCCACTGACTGCTCCAGCACAAACACAACCGGCCGGGCCCCTGGGTGGTGCAGGTGCCCCCCCCCCCAGCCCAGGCCTGAGGCAGGCACCAGGCCAGGCCCAGCAACTCTGCCCTGCCCTCAGAAGCCCTCGGGCAGTGCCCCGGGCCACCAGCGAGCCAGGCCTTGGACGGGCCCCAGTGTCCTCACCGCCTTCCAGGAAAGCCGGGAGGGAGGCAGCAGGGGCTCTCCGGCCGAGGGCCCTGGCCAGACGATCACCGTGCCGGCCAAGGGAAAGCCCACAGGCTAGCTCCAGGACCCCGGCCCCGACCCGGCCGCGAGGGCACTGACCTCTCTTGTGCAGCCAACCCTCCTTCACGATGGCCACGTCGTTCATGGTGCCCGGTTCCAGAAGCTGGGGCAACTCCAGCGCCACTCACGGTCCCCTCTCGGCAGCGTCGCCCCGAGCCCCGCCGATGCACCCAGCGTCTGGAAGAATCGAAGGGAAGGGTGTGAGGCGGTGTCCGGCTTGGGGCCACCCCTCCAACTCCACGGTGAGCCCGGGAAGCGCTCTGCACCCAGGGTCCCGTTTGGGGCCCCTTCCCACGTGGCCGGCCCCGCTCACGGCCCACAGAGCTGCTGCCGCCCCCCACCTGCTTCCACCACAGCACCTGACAGAACATTCACACGACTCCAACTGTTCCCTGGGGCCGGGCCTCCCCTGCCCCTGGGGTGCAAGCCCGCTGCCACCCCCCTCTGGCTCCCCAGACCTCAGCCTGTGATGCATCATGCTTATGCCTTTGTACAGATCTCCCCCATCCCCAAAAGGCCCTCCTCACGTGTTCCAGCCTCCATAACCTGCCACCCCAGCAGAGGTCACCTCCTCCAGGCAGCCCCTCTGACTGCTTGGCCTGCCCAAGCCCCAGTGAGTTGCCCCTGTTCTCCCTGCCCACGCTGCAACCCCCCACCCCCATAGGCTGGGGTGCTCGGAGCAGGCCCAAGATTCCTCCTTCTTGCCCCAGACTACAAAAGAAGAGAAATTCAAACACATAGCAAGTAGGGCCAGGAGACCAGGCAACTGGCGCCAATGAGAGCCCAGAGCCCTCCATGGTGACATATAAGCCCCTCCCCAAGAAACCCCAGGCCCCTCCTAAACCACAGGAGCCCTGCTGTTCTGAATCTGGCTCATTCATAGGGCCAGCATGTGGCAGGCATCCCTGGTTTTGCCAGGATCAGCCCTGGGGACAAAGAAAGGTTCAGATGGGTCCTGTCTGTAAGCAGCACCCAGTCCCAGGTGGTTACGAGCCCATAATTACAGCATTCCGGAGGCAACAAACGGGGGGTGTGCAGTCCACCAGCAGCCTTCTCCTGAACACACACTTTGGCCATTGAACCAGAGGGGCCCTTCCCATAGCTCCCTGCTAGATGAACTCCTAGGCATCCCTCAAAACCCAGTTCACACATCGCCCATTCTGGGCATCCCAGGGAAGAGCACTTCTCTACTAGCCCCACACACAAGCCCTCCTGAGGGCAAGCCGGCAGACACCCCCTCCCCGACCCCTAGGCAAGGAGGACCCCTGAGGACCTCCGCACTGGATCCCAGCACAGGTTTTCCTACAGCTACCTAGGCGTTCCCGGGCAACACACCTCACTGGCCTCCCGCGGTGGGGGCTGGGACCCAGAGAAGGGCTGCTGTGCACAGAAGGTCCTAGGCTAAATTTAGTAAAGCGGGGAGACCCCACTGCCTGTGTCTCCTGCCAGCCCAGAGAAGACCCACTCTGTCCCAGGAGGGACAGGCCCAGTGAGCTCAGCAGGCCATGGGGCAGCGACAGGCAGCAAGCAAGGTGGAGGAAGGTAGAGACCCTCCAAGGACAGGACTCTGTGCCCCTGCACAGCGGAGGGGGCCTGGAAGGGAAGGGGGGCCCCCTCTGGTGACACAAGTGGGCGTGTCCTGGACACAGAGGGATGGACCCAAAGACCTCTAGATGTCCCCCGCCCCCACCCCGCCTAAGCAGGGCCTGCTGCTGAGAGAGTCGGACAGCTGTCGAGCTCCGTGTGTAAAAATATATCTGTGCTCACGCGTGGGGTGGTGCGCACCCGCAGAGAAATGAACAGACCACACCAGCGCCTGGGCTGCCGCTGGGCACAAGGCCGAAGGGACGGAGGGTCCCCCTTTCCACAACCACCCTGCCGGTGCCTTCACCATAAGTGTGTCCGTGCCATGACTGTTTGCAGAACAACTTACCCAAAATTCGCTTGTGCTCTTACAGGACCCTCTCTGTCTCCAAACACTGGTTTGTGAACTGTATGTTCAACTGGGGGAGGGCAGGGAACCCAGACCCCCGTGCACCCCCGCCCTTCACTTGGCCCAGGGGCTGGGAGCAGCCACGGGTCGCCTGGAGCAAGCCTGGGGGACCCTCTGGCTACAGAGCACAGGCCCGTGCCCCTACTCTGCCCACCATCCAGTCGAGCCATGGGCAAGTTCACCAGTCGCTCCCCCCTCCGCCCCCCAACCTGAGAGGCAAGTCCCAGCCCCCCGCCGGGCCCCAGCCTCCGAGATGGGGGGGCCGCACCTCCAAAGCCCACCCAGGTCAGCAAGCAGTTTCGGCCGGGAGGGTTGCTAGTCCTTCGGGGGCCGGCCGGGCACTTCGCCATCGCGCACAACTTCTCCGCTAGGAGCGAAGGAGGGCTCCTTCCAAGGCCCACCCACAAACCTGAACGACGGCGGGGGCCCCTGAGCACCCACTACGCGCCGCGGCCGGCCGGCCCGCCGCGTCCCTCGCCCCTGCCCGGCCCGATCGCCCGCTTCCCCAAGGTCATGAGGGAGGCCCGGGCCGCGGCCCGCACCCCCGCCGCCGCCGCCGCCGGCCCGGCCCGGCCCGGCCCCGCGCCCTCCCCGCCCAGGCCGCGCTCGGCCACTTCCTGCTCCGCTCCTCCACCCCGGCCGCGCGCAGCCCGCGCCCCGGGCCCCGCCGGCCGGGAACAAAGCGCCGGGCCGCGGGAGGAAATCCGGGCCCCGGCGGCGGCGGGCGGGCGCGCGGGCGGGGAGGGCGCGCGGGCGGGGACTCACCGGGCGCCGCGTCCGGGCCGAGCGCGGGCCTAGCCGGGCCGCGGCCTCCGGCGCCCTCCGCTCGGCATCCCCGCGCGCCCGCCGGGCGGGGCCGGGCTGGAGGCCGCGGCGGGCGGGCGCTGCTCGGGCGGGCTTTGCGCGCCGCCGGGCCCGGTGCTCGTGGCGCCGCCGGCTCGCGTCCCCGGCTGCGCTGCTGCGCTGGCCGCCCGCCGCGCTCGGTCCCGCCGCCGCCCGCCGCCGCCGCCGCCGCCGCCGCCGCCGGCCCGCCCTCTCCCCGCCCCGCGCCGCCCCGCCCGGCCGCCCGCCCACATCCGCCTCCGCCGCCCGGGGCGCCCCCGGCGCGGCCGGGGCGAGGGCGCGGCGCCGGGAGCGCGCGGCGGACGGGCCGCCCACGCTGCCCGGGCCGCGTGCTCCCCGGCCTCAGTTTCCCGGCGCGTCCGGGGCGCCCGCGCTTCCCGGCCCGGTTCCGCCGCGGCCCTGGGGGAAGGGCCGGCCGGGACGATCCCCGGGCTTCTGCCTCCGTGGCGCCGGCGGTGGGGGGGGCAGTGTGCCTTTCCAGAGGTGCCCCAGGTGGGAGCCCGTGCCGTGGGCCGGAAAGCAGCCGCGATGACCCTAACAGGCCCAATCCGAGGACCCTGCCAAGCCCGCGGTCCTGGGGCCGCGTGCCCGCGGCTGGAGGTCAGGTGTGAGGGCCGGAAGGCTGGCTGCCGTGCACAGGCAGAGCGAAGGCTGCGGAGGAAGGGGGCACAGGCCCCTTGTGCTGGTGGACGACCTTGCCCTGGGAGGGGCGCCCCATCCCGCGAAAGGGGCTTCCAAGAGCTTCCCCTTGCCCCTAAGGAACACAGGGACCGTTCTTCAAGAGGAGATGGGAGACTTCGCAGGGTGACAGGGCTGGGAGGCTGAGGAGGCAGGAGGACCGCAGCGCCCTCCACTACAGATTCTCAGGACACTGCAGACTCCCCACCCCTACCCCTCCCTGGGCCCTGCTCTCCCCCGGAGCCAGAGGTTGCTGCTGCTGCAGCCCCTCCCCCCATCCCTGTGGCCTCCAAGTTGCTAGGGACCCTTTTGTAAAAGGAGGACTCCTGAGTGTTGCCCTCCCGGGGTGGGAGTGTATTTTGTGGGGCACACGGGGGCATTTTTGTTCTTCATCCAGGGTCGGAGTTCGGCATGGAAGGTAGAGATCCTTCTTCTGGGTCACAGGCAGATTCGGCCCCGGAGCGGCTCACCAAGCATCTGCTCCCAAAACGGGGGCTCCTGGCAGGCTTCCTGTGGCTCAGGGACAGAGTTACACTCCTTGGAAAAGGACCCTCCCCTCCTCAGGGGGACGCTCTCTCCCCAGGGAGGTGGCTGCCAGTTCCTCCCCTTGGCCCCGCTGCCCCTCTCCCCAACCCAGCCCAGGACTCCCAGCTGTGACTGAGTGCCCCCCACCAGCCCCCACAGGGCCCTGGCTCCAGGGGGCCCAGTGCGAGGCCTGGATGAGTCAGTCATCTATGCTTCTGGGACCGACACCTGCCCTGAGGTCAGCCGCCAGTGGTCCCGCATCTGTCCACCCCTTACCCTGCAAACCTTCCCCGTGGGCCCCTGGGACCCCTCAGGAACTGTCCCAACTACCCACTGCCCTCCCAGGAAGAGGGTCCAGACCCGCCCCCATCCTGGCCAGGCAGGGCTATGGAGAAGGCCCAAGGCAAGAACAGATTTGGTGGGGGGGGGGGTCTGGGCGGGTGCCCTTTCATGGAAGACGTGGCGGCTCCCCGGGCCTTGCGGGAGCCCCACGGCCATTTGAGGAAAGGCATCTTGGCCAGGAGGCTGCACCGTAGGGGTCCAATCCCTGATCAGGGGGTCCCTGCTGATCCAGGAGGCCTCCCCACAGCTCAGCACGGAGCTCTGGTGCCCACCAAGTGCCTTGAGACCCGCCGGCAGCCCCATGCCCCATCCCTGCAGGTCCCGGTCCCGTCTGCATCTCTGTGGGAGCCCGCCCTGTGACATGGGGGCAGCCCCAAGGCAGGGCTGACCGTCTCCCGTGGAACCTTCCCCTTAAGAACATCGGCCCTGCACCTCAGACACAATGGCAAGATGGGAACCCAGTCCTATCAGCCCAGCCTGGCCCCCGCTGGGGCCTCTGGGGAGCCCCTCGACCAGATGTTTGCAGCCAAAACCGCTGTAGCGGTCTTGGGGAGGGCGGCTGCCTCCCCATTCCCAGCCCTACCCCACCCCACCCCCCGCCGCTGGAGCTCAAGGGCCTCGAGCCCTGTCACCTTCTCCAGCTGGCAGCCAACGGGCGGGCGCAGGCCAGCACCCCCGGCCACCGGGGCTCGGCGGCAGCTGCGGGGCGGGGCCCAGGGCAGCTCCCAGGCCAGATGGCCGCCCGGCCAGCTGCGTCCAGGGAGGCTCTGCCCGCACCACCGCGGCCGCCTCCCGTCATCCTCGTGCCCGCGACCTTGTCTAGCCAGAGAGGGGATGGGGGGGAAGGGAGGGGGGTGGGCAGCTCCCAAGTGCCATCCCAGGACCTTCTGGGACAGCCCCTCCTGGGGAGTGGGGGGGGTGGGGACAGGGGCACTTAACTCAGGCCTTCCCACCTGAGAGGCACAGAGTGGGGGGGGCCTCCCCAGCAGTGACGGCCCTCCCCCCTCCTCTAGCTCATCCCTACCTGGGCGGGCTCCCAGGCTCCCGCCGGCAGTGTCCTAACCGCCTTCAGCCCGTCTCCACACCCCGCAGCCTCGGTCAGGGCCCCAAGGAGCGCTTTGTCCCACTAGCCAGGCGGGGCAGGCCAGGACACACCGCCCGCCCCAGGGCCTCACTCTGGCCTGCCTAGGGAGCTGTCCGCCCAGAGCCCCAGGACGGCTGGCCTCCCTCCCTGCCTCCCTGGCCTCAGGGGCCCGACCTGGGGAAATAGCACTGGGCAGGCAGGCGCCACGGAGCCGTCAGGATTTGGCTGGACCTTGCTCACAGAAGCCCCTGCACTCACTCGAGACACGTACGGAACCCCCATTTAGGGCCTAGCTGACTTCTTCACATGGAGGAAGCAGCGGGAAAGCCTGAGGCCGCGCGCCTGTCTCGGGACCGGGGAGCACTCTGTAGAAGGCTCAGGCTAAGAGAGGAGAGGTGGGCCTGGGGGCTCTTAGCTGGGGTGCTCAGCAGAGACCACGGTGGGGGAGGGGCACGGCCCAGGGAACAAAGACAAATGGGGGAGGAGCCAGGGCAGGGCCCTCTGGGGGAAACACAATGGGAACCCCCCCCCTCCCGGCCCTATAGTTAACCTCCCACTTTGCAGATGAGGGTTTCGGGGCTCAAGGAGGTTGAGTGCTGTGCCCGAAGTTGGGAGGGGGCAGTGGGCAGGCTTTAAGCCAGACAAGACCCCAGGGGGCCATCCCATCAGGGTTCGCTTAGACCTGACTTGAATCCAGCTCCTCCTGCTGGGAGCCCAGCCAAGGGGGGGTGGAGGTGGGGGTGGGGGACCGGCAGGGACAGACCTCCAGACCCAGGGCAGTCTCAGCGGCTGAGTGCGGTGGGAGTTCAGGGTTCCAAGGGAGCTGGCCAGATTCAGGGAAGAAAAATGCGGGATGTCCAGTCAGATGTGAACTTCAAATGAGTAAGGAATAATGTTCTGGTATAAAAATGTGGCTTTCCTTCCCGCAGACTTGAGATACTAGCTGTGCTGGGCCCTTCCTCAGGCCTTCAACCCGAGGCTTTGACTAGGACCTCTGGGTGGCTCGCACCCACCATCCCACGGGGGCCCTGCCTCCTCCTGGAGAGCTCAGCCGGAGGCTCCCCGCCCACCCTGCAGCCTGACGTCCCACCCTGTCATCCAGCCCCATGGCCAGCACCATCTCTGTCCCTAGCCGATCGGGGTGGGGGGTCCTCCTCCTTCCCAGCCCGGCCTCCATCTCCGGGGATGTGTGCAGGTGGGAATTCAGGAGACTGTTGGGATTCAAATCCCGATTCAGGGACTTACTTCTTTTTTTTTTTTTAAGATTTTATTTACTTATTTGACAGAGCACAAGCTGAGGGAGTAGTAGAAGGGGAGGGGAGAGGGAGAAGCAGGCTTCCCGCTGAGCAGACAACCCAATGTGGGGCTCAATCCCAGGACCCCAGGATCATGACCGGAGCCAACGGCAGACACTTAACCGACTGAGCCCCCCAGGTGCTCCCCACCCCTGGTTTAGGGATTTACTGCCTGCTCTATGGCCTGCTGCGTGGCCCTGGGCGCTTCCCTCGCTAACCCCGCCCCACCCCCACCAGCAAACAGGGATAGTAACAAGAGCATCTAGCCTGCCGGGCTGCTGGGACAGGAAGCTGGGCAGTGGTCAGTGCCTTGTCCCTGCTCCAACAAGGGCAGCCTTGAGATTGTTGAGACTGGAAGAGACCGCCAGTCAACAGTACCCCCCACCGCCGGGGCCCCCACTTCTCCAAAATCATCGCCATTACACCCAGGTTCTTCTCTGGGCAGACCTGGGTGACACCCTGACATCTGGGTGCTCTCACGCCTGGCCCTCAGGATGCCACCTCCGCTCCTCTGCAGGGTCTCCCCCTTCCTAAACACTTTTCTGCCTGCCCTGGACTTGGGGCACTTGGGGCTCCCTCCGACAAGGCCTGTCCCCCAGATCTGCAGAAATGTGCCCTGTCCCTGGGGCTCCCGGACACAGAGCTCAGGGCACCCGGCCCCGCCCCCACAGGTGGAGCTAGGCTCTGCTGACCGGTCGGGGGTCCCCTTTTCTGGGCTCTGCCGTGGAGATCCCGCCCAGGTGTTTGGAGGAAAGTACCAGCCAAATTAATTCCAATTCAGAAAGAGGCTTTCAACGAAGGGGGGGGGTGTCATCTTTTCAAAATTTACGACCCCCTCCATGGGTCCCCTCCTTCCTCCCACAGCCAGCGCCCCCCAAAGTGCGCCCTCGGGTCACAGCCCCAGCGCGGGCCCGCAGAGGAGCGAGTCCTCGGAAGGGGTGCCGTAGCAGAGGGCGCAGTTGGGACCCCGTGGGGGGCGGTAGACACCCAGGCCCAGGCGGCAAATATCGCGAGAGAGCCCCCTCCCCCGCCGCGCCCCTCACCCCCTCCCACCCCGGAGCCCCAGCTGGCGGCTCGCCGGGCCCCGGCGGGGCGAGGCGGGGCGGGCCGGGAAGGGGCGGCGAGGGTGACCTCAGCGGTTCCGCCGCTCCGGGAAGTCGCCTCGGCCCGCCCCCTCCAGCCCCCGCCCCGAGTTTCGCCCTCTCCGGGGCGGGGCGAGCGGCGGGCGCGGTCTGGCCGGCCAAGTTGGAGCGCGCCCCGCCCGGCGCCCTGCCGCCCCGCGCCCTCCCCGCCGGGGCGCGCCGCCCGGAGCCCCGCGCACCGGGGCCGCACCGGGGAGGGCGCGCGGCGCGGGCGGCGGCCGCAGAGCCGGGCGGGCGGCGGAGGTGAGCGCAGGGGGCGGGCGCCGGCTCCTCCCGCCCCGCCCGCCGGCCCGCTCCGGCTCCCGCTCCCCGCGGCCGCGCTGCCATAAATGGGGCCCGCGGCGGCGGCGGCGGCGGCGGCCGGCGGCGGGCGGCGACGCGGGCGTCGGGGGACGCGGCGGGCGGCACCCCGGAGTGAAGTTCAGGGGCGGCCCGGCGGGGGCGCGCGCAGGTTCGCGCCCCGGGACCCGCCCCCGGCCCGCGGCTTCTGTTTACTTTCGGTCGAGTTTCTCCCGCGCCCGGGCAGGTGCCGGCGGCGGCGGCGGGGGCGGGGCGCCCGGTCCGCGCCCGCGGGGCTCGCGGCGCATGGAGTTCCCGGAGCACGGCGCGCGGCTGCTGGGGCGCCTGCGGCAGCAGCGCGACCAGGGCTTCCTGTGCGACTGCACCGTGCTGGTGGGCGCCGCGCGCTTCCCGGCCCACCGCGCCGTGCTGGCCGCCTGCAGCGTCTACTTCCATCTCTTCTACAGGGACCGGCCGGCGGGCAGCCGCGACGCGGTGCGGCTCAACGGCGACGTGGTCACGGCGCCCGCCTTCGGCCGCCTGCTGGACTTCATGTACGAGGGCCGCCTGGACCTGCGCAGCCTGCCGGTGGAGGACGTCCTGGCCGCCGCCAGTTACCTGCACATGTACGACGTCGTCAAGGTCTGCAAGGGCAGGCTCAGGGACAGGGGCCGCGCGCTGCACCGGGGGACCCCCTCCGCCCAGGCCGAGCCGCCAGACCAGCCCCCGCGCCCCCAGCCCGCCCGGTCCCCGGAGCTCTGCCCCGCCGCCCAGAAGGCCCAGCCGCTCCGGACTGGGGTCCACGCCCTCCCTCCGCGAGCCGCGGGCCCCCCTCCCTGGCAGGGCCCAGGAGACTCGGACCGGGCCCTGGACCTGTCACTGAAACGGAGCCCCAGGCGGGAGCCAGTCCACCCACCCTGCGTCCTCCAGACGGCCGCCTGCAGCCGGAGGCAGCCCGGCCTCCCGCCGCTGGTGAAGGACTCGGGGGACTCGCTGTCGGAACCCGAGGACGGCAGCGGCCCTCGCGGCCCTCACCGCCCCCTGCAGCCCCCCTGCGCTCCTGCAGCTGAGCGCCCAGCAGTGGGCTTGGAGCCGCTCCCTGCCGCTGGGGCGGGCGGTGGGGAGCTGGAGCTGGATACAGAGCGGGGGGCCAGTGGGGACGAGTTGGGTCCCGGCGGGCCCCTCTGCGTCTGCCCGCTGTGCACCAAGCTGTTCCCCGGCGGCCACGTCCTGCAGCTGCACCTCAGCACCCACTTCCGCGAGCGGGACGGCGCCCGGGCGCGGCTGTCCCCCGACGGCGCACTGCCCACCTGCCCGCTCTGCGGGAAGACCTTCTCCTGCACCTACACGCTGAAGAGGCACGAGCGCACGCACTCGGGCGAGAAGCCCTACACGTGCACGCAGTGCGGCAAGAGCTTCCAGTACTCGCACAACCTGAGCCGCCACGCCGTGGTGCACACGCGCGAGAAGCCGCACGCCTGCCGCTGGTGCGAGCGCCGCTTCACGCAGTCCGGTGACCTCTACCGCCATGTCCGGAAATTCCACTGTGGCTTGGTCAAGACCCTGCTGGTGTGACCTGTCCTCGTGGGGCGCGGTGTGGTGTGACCTGTCCTCGGGAGGGCGGGGAGGGCCGCCCAGGTGGCCGCAGGGATGGAAGGCGAGGGCTGGGAGGTCCAGGTGGCGGGGAGCCCCCGTGCTGCAGCTCCCAGCGGAAAGGCTCCCACTGCCCCTGGACCGCAGCCCCAGACTTGGGGGGACTCAGCACGGCTGGGGCCGCCCTCTTCCACACCTTGCTCCCTCCCCCCAGCCGTGCCCTGACCTTGATCACCCTCTTCCTCTCCATCCCCTGTGTCAGCTCCGCGGAGGGTTGGGGGGTTGGGGGGTGTCCCGAGGGCTCTGAGCTCCAGCCCAGCCACCATCCTTGAACCAGGAGGGAGGACGAACTTCTGCCTCCAAGGGGGGGGGAGCTCTCCTGACCACCTCGCTGACTCACTCGGGCGTACCCTCATGAGCTTGGCACGGGTTGTGGTAGAGAACACGCACATCACAGAAGTTGCCGGCATGTCCGGAAAAGGGCACTTGGATGGAACAGGCCCCTCTTGGTGGGTGGCAGCAGGAGCCTTCCCGGGAGGCCCCGGGCACAGGGTGTGTAGGCGGGGACATCGAGGCACAGCTGGCGTGGCTGGGCTGCAGAACCAGCCAGACGTCAAGGGGCTCCTGCGTTCCAGGTGCTGGGGCAGGAGGTGGTTCCCCCGGAGCCGGTGACCCTGACACCACTGCAAGTAGCTGGGAGAGAGGAAGTCGCAGTTCGGGAACAATTCTCTTTAGATGCAGAGAGAGCTTCCCTGAGGTTGCCAGATGTCTGCCCACGGGCGATGGGCTGTGCCGCTTCCCTGCCTGAGCTCGGGTCCGGGGCGCCTCAGAGCATCCCTTGGGTGGGGCCAGGAGGGGCCTTGAGCGTCGCAGGCTGCCACAGGGCTCCAGTGGGCCTCACCCCGAGGTCCCTGGCTTGCCCACTCGAGGTCTCCCCAGAGCAGCCAATCATTTCCAGAACCCCGAGCTGGGGGCCGGTGCCGCTCTCCACGAGGGGCCATGTTTGCAGGCTCTCCCTTCCCTCCATCGGGGCCTGGGTGCAAGCTGCCATCGAACAGGGAGGGGACAAGCACCTGCTGGGCTGGGGTCACGGCCCCCACTGTCATCCACAGCTCCTAGACCCCAAAAGACCTCTGCATTTGTAGTTGGTGGGGGTCACCCAGCCAGTCTTGCTGCCTGAATCTCTGATTATGACAAAGGGGGAGAGGGCAGAGGGAGCCTTGCCCCCACTTCCAAGAGCCCCCTGGACTCCTGGGGTCCGCCGACTGGAGGCACTGAGGACAGAGTCCAGCCAAGCTTAAGTGATTTTCTCGTGTCCTGGCAACCACTTGATGTCGTATTTATTTGTCTGCCTGGTCTGGAGTGAGATGACCATGGCCTTCACAGCAGGTGGGCAGAAGGGGCTGTCTCCCCGCGCGCCCGGCGCTCCCGGCGTGCAGAAAGGCGTGCTGCACGGCCTTTCCTGGCGCGCGGGGCTCCGAGGCCCTGGCCCCGCTGCAGACCAGAGCGCACTGAGGAAGGGGCCCTGCTTGAGATCGTCCTGACCGTGGGCTCCACACCTCCGAAAGGGCTACCTCACACTCCGTGTCATGTCCTCCACGAGCAGGTTTCCGTGTGTGTGTGTGTCCAGCAAATGGTGAGGTGAGCCATGCCCACAGCCTCTGCGCGCGACGGGGAGGCGGCCGCCCTGGTTTTCCCCAGAGGTTCCGTGGGGGAAGAAGCGGACTTTCCTCCTGACTTGTCAACACTGGATTCATTGTCTTCGGCAAACAGTTACTGTGAAGTTAATGTAAAGAGAAGTGGTTAGTTTTTAATGTGACGACCAACACCGGTCCAAGGAACTCTGCATGTGTGACGCACAAACCACGTGCGGGTGTAGTACAGGCGCACGGATGCCGTCCGAGGGGGCCTGCTGTGTGGGGACCTCCCGGGCCCGGCCCGCCCCATCCCCGCGGTCTCAGGCTGCTCTGCCCCGGGGTGGGTGACCCCCTGGGACCCAGAGGACACTGGTTTGTGTGGGACGGGGCTTGCGGGCACCTGCCTGCCGCAGCGGCATGAACACCAGAGCTGTCCTGTGTCCCATCATCGTCTTCATGCTGACCCTGCTAATAAAGTCTGCCCCCCGTGGACATGGCCGGGATTATTCCAGGGACAGGAGCGCGGGCATCTCCAAGTGTGTGCGGGAAGTGGGGGCACCGCTGGTTTGGGCGGGTGGGGGCAGAAGCAGCCCAGGGGCAGGGGAGGGTCCTAGGTGGGGAGTGGCCACTCTGGGGACCTGTCTCAGAGGGTGCCCCGTGGGGGGGGTGTGGGCTAGTGCAGGGTCACGGACAGGCGGCACACCTTTCCTCAGGCTGCGCTCCCTGCCATGGGGGTGGGGGGCAGGACGCAGGACGCAGGCTGGGACCTGGTGAGGGGACTGGGGGCAATGGGGGCACCAGCTGAGCGGCCACGGGCCCTCGAGCTTGGATCTGAGGCCTCCTGGTCCACTGGTCTTGGGTCCTCCCGTCCACCTGCCTTCCAGGGGCAACTGCAAGTCCTGGGCGCCCCCACTGGTCCCCCACATACCCTTCGCCTTTTCCTCTCTCACCACAACTCCTATGTACCCCACTTCCCTTCGGGTGGGCCTAGGCCCCCAGAGGCCCAATTTGGGGAGATGTGGGCAAGACTTGGAGGGGGTGTGTCCCTCCTGGCCCCGCCTTCACCCTGTGGTGCCCTCCTGCAACTCTAGGGAGACCACATGGAGTGGAGCTGGGCAGTGGCTGGGCAGGCCTGCCCCCGTGGGGGTTCTAGAGCCCCGAACCAGATCAGGCTGGTGTCAGAGCTGGCAGGTGGCCGTGGCTGGGTGTCCCAGCCCCTACTCAGCCCTCGCATGGGGACGTGGCCCCGGGGCTCTCTGAGCTGTCCCTGTTTTCTCCAGGCCCGGGGCAGACGAGCAGACAGCCTCACATGTGTGTCCCAAGCCTGGTCCTGGCCAAAGTGTCCTCCAGGTAGAGCCAAAGCAGACCCAAGGGCAGGGGGCACCGTACTTGCCAGGGGGCCCCAAAGGCAGTGCCGAGCTGAGCTGGCACTGAAAAGGGCTGCTGGGTTTTGGGCTATACTTTGAGGCCTTACCAGTCCTGACCCCAAATGCAGGTCATTGCTTCTCGGAAATGGTGCCCAGCACCTTCCCTCCCCCATGAAGCCTGGCTCCCACTGAGCCTACCTTCTGGACCAGGGCCACTGTCCTGCAGGGAGACCCTGTCACATTCTCGGTTGGGCTGGTGACTCAGCTGGCCTTCTCGGAACCAGCCAGGAGGCTGTTGCCATGCCAACCAGGCAGGGGCGGGGGAGGGGGGGCCCCCCGCAGTGGAAAGGCCTCCTTAGGGGGAGGGGCTGACCTGGGACAGGGCTGCAAGACCAGACCCACATTCAGCTCACTGTGGGCTGCGTCACCCACGCCTCTCGGGCTGGAGCCATCCAGCCCGACCTGTCGACTAGATGGTAAACTGAGGCACGTGGACGGGCCTGGGACCTCCTCCTCCCTCCTATCCCTCTCCTCCACCAGCACTTCTTCCCAGTAGAGTCCCATAGAAACCGACCCCTAAAATCTGAGCCACCTTCCAAGTGGAGGACAGAAGGCTCGGCCATGTGCACGCTGCCCGGTGGTGGGGAAGGGGTGTTCCGTCCTGAGGCTCCCCGGCTTCTCGGATATTTCCCAGCTCCGCCGCACCTCCTTCGTCCCTACTGAAGAGAAAATGGCTCTGGGTCTCTCCCACCATGCTCGCCCGACCTCCCCAACACCACCGTGGAGAGCAGCCCTCCGCTGCGTGTCACAGAGCAGAGGGAGGCCTGCGGGGAGGGCCACCTTCTTCTCGTCCTGGTCCCCAGGGCTCTTCTGCTCTGCCTCGGTCTTCTCGCCTGAAGGATGGGAATGTCGCACACGCCTGCAAAGGGGCGACTGGGGGCATGCCCAGGGGACACACCGGCAGAAGCCACTAGGAACTGGCCGCCCCTGCTGCTGTGGACCACGGCCGGTATACCACAGCTGCCTCCCCTGGGGCCATCCCCAGCTCAGAAGAGCCCCCATGGCCAAGGGCTTTGGCCACAGTGCCCTGCAGAGCAGGCCGAGCTCATCCCGGGAGTGCTGGACTGTTGGCCGTGCTGGGTTACAGGTGCCAGCAGTTTGCGGTTTGGGGACCAGCACTGTCCGGCCCTGGGCCTGCCTCCTTACGGAGTCACCTGCCCCCAGCCCTCAGCCTCCCGGCCGAGCCCCCACAGGCGTCCCCACGGGCACATGGGGCTTCGGGAGGAGTATGGGGATGGCTGGCCGGGGGCCCGGGTGGCAGGCACACACACCCCCAGCTTCAGCGGACCTGGGGCATCTCCGGAAGTCCAGGGGTGCATAGACTCACCTCCCTGATTGGAGCTAAATGGCAGTGTTTTCAGCAATTTGAATGGAAGTCTGTACACAGAGGAACCCACTCCCTGCCCTGTGCTGCAGACACAGCCCCTGTCGTCGGCTGTGGGACGCAGCCCTGCGCCCTGCGCGGCTTTGCACCGCAGACGTGTACACCCGCGAAGCTCCGGAGGCTGCAAATCCAAGGTCCCGGCGTCAGCAGAGCTGGATGCTCCAAGGGCCTCTCTCCCGGGCATGTGGACGCCGTCCTCTCCCCGTGCCTGGGTCCTGATCGCCTCCCCTATAAGAACGCCGGTCCCAGAGGACTAGGGTCCCCCTAGGAACCTCGTTTCAACCCGACTGCCTCGCCTCTGTAAAGACCGCACGTCCAAGTTCAGCGACCGCGCAGGGCACACTCTGCGGAGACCCACTCCAGCCCCTCCAGTGCCTCAGAAGCACACACGGGCCCAGGTCGGAGCCGGCCCCGCGGTGTCTCGTCAGTAAGGTTTGCCGAGGATTCGGTCTCACCCTCCAATGGGCCGGGCAGCCCACGGGCCACTGGGCACCACCTGCTGCCGTCCCGTGTCCAGAGCCACGGCACAGGGAGGCCTGTGCTTGATGGGCCTGAGCCCATCCTGCCCACTCCCTCCTCAGTGGCCCGCACCTGAGTCTCACCCCCTTGCTGCCGGCGTCCCAGGGCATGAACCCTCGGCCTCACTGTCCCACCGGGCTGTCCCTCCCAGCTTGGCTTCCCCTGCAGAATGCCATCTGCCCCCTGAAGCGGGGCCGGGAAGGGACATCTCTGCCCCCCTCTGCCTCTCCCAAAATCTTGCGTGTCTTGATGCTTGCACCCTCCTACGTGTAAACCATTCGCCCATCCTCTCTCCGCTCGGCTCTGCGCCCTGAGGTCCCTTTGCTCACAGAAGCTCCAGCTCCCTTCTGCCTCCCTGTCCAGGGTCTGAGGCCAAGGCTCTGGACACCCAACAGTTTGTGGGCAAACGCAACCAGTGGCCCCCCGGGGCTCCATGGTCTCTCCCCCACCTCTGCACCACCACCCCCCGGCCCGGGTCCCACAACAGCTACACCCCCCCCGGGAACCTCAAGTCCAGCGCCCCCCCCACCCCCAGCACAAGCTCCGTCTCCCCGTCCCCTGACCAAGCGGCTTCTCCATCCTGAGTCTGGGCCCGTGTGTCTGAAGCTGCCGGCCGCCCTCCCCTCCACTCGGCTCCCCTGCCCAGGCCTTGAGTCTTGGGCCGTTTCCCCCTGAGCCCTTGGGAACCCACGCCTGGATGGATGCGACCCCTCCCCTCCCCGCGCGGCCCGCAGAAAAAGAGGGGCTTGGGAGGTCTGCTGGAGCCCATTCTGACGACACCCTAGAAGGAGAGTGAGACCAGCCGCCCAGGGGGCAGGCGACACCAGCCCCACGTGGGTGGGCCAAGCCCCCAGCACCGAGCACCCCCCGTGTTTGAGAAGACGATGCAAGGGCGCCGGAGATGGGAGAGCGGGTGGGTGGGCGGGGGTGCACAGGCCCGAGAGGCACACAGTGTCTCCACAGGGAGATGCCTGCAGCGGCGGCGGGTTTGGTGGACGCGTCCCAACACACTTCCGGGGCGTGCGGACCAGCGCTCAGCACCCCTAGTCACTGCGGTCCCCACAGTGAGGTCGCAAGACATGCCCGTGTCCAAACGGGAAGCCTGACAGCCCCAGGTTGCGGGACCCGCACGGGGAGGGAACTCGGGACGGTGCACCGCGCTCGGGAAGGGACACCAGTTCCCTGTGAAGCGGAACAGACACGGGTCACGGGACCTGCCCATTCCCCAGCGGGCTCACCCAGGGGAGGGGACACGTGTACCCACAAGGACCTTCCTCACGGTCCGTGGTAGCAATAGCCACATTCCCCGGGAGCCAAATGTCCCCCGGCTGGAGAGGACGCGCCACGGGATGGCGTGCGACTGTGAAGGAGGGGAGGCTGGCTGGACGCGACGCTGGGGACGAAGGTCCCTGATGCGAGGGACAGACAGCGGGCGGGAAGGGGCAGGAAGGGGCGGGAAGGGGCGGGAAGGCGCCTGCAGTGCGGTCTCACCTGCACGAAGCTCTAGGACAGGCGGGGTAGCGTCTGGGAGAAGAATCAGACATCTGCCCCGCGGGGGGGGGGGGGACGAAGGGACTTTTGGGGGTGGCGGACAGTTCTCAGGTTTTGTACGGTGCTGTGCCACGTAGCCGTCAGGATGTGTCACTCTTCACTGTGCATCTCCACGTGTGTACATTTAAGGAAACCCCAAGAAAACGGAAAGGTCGAGGACAGAGCCGTGGCTGGGCTGGACAGCGGGGAGCGGTGCAGGGAGGTGTGTGCTCTGGAAACTCGCATGTGTGACGCTTTCCGTGATAAAATGCTGAGAGACACCTCCTGCTTCAGACTGGCACAGAGGACACGGCGGTCACAGCCTCCTGGGCGAGGCTGCGGGGCTGAGCCCAGCAGGCTTGTGTCTGACTCGGTCCTGACAGAGTCTGTGGGCCCCGGATCCCCGCCCTCAGCCACCGCAGTGTGTCCCTAGCACAGAAGTTTCTTGGAAGGACACCAAAGAAATAAACGGCAACTGGGAATTTTGGTCACTTGCAGGAAGGGGACTTGTTTCCTGCCTGACGGGGTCTGGGCGGGAGAGAGTGGGCTCATTTGGGGGTTATGGGTCATTAGGCACCAACGTATGTGATTTACGTTAAGCTTGAAACCCGTCCTCTGCCCCGCACCTCCAGCAGGACTTCCCACACGACTGCTTGCGTCAGTCCTTTCACCTCCCGAATTCCGTGTCGTGTTTTCATCCTGCTTCTGTCATTCAAAGACACATCAGGGCCGCTTCCTCCGGCCTGTGCCCCAGCACACCCCGTTCGCCCCTGCCCAGGGGCTCCCACGACCACTCATTTCTCGGGCGTTCTCCAGTGTTTCTGTGAATACGGATATTCCTTCTCTCGTGTCCTACCACGGAAGCCGTTCTGAATGTCGCTGATTTTCTCTTAAAAACAGACAGCAGGGACCTTCCCGCCCGGGCACGTAACCGTCCTGGCGGCGGAAACCTCCGAACAGCCGCGCCCGTTCCGCCATGGGCTTGTGTTATCACCTGGTCCCCAGGCGCGGACCCCCGGGGGGTTCCCAGAGCTCGGCTGGTACACGCGACACTCCAGCAATTGACCGTGACTGTGCCTCGCCGGCCTGCGGAGGCCCGGGCGGACATCCTCGGGGGCCGCAGCCCTTGTGATCCCCGGAGAGCACCACCTCCACGGGGGCCGTCGGTGGCTTTGCGGCCCCGCACCTGCTCCCTGCTTGCCCACCGCAGCACGTACATTCCAGGATTCTCCAAAATCCGACAGGTCAGGAACCGTGTCTCTGCATGACCCTCGTCCGCATTTCTCTTGTCACAGGTGACCCTGCGCTCGTGCCCAGGCTGACTCTTGGCACGCATCTTCTGTCCACTTGCCTACGGGGCTTTTCCACGCTGGTGTCAAGGGATTCGACGTTATTTTTGGCAGCATTTTTCCGGGTTTATTCATTTACGTTTATATCTTTGATCCTTTTAAACTGGCGTGTTAAAAGGTGGGGCTCGAACTTTCTCGTTCTTCAGAGGAACAACCGCCGTGCAATCTGTCCCTCGCTGACCGCCGCGGCCCCGTGCGAACTCCCGCTGTGCTGTGCCTTGTGCGCTCTGCCCTCCGCTGCCCTCCCCTCGTTCTGCTGTGGCACCTGACTAATTGCGCTTGTTCCTTTTCCACGGGGACGCTGGACTCAGCACATCCAGCGCAGAGGAAGCCGTTCACCCTGGAGTCCGCTCCCGCTCGGCTCCTCCTGACCGTCCCACACCGCTCATGACATCAGCGACCTCTAGGCTGTCTTCAGGTCACGGGCCCGGGGCCTCCGTCTGGCTGCGTGTCACTCAGCTAAGCACCGCCGGCTTCTGGGGCTCCTCTCCCAGCTTCCTTCCGCCCTGCTGGCCACGCTTCACCCCTGTCCCACCTCCGCACACACGGGCTCCCCTCTGCGTCACTGCTGCTCCCTAGGGAGTCTCACCCTCTCCATTGTGACAAACGCCATCCCTCCCTTTTAAGATATTTATTTTAGAGCGAGTGTGCGCAAGCGAGCAGGGGAGGGGCAGGAGGAGAGAGAATCCTGAAGCAGCCCCCGCACTGAGAGTGAAGCCCGACGTGGGGCTGGGTCCCAGGACCCCGAGACCATGGCCTGCGCTGAAATCAAGGGTCAGCCGCCCAACGGACTGGGCCACCAGGCGCCCCTCCGCCAGAGACCCTCCCGGCGGTGCCTCCTGGGCCGATGCTGCCCATGACACCCACACACTCTCCTGAGTGTCACAGGATGAGCACGTCCCCTACACACCAGGGCTCTCTCCGCAGCTCCCTTTCCAGCAACCAAGGGCCCCAGGGAGCCTTCCTCCCCGAGCTCCACAGAAAGGGCTGCGGCTTCTGTCTGCAGCAGACCCGGGGACATCCACCTCCACTGCCGACACCCGGTCCGAGTCACTGTCACCGTCCACGCGACGACCGCCCTGCTCTGCCAAGGCTCCGGTCAGACCCTGCCAGCCCCCGTCCCCCTTGTTAGGACGCCGTCCCCTTCTTCCCCGCAGACGCGGCCCCTGCCTTTCCTGGCTCCCAGCCCCGTCCTCCGCCTTCCTTTCCGCCCCAGGGTTTGCAGTCACCGGCCTCCAGCCAGGCCCCAGAGCAAGCTGCTGGCCGTCCTGCTGGCCTGACCCACCTCCACAGGGAGGGGCTGGGCCGAGGGCCTGAAGCACTGCTGGTCTGGGGCCTGGGGGTGTGCGGGCTGGGGCCAGGCACTGGGGGTGTGGGGGCCGGAAGACTGAGGCGAGGTCCGGGCGTTGGGAGGGTGCGGTCCAGGCCCGGACGGCGGCTCCAGGAACTGGAGGTGCGCGGTCCGGAGGGCTGGGGGCCGGGGATACGGCTGTGTGCTCGGGGGCGGAGGAATGGGGGTGCGGGGTCCGGGCCGGGAGGAGGGGGGTCCGGGGTCCGCGGTCCAGGGTGCGGGGTCCGGGCCGGGAGGAGGGGCCGGGGCCGGGTGCGGGGGCCGGGGCCGGGAACCCCGCTCCTTCTCGCCCCTCCTCACTGCTAGGACCTGTCGCTGCTCTTTGAAGCCACCGGGGAGGCCTCGAGGGGACGACTCGCCCCGCCCCGCCCCCCCAGCTGACGGCCCGCGCGTCGGGTCGGGGCTGCGGGAACACACCCGCACAGAGCGCGCGGCCGGCCCCGCCCGCAGCCAGCCCGGAAGCGCCGACGCGCCCGCGCATGCTCGCTCCGCCTCCCGCGCTCCCCGTCACGGCGGACGGCGCGCGGCCTCCCGGAAGTCCCCCGGGAAACGCGAGCCCCTGGGCCGCGGGTTCCGCCCGGGGGCGCTTCCCGGCGGGCCGCGGGCGGACTGGGCGGAAGCCTGTCGGTGCGGCGCCGTGGGCGCTCGCGGAGGACGCACGGCGCGTGGCCCCTCGGGGCGTGGCGCGGGGCTCCCGGGCCGGCACGACGGGCGGCGCCGACTCACCTGCCGGCTCACCGGTCCGCCGGGCCGTCCGCGGGCCCCGCCCGACCCGGGTCCGCCCGCCGCGCCGGGTCCGGGACGCGGGAACCTCCCCGGGCCGGGGGGACGAGGAGGCCCTGCCGCCTGCGCGCTGCGCTCCACGGGCTGTTCGCGCGGCAGGCACAGCGCGGACCTCGGAGTCGCGCCGGCCGGGCATGGGGGGGCGGCCTCGGGGCCCCGACCCCGGCCGTTCCCCGCGGCGGCCGAGAAAGCTGTTTCCTTCCCGAGCCTCGCGCGCCCGCGCCTGCCGGGAAGCGCCGTGACCTGCGGGGAGCGCGGACCGCTGCCCCCAGCGCCCGGCAGCTCGGAGCGGGGCCGGCAAGGGCGGTCGGTGGCGCCGGGGCCGCTTCTCCGCCCGCGGCAGGAGGCCCGGAGACGAAGTCCGCCGCCCGGGCGTCAGCAGCGCTGGACCCCGCCGGGCCTTTCCGCCCGGCCGCAGGGGCTGCCCCGGTCCAGCGGCTCCAGCCGTGCTCCAGGCCGGCGGAGTGGAAAGGGCGAGGGACGGAAATGCCCCCTGGTCGTGGGAATGGCCAGGGGCTCCCCGGCGGCGGCTCCCCGGCCCGACCACGTGCGGAGACCAAGGGCCGCAGCGCGGCGGGCGGCACGGAGCGCTCGGGTGCTCTAGGGCAGGGAAGAGGGGCTCGTCGGCGGGGCGGACCTGGTCACGGTGCCCGTCCGTGACTGATGGTTCCCGCGTTGCGAATCCCGTCTTCCCGCCCGGAATTCAGAGGGACCACCCGAGCCTGCGTCCCCTGCCACGCCGGGGCGCCGCGGGCTGCTGGACTGTCCCCGGCCACGGCCGCCTATTTCTGGGCCGGAGGTGCTGGCGGCGGCCTGCGGCTGAGACGGGGCTCTCTGGGCTGGGCGGAGGCCGCAGATCCCCGACCCAGACCGCTCTGGAGGAGGTGGGGTTGTGGTTCCTGGGAACTTCACCCAACCCCCAAGCTATCTTACAGCGCCGGGTAAATCCACCTTCCCTCGTCAGGTAGATCCTCTCTGCAGCCCGAGGGGTTGGGTTGTGTCCCTCAAACGTTATCTTGAAGTCCTAATCCCCGGGATGTGTGACTGACCTTATTCGGAAACAGGGTCCTTACTGACCTAATCAAGGAAGAAGAGGTTATTGGGCCTGAACCCAACAGGACTGGTCTCCTTGTAAGAAGAGGGACGTGTGGACGTGTGGACGCAGACAGGGGGAGGCCGTGGGACAGTGGGGCAGAGTTTGAAGGGATGCAGCCGGGAGCCCAGGGCCCCCATCCCGGGGACCGCGGGGAGGTCCTCCCCAGGGAGCGCGGCCCTGACCACATCTTGATTCTGGATCTGGCCTCCAGAGTGTGAGAGCATAAACTTATGCGGCTTTAATCACCCCAGCTTGTGGTCTTTTGTTGGAAACCACAGTGTGGGGGTGAGAGAAAAGGGGGCGGGATGGACGTGGAACCGGATTCCAGGCGGTGGGGTTTGCTTAGGGACGAGGCTCCCCACGTCCCTAAAGCACTCGGCTGACCCAGACTCCCCTGTGCTTGCCAAGAAGCAGCAGGGGGACCCACCATGGCCGCCGCCCACCTCCACGCCCATCCGGCTGCCCTGCCTACCTGCGCAGAGGAGCGGGGAGGAGAGGAGACCTTGGCCTCATGGGGGTGCCGTGTTCATGGCTAGATGAGTGATTTCCAGCCCCGTGGCCCCTGAAACCGAAGAGGACTTTTGCTCTTACGCTCGGGTGGGAGTGGGCACTGCCCCTAGGAGCGCGGGCCGCAGCTCGCTCAGCCAGGCCCTGCGGGTACAATGGAGCCCTTCCAAGTTCCCCCACGAGGGCTCCTGGGGGAAGGTTCAGTCCCGTTTGGGACTGGGACGGCCAGCGGGTGGGGGTCACACGGCGGTGTGCTGGACTCCTGCTCTGCGGCAGCGTGGAACCAGGCATCTGCGCGGGGACGCCCCTTCCTCCTGGAGCTCGGGGTGCTCCGCCCCCCCCCCCCCGCGATGCCCTCAGCACCCGGAGGTCTCTGCGGGGGAGGGGGTGTCCTCAGCGTCCTCTCCGTCTGCAGGGGCTCTCAGCATCTGGGAACCCGCTCAGCGTCCCCAGGACACTCAGCACCGGGCTCTCCACATCTGGGGTGGGGATGGGGCGCGCCCGGCCTTCGGGGGACCACTCCGGAGACCCCGTGCTTTGGCCGCGAGCCGCAGCGCGTGCGGCGCAGGACCCGCCTCTCTCGGGGACGCGATGGGGGGTCCTGGGTGCCAGCCCGGCTCCGCGCCCAGATGGTGGGGCTGGGGAAAGCGCCGCGCTGCTTTGAGTGCGGCTGGCGCGGGTGGAAGGTGGGCTCCTGCCCTGCGGGGAGGTGGGAGCGGACGTCGAGGGGGACCCTGCCCCTGCGCGCGGACCAGGGGGAGAGTGGGACCGGTGGGGGAGCGGCGGGGCTGGGGGTGTCCCAGGACAAAGGGGGAAGCACGGGGGCTTTACGAGGCACTTAGGAAGGTGGCTTTGTGTGCAGAGAGGAGAAAGGGGGACGGCTGCCCTGGTGGGAGGCGAGGACGAGGCCTGGACTCCCCCAACCCAAGCCAGCAGTAAAGGCCTTGTTGGCGTCTGCGTGAGGAGCGAGGGGAGGCGAGGCAGGTGGCCAGGATCCGCAGGACAGGGACGGCCGGCGGTGGGGGGCCGCCGGGGCAGTGACCTCGGCTCTGGCACAGTCATGGGGGAACAGAGAGGTCTGGGTGGTGCCCACGGGAGTCCGGGGCGATGGGTGGGACGGGAGACGCCTTTGGAGGGCGGTGCCTGGAGTGGCGGCCTTGGTCTCTGTGGGAGCCGGGCATGGCAGACCAGGTTGAGCTGGGGGCCTCCAGGGGTCTCTGGGCAGCTTGGGGGCAGCAGCCCCAGGAGGGCGAGCCGGAAGGGAGCGCAGGAGCTGGAGGGGCTCCAGTACCCCCCGGGACTTCCAGGGGTCTTCAAGGAAGCCACAGGCCCCTCGCACACCCAGCCTGCCCTCTGCCCCTCCCTCTTGTCCATCTGCGCATTCTCCCCCCAATGGTGACTGCAGTCTCCCCGCAGAGCTGCTCCATCTGGGGTCTCTGGAGGGGGCTCTCCATGGGAACCCACCCTACATGTGCCCAAGACACTGAGTGGGTGCCCTCAGGTGCCTGCAGAATCCCTCCTGGGGAGAACTTCCTGTGTCCTCCCTGGGGGGCTCAGTGAGGTGGCTGGCAGCCGGGGGCTTCCTGGCCTCTCCCTGTGCCCTGGCAGGGGAGATCTGGGGACCTGGGGCCTCCGTGAGTTGGGGAGGTGGCTGGTTTGGAGAGGGAGGGCAGGCAAGGGGAGAGAGGTGGCCGCCAAGGCCTGAGGGGCCACAGAGCACAGGAGCTGGGATGAGCTCCTGAAACACCCACTCCTGCCGCTTCCCTTCACCCTCGCCTGTCCCCGGGCCCCTCGCAGGGTAAACTGTTTGTATTTGTTTAAACAATTATTGAAGCTTACTTCATGTGTATGTGGTTTTTTAAAAAAGATTTTATTTATTTATTTGACAGACAGAGATCACAAGTAGGCAGAGAGGCAGGCAGAGAGAGAGGGGGAAGCAGGCTCCCTGCTGAGCAGAGAGCCCGATGCGGGGCTCGATCCCAGGACCCTGGGATCATGACCTGAGCCGAAGGCAGAGACTTTAACCCACTGAGCCACCCAGGCACCCCGATATTAGGGTTTTTAAATTTATTTTTTTAAAGATTTGATTTATTTGACAGAGCGAGCATAAGTGGGGGAGAGGGAGAGGGAGAAGCAGGGTCCCCGATGCGGGATTTGATTCCAGGACCCTGAGATCATGACCTGAGCCGAAGGCAGAGGCTTTAACCCACTGAGCCACCCAGGTGCCCCTGTTTTTTTTTTTTTTTTAAAGGTTTTATTTATCCATTTGTCGCGGAGAGGAGAGAGAGCACAAGCAGGGGGAGCAGCAGAGGGAGAGGGAGAGACAGGCTCCCCGCTGAGCAGGGACTCAATCCCAGGAGCCCAGGATCATGACCTGAGCGGAAGGCAGACACCCAACTGACTGAGTCCCGCAGGTGCCCCACGGGCGTGTTTTAAACTGGCACGGATGGCGAAGTGCTAACAGCCGATTCTGTGTCTCACGTGCGTTGCCTTGAGGCGCGCCTGCCGAGCGGTACAGAGCCCAGATCTGAGGCTAGATGCCGTGTACATGCGAAGACGCCCCTGCACACACCCGAGTGCGTGATCCCGGGCGCGCCCACCTGCCCCTTCAGTCGGTGGAGCCCTGGCAGCTGCTCCTCCGACCTTCCCCTCGCTCTCCAGCTCTGCAGGTTCCGAGCTCCATCTGAAGGCGCTCGGCCAGTAAGGCTTCTGCGTCCCGCTGTGCTTCACTGGGTGAGGTGTCCGTGAGACGCCCCCACGTGCTGCACGGAGCCCCGGTGTTCTCACCGCTGGGCAGCCTTCCACGAGGGCCGCCCACCCTCCTGTCCAGGACCCGTGGGTTGTTCCTGGTTCGGGTGGTCAGCAGGAAAGCCACTCTGACGGTTTTGTCTGCTTTTCTGTGGATAGAAGCGTGCTGATTATCTGAGGAAATCATTACTGCCGGGTATCTGTATGATATTAGGGGTTTTTTTTAAGATTTTATTTATTTATTTGACAGACAGAGATCACAAGTAGGCAGAGAGGCAGGCAGAGAGAGGAGGAAGCAGGATCCCTGCTGAGCAGAGAGCCTGATGTGGGGCTCGATCCCAGGACCCTGGGATCTTGACCTGAGCCAAAGGCAGAGGCTTTAACCACTGAGCCACCCAGGCACCCCGATATTAGGGGTTTTAAATTTATTTTTTTAAAGATTTTATTTATTTGACAGAGAGAGTGAGCATAAGTGGGGGAGTGGCAGAGGGAGAGGGAGAGGGAGAAGCAGGGTCCCCAATGCGGGATTTGATCCCAGGACCCTGAGATCATGACCTGAGCTGAAGGCAGACGCTTAACCCACGGAGCCACCCAGATACACTTTTTTTTTCTTTTTCTTAAAGACTTATTTATTTGAGAGAGAGCGCACGTGCGCGCGTGGGAGCAGTGGGAGGGGCAGGGGGAGAGGGAGAGACTCCGGGGCAGACTGCTGTGGAGTGCGGAGCCCGGCACAGGGCTCCATCTCACGACCCTGAGATCGTGACCCGAGCTAAAACCAAAAGTCGGCCGACTGGGCCACCAAGACGCGCCATGTAAGCTATTGCTTCTATGCAAAGCCCGTAACTCCACTTTTCATTCTTTTTTAAGAACTTGAAAAATTGAGACATCGTTCAGGGACCATAAAATGCACCCTGTGAAGGGTCCAGTTCAGTGCTGTTTCCTGTTCAGGGCTGGGCCGGCATCGTCCATCGCCATCATCTAAGTTCCGCGCAGTTCGTTCCCCCAAGAGCAACCCCGGTCCCCACGCGCGGTCCCTCCCCTCCCCGCCGGACGCAGCGCTCATCTGTCCTCATCTGATCGGGGTGTTTCTCTTCCGGGCTCTTGTGAACGGCGCTGCCGGGAGCACACATGTATGTGTTTCGCGGACAGTTTCCATTCTCTTGGTTATATATCCGGAAGCTGAATTTCTGGATCACACGGTGACTCCGTGTCAATCGTTGAGGAAGTCTTCAACTGTTTGCAAAATGCTGGCACCACGGTCCTTCCCCACCACGACACAGGAGCCGTCCCCCGTCCGCAGGGCCCGCCGGCACCTGGTGCCGGATGTCTTTGGGGCGGCAGCCTTTCCGGTCCGGCTCGAGTGAAATGGCCTTGCGGCTGTCATCTGCATGTCCCCGACGGCCCCTCTCACCTTTGTCGGCTTCGGCTTCGTTCGGAGCTGTCCCGCAAGTGTTCGTTAGGCTGTTAGGCTGTCGTCTGTCGCCTGTTAGCCGGTGGTTGGAGCTCTTCCTGCATTCTGGTTGTCAGACGCTCGGCGGCTGTGAGGGTGTGCACGCGATGTCTCCGCATCCGTGGGGCACGTCTTCGTCTTCTTGGCCGTGTCCCTGGAAGCACAGGCGTTTGCGCTTTCGTGGGAGGCAAACGGACCTATTTCTGTTGCTGCTGCGTGCTCTCCCCATCATGTCGGCACCTGCTCCTGTGTCTTCTTCCTTGAGTTTGATGGCGTGGGCTCTTACGTTTAGGTCTTTGATTTTTTTAAGGGGGGCACGCACACGCAACAGGTGGGGGAGGGACGGAGGGCGAGGGAGCGAGAGAACCCCAGGCAGCTTCCACGCCCAGCACAGAGCCCGATGTGGGGCTCGATCTCACGACTCCAACATCAAGAGTTGGGCCCTCAATGGACCGCACCACCCACACACCCTTTGGGACATGGAGAGGTACCTGTGTGCATGTGAGACAGCGGTTCTGCTTCCGTCCCTCGGGTGCAGAAGTCCCGTGGCCCCAGCCGCCCTCGAGGAAGCTGCCTCCACCTGCCGGGACTCTCCACACTCTTACAGGACGTTAGCTCTGTGGAAACGTCTGGGTTTATTTCTGGACTCAGTTCTAGTCCAGTGACCTGGCCGGTGTAGTCCCGCCAGGCACACTGAATTACTGCAGCTTTGGATACATTTTGGAATCAGGAAGTGTGAGTTCCTTTCTTCTTTTCAGAGATTGTATTGGTTATTTTGGGTCTTTTGCATTTCCACAAGAGTTCAGGATCCACTTAAGGATTTCTCCACACCTTCACCACGTGGTTTCCCATTTTTAAGTCACATCCGTCCTTCCGGGTGTGGAATGACAGCCCAATGCTCTTTGACTTGCCTTTCCCTAGGGACTAGTGATGGTGAGCCTCTTTTCATGTGCTCATTGGCCATCTGTATGTCTTCTTTGGAGAAATGTTTATTCAAATCTTTTGCTTTTTTTTTTTTTTTCTTAAGCGGTCTCCCTGCCCACTGTGGAACCCAATGTGGGGCTTGAACTCACAACCCTGAGATCAAGACCTGAGCTGAGATCAAGAGTCAGACACTCAACCAACTGGCCCACCCAGGCGCCCCTCTTTTGCTTATTTTTTAGTTGACTTGTTCATTCGGTGGTTGCTGTTGAGTTGTAGGACTTCTTTATGTACTCTGACTACTAATCCCTCAGCTGATGGATGATTCACAAACACTTTGTTCCATTCTGTGGGTTGCCTCGTCCTTGGATTCAGAAAATTTTCTAATTTTGATGACATCCAATTTGTATTTTTTCTTTGGTTTCCTCTGCTTTTGGTATCATACTTAAGAAACCATTGCCAAATGCAAGGTAATGGAGGCTTTACCCTATATTTTATTCTGAATTTCTTAAATTTAGGTCTTTGATTCATTTTGAGGTAATTAGTTGGTTACTTATTTTTATTTTTATTATTTTTTGTAAAGATTTTATTTATTAGACAGAGACAGACACAGCAAGAGAGGGAACATAAGCAGGAGGAGTGGGACAGGAAGAAGCAGGCCTCCCGCCAAGCAGGGATCTCAATCCCAGGACCCTGGGACCATGACCTAAGCCAAAGGCAGACGCTTAATGACCGAGCCACCCAGGCACCCCAAATAATTATTTTTGGGTTTTTTTGGTTATTTATTTATTTATTTGACAGAGATCACAAGTAGGCAGAGAGGCAGGCAGAGAGAGGGGGGAAGCAGGCTCCCCGCTGAGCAGAGATGCCGATGCGAGGCTTGATCCCAGAACCCTGAGATCATGACCCGAGCTGAAGGCCAAGGCCTAACCCACTGAGCCACCCAGATATCCAGCCAAATAATTATTTTTAAAGTAAGCTCTGTGCCAACATGGGACTTGGACTCATGACCCCAAAATCCAGAGTCACATCTTGAGCCAGCCAGGAACCTCATGAGTTAAATTTTTTAAAAGATTTTATTTATTTATTTGACAGACAGAGACCACAAGTAGGCAGAGTCAGGCACAGAAAGAGGAGGAAGTAGGCTGCCCGCTGAGCAGAGAGCCCGATGCAGGGCTTGATCCCAGGATCCTGGGACCATGACCTGAACCGAAGGCAGACGCTTAACCCACTGAGCCACCCAGGCGCCCCATGAGTTAATTTTTGATTATGACATGAGGTGAGGGTCCAACTTTGTTCTTCTGCTTGTTAGTATCCAGCTGTCCCAGCACTGGTTGTTGACAAGAGTGTCCTTTTCACCATTGAGGGGTCTTGGCACCTTCATCAAACACTGGCCAACCGGCCGCGGGGAGGTCTCCGTCCGGGCTGTCTATGCGACTCCACTGGTCCCTTCAGCCATGCTCAGGGGTGTCCTGCACTATTTTAGTGACTGTAGCTCTGAGAAAATTTCAAAGTTGGGAGGTGTGAGTCTTCCGACTTAAGTCTTTTTCAAGACTGTCTGGGCTGCTTGGGGTCCCTTGTGATTCCATGTGAATTTGAGGATTGGCCTGTTTCCATGGGACAGGCTTTCGGAATTCCCATGGAGACCGCGTGGAATCTGTAGGTTGCCCCGGGTAGTACCGACCCTTTGCGATGTCGAGGCTTCTCATCCGGGAGCACAGATGTCTGTCTGTTTGTGAAGGTCCTTGGAGATCCCTTTCCGGCACTGCTTTGTAGTTCTTAGAGCTTAAGACTCTGCCCAGCTCGGGTAGATTTATTCTTCAATATTTAATTTTTTTTTGTTTATTTTTAAGAGAGAGTGTGTGCCCGTGTGGAGGGGGGAGGGACAAAGGGAGAGGGAGAGAGGACCCTGAGCAGACTCCCCGCTGTAGGCAGAGCCTGCTGTGGGGCTGAACTCATGACCCGAGGTCATTATCTCAGCAGAAAGGAAGGGTCCAGCTAACGGACTGAGCCGAGCCAGCCAAGTGCCCCATAAATATTTAAATCGTTGAGATGCTGTTGAGGATGGGCTGCTTCCTTAATTTCTTTTTCTCTCCTGAGTTATTTTTTTAAATCTCAGTACTTACTACTCCCTAATATTTAAATATATTTTGGGGGGGCGCCTGGATGGCTCAGTGGGTTAAGCCTCTGCCTTCGGCTCAGGTCATGATCTCAGGGTCCTGGGATCGAGCCCTGCATCGGGCTCTCTGCTCAGTGGGGAGCCTGCTTCCTCCTCTCTGCCTGCCTGTCTGCCTACTTGTGATCTCTGTCACATAAATAAAATCTTTAAATATATTTTTTGCTTATTTTTATTTACTTATTTTTTAATAGACTAAAATTTCGGTAAGGGTTAGAGCTTTGATGCGTTTCTGGCCATAGTCCCCATAGACGCATGAAACAGTCACACCCATAGGTCAGTGCGTAGCCACTGAGCGCAATAATGACTGTTTGCCTCTGCTGGTATTCGCTCTCCCGATCAGAGCTTTCCCCCTTGTGCCGTGATGACGGGGGCTCTACGAGGAATCTGTGAACATGGTGTCTGCAATGGAGGTTTCATTTTCATGACAGAAATTCTCAGTCAGGGAAGTGATATCCATATAAGAATTAAATATTTAAGCCTTTCCTATGTTATAGATATTCACGACTGGTCTGTTGTCTGCTTTACAAATATATGTTTTTCCAAATTCACCGTTTTTTTAATATGGTCTCCGCCCCCAGTGAGGGTCTTGAACTCACAACCCTGAGACCCTGAGATCGAGAGTCGCGCACTCCACTGCCTGAGCTGTCCAGGCGCCCCCAAAATCTGTTTTTTCTCCCCTAATTCTTTTGATCTCTGCGCGGGGTGGCTGTGTAGGTCTGCTTGGGGCGCGGACCTGCTCTGGGAACTTTCCTCCCGTGGCTCGGCTCTATCTCTTCAACGACCTCCCTCCTCTGCCACCCCGGGCAGAATTCTCCTGTATGAGGTGACGATTTCTGGAACTTCTACTCGGGTCCAGGGATTTGTCTAGTCCCAAATCCGTTCCGCATTCACTGGGTTACGCAGTAGCTTCGGAGGCTGAGCTAGTACCTGGGAAGGCAGGCACCCCCTTGCTCCTTGGGTCTTTTCGGCGTATCCCCTCCGGCTCTTGTCTCCGCTCCTCTCGCCCCGCCAAGCCCTCCTGCGCCGCAGACCGGCGATGCTTTCCCTCACTGCAGAGTTTTCTCCGCGCAGGTCCTGGGCCGTGCTTACTGGCTCCTCAAGTGTTTCGTATTTCTGTGTCACGGCAACAAATGGGACAGATTTTTCTCCTTTTTAAAGCTCATTATTGGAACAGAAAAAAAAAAATAAAAGATTGATCATTCTATGCACTTCTCTTCTTGCCAATTCGCCAGCTTATCCTGTAATTCCGGTAGTTTTTACTGAGTGTGTCAGGGTGTCCAGGCGGCCCAGCACACCGTCCTCAGTGGCTTTGGGATTCTCCTTTCCCCAAGTTGATGCTGATCGTCGACTTCCATCTGTATTCGTAAGTGGGATGACCACCTTCTCTTTTTATGTACCATCTGTTGTCACCTGGGTGGGGGCAGGGGGAGGTCCCCCTTTCCCTGTGGACGGAACAGGGTCAGTCCCGCCCCTCCTGCGCTCACCCAGCCTCCTTTGCTCACCACCTGGTCTGCTCCCTGCCCACCCATCCGGGGAGGTCGTTGCTCGCCTGGAACATGGCGTCCTGTGTGGGGCGTCCCAGGGCCTGTAGTGGATGGCTCTCCCCAGCCGGGGTGGGGCGTGAGCCCTGTACTTGTAGGCCTGGGGGCTGAGAAGGAGAAGCCTAGAGCCCAGCACTCCAGAGCCATGAGGAGCCAGCCCAGCCCAGCTGTGAGTGGAGGTGCCGTATGCTGCCCGTGGGGGATAAGGCAAGGCCGGGGCTTCACAGGGACACACAGCGGTGCTCAGTCTGGGAGGTGACCCTCCCAGGGCCCTGCCTCCCACTGAGCCCGTCGTCCTTCCTGCTGTCTGCACCTCTCTGTGGACCGGCCCTTAGCGCAGGCTCCCCCTCCTGCTCCCGTTGCTGGCCTCCTCCTCGCCGCACACCCCCCTGACCTCCCTGGCCCGGCACCGGGAGCCTCCTTGCTGGCTGGACCCCTTCTTGCTTTCTGCACCCGCGTCTCCCCCACTTCCTGAAGCCACCTTCCATCCTGCAAAGAGTGAAGTCTGCGCTCCCCGGTTCTTCTCAGTCGCCCGGGACCGGGGGAGGCGGCACCCCAGGCCCGCACAGCAGGGAGGCCCCAGGAGCCCCAACCCACGGTTCTCTGCCACGAGCATCCAGGCAGAGCGGAGCCGGTCCCGCGGGTCAGAGTCAGGCTCGCAGACAGGTGAGGCTGTGGGGAGCTCTGCGGGGACAGACGGGCCCGTGGGCTTAGCACAAAGCTGTCCGGACAGGACAGGTCCCCTGACGCCTCAACCCTCTGACACTGTGGGGGTGCTCCATGCCTCCCCTTCCCCTGGTGACCCCTCCGGGGGCCTTCGTGCCTGTCTGCACCCCCACTCCAGGGGAAAGCTCTGAGCCCGGTCTGGGCCGAGAAGGACAAACACGTTGGCTTTGGGACCAGCGTCTCTGCTGTGACTTTGGGAACTCCAAAGACAAGAAGGTGACTGTTGCCTCTGGTGTCCCTCGTCCCTCAGAGACACAGGGGCGCATCTCCAAACCTGCTCTGTGGCCGCTCTCTCTCAGGAAAAGAGAGCGCACATTCAAAAACTCTCGTCCGGGGGTGCCTGGGTGGCTCAGTGGGTTAAAGCCTCTGCCTTCGGCTCAGGTCATGATCCCAGGGTCCTAGGATCGAGCCCCACATCGGGCTCTCTGCTCAGCGGGGAGCCTGCTTCCTCCTCTCTCTGCCTGCCTCTCTGCCTAGTTGTGATTTCTCTCTGTCAAATAAATAAAATATTAAACAAAAAAAACTCTCGTCCGGGGGACCGGGGGCTCGGTGGGTGAAGCCTCTGCCTTCAGCTCAGGTCATGATCCCAGAGTCCTGGGATCAGTCGGTCCCACATGGGGCTCCCTGCTTCTCTCTCTCCCTCTGCCTGCCCCTCCCCCTGCTCATGCTCTCTCTCTCTCTCAAATAAATGATAAATAAAATCTTTAAAAAAAGAAAAGTAAAAATCTCCTCTGGTCTCCCGGAGCCCCTCTCCTGCAGCTCCTTGCCCCTCCGCTTGCCAAACCCTGCCGGGGTGTGGGGGTGGGGAGGCTTGTTTCCACCCCTCCCGCCCCCTCCCTCCCCCTCCCTCCCTCTGCATGGGCAGGGCACCGCATCCGGGTTTTCTGATGGTCAGGAAACTGAGTCACGGAGAAGCCACGTGGCTGGCTTCAAATCCCAAGCTGCTGGGTGACTCACGAGTGCCCACTGGCTCCGTCCTCCGGGACAGCCGGACGTGTGTCTGCGCGGTGTCCACCACGGGCCAGGCCGCGCCGGACCTCCGGTCCTTCTTCCTCTGGTGGAGGGCTGTCCTCACGGGAGAGTCTTCGCGCTCAGACTTGTCCGCTGCGGCGACGGACTTCCGACAGCGAGTCCCTCCAGCGGGAAGGTCTCGGGGCTCCAGGTTTGGAAGGCACCTCAGAGCACAGTGTGTGTGGAGGGGACCCGCTCCAATGCCCGGGGGTCCATGGGGAGGGTGAAGGGAGTGACCCAGCTACGGGGCAGGCAGGGCCTCTTGGTGGCCCACCGGCTTCAGCCCTCCTCACCCCGCCATGCCCTCTGTCGGGGTCTAACCGCCGAGGATAAAGTGTGACCGATGGGTGCGCTGGGGCCGGCCCGGGGGCCACAGGGCAAACGGCAGAGGCGCAGCAGGGAAGGGGAAGGTCAGCACTGCTCCTGGGGGACAAGGGCGGGAGAGGCTGCCCCGGGGGTGGGGGTGCGGCTCCTAGGCTCAGGTTTGCACCACAGCTCCACGGGGAGCAAGTTTGTGTTTTGGGGCGGCCACTGTCTGCTGGTCGGGAAGACGGGGGGAGGTGGGGAGCCCCCCCGCCATCTGCTTACCCTGCGCAGATGCTCTCCGGGGAGGCAGGGGTCTCTGACCCCCCATAAGGGGAGGCTGAGGGTCTTCTGCAGAAGGGAGTCTCCTCCTTCCCCACGCGCATCTCCCCCGCTCCCTGAAGCCGCCTTCCCTCCCACAAGCCAGGCCTCTTCAGACCCTGGTGCCCCCACCTTGCCCGCAGCCCTGCCCTGGCCAGGCCTCACCCCACCTCCCCAGTGAGGACTGCCCGGTGCTGGAGACACTCCTGGTCTGCAGGTGTCCCCGCAGCAGACCCCGAGTGGAGGACCAGAGTGCGCGGTGAGGGGGTGCACAAGGGAGGGGGTGGGCAGGCAGCCCCAGCGGGCCGCGGGAACCCCTTCCAGTGGGCCGCAGGAACCGCGGTGGGACTGAGCAGGGAACCTCCCTGAGAGCAGGGGCCGTGGGCGCCGACTCCGATTGTGGCTGGGAGCTCCAACCAGCTCACACTTAATTTCAATTATTTACTGTCAGTTCCAGAATTTTCATCTCATAATGGTTTTCATAGCTTCCAGGCCTCTGGTAGAATTCTCCATCTCCGTCCTTTGTTTCTTGAATGTTTTAATCATAATTGTTTAAGAATCCATGTCTGATAACACCAGTATCTGGACCACCTGTGAATCAGCTTCTTTTATCTTTTTCTCTGTATTGTTTTTCAAAAAATATTTCATTGGGGCAGCAGGGCGGCTCAGTCAGTGAAGCATCTGCCTTCCCCTAGAGTCGTGATCCTGGGGTCCTGGGATTGAGCCCTGCATTGGGCTCCTCGCTCAGCGGGGAGTCTCCTCCTCCCTCTCCCTCTGCCCCTCTGTCTCTGCCCATCTCCGCACTCATGCGAGCATGCTCTTTACCAAATACATAATAAAAATCTTTTAAAAACTTTAAAAATAAAAAAGATATTATTTGTTTATTTGGGAGAGAGAGCGATCTTGAACAGGGGGAGGGAGAGAGAGAGAAGCAGACTGCCCGCGGAGCCAGGAGCCCACCTTCTGCCCCGGGACCCCGGGATCATGAGCCGAGCTGAAGGCAGGGGCGTCACTGACTGCGCCCCCCAGGCGCCCTGCCGTGTGCTTTCAAATCAAGCCTCTGGGGTCGTTCTTGGTGCAGGTTTTGTCTGATATTTGCTATTCGTCAGAGCAGGAAACAGAAGTGTTTGCTTGGTGCTGAGACTTTCGGATGCCTGGCATTTCACGATTGGGATTAAAAACTAAATGGTCTAATAAACTATAATGAGTGCCCTAGATCTGATGGGTAGACAGTAAAATTAATCCAGCAGATGATTTGATGTAAGAAATTTTTAAAATTATATACATTGTATTTTTAAAATTATATATATTGTGTTTTAAAAAATTTTTATTTATTGGGCACCTGGGTGGCTCAAAAGGTTAAGCCTCTGCCTTCAGCTCAGGTCATGATCCTGGGGTCCCAGAATCAAGCCCCGCATCAGGCTCTCTGCTCAGCGGGGAGCCTGCTTCTCCTTCTGGCTCTCCCCCTTTTCATGCTCCCTCTCTCTCACTCTCTCATTCCATCTCTCTGTCAAATAAATAAATAAAATCTTTTTTAAAATTTTTATTTATTTATTTATTTGACAGAGAGACCCAGGGAGAGAGGGAACACAGCTGGGGGAGTGGGAGAGGGAGAAGCAGCCTCCCCACTTGAGCAGGGAGCCGGATGCTGGGCTTGACCCCGGGACACTGGGATCATCACTTGAGCCGAAGGCAGACGCGCAATGACTGAGCTACCCAGGCGCCTCGTATTATGTGTTTTAACTTTATAAAAGAATAATGAGAGAAATAAGGTTGCATTTATTTGTTTCTTAAGGTTGCATTTATTTTAGTAAGAAACATATTAAGAATAAAACATGTCAAGATAGAGTCTTTTCTTTTCCTCCTAACATTTGACCCCAGAGCAAACCCGGTTCCCCCAGCCTGTGGTTTCTGGGTGAGAAACTCTCGCTCGGCTCCACACGAGCACAATTCCAGCAGAGTCTGAAAACTCGGGGTGCCTGGTGGCTCCGTGGGTTAAGCCTCTGCCTTCGGCTCAGGTCATGATCTCAGGGTGCTGGGATCGAGCCCCGCATCGGGCTCTCTGCTCAGCGGGGAGCCTGCTTCCCTCTCTCTCTCTGCCTGCCTCTCTGCCTACTTGTGATCTCTGTCTGTCAAATAAATAAAATCTTTAAAAAAAAAAGAGTCTGAAAGCTCCAGTCCACTGCGACGGAACACAGCGAGCACAGTACATCTTGTTCTGCTACTCGGGAGGTGGTCCTCTGCCCTTGGGAGGCTGCCGTGCATATCTCTCCTTGGAGGAACTTGGATTTCTGCCTCACTTGATCTGGGTCCCGTTTGAGGCCACAGAACCTTGCTGCATTTTGTTCCAATGCTTCCCCGGGAGGGAAGGAGCCGTCGGCGTGGCGCACGCGTCTGGACTGCAGCAGACACCGAGGGCAGAGGACACGTGTGGGAACTGTAAAGCAGCGCGCCTGGGCTGGGGCGGGGAGCCGGCAGGGTGGGCAGGGGACAGGGTCGGAGGAGGTGCGGGGCGCAGGATGCCGGCGTGCGGAGGGCTCGGACGTGGGTCGTGGATAACCTACAAATGCTGTTGTAGCACATTGTAAAAATACGCTGGCTTCCCTTAAAAATTTGAAACTGTACAAAGAGCCCGTGTGTGTGAGTCAAAATGCACCAAAGAGAGAAATGTAGTGTTAGAATAAAGATATAAAATATATAAACATAAAATATAAATCGGGGCCATGACACAAAACATCCGTTGTGGGAATCAAAATAAAAAGGCATTTTGCTTAATAAAACGGGACATTTCCGTATCTTCACAAGAGCTCCAGCCGATGACGTTTCTCCCACGTCCCGTCCAGTAGAAGAGCCGCTCTGGTGCCCCCGGCCACTGAGGGGACGCGGGCCATCTCGGCGGCCCAGCACCTGCGTGCGTGGGCTGGGGAAGGTGAGCAGAGGCAGCGCTGGCTCTCTGAGGGTCCCCTGAGAGAGGACCCATGGGGCGCGGGAGACCGTCCCCTGCCTTGTCTGCCCAGGGGACCTGCAGGGCTGTGGGCAAGCGTGGGGTGTGAAGGGTCTGGGCTCTCGGATGCTATGGGCTCTGGGTTCCAGGCCCAGGGTGCGAGAGAGCAACAGGGCTTCCTTTTTTTTTTTTTTTTAAGATTTTATTTATTTACTTGAGAGAGAATGAGTGAGAGAGAGCATGAGAAAGGAGAAAGTCAGAGGGAGAAGCGGACTCCCCAAGGAGCTGGGAGCCCGATGCAGGACTCGATCCTGGAAGTCCGGGATCATGACCTGAGCCAAAGGCAGTCACTCAACCAACTGAGCCACACAGGCGCCCGCAACAGGGCTTCCTTGACTAGACGTTCCAGCTTCTCACCGTCGGACTCTGTCCCATAGCCAGGGGCATGGGGGGCAGGGATGTGGGGGGAGGGGCAGTAGGGGGCAGGGATGCCGCCTTCCCCACTCGGGGATCAGGGATTGATCCCCTGTGCAGGGGTCACTTCTGGGAGGGCTGCGGGCAGACACTGTGCCCTTTAGGAGGGAGGCTCAGGGATGGCCTAGGGGGACACCACCTCCCCGCCGCTCCCAGCCGCCTCTCACGCCCCCAGTTTACCGGTCCTGGGGCCCTGCCGCTCCCCAGCCAGGCTCCAGAAGGACAGATGGCACTCCTCCCACTTCGGAGAGGTGCCGGGTCTCAGCTGGGCGGGTAACGAAGCTTGGACAAAGGGCAGCTCAGGCTTTCTGGGCTCTGGCCTCCTGCTGTCTGCAGATAATCACCTTCAGCCACGAGGACTGGGTCTCCTGGAGGCCAGCAAGCCTGGGTGGGGACTGGGGGGGCCTCCAGGCTTCTGACGGGGGCAGCAAGGCCGGTGGGGAAGGCTCTGCCCGGCCCGTCGCTTAGGCCCTACTGCTCAGGCAGCAACCCAGCCCACAGCGGGCTCCCTAGCTGGGGGCCAGCGGGACGGGGGCCAGCAGACAAGCATGGCCCCTGTCCTCTCCCGGGCCAGACAGGCCCCCGCAGACCCGGGCAGCCGTACAGCCGATGCCAACAAGGAGTGTCTCCTTGCCTCACCTCCAGGAAGGCCCAGCGCCTGGCCGCAGCTGACCTCCGGCTCTGGTCACCGACAGGGGTGTGCGGGGCCCAGACTGGCTGCTGGGAAGGGGAGAAGCTGGGCGGTCCCTCTGCCAGGTGTGTGTGTCGGGCACCCCCCGTGTCCTCAGGTGCCAGCTGCGAGGCCTCCTTCGGCAAGCAGCACTGCCCAGTGCTTAGGCTGGAAGCTCTCAATGTCCTGATGCTAGTGGCTAAGTGCAAGACCCCAAAGGCAAGAGGACAGTCGCAGTATCACAGGACTCCCACGATTCCCCGCGGACGACAAGGCGGCTGGGCTGCCTGAGGCTCAGCCACTGCAGGCGAGGGCTCGACTGGAGACCCCTGGCCCGAATCCTTGAGGGCAGCCTACGAGGTCCGGGAGCACAGGTTGGTCCCAGCCCTGACCTCCCCTGGAGGCTGTGGAGCCTAATGGCTTCGAAGGACCCCTGGGCCCTGGGGCTGGGGACAGGCCACCCTGGTTTCATTTCTTTGACTCTTCCCCTGGCTCCAGGCCCACCTCTGGAGGAGGGGGTCTGCACTCTCCACCTAAGGCTGTAGACACCCGATCAGGCCCCTGCCTGACCTTGTAGCCTTGGGTCCTTGGCCCCAAGCCCGCCGGCTCTGCTGGGAGCTCCTGGACTCCCACGTGCTCTGCAGGGTGCTCTGGCCCCTCTCCTGAGTCTCTCTTCCTTAAAGCACACAGCACATCGTGTCCTCTTTGGTTTTTTTGTAAGGATTTTTTTTATTTATTTGACAGAGATCACAAGTAGGCAGAGAGGCAGGTAGAGAGAGAGAGGAGGAAGCAGGCTCCCCGCCGAGCAGCGAGCCCGATGTGGGGCTCGATCCCAGGACCCTGAGATCGTGCCTTGAGCCGAAGGCAGCGGTTTAACCCACTGAGCCACCCAGGCGCCCCTCTTGTGCTCTTTAATACAGCTTTCTGGTTTAAGAAATTTCCAGCAGAGCTAAGGGTAAGTGGTAGAAACAAGGTCTCCCCAGCCCCAGTTCCCACGTGCAGACACCAGACTGGGACCAGACAGAGGGGCTGTGGCTTCACTTCGAATATCAAAGGGATGGCTCTGGGCTCCCCAGGATGCTGCTGCTGCTGCTGCTGCTGCTGCTGCGCGCCCAAGGCTGCAGGGGGTCCAGCCTCACTCAGGGGCGCCCTCGCGTGGACACACGTGCAGCCTGTCTCTAGCTTTGCTGGGAGAAGCAAGGCAGTGATGGGAATCGCAGCTGCCCTTGGTGGCTGTCCCCACGGGGTGGGTCCCAGCAGGGAGGCAGGGCTGGCCAGACACCTGCCTTTGTGAGGTGCAGCGGCGGCCCAAGTGAACTGCTCATTCCCCTTCGGGATGTCACTGGGGGGGCCCTTCTCGCCACCCCTCCCCTCCTGACCCCTGCTGAGACTTCGTAGTCTCCCTGCAGGGAAACAGCTACCTCCCGGGAGCACGCATGTGCCTTTCTCTGATCGTGAGTGAAGTTCAGCCTCGTTCAACGAACAGCTGTTCCCGTTTCCTTGTGCGCGCGTCCGGCTGCTCCACGGACTTTGTACGAGCGGTCGGCCTTCAGCCCGCTGAGCTGGAGACTGTTTTGCTAGCTCATCCTTCAGCCTCCGCGTTACAAAGTTTCCCCAGTTTGTCACGCAAATGGTTGTATCTATGCAAAACGTTGTGATTTGTAATTTAATTGGATTTATAAGCTGTATTTTTAGTGGCTTCCGCCTTGGCATCATGCTGAGCAGAGCCTTCCTCACCCCGAGCTGTCAGAGCCTCCCGTGTTTTCTTGGAATGCTTTTGTGTGCTGCGTTTTTTTGCACGTATGCTTCTGGACCATAAGGATTTTATTTTGGAGACAGGAGTCCGACACGCTTAATTAAATAATGCCCTTTTCTCGTGGAGTTTAAATGCCCACTAGTCACATGCCGAACGATGACACACACGTGATCCATGTGTCCAGTGAACTGCCCATAACAAAATGTTCCGCTTGCTTCTACGACAGATTCTGCTCTCCAGCAGAATGAGGCCTCGGTTTCAGAATTTTGCAGGAATCTTCTGCTTTTCCTTTCCCCCCTTTTTGTCGTGTTTAATATGCATAACATGAAATTTACCATCTTCACCATGTTTAAGGGTAAAGTTCAGAGGCATTAGGCAGGCTGACCTCATTGTGCAACCGCCACAGCACCCACTTCCGGAACCTTTGTCATCCCCCCAAACTGGAGCTCTGTCCCACGGACGCTCCCCACCCCGTCGCCCCAGCCCGGGCACCCGCATCTTTCTGTCTCCTTGAGTCTGACTCCTCTAGGGGCCTCATGTTAGCGGACCCACAAAGTTTTTTTCCTTTTGTGACTGGCTAGCGTCCTCACGGTTCATCCACGTGGCGGCTGGAGCCAGGAGCTCCTTCGTTTCTGACCTGAGCGACACTTAGGTAGGGCCGGATCACAGGGACGCGTCCGTTCCCCCGTCGATGGGCGCTGGGTGCTGCCACCTTTTGGCCGCTGTGAGTAGTGGTGCTGGGGGCCTAGCGTTAGAGACGTCTGGGTCCCTGCCTCCAGTTCCCTGCGTGAAACCTGGCGTGGAATGAACACATCATGTAATAATTCCATTTGCAAGTTTTTGCAGAACTGCCATACTGTTTCCCAGAGCAGCTGCCCCGTTTCACATGCCCACCGGCAGTGCTCAGGGTTCCAATTTCTCCATACCCTGCCTATGCTTATTTTATCTGTCCACATACCTGCATTTCCTGCTAGCAGCTCTCCGGACGGTGTCAGCTGGTGTCTCGCGCGGCGCTGCCCGGGCGCGGATGATGCCGAGCACCCTTCCATGTGCTTGTGGTGTCCGCGCACTGTCTCGGGGACGTGGCCATCTTAGCACTTTCAGCCTATTTCCTCCCCCCCCCCCTTATAAAGGTTTATTTATTCATTTGAGAGAGAGAGCACGTGCGCGCGTGCAGGGGGACGGGCAGAGGGACAGGGAGAGAGAGACTCTCAAGCAGGCTCCCTGCGGAGCGCAGAGCCCGACACAGGCCCCATCCCACCACCCCGAGATCAGGACCTGAGCCCAAACCAAGAGTCAGTCACTCAGCCGACTGTGCCTCTCAGCTCATTCTCGTGCCTTTCTTCTTCACGTGGACTTTAGAACTGGTTTGTGTAGTTATAAAGAACATCCTGAAGCCACTTTCACTGGCTTGTGTTGAACAGTTTGACGGGGACTGTGGCCCCACTTGTCCTGTTTTTCTTTCCCTCGCTCCTCTGTGGATTCCTGCCTGGGTGTGCCTCCTCCTTTGCAGGCCCTCCCTGTGGTTCCAGATACCCCCCTTGTCTGACGGGGCCCAAGCTCCTCCCCTAGCTGTGTCCTGAACCCCCAAATATTGCCAGACAGCTCACCTGCTTGTCCTCGGGTTCTCGACCCCTGTGTCAAACTCTCAACTGCCCCTCCCTGCTCGTCCGCTCCCCTGATTCCCAGGGACAGCAGGCTGTCCAGGTGACTGCCGGGAACCACACTTGCCTCTCCTGTCCCTCTCCCTGGAGAAGTCAGGATCCTGGCAGAAGACAGACACAAAGAGAAAAAAGGACTTTTTTTTTTTTTTTAAGATTTTATTTATTTATTTATTTATCAGAGAGAGAGAGAGGGTGAGACAGACAGCACAAGCAGGGGGAGTGGGAGAGGGAGAAGCAGGCTCTTCGCGGAGCAGGGAGCCCGGTGCTGGGCTTGATCCCAGGACCCTGGAATCATAACCAAAGCCAAAGGCGGACACTTAACGACTGAGTCACCCAGGTGCCCCAAGAAAAGGACTTTTGTGACCAGCCATTTAGCAAGCTGTGTACAAGGGGTGGGTGACCCTCCGGGTGGGGGCCGCTCCCAGCCCTCAGAGGATAGGAAAGGGCCCCTGGGAAAGGACTGGGGCCTCAGGGAGAGGGTGGGTCTGGTCCAGTAGGGAGTTGGGGAAATTCCCCAACCTCTGGGCTGGAGGCCAGACTCACCCGGAAGCCAGTGGGGGTGGGGCATGGGGCCACAGATGTGGTGCAGAGCCCAGGGCGGGGCTGCAGCGGGAGGAGGGCAGGTCTGGGGGGCCACCGGGGAATAATCCCCCCATCTCACCCCCCCCACCGCTTCTAGCGCAGGGCCTCTGGCTGGATACCTGACCGTTCCCACCCTCCACCCCCCCGCCACCCACTCTCTTGGGCACCCAGAGCTAATACCCTCATCAGGGCGCGTCTCGGCTGGCATGAAACCCTCCTGCGGCGCCACGTTGTCCTTGGGACCAAGTCCAAACTTCTTGATCACGCAGCGGCAGGTTCCTCCCTTGGCCTGCTCCTCCCCCCACCACCTTAAGCCCGGGTTCCCTGCCTCCGTGTTCCCACCAGGGGTCCTGTGTGCGAGCCAGAGTGGGGGGGGCGCCTGCTGCCCGGCACACTCCACGCAGTCCCCTAGCGTCCCCCCGCAGGTGGGTTTCCGCCTGCACGGTAGGTGCTGAGGCTCCCTTCCATACCCCAGGTGTGCGCCCCCTTCTTGCTCCCACCCCCAGTCAGGGCCCGGCTCGAGGGTTCGTGGGGACTGCGGACCAGGAGGGCGGACTGTCGAGTGCCCCGGCGGGGCGGCAGCGGGCACGGGTGTACGGCAGGTGGGCAGCGTGGCAGCCCCAGCGGTCCCGGCCACAGAGCCCAGGCTCCGCAGCACGGCCCCCTCCCAGCCCCTGCCCGCGGGACTTCTCCGCACCGCCCTGCTCAGCCCCGAGCCTCTGCCCACACCGGGAAGGTAGGATGCGGGCAGGTAGGAGACGTTTCCCACGCTGCCCCCGCCCCGCGTGATCCCTTTCCCTGTCCCAGCTCCCGGGTCACCCGACGTCCGCAAGCAGCCCGGAGCCCTGACCCCCGGAACCGGGAGCACCTCCGCGGCCGCCAGACGGGAGCTGGGGGCGCGGGAGGGAGGGTCGGCGGGGGCAGGTGGGCCTCCGGGACTCGCTTCCCCTCCCCCAAGCGGGCGGGGCTGAGGGTCGGGGCTGGGGAACGCCCCCCGAGCGGGGTTAGGCGTTAACCCTCGGGCCCAGGCCCAGGACGCGGGGCTGCTGCCGGCCCCAGGTCCCGCCTGACCCGCGGGGGCGGGTCCCCCAGCCGAGCGCGGCGCGGAGAGCGGGAGGGGAGCTGGGGGGTTTGCCCAGCGACGAGGGCGCGGACGCGGGCGACCTAGGGGTGAGCGCGGGGGACCCGACCGAGACCGAGAAGGGAGGGGTCTGCGGGGCGCGGGCCGCGCGCACCTGGCGCCCCGGCCCGCCCTAACCTGGATTTCCGGGGGCGGGGCGGGGCGCGGGGGCGGGGCGCGGGGCGGGGCGCGGGGGCGGGGCGGGCGCCCGCAGACGTCAGGGACCCGCGCGCCAGGCCCGGGCCGCCGCTCCGCCCGTGGGCTCGGCCGGGGCTGCCGCGAGCGTGCGGGCCGCGCCGGGCATGTCCTAGGCGGCGGCCCCGCCCAGCGCTCGGCCGGCGGGCGGGAGGGCCGGGGCCGGGGCCGAGCCGGGGCCGAGCCGCAGGTAAGACGCGCGCCCCGCGCCCGCCGCGGCCGGGGCCTCCCTGCGCCCGCACCTGCGCCCGCCGGGCCGCGCGGGGATGGGGGTGGGCGGGGGGCAGGAGCCGGGCGAGCGGGTCTCCTCCGGGCCGGACAAAGGCGTGGGGACGGCGGCCGCGGGCGCACCTGGCCGGGCTGGTCCCCGCCGCTGCGGAGGCGGCCCGGGTCTGCGCCAGGCCGGGAGGGGCGCCCGGCGCGCGTCTACGCGGCCTGGAGACGGGGGCTCAGGCCCTGCGCGCCGGGGTCCCCGCCCAGGCACCGGCTTGGCCATGGCTGCCCCGGCGAGCGCTGATTCAGAAGGCGCCGCTCCCTCCCCCCGGCCCGGCCGCCGCCCGGCCTGGTCTGTCCTCCCGCGGTCCCTCCCTGCGTCCTCCTCCTCATTTCCCTCGTCGCCGTCGTCTCTGCGCGGTCCCTGCCTCCTCTCTCGGCCTGCTCCGGCCTCCGTTCCGTCTGCTCCTTCCAGCCGCCCGCCCGCCCCAGCTCCTGCCGCGCCCGGACCCTGCCCCCATCCGTTCCCGGTCCGGGTCCGCCGGCTCCCAGCCCCTGCCGCGGGCGGCTCCACCTTCCCTCCTCACCTCCGGGCGGGTGGCTTTTCTGGCTGGGGCGGCGGTGGGTTCAAGTTTGGGTGTTTATTATTGTCCCTCCTCGCAACGATGGCCAGCCCAGCCCCGACCCGGCCGGGCTGTTTGGGAACATCCTGGGCTTCCCGGCCTGAGCCTTTTCAGGATGGGCTGGTGGCCGCGGCAGCAGGCTCCCGGGGCTTGGCCTCCCTTTGCTGTAAGCCCAGGCTGTGGCCTCCTCCCGGTGGGGTCGCTGCCTGTGGGAGCCGGAGCAGGTGATGGTAGAGTGTGGGATGTGGGGGTTGGGAAGGGCAAGGATGGGGGGGGCTCTGCAGCAGAAAGCCCGTCCCCACCTGTCCCCTACTCGCACAGCCCAGAGGAGGGGTTTTAGAGTAGTCTGGGGTTGTGGAGGCCTCCAGAGCCCTGCAGGGCGGTGGCGGTGGGGGTTCCCACCCCTTTGGCCTCTAGTGCGAGCTCCTCTGACCGGACTCAGACGAAGTGCCCGGGGCTCTGGGGCAGACTTGGGCCTGGCTTTTTCCACACCTTCCCACCTGCTTGCCCCAGGTCACATGAGGCTATGCCATGGGGTCGCGTGGGCCTCCGTGGCCTTCTGGGTCCTGGTGTTGGCTTTGCTCACTGCCTGGCCCAAGGGAGCTGAGAGCTGGGGCCTCTGGGTGTGGGGACTACAGGGATAGGGACTGGGAACCCCCCCCCCCCCCCATGGCTCCCACCGCCGATTCTCTCCCTTATCATCTCACCTCCTGCCTGTGTTCCATCCTCTGAGTCATGTCTGGGCCTCAGAACTTCTAGGACTGGCCACGGGGCACCGACCCACGCCCTTCCACTGTGTCCCGTGCTCAGGCCCCACGCGCTGCTGGGTGGTCCTCCGGCACAGAGGTGTTTTCGAAATTCTTCGTGACTTGTGGGCAAGGCTACCGGCTCCCACTTTGCACTGAGCCTGCCACAGCTGAAGCAGGTCCTGGAACTACCTTTTACCTCCAGCACCCGCCACAGGACTCCCCACGCCTTGTGACCTGTGTCTCTGGACTGGTTTCTGCCCTCTGCCCGGACCCCCCAGAGCCGCCCGCACGCCCCCTCCCATCCACCTGGCCCTGCCCTGCTCCGGCATCGCTCACACGCCAGCATCCCAGCGAGCCTTCCCAGGCCCCCCACCGCCCCCCCACTTCTTCACTGTCCTCTAGGACACAAGCCTTCTCAGGGCTTTTCATCTCTGCTGCCTGCCTCCCCGGCTGGCGAGAAGGCTGGTGGTGCAGGTCCCAGCTGTCTCAGAGCCCAGGACACGCCTTGGCACCCGGCGGTGCTCGCATGTGACCTGTCCAGTGTGTGTGTGTGGGGAGAGGAGTGACTGGGACAGTGTGGGCTGTGCTCTGGGTGCACGTGTGTGTCCCGTGTGTACCTGCGTGTGTACATGTTTGTTGTTGACACACAGGGCCCACGGCAGTGACGCAGCCCTTCTCTGGGGCTCTGGGTAAGCACCTGTGTGAGAGTGTGTGTGTGTGTCGATGGGGGGGCTGCATGGGGCCTCAGGCCGCCCCAGGGCCTGGTCTTTGGTGACATTGGCCCTTGTTGTCACTCACATTGCCCCCACTGTGCCCCTTAAGCTACCATGGGGCTTCGCTGCCCGTCTGGGCCATACCAGTCTCTCACGATGTCCTCGGGACCTCGGGCACCAGGCACTTCCTCCGTCACCTGCTGCCATGGTCACCTGGTACTGTCCTGGGTGGGGGAACTCAGGAGGACGGCTGCAGTGGTCCTCAAGGGCTAAGGGACTGGTGTGTTGATGGCTCAGGGCTCCTGTCCTCGGGTGTCTTCCCCTGGCCCTTCTGCCAGGTGCACCCCGGAGTGTCCGGTTAGGGGAACCTGATCCCTGGTGCAGAGTTTATTTCCTGGGGTGCGGTTGGGCCCGGTGTACCTGGCATTGGGGGGACCCCGATGGGCCATGCCAAGTCGCGCTTGAGAGCTGTTCCTGTTCGGGTTTTGAGGACATATACGGCTCCACATGTGGGCAGTGTGGCCCATGCCTCCCCCCTCCTAGACTCCACAGCTGGCACCTAGGAGGGAGAGGAGAGGGGCCTAGAGCACGAGGGAGGACGGGAGAAGCAGCTGGGTAGGCATCGGTACGGATGGGCAGGTGGCCTCGTATGGCCGGGGCCCAGCGTTTCCGGGAGCGGCCGCTGAGTGGCCATGGGGGTGCTGGAGCCTTGGCGGGTGGCGGGGGGGCAGGATCTGGGCTGGGCCTTTCATGTCCAGGGGCTGGGGCCCCGGGCGGGAAGGCAGCTCTCACGTCTTCTTCCCCATAGGGCCGCACGGGCCTGGCCGGTGCCAAGATGAGCGTCACGTCCTGGTTCCTGGTGAGCAGCAGCGGCACCCGCCACCGGCTCCCGCGAGAGCTCATCTTCGTGGGGCGCGATGAATGTGAGCTCATGCTGCGGGTGAGCGCGAGCCCCTCGGGGCTGAGAGGGCAGGGCTGGGCCAGGGCCAGGGCTGCCCATCTACTCGCCGCGGGACAGCGGCGGGGAGCCCTCAAGAGGGCCCTGGACCCACAGTTGTGGGTGTGTGGGCCCGAGCGCGTGCTTGCGGCGGGGGGGGGGGGTCCCTGCCTCTGCCTGGCGGACTGTCTCTGACAGGAGGGTGTTTAGGCTCCTCTCAGGTGCTCAAGGCATCAGGGACCCACCTTTGGAAGGTGCTGGAAAGCGGACCTTTTCATAGCTTTGTTGTCTGGGGCCCAGTTGGGCCATTGCACGGAGTGGGGAGCCCCAGAGCCAGCAGGGACCGTTGGAGCTGCCTGGGGAAGGCACTGCTCCTCTGAGGCACCCGGGGGCAGGGAAGGGTCCTCATTCGGGCTGAGAAACCTGGTAGGGCCAGGACACCGTGCTCTTGGCCATCTCAGGCCCTGGGTTTTGGAGTGTGGGTTTGGCTGTGACTGGGCTCATGTGTCTGGTGGCTATTTGGGAGCAAGGAGGGTCCCCCGGCTCAGGTGTCCTGTTCCCTGTGCTTCATGACTGTGATTGAGTCAGGCTTCCTGCAGCCCTGCTCCCCCCACGTGGCACGGGGGCCCTTGTCCCCCAAGCCCCCCACTATAGGACCCTCAGAAGGAAACAGGTGTCCTGGGTGGGCCTCTCAGGTGCAGGGAGAGGCCTCGCTCAGGCCGTGGCTCCCTTGTGCAGGGCTGGCTGTTGTCGCCCGCTCCCTGGGCCTCCGGCGCTCGGGCTGCCGCCGGGGTGCCACTGTGGGCACGCACGCTTGGGCCGCAGGTGTCCGTGTCCCTCTCTTGAGGGCAGACCCGTCCTTGTCTGGACACCCTGGCTTGCCCCGAGTGTCCTCAGACTTGCTTGACTAGACCAGCAAAGTGCCTGAGTCGCACCAGGTGACTGGGCCTTCTGTGTGTCTTTGACCCAGAGCCATCTGTCGTCTTACTTCTCCTCATGCCTCTGGCCGCTGGAGAAACCGAGTCGGGATTGTATGGGGGTGGGCACATGTTTTCCATAAACGGGGTGCGTCCTGGAGGCTTCTCGGGCCGCACACCGCCTTGGTCGCAACTCTGCTCTGCTGGCGTCCGGAAGCAGCGGCCAGAGGACCGTCAAGGGCAGGTAGCGCCGGGGAACCCTCTCCGTGGGCATTGACATCTCAGCGTCCTGTTGCTTCCACGCGTCGTGAAACGGTCTTGACTTACAAAAAGCCATTTGCAGATAGAAGGGGGCCCCGAGCGCGTGGCGTGCACAGAGCAGACAGCGGGCTGTGGGTCGCACTCCTGGCGTCCTGAGCTGCCTGTTGAGGTCTGGATGTGTCTGGCGGATCCTGATGGTGATGCCGACAGGAGCCCCGTTCTCTGTCACTGGAGGCGGGTCTGGAAGTGTGCTGAGTCCCTAAGCCCCAGCAAGGTGCCATGCGCCTGGGTAGCGTGTTCATGCTTTGCGGGTCTTCCTAGGGTGGCCAGGAGGGCCTCTTGGAGGAGGCAGCATTTGATGGGGTCTAGGGCCCGGCTCCCCAGGGATCGGTGGAGAGGTTTCTGGGTCAGGAGGTGGGGATTGGGATGCTTGAGTGAGTTTGGGGTCCAGTTCCTGGTTCTGGTTTGTCAGTGGCGGAACCTTGAGCAGGGCAGGAGCTGCGGGCTCTTCTTAGCCCTTCGTGCGGGGCCGGCCCCGGCTCAGGTGTGCCTGTGTTCCTCCCCTTGCTGTCCTCTGGCACCTGGGGAGACTGAGGCTCCAGGAGACCCTGCTTGCTGTCCACCCCTGCAGCCTCCTTTCCTGCCTGAGCCCTGAGCCCCTGGGTGGGTCCAGCCCTTGCATCTCCTGGGGTTCCTATCACACCTGCGCCTTGGTTTTCTCATCTGTTCGGGTGATTCCCATAGTGTCCTTACCTGTCCTGTCCCCGGCCTTTACCCACCTGCGTTCATAGCCTGTATGGGCATCACCGAGGCAGCCCAAGCTCTGTGCAAAAGCCCCACCCTCCATGCCCTCCAGCAGGGTCCCCGCCAGCCACGTCCCCACCAGTGGTGCAGGGACACACCCCGATCTTCCCTGTCCCCTACCCTCTCAAGGGACAGGCACACCCGTGGGTCCCAGCCTCGCCCTACTGCTGCCCCTCCGAGCCCCCCAGCCGGCTCCTTCTCGGCCCTGCCTGCCTCGTGCTCTCCTCTACAGGGTCCGTGTCCTCGCCCCCATGTTGTCACTTGGCCAACCCTGCAGAGACCTTGCCTTCCAGGGTCGCTGCTCCCCGGAGTGGGGCCGGCCACACCCATGTCAGCAGGGACCAGATGCGTCCCCGCAGGAGTCGGTACCGGGAACAGGGTGGAGGGTGGTGGGGCCAGTGGGCCTCTCAGGAGGTGGGGGGGGGCCAGCAGAGGTGGGGATGCAGGGAGGAGGTGGTGCGGGGAGGCAGCAGAGGGCTGCGCAGGGGCCTGTGCTGCCCATGAGGCAGGAGGGACTATGGCTTGGCCCTCGGGGCGGAGGAGGTAGGGGCTGTGTGGGAGGCAGAGCCGGCCCGCCTGGCCCCATGCGGCCCCACGCCCTCTGAGCCCGGCACAGAGCCAGTGCCCTGGCAGCGTGTGCTGACTGACACGAGCGTGAGTGTGCACGCGGGCCGCCTGCCCTGGCCCTTGCCACCGGGGGCCCAGCGCTGTGGTGTGGGCCATGTGCCCGTGCACGCGCGTGTGTGTGCCCATGCGTGCCTCTGTGCCCGTGTGCCCCTGCACACAGGTGGCTTCCCCTCCTCTGCCCAGTTTGGCCGGTAGGGGCGTGGCAGCGGGGGTCTGTCTGCTCACGTCCCCGTGCAGAGACCACAGCCCCACGCCGGCAGCCCCCTGCACACGTGCTGGCCCCGCCTGTCCACGGTGGTCCCGGCTCAGGTGACTGTCTAGTCCCTGAGCATCCAGGCCTGGTGGAGCTGGGGTCTGCTTCCGGCTTGGAGTCGGGGCTGGGAGGGTTTCCGGAGCTGGGGTCCCTCTTGCCTGCTTCCCATCAGTCCTGCTGCTCCCCGCCATCTGAGCTGTGCCTGGTGCTAGAGCCCCGGGCGGGAGTGGGGGCGGGGCCTGGGGGCTGGAGGGGTCGGCCCAGGCTCTGGGGGCAAATGGGGGGGCACTGTGCAAGGTCCAAGAAGCCAGAAGATGGGTGGGGTGGGCGGGGGGGCAGGGAAGGAGGGCACAGGGAGGGCGGTGGTCCTGGGCGAAGGACCCAGGTCTAAGAATGGGCGTGGCAGCTCCAGAACCACAGAGCAGTCTGGCTGGAGGGCTGGCCGGGCCAGGGCAGGAAGAAGGTTTGGAGAGGCCTCCGTGGCCTGTGGCTCATGGGACAAGGCCAGCCTTTCCTCTCATGCTGGCCAGGAGCCTCAGGAAGTTTCTGCAAACAGTGATGGGCAGGACTGTTGGGGCTGGGAGGGCAGGAGAAAGATGGCTGCAGAGGACAGGCTGACGGGGAGGGCCAGTGGGTGTCTGCGGGCGAGGGGGTGTGGTGGGAGCCTCTGGACTCCTGGCTGCTGCCTGCCTGGGGTCAGGTGGACAGGGAAGGAGGAGTCCGACTGGGCCCGGCTGGGCTGTGTCCGGGAGTTGGGAGTCTGAGGCTTGGGCGGGGGGCGTTGGAGTGCTCGGGCTGGGAGGTCAGCCCCCAAGTCCCTCTAGGGAGTTCCTCCTTGGCGGAGGTGGCGTCCAAGCCCGAGGGGCAGTGTGCCCTTGCTCCTGCCCACCCCTGCCCACGTCGGGCCGGCCTGTGTTGTGCTGCATGCCGGCGTGGTGCACCCTGCCCAAGGCCCGTCCCAGGCTGGCAGCGCCCCTGCGGACCGACACTCGGCAGCATGACGGCCACAGCCCACCCTCAGGCTCACCTTCCAGAGACGGGGGCCCTTTGGTGCCGGGGTGTGTGGCGGGGCTGAGGTGGGCAGCTGGCCCGTTCTCGAGCCCTGGGAGGTGCTTGGGAAGGGGCGCAGGAGGAGGCAAGCCCCCAGGCCCCGCGGCGAGCCCCGTTCCCCGCGCGGCCCGGCTGCACTTGGGGAGTCGCGGCGGCTGCCTCGCGAGGCTGCCCGGGCGGGCGGCTCAGGGACTGGGGCTAGGGCGAGCCTGAGCGCTGCGGCTGCCCCAGTGAGCTGCTGGCTCCTGTCCGCCCCACTGCAGTGGGGAGACCGAGGCCCGGGTCAGGGCGTGCCAGGGTCCTCTGCCTGTGCGGGTGCGGGAGGCCCAGGCCAGGCTGGGGGTGGGGCGGTTGCCGTGCAGGGCTGGCTGGGGTCGGTGAGTGCCGGCCGGCCTGTGTCCGGGACCGGCAGGGGCCCCTGATGGAGGACGGGTGCGTGGCGCCCAGGAAAGAGGCTGTGGCCGGAGCTGTCCTGCTGAAGGTGCCACCTCTGCGTGAGGAGATCAGGGTGGGGGCGGAGGTGAGGTCTGTGGCGAGAGCAGGAGGTCTCAAGGTCAGAGTCGTGTCCCCCCCCCCGCCCCATTGGAGAGCTGTTGCTGCAAGAGGCAGGTGTCCTGGGGGCCCCTCGGGGCAGATGCTGGCAGCAGACTGCGCTGCTGACCTGGCCCCCTTGAGCAGCCCTGGGGCAGATGGCCCAGGGATGGCCGCGGTGTCGAGGTGGCTCCGGCTGGCGCTGCTGAGTGCCTCAGATGGCCCCTGCTCCTGCTTCCTTCCAGAGCACTGAGGGTCTGCAGCGGGATGAGGTGTGGGTCCCGCGTCCCGTTCCATCCTCATGCCACCCCCCCGGGTCCCCCGCCGTGACAGCATCCTTGTGGGTCCAGCCGGCCACCTGGGGCCTCTGAGCACAGGCAGGGCTGGAGCATGGAGACTTCCGCTGCGGGTGAGGGCCACGGCCCCCACGAGCCCTGCCCACAATGCCCTGCTCTCCAGGGGTCTCTGCACATCTGCCAGGCTAAGGAACCTGGGACAGGGCAGGGCGGGGCGGGGCTGGGCCAGAGCCTTTGCCCACCACACCCCTGCCTTGCTGTGTCCTGGGGACTCTGGATGAGAAAGGAGGCCCTGCCCTGAGGCTTCTAGTCCTTGGGAGGGTGCTGGGGCCATTCCTGGAAGCCAGGGAGGCAGTGGGTTCTGTGGGGGCAGCTGCCTTAGGGAGGGAGGGTTCGGGCCCTCACCTGTGGGAACAGAGAAGCCTGGCGGCGGGGACACAGGCGCGAGGTCCTGGGGCACTACCTCGTGGGCTAGGGGCCATCCGGAGCCAGTGGTGGAGAGCCACTGTGCAGCTGTCACTCCCACGCAGGGGCTCCGGAGGGAGGTGTGGGGGTCCTGCACTGTCGTCCCAGCAGGTGTGAGCATCTAGACTGATGGCTCTGCTGGCATCTTGGGGCCAGTCCCCAGGTCTATGGCTCCTTAGGTGGCAAGAGAGGGATGCAGGGGCCGCCCAGATGCCCGGGTTTCTGGCAGAGTGGGTGTGGGGTGGGCAGTGGTGGTGTGCTCTGGGCCGGGACCACTGACCTCGTGGCTGGGGGACGTGGCCTGGGCTGGGGGTGTCTCGGCCGAGGGAACGTGGCCCCGTGACCCTGTCCCTGCAACCCTGTCCCTGCTCTGGGCCAGGAGTGCCGCAGCGGAGAGGCGTGCTGGGGACGGTCTCGTTCTTGCAGTCGACTGCGGGAGGGGGCCAGGTGACTGCCCTGGGGAAGGGTCCTGGGAGGGCTGGGGGCGAGGGACAGTGGGCACGTGTGTGTGCACATGTGTGCGTGCGTGTGTGTGTGCTTGGGGTGTGCGTGAGGCCTGTGCGCCCGGGCATGTAGCTAGAGGGTCCGAGATCCATCCTGCACGTGTGTGGCTGGCACGGGGAGAAGCTGTGCCCTGTGCGGCGGCCAGGAGTGAGGGGGAGGCCTGTCTGTGAGCCGCCCCCACTACAGCGCTGCTGTCTTCCCTGTGGCTCTGCTTGCCCCCACCTGCCCTTGGAGGGAGCGGCATGTGCCAGATGGCCGGAGGCTCCCAGCCCTTCCTCTGGCTGACCCCGGCTTGGGGGGGCGGGGCGCAGCACTGGCCTGTGGTGCTAAGGAGGGCTGGACAGAAAAGGAGGGTCCAGGTGGACCCCGTGCACGGGGAGGACCTGGCCTTGGCATCTCCGAGAATCCCTGTGGCCTGTTGCAGCGGCTGGGACTGTTGGCCGAGTCAGGCCGCGGTGGGCCCCCTGGGACACCCACACTCGGGGTTTGGGGGCGTGGGCTGGACCCTGTGGGCCCCCAGGCGGCTGGTGTTGACATGGCAGTGGGGCAGATGGGGCTCCTGCTGGGCCTCACCCAGCCGGGAAGGCCCGCTGAAGGCAACCGTGTGTTCCCAGTCCCGCAGCGTGGACAAGCAGCACGCTGTCATCAACTACGACCAGGACAGGGACGAGCACTGGGTGAAGGACCTGGGAAGCCTGAACGGGGTGAGTGCAAGGGGCAAGGGGCTCTCCGCGCTGGCCGCACCCCCTCAGGGCGCCCTGGTGCTGGCCCCGCCCCTCTTCATGACTGATCTGTCTCTCTCTCCCACCGCTGGCCCCGCCTCCTTTTAATGATGGCCCCGCCCCTCTTCCTGACGCCCCGCCCCATGCCAGCCGCACCTGTCTTCCCCACTCCAGCTCCTCCTGCGCCCTGTCCCCCATCATGGCCTGTTCATCCGCCTTGACCTCACACTTCTTAGTGACCCCCCCTTCTAACTGGCCCCGCCCCTCTCCCCAGCCCCCCCCAGCCCTGCCCACCTGCTATGGTCCCTTCCGTGTTGGGCCTCCTGCAGGCTGTCTGCCGGGACTCCCTGTCCTGGGCGGGGTGTGAGCTCCTGTGTGAGTGGGGAGGGGTCTGGTGAGGGGTCCCTGCGGGGTCTGGTGTCTGGCTGTGTGGGCGTGTGGTTTCCTTCTGTGTTCGGTGGACAGGCACCTGCCCGAGGCCGGCCTTCCGCCCTCTGCCTCCCACTCGTGACGTCTGCCCTCTCCATTGTGAGCTGGGGAGGTCCCGCAGCAGCCCGAGGCTGCCGAGTGCTGGGCACACCTCACCACGTCCTCCACGGGGCTCCCGGCGAGCGGTCTCAGGCTCTGGGGGTCTGCCCCTGAGCCCCTCCTCTGCTGGCCCTCGCAGCAGCCAGAGTGTCCCTAACCGCATGGGGCTCCAAGGGGAGCGAGCTTCGCCTCTGCCGCCACGGGCTGTGTGGGGGCCCTGGCCCCCAGATCGCCAGGGCTCAGAGAGGGTCCCCAGGGCTGCAGGCCTGGTGCACGGTGTGGAGGCCTGTGTGATGTCCACATATGGGGACCCAGTCTTGCCTGCTGTGGAGCACCAAGCCACGGGCGCGGGCTGACAGGCTGCTCCCCGCCAGGCCTGCTGCCCTCTGCTCCTGGCTCTGAATCACAGGACTCCTGCGTCACCCACGGCATGTCCAGCCTGACGCTGCCGGGCTTCCAGCCCTCTCTGCCACCCCGCTGGGTCGTCCCTGCACGACCTAGCCCTGGCCTGGGATCCCTCCCTGTGGGCCTGCCCTCCTTCTCGCTCCAGAGACCCCCTTCTGTCCTGTAACGAGTCCTCCCTGGTTCTCATACCTTCTAGTGGCAACGGTACAGTTGCCGTGCCCAAGCTCCTCTGTCCTCTGTCACCTGGCTGGCCCCCAAGGCCCTGAGAGCGTCATCATCTGGCCAGAGTGCGGTGTCCGTGGCCAGCCCGTGACGGCTCTGGTTGGGGGAAGAGGGTTTCAGAGGAGCAGGCAGCCTCACTCAGCCTGGCCAGCCTTGCCATGGGGCCGGCCCGTGGGCGTCCCTTGGCCACCTGAGGGTCCTGGGCGCTGGGCAAGGCCAGTCCTTCAGCAGGCACCCGTCCCATGCTCCCTGCAGGGGTGAGGCTGGGTGCACGTGTGTCGGAGGGACAGTGCCTGGTCCAGAGCAGCACGGAAGGGGGCGCCCCGAGTCGTTTCCCTGCCTGCTGCTGGCCTGGCCCTGGCACCTGTTTCCTCCGCAGACATTTGTGAACGACGTGCGCATCCCGGACCAGAAGTACGTCCCGCTGAAGCTCCACGACGCCGTCCGATTTGGCTATGATATCCTTTCCTGGCTGCGCTCCCGCCTTCTGGCCTCAGTCGCACTGTTGTCCCGGCACAGCCGGGGCCCACGGGCATGAGACAGTCGCCAGTGTGACCCCGGCCCCTGGCCCCCTGACAGACACCCCGGCCATAGGAACCTGCTTCTTGCCTCTTGGCCTGAGCTCACACAGAGCCCCAGGAACAAGTGAGCTCAGACCATGCATGAGTCGGGCTGCGTGGTCGTCTTGGGGACCCGTAGCCATGGCGGGAGCACGTGCTCTGCCCACCTCAGCCGGCTCTCCCGTCGGCACAGCCGCTGGTGGGGGGGACCCAGCCGCTGCTCCGTCCTTCCGGCCCCTAGATCCCTGGGAGGCCAGCGCAGACGGGTGGTCCGGGTGGGAGCGGGGAGCGGCACGTCCCCTGCCTGCCCTGCGTGCCCTTGGCGGAGGGGTTAAAGGGCACGTGCACGGCCCCAGCGTGGGTGTGAGCTGTGATCTGGCGTGGCCCCCGTCCCGCTTCTCCGACTCAGTGTGGTGCGGACACGGGCCTGGGGTGCAAGCGGGTGTGGGGGCCAGCGCAGTCCCCCCACACCTCGCTGCTCTGTCTGACCTGCCTCCGAGTTGTGCACGTCCCACTGCGGAGAATCCCCAACCACGTGGTCCCCTGGCCTCGTGCAGAGGCCGTCCTGGCTCTTCTGATCTGGGTTTGCCTTAACCCGCGGCCACATTCCAACATGTACGTGCTGGAGCGGGTGCAGCACCGGGTCCCCGAGGAGGCGCTCAGGGTCAGTGCCGACGCCCCGCCAGGGCCCCCTGCACCCTGCACCCCTGCACCGGCACCCGTCCTCACTCCCACACCTCTTGGCTCCCTCGGCCTGGCTGTGGTGCCGTGAGTCAGCCCGGCCCGGCCCAGCCTGTCCTGCAGGATGGCCCGGTCTGGCCCAGGCTGATGCAGCCGCCGGTGGTGGGGGCAGAGAGGAGGCTGGCGCACCCGGCTGGGGGAGGGGGCCCAGAGGCACCTTGGGTACTGAGGAGGACCCCAGTCAGACTACCACAGGTGGTAGCCAGGACAGGCAGGAGGGACCTGGGTCGACGGCCGTGGCAGGTGGGGCCTGTCTTCTCCCCTTGCTCGATGGTGTGGGAGTCCCAGAGCACTGACTTAGGGGAACTCGCCCAGTGCTTTCCCCGGGAACCCCTTGTGGGAGACACTCGCCTTAGCCCATCTTTAAACGAGCCGTGGGTGGCCTGTGCAGTCCCACGGCCGGTGTGAGCCTGGGTCTGACAGCCCCAGAGCTCAGCCGGGTGGGCCCCGCGTGCACGGGCTCGCACACACCGCTGCCCCCCACCGTCCTCCGCAGCCTGGGGCCCATCCCACCCTTCCCGCGTGGGTCCCGGGTGCGCACTGCATGGCATCTCTGAAGACTGCCGCCCAGCCCTGCCTCCCCGACCCGAGCAAACCCCGGCTCCTTCTTGGAAGCTTTGTGGCCCTGAGGAACCCGCCCCCCAGCTTCGAGCCTCGGGATGTCCCCTCTGTGGGGGTTGTGAAGGAGGCCTCATGGCGCATGGGGCCGGTCCCAGCCCTCTCTGGACCCAGAGGGAGGCAGCTGCCCTGGGGGTGCTCCTGAGCCGGCCCAGCCCTCACCCCCGCCTGCTGCCCGCAGCACGAGAAGTACACCAGCCAGCTGCGGGTGAGCGTCCGGGGCCTGGCCCCTGGGAAGGGCGAGGCACCGCCCCAGCACGCCCCCTGCTGTGAGTCCTCGGCCCCCAGGCTGGAGAGGGGGGACCGGAGGTCGGGAGCAGGTAAGGGCAGCGTCATGGCGGGGTCCCAGGTGGGGTGTGCACACAGGCCTGCCCCCCACGGGCCTCCCCCACGGCACGCTTTGATCTGTCTGCTCTGGGCCATGCTCCCTTCCCAGTATAGCCCTTGGCCCTGCCTATCCGCCTCCTGGGCTCATGGCACCCCCCAGCCACAGCACCGAGCTGCCGTCCTGTGGGCTCTGGCATCCACACACCCCACAGCCACACGAGACACGCCCACTGTGGGCATTGCGCCCTGTGCCTCGTGTGGTCCCGTCTGTCTGGTGGGTGGGGCCCCACCTCCAGGGTGGCCGCTCTGTGGCTCAGGTCACTTACAGACCTTGGAGAGAGACCCACCCTGGGTCCGGACCGTGCTGTCCACCTGCCCTTCCAGCGGGCAGGCTCCGGGGGCAGAGGGCTCGGGGTCTGGAGTGGTTGTTTGCCCCAGGACGGGGGCGCTGAGGACCGTGCTGCCCCAGGTGAGCCTCCTGCACAGGGAGGCCTGGGCGGGGCCGGGGCCGGCGAGCATCACCTGCTGTGGACGTGGAAACGGGCCTTGGAGTGACCAAGTTGGCGCACTCCGGGCAGGGTCGTGGGCTGAGACGGGCGGTGATGCTGGGGACCCCCGGAGCCCAGAGCCTTCCCAGCCCTTGTCTGCGCTGGGACCCCAGGGACCCGGGCTCGAACTCCCCATCCTTGTGCAGAGGCGGCGGCCTACCGCACACCCCTGTACGGGCAGCCCTCCTGGTGGGGAGAGGACGATGGCGGCAGCCCCCCGGAGGACCGGCGCCAGGAGGAGCCCTTCACGGGTAGGTCCCAGAGGCGGGAGTGCCTGTTCGGGGGGAAACGGCTGACGCTGCCCTGCAGCCCCCGGGACACATTTTCTCTCCCCAACCCAGAGCGGCCCAAGGAGCTCGTGCAGCAGGACGGGGAGCTCTCTGCGACGACGGCCAGTTTCCGGGCTGCGGCAGAGCCTCAGGGCTTCCCGTTCAGGCGGGAGCCCAGTTACTTTGAGATCCCCACAAAGGAGGCCCCATCCCCGCCGCCGCCACCGCTGCGGCCCCCCGAGGTGCCGGCCCAGGAGGCACCCACCAAGGACACGGAGCCCGGCGGGGGCGGGGCGGCCCCCGTGGTGCAGAGCCACGCCTCCTTCACCATCGAGTTCGACGACGGCAGCCCCGGCAAGGTGACGATCAAGGACCACGTCACCAAGTTCTCGCTGCGGCAGAGGAGGCCCCCGGGCAGGGAGGCCGCACCTATGGAGGCCGTGTCTGCGGAGACCAAGGTGGCCGACTGGCTGGTGCAGAATGACCCGAGCCTGCTCTGCCGGGCGGGCCCCGGCGAGGACCGGCACAGCACCAAGAGCGACCTGCCCATCCACACCCGCACCCTGAAGGGTGAGTGCCGGGTGGGCCGGGACCGCAGCAACTTTGCCTCCTGGTGGGGTGCCCTCCTCCCTGGGGCTGGTTTCTGCGTGCGCTGGGCTGCCGGCGTGAGCCCGGTGCTCACCTCCCCGCGGGCGCGGGCTCCTGTGAGGTGTGCCGCCCGGGGCAGCTTGGGGAGGGGCGAAGAGCCCCCCTGCCCCCAACCCCTGCATCCTTTCCCTCGGCCTGATGCGTTGGGGTCCCCCCACCCCCAGGCCACAAGCACGAGGACGGCACCCAGAGCGACTCGGAGGACCCCGCGGCGGCGGCAGTGGCAGCTGGGGCCCCCGTGGAGGGCGGCGGGGGGCCGGTGCGGCTGCAGAGGCAGATGAAGCGCGACCCCCAGGAGCTGCTGCACAACCAGCAAGCCTTCGTCATCGAGTTCTTCGACCAGGACACACCCCGCAAGAAGCGGTCCCAGTCCTTCACGCACGCCCCTCCCGGGGACCCCAAGGCCGACAGGCGCCGAGGCCCCGGGCCGGCAGACAGAGACCGCTCAGGTGTCCCTGCCTCGGCGCGGGGCGCGGGCGGTGGCTCGGGGCCGCAGCGGGCCAGCTCGCTCAAGCGGGACAAGACGGAGGAGCGGCCGGGGGGGCCCTCGCCTGCTTCCCGGGGCTCCGTACGACCCTTTGGCAGCGTGGGGCGCCGCTCCCGTCTGGCCCAGGACTTCATGGCCCAGTGCCTGCGGGAGGGCTCTCCGGCCACCCGGCCCAGCCCCGACCGGGCATCCCCAGCATCCCCGGCCCCCGAGACGCCCCGAGGGGCCAGCCCTGTGGCCCCTGCGACCCCACCTCCGCCCCCCGCCGACCCCCAGCTGAACAAGGCTCGCAAACAGGACGAGGACGACAGCCTGAGTGACGCGGGGACCTACACCATCGAGACGGAGGGGCAGGACCCAGAGGTGGAGGAGGCCCGCCAGATGATCGACCAGGTCTGCAGGGCAGGGGGCTGGGGCCCAGGCTGGGGCGGGGCCGGGCTGGCTCTGACCCGAGGGCTGGTCCTCCCTCCTCGCAGGTCTTTGGGGTGCTGGAGTCTCCTGAGCTCTCCAGGGTGTCCTCGGCTGCCTTCCGTCCGGTCATCAGAGGGGACAGAGACGAGGCCAGTGACGGGGTTGCCCAGCGAATGGCCCTCCTGCAGGAGTTTGCCTCTCGGCCGGTGGGCATAGCCCCCCACGGGGAGCTGCAGGTACCTGGGGGGCTCACTGCTCTGGGGAGGAGCTGGGCCCCGTCATCTGGTCCTATGTGAGCTCGAAGGTTAGGGTCCTGCCTGCACAGGGTTCTGGAGGGGCATGCCCACCTGACAGGCGGGCGGGGGCCCCTATGTGGAGGTTCAAGGGGAGGCCCTGAGGTCCCCAGTCAGGCTGGGCCCTGCGTGCCCTCGCAAGGGCAGGTATGAGCCACAGCTGCTGACCTCAGGGCCACTGAACCGGGCTCGGGGTGGGCAGTTGCATGGAGGTCTGTAAGCTCGGAAGTACACAGGTGGTTTCCTGGCTGTTTCTTTGGGGCGAGGTGCCTCAGGCCTGGAGACGGCGAGTTGGGGGCCAGGTGTTAGGGTGAGGGTCCCCGCGGGGCTCCTGCCTCTGTCTGCAGCTGACACATGCTTGTCCTTTGCTCTGCAGGGCCTCGCGGTGCCCGGCTCCCCCGGGGGTCAGAAGTGGGTGTCCCGCTGGGCCAGCTTGGCTGACAGCTACTCGGACCCAGGGCAGGCAGGTGAGTGGTCCAGCCTCCGCAGTGGGGAGGGGATGGGCCCGGGCTTCCTACTGGACTGGCAGCCGTGAGTGCGTGCCAGCCAAGTCTGGAGGAGGGTCCACCTTCCGGCACACACCATGGGCCCACAGACCGCGGCCGCTCCAACCAGGCTGCCCTTGTCTTCGCAGAGGAGAGCCCTGGGCGCAGAGCTGGGGAGCCGGAGGCGGCCCTGCCTGTGCGCCAGCGACGGCGACTGCCACAGCTGCCCAGCGACCGTGCAGACAGTCCTGGGGGTCTTGAGGCCACCAGGAGGAGCGGCCCTGGGCCTCCGGAGTCGGCCAGTGAGCAGGCCGGCTGCCTCCTGGGCCAGGAGGACTTGGAGCCCGACAGCCTCAGTGACGCCAGTGGGTCGGACGGTGGGCGGGGCTCTGAGTTGGGAGCAGGCCCGCAGGAGGAGAGACGCAGGAGCCCCCAGGAGGGAGTAGCGTGGACAAAGGGCCGGCGCTCGCCAAGGGCCCCCGGAGAGCCAGCCGCCACCTCTTTCTTCATTGGGGACCAGGATGCGGAGCCAGCCTTCCCCAGGCAGCCCTCTGTGGCCACAGGGGCGGTGGAGGGCCCAGGGCGGGCGGCCCAGCCCAGCCTCACAGCGAGGGAGAGCGTCTGCGCCAGCACCAGCGGGAGGGCCGTCCTCCGGCGGCACACGGAGCGGTCCCCGGAGCCCGAGGGCCCTGCCCCAGCCGTGGTGCGGCAGGAGAGCTCCAGCAAGGAGCCGGCCGGCAGCACCCCTGCGCCCGGCCAGCTTCCACACATCTCCAGCCACCCCCTCCTGCGGGACCTGGCTGCCACCCGGGCCTCCCGCATGGACCTGCACCCCCAGGACACCCACCTGATCCTGAAGGAGACAGAGACCGCCCTGGCAGCGCTGGAGGCCCGGCTGCTCTCCAAGCCCATGGAGGAGGCAGAGGGCCCGATGGGCAGCGTCCCTGGGCCGCCGGAGGACTCCCTGTCCGGGGACTCTGACGTGGACACGGCGAGCACGGTCAGCCTGCTCAGCGGCAAGAATGGGCCCAGTCCGACCAGCCCCAAGCCCGCGGGACCGCAGAAGGAGAAGCCGCCGTCTCCACCAGCAGCGCAGGACCCAGCGGGCATCTCCTTGAGCTGCGGCCGCAAGATGCTCTCAGACCAGCACCGTCGTGCCCTGGGCCCCACAGACACGGGCCAGGCAGAGCCAGGGAGGCGCCTGGCCACGCGGCGTGGCGCTGGGCCCCGGGTGTCCTCAGACTGGCCTGACGAAGAACGAGGCTCTGGCCCTGCCCTCCCGCCTGGCACAGACACGGTCACCTCTGACCACGAGAGCCCCGTGGCCGCTGGGGCGGGGCGGCCAGGGCCTCGCCGGAAACCCGCACCCCCTGCACCGGCGCCGGCCCCCCGGGAGGAGCAGGCCCGTGGCTCTGCCCAGAAGGTGCAGCAGGTGCTAACCCGCTCCAACAGTCTGTCCACGCCGCGGCCCACGCGGGCCTCCCGGCTGAGGCGGGCCCGGCTGGGGGACGCCTCGGACACAGAGGCTGCTGAGGGTGAACGGGGGCCCCCCGCCAACCCTGAGCCGGCGGGGCGGCCGGTGCCCGAGCAGGCCAAGAAGCTGTCGCGCCTGGATATCCTGGCCATGCCCCGGAAGCGGGCGGGCTCCTTCACGGGGCCCAGCGACTCCGAGGCGGCCCCCGCCCGCGCTGGCTTCTCCGGCCGCAGCGTCGAGCTGTACTGCTCCAGCCGCAAACCTGCCGTGGCTGAGGCTCGTGCCGCCGCCGCCAAGAAGTCTGCCGGTACCGCCGTGGCCCCCCGCCAGCCCTTCAGCAGGGCCCGCCCAGGCAGCGCCCGATACTCCTCACCCAGTGAGTCCGGGAACAGGCGAGGGGTCCTGCGCCCTGCGAGCTGGGGGGAGGGGTCTGCCACGTCCCGGGTCAGCCCTGCTCAGTGCTGGGGGACCCCGGATCCAGCCTAGAAGAGCCCGCGTTCCCGGGCAGGCCTGGCTCCACAGACGCACCCGCGTGCCCTGAGTGCGCGTGGCCGCGTGCTCCGGTGAGCCCGGGGAGGGGCTCCTGCCGACTCCCACGCGGGGCCTCTGGGGCTGCCTGCTGTGCTCTGGCGCTGTCCCCTGGGGACCGGGCACTGGGGGAGGGCCGCGCAGGCTCCCGCACACCTGGGCCCCGTGTGGCCTGCGGTCTGCGCCCGCGCGTGGTGCGGACAGAGGGTGCCGGGGCTGCGGGTGCTGGGCCCCCACCGGGGCGGCTGGAGGGCACTGGGCATGCAGCCGGGCTTGCCCTGCCGAGGACCTGCAGCGGCAGAGACGCGGCTCCGCCCCGCCTTGGCGCACTGGGGTGACTGGAGAGAGGGAAGGGGCGGGACGGTGGGGCAGGACTGAGGACCGCTGCCACCCGCGAGCCTACTGCCGCGGCCCTGCTCGGGCTGTGTGTCTGCTGCCGCCGCCGCGGGGGCCTCAGAGCAGGGTCGGCAAGGAGTGGGTCCCGGAAGACCAGGCGGGCAGGGGAGGGGGCTGCGAGCTCTGTGGTCCCCTCTGTGGTCCCACCTGGCCCTGATCTGCATGGGGAGGTCTACCCTGACCGGGGGTGTCTGTGGGTTCCATGCCTTGGCACCAAGGCCAACAGTTCCCATCTGGTGGGCACAGACCCCCCCCGGGACGCGGCCTCTTCCCATGGGCTGTGGGAATGTCAGGCTGCCCCTTCCTGCCTGTCTTGTCCTTGTCCCTCCTGCCCTTCTCCTTCCTTGTCCCTGCCCGTCCCTCTTTGTCCCTGCCCGTTCCTCCGGTCCTTTTCCCTTTTCATCTCTCCATGTTGTCCCTGCCTGTTCCTCCCCTTCCCTCCCTCGTCTCTCCCCATTCCCCGACGCCTCCCTGTGTCTCCTGTACCTGTCCCTGCCCCGTCCCTCCCTGTCCCTTCCCTATCTCTGCTCCTTCCTCTCCTGTCCTTCTCCATTCTTCCTGTTCTTCCCTGTCCTTGCCCTGTCCCTCCTATATCCGTGCCTTGTCCCTCCCGTGTCCCTCCCTGTCCTTGCCCTGTTCCTCCTCTGTCTTTCTTCTGTCCCTGCCTGCTCCTCCCATGGCCTCCCCATCCCTCCCCATCCCTCTCCCCTCCTGCCCGTGCATCTGGGCCGGTGATGGCCTTGCAGCGGTGAGGCTCTGAAGCGGCTGGTGCTGAGCGGCCGGGCCCCTGGGCCAGCGGTGAGGGGGCCCATCAGCGTGGCTTGTCCTGCGGCGCAGGGCCGTCTGGAAGGCCCCCGGGGCTGCGGCAGGGTGCTGAGCGCGGCTCTGTTCTGTTCTTGCTCCTGGAAACCGTCCGCGCTCCCGAGGCACACGTCGCCGGCAGCAGGGCTCAGACTGCACGTCCACGTCCGAGGAGGAGTACGGCTCCCACCACGGCTCCCCCAAGCACGCACGCTCCCTCGCCTCAACGGCCACGCAGACCCCGCGGGGTGGCGGCTCCGGCCACACGCGCCCCCGGGCCCCCGGCCTCCGGGACACGGATGACGAGGAAGAAGACCCGGACCCCTACGGCTTCATCGTGCAGACGGCGGAGATCGCGGAGATTGCCAGGTGAGCGGCGCCTGCCCGGTGGGAGGCCCGGGGGCACCCCAGGGCAGGGGCCGGGCTGGAGGCTCTTCTCTGGAGGGAGCTCAGCGCCTGCGGCTCGGAGGAGGGGTGGGGGATGGAGGGGGCGTGGGCGGCTGCAGATCTGCCCAGGAGGCTGTGGGGTGTCAGGACGAGGAGGGGCGCTGCCGTGTCGGCTACAGTCCAGCTCTGGTGTTGTGCTTCCTGGGGTCGCCTCCAGGCGGGAGCCCGGGCTGACGCGCAGGTGGCGGGAGCGTGCGAGGGCGGTCGGTGCTTTGGCGGTGGGGTCCTTCGGGCCTCGTGCGGAGGCAGGAGGGGTCTAGGGCTGAGTGCGTGGCCCGTGTTTGGTGCTGAGGAGGCTGAACTTGCACCCGGGGACCTCCAGACAGGTGACCGGGGTCAGGGAGTCCCTGGGAGAATGGCTCGCGGGGACAGAGGCACAGAGATGACGACAGCGGCCGTGGTGGCTGTAGGTTGAACGGAGAGGACCTGTAGGGCATGAAGAGGGCCAGGGACAGAGCTCCCAGGACGCGGGGGCAGTGCCCAGGGCTGACGAGGGGCGGTCCAGAGGGGGCGGGCTGGGGCATCCCGATGTGCCCAGGGCTGCAGACGTGGGGGTCGGTGCTAAGTCAGGGGCACACGTCCGTTGGGCGTCCGTGGGTCTGAGGGATGTCCTTCTGTATTTCCTTGGTGTAGGGAGGGTGGGAACCAGTTGGGGGACCCCCGTCTTGAAGGGGTCTAGGTCGGCCTTGCCGGGGAGGTAGGGGCTGGCGGGGGTAGTTTTCTCCAGCTGTGCTAAGCATTTCTGAGCTCAGGGGGTTATGCCGGGCAGGTGTGCAGGTGGCATTGGGATTGGACAGGCCCTGAGGGCCGGCTGGGAGGCACCCCGGGCAGTGCTGGGACAGCTGAGGGGGGACGCCTGGGCCTTGGCAGGTCTTGAAGGCCCTGTCGCCTGGGCGCCTGCAGGCACTGGTGTGCCAGGGAACCTTGGGGCTGTGGCTCGTGTGCCTGCGAGTGAAAGGAGCGGTGTGGACACTGACCCGCGAGTCCTGTACGCCCAGCCTGGGCCGAGGGCTGCAGTCCACAGGACAGGCTGGAGGAGGGACCTGATGGGCTCCGAGAACAGGGCTCAGTCTCGGGACTTCCTGGGCAGTTTGGGGCAGAATGTGCTCCTGGTCCCTGCTGGCCTCTGTCCCTTTCCGCGTGGCCTGAGGGCCTGGTGGGGAAGCATGCACAGCCTGCCCAGGAGAGTGAGCAGGGCTGGGCTGGGGCGGGCTGCGGCTGGCCTCCCTTGGCTCCCTCCCTCCCTTGTGGGGAGGCTCCCGGTCTCTGTCTGCCTGCCCGTGTCACCCTTTGCCTGATTCTGACCCTTGTCTGTGACCCCTTCCCTGCCTCAAGTGTCCCTGCCTGCCGAGTAGGGCCTGGGTGGCCCCATGTGTCCCCTGGTGGCGACAGGGGAAGGTATGGCCTGCCCTGGGGCCTGAGGGTGCCTCCGCCCGCCCTTCCTGCCCAGCCCTAGCCCCACCCCTGGCCCTCCTCGTCCTTGAGCCTCCCACGGGGGCCCTGTCCATTAGGCGCTGCCAGCGGCTGGTCAGCACAGTTTGGGCCAGGCTGGGGGCCGCACACCTTGGCTGCTGCCCCTCACCCAGCACTTGCCTCTTGGGAGGGACCCCCTGCCTCCACTGGAGAGGCGAGTTCGGCCCGGGGAGGGTTCTGTCAGGCTGCCGCTCCCCGACCTCCCAGCGCTGGTGCCTGGCCAGGAGGACCCCACAGGACCTGCCTTCTCTCCTGCGGGCTGTAGGCTGAGCCAGACGCTAGTGAAGGACGTGGCCATCCTGGCGCGGGAGATCCACGATGTGGCTGGGGACGGCGACTCTCTGGGCTCACCAGGGCCCGCCCGCAGCCCCTCCCTCGGCAACATGCCCAGCATCCCTGCTTCAACCATCTCCGCCCGTGAGGAGGTACGGCCCCCCGCCCCCGCCACGGGCACAGCTCTCAGCCAGGGGCTCTCACCAAGGCGGTGAGCTCCCCACACGGCTGGCCTGAAGCACGCAGTCTGGGACCACCTCGTTGGGGGCTGGGGGGTCCCGGGGCCCCCAACGGGCTGGACGTGGGGTCCACTCCATCCCCCTGTTGTTGGGAGCGGGGGAGCCTCCTGTGCGGAGGTCTGCGGGCACCAAGGGGGACTGACGCCACCTGGCCCGTCCGCAGCTGGTGCAGCGCATCCCCGAGGCCAGCCTCAACTTCCAGAAGGTGCCCCCTGGCTCCCTGAGCTCCCGAGACTTGGACCAGAACATGAACGACCGCTGTGAGGACTCGCTTGCCAGCAAGACGCGGCCTCGGAGCCGTGAGGAGGCAGGCGCCCCCCCCTCCAAAGCTGGCCGGCTGTCGGGGTGTGCCCAGGGCGGGGCCTTCAGGAGGGCCCCGGGCGACCCGCTGAGCCCTGGTCCTCGCAGGTGATCTTTGACAACCTGATGCTGAACCCTGTGTCGCAGCTGTCCCAGGCCATCCGGGAGAACACGGAGCACCTCGCCGAGAAGATGAAGTGCGTAGGCCCCACAGGCTCCATGGGCCAGTGGGAGCTGCCCCCCCAGACCCCCCCAGATCCCCTCAGACACCAACAGGAACACGTGCACATCAGCCAGGACCTGCGGGGCAGAGGCGGGCGGACTGCGCAGGGGGTACACGGGCGCACACACCTCCCCGGCTCCGGGAACCAGGGCTCCCAGGAGGACCACAGCCCTCACCCAAGCCCTCCCTGCCTCAGCCCTGGGGCTGGGACTCTGGTTCCAGCTGGCCCTGTCCCTGCTCTGGGCCTGCGTTCCCCCTTGGGTACGGGCCGCGGGAGGTGGGAGGAGGTCTGGACGCGTGGGTCTGGGCCCTGTCATCGCTGTCCTCCGTCCACGCCTCCGGCGGCAGGATCCTCTTTCAGAACACGGGCCGGGCCTGGGAGGAGCTGGAGGCCAGGATCAACTCGGAGAACGAGGTGCCCCTCCTGAAGACGTCCAACAAGGTGAGGGCCAGCCCGCCCCCCAGCCCCGCGGCCGCAGGGAGCGGGGGACTCACCCGCTCGGCGGTTCTGCCCCATTTGCCCCTCCTGCCCGCTTCTAGGAGATCAGCTCCATCCTGAAGGAACTGAGGCGCGTGCAGAAGCAGCTGCAAGGTGGGGGGCGCGGGGGGACTGGCTGGGGGCTGGATGGGGGGGTGCGGGGGGCCGGCTGCGGGGTGGGCGAGCCCCCGTGCTGCTGCCCCTGGCGCAGGCAGAGGGAGGGCCGGTGTGGGCACGGGAGGCAGGGCAGGACCCGCCGGCTGGTCTGACCCTCCCCGCCCGCCCCACAGTCATCAACGCCATCGTGGACCCCAGCGGGAACCTGGACCTGCTGACCGGGAACCGGGGCCCCGCGGGCTCCGCCCAGCTTGGGAAAGGCCGGCCGGCCGCCCAGAGCCCGTGCTCGCCCCCCTTGGCCCTGCCTCTGAGGAGCTGCCCACAGCGGGTGAACTGTGGCTCCCCAGGCCTCCCGGACCCTGCCTTCCTCCCCGACTTCCTCCCCGACGCAGAGAGGTTCCTGATCTAGGCGGCCTCAGCGTGCCCTTGGTCCAGCGCCGCAGCGCCCTTGTCTGCCGCCACGGCCCTTCCCGGCGGCGGACGGTTCACCGCGGACCCCCACATGTGCCATAACCCTGTGGGCAGGTGCCTCGGTGCCCAGACCCCCTCCCTAGCTCCCAGCCAGCGCCCAGCCGGACGGTCCAGCCCCTGCTGCGGCCGTTCCGAGGGCTGGCGTTACAGGTGTGTGCTGTCTCCTCTCTCCTGCTGTTGTTTTTGTCTTTAGCTTTTAAGGAAAGTGTGGTCCGTGCCACCCCGGCAGCCCCCGGGCCTGGAAGGCCATCATCCTGCCCGTGTGCTGGGGCGGCTGTTCTACGGGCTCTGTGGGCTCAGCGGTCCCATCCCTGTGTGCTGGCCGGGGCCAGGCCAAGGAAGAGGGGCTGGATCAGGGGGTGGGTATCATTCAGTGCCAAACACGGAGCCGGGAGGGGGCTGCTGGAGCCCCGGGACTCGAGGGCAGGGTGCTCCCGGCTGGGCACTTGCTGCCCACTCTGCCACGGAGCCGGGTGGCTCCCGCTGCCCCGGGGTCGGGCGGCCTGTGGAGTTGTTTGGGGCGGGAACCCCACTACTTCAAGCCTTTGGTGCCAATGCAACTGCCCAACCCACAAGTGTGCAGGCCGCGGCCGTGCGGGCCGGGCATACGGGCACATGCTGGACACCCGCGCCCACTCTCACGGCCCAGGCACGCGCGCACACGGCGGGGCAGCCCTTCCCGGCCACGGAGGCTGGGCTCCTGCACTTGGCTTCCTGCAGTCCGGGGCTGGGGGCTGGGGGGAGGGAGGGGAGCACTAGCCTGAGGTGGTGAGAAGCCAGGCTTCCGGAAGCTTTCTGGGCTGTACCCCTCCCCCAGCCCTCATCCCTGTCCTCCCTGTGCTGTGGGCACTCCTGGGGTGTCTGCAGCCAGCTCGGGGCCCTGCAGGCTGCTGTGCTCCTGGTCCCAGGGTGGGGGGGCATGGAGAGCCCCCAGGGACAGTCTTGCCTTCTCAGGGTTCTTCCAGCTGGGAACACGGGTGGGCAGATTGTGCACCCCCCCCCTGGGGCAGGGGGTGTTTCTGGAGCCTCTAAAGCCAAAGAGCCCGGGAGTGGTGGCCGGTGGGGGCAGGGGTGGCTCCACACCAGCCCGGCCCCCCTGTGAGTGTGATTGCGGGAAGGGGCCCAGTGGGCGGGTGTGGGACCGGCCGCCATGGGCGACGCGCGTGTCTGTGTGTACGTGGAGCCAACGTGCAGTCGCGTGCATGGGTCCTGGGCCCCTCCCCCCACGTGTCCGTGTGTGAGTGCGCGCGTGTGAACGGTGGGCTCCCTGCCAGGACCCGCCCCTGAGCCTGCTGTGTCCACGCGGGCCCCTCCCCCCTGCATGCCTCGTGGTTGCCCGCAGCCTGTCCCCCGGGAGCACGGTGGCCGTCTCCTCCGCACCCACGCTCTGCCATCGCCGCTGTTTCTCTCTTACCCCCCACTTCGTCCCCCCCCCAGCCTCCCCCTCGGGATCGGTAACTGATCTGTCCTGCTTCTCGGAGGGACTTGCTGTCTGTCCTTAGTGGTCTCATGGATGTCTTTCAGGAAACGGTTATTTTATATGAGTTGTCATGGGATTTGTTCTAATAAATCATTCTGTCACATGGCGAGGAGCCTGGCGTCTGCTGCCTGGGCCCGGGCCGCCGCCGCGGGGGTCTGGGGTGGGGTCCCCCTCCCTGTCTGGGCAATGCCTCTGGCCGACGACCGGGGATGCTGCATGCCCGGACCCAGCCGCCAGGGGGCGGCGCAGGCGAGGACGCGGCGGGAGATTTCCCATGTTCTCCCCCAAGAGAGAAATTGCTCCCTTCGAGCCGTTCAAGGGTGACCAGAAGTGCCCTCAGGCCGTGCCATGGATGTGCAGTGGTCCCGGCTCCGAGTGCCCAGCCGCAGCTCCTTCCGATTCCCTCACGCTTTTTGTGGCTTCGGAGGTCTCTGACCTGACCCCAGGACTGTGGTGACGTCCCCGGGTCTTCAGACACCCCCCAACCCCGGCTGCAAGGAGGACCCAAGGGAGCTGGACAAGTGGGCTGGGGGAAGTGTGCAGCCTGCTGTCAGCCCAGGAGGCCGGCCACCACAGAACCTGTCCCCAGACCTAGAACCTAGACCACGCCCAGGAGTCATTAGTATCTCCTCTGTGCCCCACCTCGACTCTGTTCCCCACACCAGCTCTGTTCCCCACCTCAGCTCTGTTCCCTTCCTCAGCTCTGTTCCCCACCTCGACTCTGTTCCCCACACCAGCTCTGTTCCCCACCTCGACTCTGTTCCCCACCTCAACTCTGTTCCCCACACCAGCTCTGTTCCCTTCCTCGGCTCTGTTCCCCACACCAGCTCTGTTCCCCACGCCAGCTCTGTTCCCCTCCTCGACTCTGTTCCCCACCTCGACTCTGTTCCCTCCTCAGCTCTGTTCCCTTCCTCAGCTCTGTTTCCCACCTCGACTCTGTTCCCCACACCAGCTCTGTTCCCCATGCCAGCCCTGTTCCCCACCTCGACTCTGTTCCCTCCTCAGCTCTGTTCCCTTCCTCAGCTCTGTTCCCCACCTCGACTCTGTTCCCCACGCCAGCTCTGTTCCCCATGCCAGCTGTTCCCCTCCTCAGCTGCGTACACCTGAAAATCTGCACCCCCCAACATGTGGACGTTATACTGCAGCAAGAATTCACAACAGTAACAAGGAACGGAAAGTGAATGTATTAACATAAAATTGTTCATAATATTCCTTTGCTTTTTTTAAAGTGTAAGACCTGTTTCTGGGCTCTCGTTTTCAGTCTAAATAGTGGCGATTCCCACCTTCTCTGTCTTGCTCAGTTGTCTGGGGTTGACAATCTTATTACTCTTTGTACGGAACCAGCTCTTTGGTTTTGTTGATTTTCTCTGTGATACATTTGTCTTCTGTTTCATTAATTCTCCTCTTCTTCATCTTTGTTAGTTTCTCCCCCTTCCCTGTTTTAATATTGCTTTCTTCCATGCTTTCTTCCTTTATTTTGTGAGATTAATTTTCAGCTTTCCTTATTTTCTGATCTATGGATTTAAGGCCACAGATTTCCTTCTAAATGTAACTTCAACTGATCTCATAAAGTTTGATCCATTGTATTTTCATGATTATTTAGGTGGAAAAAAGTTGTAGTGTTCATTAGGATTCCTTCCTTGGCCCATGCGCCATTTAGATGTATGTTGCTAAATTACCAAACATTTGAATATTTCCTAGTTATTCTCGTGTAATTAATTTCTAGCTTATTCCCACTGCGGTCAGAATATATACCTTAAATTATTTCAATCTTTGGAAAGGTATAGAGTATGCTTTTTCACCCAGAATAGTGACCGTTGTAACAAATGCTTCATGTGCCCTTGAAAGTAGTACATACTTCCATTTTTTTGAGAGTGATTATCTTTTGTCAATTTGATCAGCTTTATTGTGTTCAGATTTTCAAATATATCCACTGACGTTATGTCTGCTTGCTCCACCAGGGGCTACAAGGCCGTATTAGTCCGCACGGACTATGGGTCTGTCCGTCTCTCCCTTCAGTGCCGTCAGTCTTTCCTTATGTATTTGGACGTTGTGTTATTAGGTGCGCACAATTTAGAATTGCATTCCCGATGGGCCCTTTCATCACCACGAAGTCTTTTTTCTTTTCTTTTCTTTTTTTTTTTTTAGATTTTATTTACTTATCTGACAGAGATTACAAATAGGCAGAGAGAAAGGAGGAAGCAGGCTCCCCGCTGAGCAGAGAGCCCGATGCAGGGCTCGATCCCAGGACCCTGAGATCATGACCTGAGCTGAAGGCAGAGGCTTAACCCACTGAGCCACCCAGGCACCACCATGAAGTCTTTTTTATCCCTAGTTATTTTTCTTGCCTTAAAGCCTACTTTGTACTGTTGGGGTCGTTATCAAAGGAACGGGACTGAGACAAAGTGAAAGTTATGCAAAGCCTTATTCTATGCTAAGCATTAGAAGTCAGACTGACCGGCCAGGGCCGCCTCGGAAGAGAGTGACCGCCTCCGGATCTCACAGGCTGGTTTTATAGGGCATAACCACAGACCCAAGGTACGTGGCGTCTACTGTTAAGGCGTTCACTCCCGGAATCGATTCCTGGAATCGATACCCAGAACCATACCAGGAAGTATGGGGGCGTTTACTCCCGGAATCGATACCCAGAACCATACCAGGAACTATGGGGGCGTTTATTCCCGGAATGAAGTCTGCGGACGTAAACAACAATAAGGCTACCCAGGCAATATGGAGTCGCTCTGGCTAAGCAGGCCCTAATGGTTAAACAGGTTCTAACATTAACTTGGCCGGAACAGTCTGATATTAGTATAGCTCTGCTGGCTTTTTTGTTGTTTAGTGTTATCATAACATCCTTTCATCCTTAAACTTTAGTCGACTTGGTTTATAAATTTCAGTGTGACAACATGTGTTTCTCAGTTGGAGTGTTTTAGTGCATTTACTGCGACTATCCATGTATTTGACTTTGCATCTTCTGTATTATGTCTGTTTTTCCTTTCTTTTTTAGGGTTAATGAAGTATTAGTATTATTCCATATTTCCCCCACTTACTTGTTTATAAATGTACTTTCATTCTACTCTTCTTTTTTTTAAAGATTTTATTTATTTATTTGACAGACAGAGATCACAAGTAGGCAGAGAGGCAGGCAGAGGGGGTGGGGGGAAGCAGGCTCCCTGCTGAGCAGAGAGCCCGATGCGGGACTCGATCCCAGGACCCTGGGATCATGACCTGAGCCGAAGGCAGAGGCTTAACCCACGGAGTCACCCAGGTACCCCTCATTGTACTCTTAGTGGGTACTCCAACAACTATAAAATCCATCCCTCACTGATTATGGTCTAATGAAATTCTTTTTACTACTTCCTGGCAATTTCAAAACAATTCACAAT